>NC_047677.1:11149550-11766217 GCF_011762505.2 Arvicanthis niloticus
CTATTGTATAGACTTAGCTAAAACAGCTAAGAAATTTATTCATATTTCCTATATTCAGTCACCTAGCAAGTTCTCTTGTTTAAGTTCATTTCCATATCATAGTTTTCCTTTTTTGCCTATGTTGTAGCAATTCAGGACAATTTTTCAGGCGGTAGAAATTCCAAGTTATTGAATAGAAAATTACAATAGGCTTTGTACAATTATTTGGCATTCTATGAAATGTCAGGCCTACTAATACAATTGAAACCAATGACAGATAGTAATTATTTCAGCATTTTTTGTTTGAATATTCAGATAATGAATATATTGATTTTGAATTTTTAATCAAACTTACTATGTGCCCAGAAAGACTAGGCCAAGACACATTTTTGATCAGATATGTCTGACAACTGACTAAATGCAAATTCCCTTCACAGTTATAAAAAAAATTTCAACAGATAACATTGAATGATTCATATACAGTGCCAATAGAGATACATAAGGTTTTTTTTTTTTTTTTTAATTTAGGCAAAGATTTGGATCATTTACTCAAAGTTCCCCATACAGAGTAGGAAGCTCAACTCTGCATCTTACCAGGATGCAAGCTTCAGGCCTCTGCTGAGGTCAGGATCACAATAAATTTTTTTAAAGTAATTATTTATATCCCCCTTCTGTCACTCTCTGTGATTCTATCTTTGAAGTTCGTTTGTAACTCCAGCCTATCACTCTAACACAGCTTAGTAAGCCAGGCTGAGAATAGAACACTCTTACTTAATTCTGACTCTACCTGTTTATCTCAGTAACTATTTACTTTATTACTTTAAAAAAATTTAAATCTACTTTGCCTTAATCAGGGTTCTAGGGATACAGAAAGAGTCATGATCACAGCAACTTTTATTTTAAAACACATTTAATTTTGACTTCATGCATACATGGGACTGTGGAAGTTGAGAGCTCTGTTTCAAGATTCACAGGCAGCCAGGCAGTGGTGGCACACGCCTTTAATCCCAGCACTTGGGAGGCAGAGGCAGGCAGATTTCTGAGTTTGAGGCCAGCCTGGTCTAGAGAGTGAGTTCCAGGACAGCCAAGGCTATACAGAGAAACCCTGTCTCGAAAAAACAAACAAACAAAAAAAGATTTACAGGCAACAGGAATAGGGACAGCCATTGGGCCTGACTCAGGCTATTGAAATTTTAAAGTCCACACCCAGTGACACAGTGCCTCCAACAAGATCACACTTCCTCCAACAAGACCAAACTTCCTTTTTAAATAGCACTATTTTTTAATTTGACATAAAAGCCTGTCCATGAAATGGACACCTATACTATATACTGCTTGGGTGACCAAGAACCTGATGCTAGATTGTCCAGAGACCTAGTGTAAAATCAAACACTACTAATATATTTTTAAAAAAAGGATAAAATGACCCCTAATTCAGTCATCATCACAGAAGCTTATTCCTACAGCAGATGAGAACAAATTCAGAGGTCCAAGTCAGAATTACATACATACACAGAGAGAAATTGGACCACAGACCTCTAAATGGGATGTCTACATCCAAGTCCTACCATCAGAACTCAGAGAACCCTGTTGAAGAAGACCCAGGTCTAGAGGAAACTTAGAACACAGAGCTCTAAATGGTATATTCTCAACAAATACCTACCTTCGGAGTTCAGGGAGCCTTGTAGAAGAGGGGTCAGAAAGAATATAAGAGCAAGGGAGGATGGAGGACACCTGGCAAATAAGAGCCTCTAAGTCAACTCTACAAAGCTGTATGAACTTAGAGACTGATGCAGCAAGCACAGGCACAGTGTAGGTCCCCTGTGTACACATTGTAGCTCTTTATTTAGTATTTTTATGGAACTTCTGAGTATGTAACTGGGTGGATCTTGTGGCTTCTTTTAGGCTCTTTTGCTTTTGTTGGTTTGCCTTGTACAACTTCATTTTGATTTCTTTGTGTATGTGTTACTTTATTATGTTTTATATGGTTATACTTTTTTAAAATTAGTAAAAAAAAAAAATTAAACTTACATTTTAAAGTCAGGCCATAGTGGTGCATGCCTCTAATCCTAGCACTTTGAAGGCAAAGGCAGATGGATCCCTGTGAGTTTGAGGCTACCCCACTCTACACAGTGAGTTCCAGAACAGCCAGGGCCATTAGACAGAGAAACCCTGTCTAAAAATAATTGCATTTTAAAGAAAATTCTATAGATTTTTATTATAACTCAATCTCATTTTTATGTTCATTTATTATGGATTTGTAGTAATTATTAAACATTAAAATAAATTTTAAATTAAGTCATAAAAATTGCCAAGCTAGCATGTATAAATAGAAAATTACAATAGGCTTTGTACAATTATTTGGCATTCTATGAAATGTCAGGTCTACTAATACAATTGAAACCAATGACAGATAGTAATTATTTCAGCATTTTTTGTTTGAATATTCAGATAATGAATATATTGATTTTTTCACTTATAATAGGAATCAGCTACCAACACATAATATCAGCATTTGTTTACACAGAACATTAAGTAATCTTTTCTACAGGGTCAGGGCATATTAATAATTACTGAAAATAACTATAATTTAAAATTTAAAATTATGACTATATTTAAAATTATGTCTAATTTGTAGATTTTCTAAGCCTATATATTTTCATTTTTGATTTTATTGCAAATAGTTTTCCATTCAATACATTTTGACTATGTTTTCTCCTTTCTGATCTCCTGCCAGATCCTCCCAACCTCCCTCCCATTTAAATCCATGGTTTCTTTCTCTCTCTTTAGAAAGCAAACAGACAAAAGAAAAAAAAAGAAGTAAAGGAAGAAGAAGAGGCCGAAGAAGAAAAATAAACACACACAAACACATGTATATGCATACACACACACACACACACACACAAACACACACAAGAACAAAACCCTTAAAAGCAAACACAGAAATTATAATATAGAGGCATAAGGTCAGTAAGATAAAAATTGCTTCCCAAAATTAATGAAAATGGGGTTTAAGTTTAAATAAGGTTGATATGCTTAGTAAGAATCTGTTGGAGAAAACTATTTTTTTTTCTTTTCAGGCAGCTGTGAATTAGAGATAGCTTCTTGCTTATAGAAGGAAACTTCTGTCCACTTCCCCATCTCAGACCTAGGACCCTGTCTGGCTTAAACTTGTGCAGGTGCATTGCGTATTGCCACAGTCTTTATAAGTTCATCATGAATGGTACTAGATAAAATCACTCTGAGTTCTATCACCCAGACTCACCAACATAAATATTTTGTTTCTCTTTTAATGTTATGTGGATACTGGTTTTTAAGTCCTTGATAGGCACACTACAGTCCTTATAGCCACAGACCTTAGATATGGAGTAAAGGAATAGCTGGGAGGGGAGGATCTCTTAATGGAGGAAAAATAGACTATATAGTTTCAGAGAGGCAGCATAAAGAAACTATAATGGTTTCTTTGATCCTTAATGACAGATACAGCACCCAATAGTGACAATATTAAATTTAAAAAACCAAACTGTTTTCTGGAAGAAAATTAAATGCAGCACTCCAAACACAGAGTAATACCTTTTCAGAATTTTCAAACAAATGTTTCTACATCAAGAAACTGATAGCATACCTGAATCAATAACTAATCAGGACATACATAAATTCAAAACTACATTTCTTACCTTGCAAATTTGGAACTTTGCTGATGGGGAAATTGATTTTAATCTGTTTTTCATTGTTAACTATGAGCAATGAGGACTTTGAGTCCTGAATTTCCACAGCACTATTGAGCACTATTCTTTTCCCTGGTGGGGAATCCCCAACATTCTCACAGAGTACATGAAAATGAATGGTTTTTATCTTTTACAAAAAAAAAAAAAAAAGAAAGAAAAAAGCTTTGACCTTGAAAAATGTTAATATTGCTAGATGCTTGTTCATTATGTCAATTTCTAATTTAAATAATAAAACCCCTTTATACTATATTTATATTCATGATTATGAGATATTATAGATATTGTATATGCATATTAATATATCACATAACAAAATATACTTATATTAATAATTTATCTTAGCAATCATGAGCATTGGATTTTCGATTAATGACATAAAATTTGAGCTATATGTTAGATGTATCACATAATTATATAGTTATACACACTGGCATATGATAGTCAATCATAAGAAATAAACTAGGTTTTTATTATGCTTTGTATAAACTCTCCTATCAAGTCATCTTTGAAGTAAGTTTTAAATTGTACTATGAAAGTTAATACAGTAATGATTTAAAAAGGAAGCACTAATTGGTTAGTAATCACTCCACAGCCTCCTACATAGACAGATGCCTCCTTTAATGTTAATATGTTTATTAGAGGTTTCTCTGAAGCACAGTTTTATATCAAAAGCTCTGCTCCATTAAACAAAATTAAATACAGTATTTTTTTCAGGTGGTACTCATATTTCAATGTGACCTTAGGATATTTCATTTGGACAATGGCTTAAAATAATTTTTATACAGTGCAAGTACATAGTCTGCCAAAAGAGATGGGCACTCTTTTAGACAGCACAGGCAAATTGATGCATTATACAAATTCCGTACATCTTTTATAGGTGCCCAAATGTAATAGCATAAAATGCATCACCATAAATCATTTCTGTCTTATTATTTACAGTATAGAATGCCATCTCCAACATTAAGACAATATGAGCTATAATATTTGCTATGGAGTATTAGAGAAACTCCATAATCTCTTAGAGGATTGCAAGCCCATTTTTCCTTTGAATTTTGTGTTTTTCTCCATCTCACTTTTACAATATTTCTGATACTGTTTTTGCCCAGGAAACAAAAAAACCGTGATAATGTGAAGTATAAATTTCCTGAACTAAATGGAGTCCATTAAGAGAAACACTGGATGCAAAGCTGTTAGATAAGAAATGGCACCTTACCATAAATTAAGCAGTAGCCATTCAAGAGAGGATGCATTAGAATTCTCAGATTCTCAGCAGCTCATTTATCAACAGCAGAGCATGTACTCTGTTTCAGAGGTAGAATATTAAATGCCAGATTTAAAAATCTTATAAAATCTTTCCATTTTTGACAATGCATAAGGCCATGTTCGAATCAGATCACTATTGAATATATACTGCTTGCTGACAGTTTGATTACATAAAGGCCAAGAAATATGGATTCTCTTTTATTTGTTTTAGATTACTGTAGTCTATTTAAAAGTCACTTCCAAGGGTTTCAGATACTTTTAAAAGTCAAGAGAAAGTATTTATAAGTTAACTTGGAAATTGAGCATGCAGTTCTCACACAGAATGTTAAAAAAGTAGTATAGTTAGATGTTGGAGTCACAGAGGATAGCTGCCTAAAACTCTCTTTCATAAAAAAACATAAAATTTACACCCAAAACAAAAGTGCACTGATCCTTAAAGCTATGCCTGTCGAGAACAAGAGACAGGATCTCTTTATGATGAGTAATGGTGGAAATCAACCTTCTCTGCTATTAATGTCAGTGTTGATGCTGAGTTTCCCTCTAATACAATTGCTTCCAAAGACAGAAACAATTGGAAGCAAAACGAGAATGAATTACAAGTTTGGGTAGGTGACAAATAAAGACACATATAAGAGTGTTCAAGTATTAGTAAAGTTAACTTCTGCATCTTTCTCCCTAGAGTGATAAATTCCTCATGCTACAGTACTCGCTGTGTACTTGCTGCCTATGACTGAGAGTACTAACTCTTACAGTCTATTGGTAAAGATTTCACATACTTGACCCCTACCGAAAGTATGCTCACAAAAGGAACACTTATTTTAAATAACCTTATAAAAATATTCATCATAATTTTATAACATAAAAATAAATGTGGAGTTATTAAACTCAAGCAGCAAGACCTATTTTATATCATTGGCACCTCTATATTGTTTACAATTTCACCAGGGTGAGGTCTTTATTCAGATGACAGATACCTTAAAGCAGATTTTATGTCTGTCATAATATTGTCTTATCACTTATTTATAGTAAACTAGAAAACATTAATTTCATATTCATATAAAAGTGATTTGACAAATGATTTTGGATGAGTTAAAAAAAATTTGTCACAAGAATATCCAGTGTTTAAAAAAGGAGCATGTGACATAAGGTATAGAACAACCACCACGTATCTTTTGTAAAACAGCATGCCTGGAGAGAATGCATGATTGTAAAATAATCATTAGTGGAATGAATAATTTTCTCCTTCTGAATCAAAATCTGAGCTTTGAGGGAAGGATTTAGAATACTGTGTAAGTATGGGACATTAAAGGATGCTTGGATAAAGAGAGGGGCACTTGTAAAGGAAAGCAAAGGTAGAGAATTAAAAGGAATCCATTAATCCAGCAACTGCGGTGAGTTACTAAGGTAACATTCTTGGAGAAATCTAAAGACACAGTAATAGAATTGAAAAAGAAGCTCAAAAATAACCCTAGGTTGAAGACAGTAGAGAAATACTAACATCATTCAGTAGTTCAGGGATCCCACCAAAAAGACATCAAATCCTAGTCATGATCAAGCCACAAGACTTGTAAGTAGCACATCCTAGCAGCCTAAGTGACGACTGACTTCCATCCATTTGAAAAAAAATGAGATGAATAAAAACATGAAATTTAAATGTACAGTTATTGCTTAACTGTTTTTCACTGACGGATGACAGACTTTGACAAAACACCTATTTTTGATGAATTTTTATATGATGAGCAATATGCAGGCCACGACTCATCTTTAAAGGGCGTCTAGAGCTAAAGAAGTCTGTATTGTTTGCTTTCCAGAACAACACAAAAGTATGGTAATCTAGAGATCAGATGGGCTGTGTTTGCGCTACTTTTAATTATTTTGTTTTCTGATGATTGAAAGCAGCACTATAATTAAGTGAAAAAAGTGTCACACTTGAGGCAACAGAATTGTGGCTTTAGTATTACTTATTCTCAAGTGGAAATGAGTCCATTCTTCCAGGGAAATATCAGAATTACTTATACACATCAAGTTTAGATTTTCAAAAGCTTCGTAGAAGGGGCTTTCAGAGGTTATCCTGAAGCTTGAGACCACCACACTGCCTGGGGTCTCCCACAATTTCTTTCCTTGCTCTTACTGCTGAAGAAAATATAATAAAATGGTGTAAATAAGGTTTTGACTAAATATTTGTGTGTTTGTGTGTGTGTGTGTGTGTGTGTGTGTGTGTGTGAGTGTGTGTGTCTTTGTGTGTGAGTTCTGTGTATGTGGAAAACAAAACATACTAAAAATAGATTTTAAATTATATTTACAATGTAACTAACTTAAAAAAATAATTTGGATCCATTATGGCACTAAAATTGTGAAGTATTTTTCTTATCACTCGCCTTAAGATGAGGACAGGTCATACACACACTATGAAAATGACATTTTGTCATAGATTCCTTCTTATTCATATTTTGCTGATAAGTTAAAAATTCATATGCTAAAATACATCCATACAATTTACTATATATTAAAAGTAAAATCAAAGTTAGTAAAAATAAGAAATAAATCCCCCTTTGAGTATTTAATATAAATTTATGTCAGTTATGTCAATGTGCTTATGAACTGAATTATATTATAAAGCTCTGACCAGCTATAAATCACTCTGACGAGTGTTCTTTTTTTCCTGTCACATACATTTTATAAATAAGGTGTACTGTTTATACTGCTGGAATATATGAGTCAATAAATAGCTCTTGAAGGGGATGAAATGCCAAAATAAAGCAGACCTATTTGATAACCAACAAATCGGTGGTCCATAGCACCTGTCTCTATGATGGAAATTGTTCCCACAGGTGCAAATTTTATAAATAAAAGAATCAATGGTTTAATAGAATTCATTCAAAGCCCCACTACTATCTTACCCACTTTACTGGTTTGAACGCAAAAAGTGAAATATAATAACCTAACTCAGCATAAAGGCCATTTTCCATGGCAAATTTTAAACTATAATTATTTGTAATCTCCTGTGGTGTAAAATGTCTCTCCTTTAAACAAATGTGATATTAGAATATTTGTTACTACCTGGGAGCACAGCCATGGGTTTTCCCCTTGTATAACATGCATAACAACTGGACTTTTATTGCCACAGTTTGAAATACCTGCCACAGTTTTGGTTGTTGCTACTGAGGCTGCTTAGTTCATTCCCTCATACAAGCCCATCTCAGACTCATGATCCTCCTGCCTAAGTCTCCTAGATTCTGGTACCAAGGCATGTGTCGTAGTGCCTGGCTCCACAATGCAACTGTGAATATTTAAATGACAACTACAGTCTTAAGGAAAACAAAAAATACTGCTTTATGTCAGCAAATACATAAAAATCTTTGAAAACTATATACTGCAAAAGCCTAAAGGAGTTTTTAGCTTCCAGAGTATTGTAAATAGTAAGTATTAATTAAAATAATGTTAAAGTATGTCTTTGTACTATTTTACTTCATTTTTTTGGTAATTATCAATTATGTAATTTATTTGACACAAAATAAAATAACATACAAATAAATAATTAAATTTATTTTGTTTTTTACTATGTTTTTACCATGCATATTAATTGGCTATTTTATAATCAGAAACACAACAATTTCTAAGTTAAATAGGATATTAATAGTGTATTTTATGCAGTTAAAATGAGGTATGATCAGAATATACTGTTCTAGGAATAGTCTTTATATTATTGGAAATATATAGTATTCTCAGCACCTTTGAAGATAAATTAGAAAAAGAAAGATTTGCAAATTTACCTCTGTACAATGAATCTCATAGAAAGGAAACAAAGAGCATTCCAATGAAATGTATTAAATGCAATGGGAATTAGTCTCAGTAAAAACATACTATCAATCTCATACCAGAAAGTCAGGTTTTTTTTTTTTTTTTTTTGCATGGAAATTCATCAGTCGCCATGTGTGATGGTGTAAAATGCAAATAATGATCAACATGCCAGCAGTAGCAGAAGAATTCAACAGCTCAGAATCTCTTCTTGAAGTACTGTTCTGTTTAAACATTTCAGCATTTAAATTTTTTTATTTTTATAAATTTTAATTAAAATATAATTACATCATTCTCACTCCCTTCCTTTTCTCCAGTCACTTCCAAGTCCCCTCTCTTGAATTCTTCTCATTTAATCTCAAACTTAAAACTAATTCCACAGTTATTATCACTACACAGACAACACATGCATGTGTCACACACACACACACACACAAATGTACAGACATGCACATGCACACGCACAAACACACATGAAGGTATTGTATATGATTTCAGGTAAAAATATAATACTAAGATTTCTTGAAGTGTTATCAAACAGCTTTAATGTGAATTTCCCCGTCATTTCTTCTCTTTTAAATTTAGAGAGTGACATTTGTTTCCACAATACAGGTAAGAATACTACAGTTCAGAGATTTTGTTTCTTTCCCAGATTACAGGAATTTGGGTATGTAGGTTACCAAAATTTATACCATAAATTCTGCATTACTGAGCTGTATTTACTACAGGTTGTGTGTGTGCATTTCAGTTCATTTTAAAATCCTGAGTTAATGTAAATGAAAATTTAAAAATGGAAATATCTGAATGTGGGTGGCACTAACCCACCAAAATTATTCTCATTTAAATCAGTTCTCCATCAGGACACTGATTTCTTAATGTGGAGGAACCACCCCAATGCTTATAGTTGGGAAGAACAATTTTATTTTCTTATAGCTCTCTTATTGTAAGGTAAAAATTTATAAAAATGTAAGTCTCAATATAAACAAAATGTGCATACTCCTTCACTAAAAGGGTATGAAAATACTTCAGAAAAATACTGATACAAGAATCACAAATTGATGTGCAGTTAATGAAATAACTCCACAACATAATGCCAGTTACTGTTATTTGAGATCTCACTTTTTTATCTCTACTTCTCTGTTCCAATTTTCCAAAAATAAGCATAATTTAATGAACACAATATTAGTAGAAACATGCATTCACTTTACTCTCTTCAGTCTCTCACATAACTCAGCATTCTGAAAGGAAAATGTTGCCTGTGGTTTTCATTTCCCTTTATCTTTTGATATCTCTTACCCACAGGAATGAGAGGTCAGAGGATGCAAATCATCTCATCAATGTAGGTCTAACACCTGTCTCTCAGAAGAGAATTTCTTAGGATTTTTTGAGGGTGGAGGGATTGATATTATGTTGGTGATCAGCATATTACAAGAATACTAAACTAATTTCTACCACGGGCATCAGAAGGGCAGCTTCATCAATATCTTCCAATTCTTACAGAAATAATACATTTGTGAAAGAACAAACTCCCATTTCATAGACAGCAGTGCCTCCTCCATCACACATAAGTGCTCTTAAAGAAACATTTTGTGTTTTCTTTTACTTTTGAGGCTATAATTTAGTTATAGCATTTCTCTTCTCTGTTTCCTACTTCTAAACTCTCCAGTATACTTATCCCTGCTCTCCTTAAATTCCATGGCCTTCTTTTTCTCACTGTTTGTTATTGCATTCATGTATGTTTACGTATATACATTTAAATTCCTAAGTACATAAATACCATGTCATCTGTATGTATACTAGCACTTACATGTATGTTCTCAGAGCTGACTATTTGGTATTGTTGAGCCTATTGGTGTAATATATATATTTGTGTAGAACTGAGGTCTCCTAGGCTTTTCTCCATCCAGTTTGGAATGCTCTTTGGAGCCAAACAAGGATGACACCAAAGAAATATGAGGGGAAATTTTTGAATATGCTGGATTAAAGGAATATTATTTAAAGGTAATTAAAATTTTCTCTTTTTTCATATTTGTATTGATTATTTTATTTATTTACATTTCAAATGTTATCCCCATTGCCAGTTTCCCCTCCACAAACCCCCTATCCCACCTCTCTTCCTCCTGCTTCTATAAGGGTGTTTCCCCACCTGCCCACCCACTCCCACCTCAGCACCCTAGCATTTTCCTATGCTGGGTCATCGAGCCTCCACAAGACCAAGGGGATGTTCTCCCAGTGATGTCAGATAAGGCAGTCTCCTGCTACATATTCAGCTCGAGCCATGAGTAATCAATCCCATGTGTACTTTGTGGTTGGTTAGTTTAGTGCCTCGAAGCTCTGGGAGTTCTGGTTGGTTGATATTGTTGCTCTTCTTATGAGGTTGCAAACTCCTTCAGCTCCTTCAGTCCTTTCCCTAACTCCTCCATTGGGGTCCTATTGCTCAGTTCGATGTTTGGCTGTGTGTTTCCACATCTGTGTTGGTCAGGCTCATAGAGGCAGGAATGGGAGGAGGGGAGAGGAATTCTGAATTAATTTTTTTGAAGTGAGTAGGCCATGCCTATCCATTGGATATGGTCTCTACAGTTTCTATTTCACCTTTGTTGGGTATTTCAGCCAAAGTTCTCTCTTTGGGATACTGGAAATCTCTTGGATCTCTGGCATCAGGAACTTTTTAGTGGCTACCCTCAGTTCCCCTAGCCCACTACAACACACCTCCTTTCAAATTCCTGACCCTCTGAACTTCTCCCTTATTTCCTTCACTATCTGAACTAGCCTCCCTTTTTCTCTCCTCCTCTCTTTTCCCTCGCAGATCCCTCTCTACCTCTACTTCCCAAGATTATTTTCTTCTCCCTTCTGAGTAAGACTGTAGCATCCACATTTTGGTGTGGTCTTTCTTCTTCTTGGGATTCATATGGTCTCTGAGTTGTATCTTGGGTATTCTGAACTTTTCTTTGGCTGATATCCATGTATCAGTGAGTACATACCATGTTTTTTTTTTTTTTTTTTTTTTTTGTTCCTGACTGGGTTACCTCACTTGGAATATTTTCAAGTTTCATCTATTTGCCTAAGAATTTCATGAATTCCTTGTTTTAAATACAGGACTAGTACTCCATTGTATAAATGTACCACATTTTCTGTATTCATTTTTCTGTTGAGGGACATATGGGCTGTTGCCAGCTTCTGGCTATTATAAATAAGGCTGGTATGAATATAGTGGAACATGTGTCCTTGTTATATGTTGGAGTGTCTTTTGGGTATACGCCCAGGAGTGGTATGGCTGAGTCCTCAAGTAGAACTATTTACAATTTTCTGAGGAACTACCAGACTGATTTTTAGAGTTGTTGTACCAGCTTGCAATCCCACCAGCAAAGGGGGAGTGTTCTTCTTTCTCCGCATCCTCAACAGCATCTGCTGTCATCTGACATTGTGATCTTAGGCATTCTGACATGTGTGAGGTGGAATCTCACTGTCATCTTGATTTGCAATTTCCTGATGACTAAGGATGTTTTTTAAAGATAACATTTCCCTTTATATTTCATGCTAAAGGAAATACTTTCAAATTTGTATATAATTTCCATTTTGTATCTATATAAAAAAACTCAAACACAAATCATGTAACTGTGCTATTTGATCACCAGAATCATGTAAGTTGCTTTAGTTACAAAAATCTATGTCCTTATCTAAAAAGGGGGAAAGTTAGTATTAAGTCCCTTCTGTCGGAGTTTGCTTAAAGTTTCAAATAAAATGAAGACTCTAAAAGAACTTTGAGAAATTCAAACTATTTAATACATGTAAGGAAAAACAGGCATAATGAAGAATTTAATAAGTAATGGGAATTGACTAAAACTTAGGCAATTAGACAATAGACAAAGCATGTGCCAGTTTACAAAATTAATAATTTTTTTTCAAAATATATTTGAAAAAAAAAAACCTCATCTGGTTTAGTTTTATCTCAGATTTAATGAGTCATTTTAATATTAAAACCATGTCTAAGAGCCAGACTTTCCTTCTAGAATAATTTGACTTCAAATTTCACAAATGAAAATGATTCCTGATGTTGTTATATATGTTAGGCATATATAACAGCCTTATGTCTTGAAATTATAAGCTCTTACATAAAATTTAGAATGAGCTACAAAACAAATTTGTAAAGATTGCATTGATATAAAATAAGAGAGATAAAAATCAATTTTACTTTTGTCTCCCTGTGTGACAACACAGATTCTGCAAAATTATTAGATTAGGTCAAGAAATGTTTTCTATTAAGAACAATTTGAGAAGGAATGCTAAGTATATTTTAGGTATATGTTAGATGGAACTACCTTGGTTCAAAGTACTGCTTCTGAGGTCTACGGGGCATACCTGCTGCATCCACTATTAACAAGGCCTGACATCAGTTTAGGAACAGAATGGAAAAGCTAGACCCAAAAAACCATGACATGAAAGCCACTGTAGTAATGAAGAGAGTAGCACTTCACTAGGGTTCCCTAATGCCTCTGATTTTTGTAAATTATTGTCATTTTTTTAATAAATAAAAAATACCCCTTCCTAAAGAATCATCAGAAAAAAACTGCATAGTCCAAGTTTAATTTCAACAAGAACATGTGTCCCTGTACTTCTCAGCTGTGAAACGGACAAGTTGGAGAATGTAGTAGCACTGTGCATCTCTACTCTACTAACTGTTAGCTTCATCTGCCAACATGGATTTTTCAAATGATGGAGGTCAAAGAAGAGGATGACATAAAAATAGAGGATAGGGAAGTTAATGAAGGATTCTATAAAGCTTTTTAAAAGATTAGCTATCATTATAAGTGACCCTTCAATAAATGCACTTACTTGAGTATATCTTGTTGATGGGTAAAGAGAAACATGATTGTAGAACAATGAATTGTGGACAGATACTTAGAAAAAGAAAGACCATGATTACATCCTTCCATGGGTAAAATCTGAAGGGAGAATAAAGGGGTCAGTGTTGTTGCTGTTGTTATTGTTTTGGTCTAAACGTTGGAATCTGTTTATTCAAAGCAAAGAAACAACCATGGCTGATAAAGCCAGTCTGGGTAAAGACTTAAGAAAAACGTCAATGACCTAGAGCCAAGCCTGGATGAAGACTTAAGAGAAACTACAATGACCTAGAGCCAAGCAATGAATTTCTGGTCAGAAAAACAACCTTTTATCATCAAAGGGAAAACAGAAAATGTCCCTAAGTTCACATGAAGATCAATTTTTGAACATGAAGTCTATAAAGTAAGTTACCAGATCTCAGTTTTAATTTTATACTTTAAAGTATAAGAGTTCATCTCTGAAGAATGGGAACATGAAGATACTGAAGAGATTTCAAAAGATCAAAGAAAGTCTGAAACCACCCCCAAAGGAAAACAAGTGACCCAGGGTAAAATTTACAAGCAGAGTGGATATGGAAGCTGACACAGGGAACCCCAGAGTCTAATAACTTTGGTCTCTTTCTTCAGCTGCACTTACCAGCATGCATGGCAGAAGACCAAAAGTGATTATGGGAGTGCTAGCAAAAGCATGATGAAGAACAAGTGCATGCAAATACTGAAAAATTTTGGTGAAGAAAGAAAACAAATAAGAAAAGAGCTAATTTGGACAGAATCATATGATAATAACGATGATACCTGATTAACATAAATAGCTAATAATTGCTTGATTATTACTATGTGTCAGGAAGTACTCAGATGGGTACTTATATCAAATACATGAAGTTGCTGCTGTTCTTAACTCCTTTTAATCAATCAGGTAGAACACAAGAAAATTAGCAAAATAGTTCCCAATCCATTCAATTAGCAAATGAAAATTTTAAAAAAAGATCACTAAGCTGATACAAAATGATCTTTCAGAATACAATACATTGAGAGTTAATGAGGAAGATGAGGAAAAGATGTGCTAATTATCATGTATAACATTAGAGTGTAAGATTTAAAAGGTTGAAAATTTGTTAGTATTCTCACTCCCAGCACTTGTGTGGGTGAAGAAGAAAACATTTCTAATTAGAACCTGAGTCATAAGTATCGCAAACCCAAAGATTCATAAATAATTAATATAACTTTTGAAAACATTTCTTATTTTTAAAAATATAACCTTTTTCATTCAGGCCAGATGTTCCAGTGACTTTTCCTTTGTTTGTTCAACTGACTTTGACCTTACAAACAATCCTCTCCCCTCCACTGACTCAGAACTAAGTTTGCAGTCTTATGCTATCAGTTTTATTCATCTGAAGATTTTTCATGTAATAAAATGTATCAGGTGAAAGTTGCATTTGTCCTTATCATGAAGAATATATGATAAAGCAATAAATGTAACACTAGAAATGTCATGAAATTATATGATACATGAAGGAAGTCAAACTATTTGAATATTAAGTTCTTCCTGAACTAAATGAACTAGAGAACAAGATGAGCTACAGTTCTCAAAGTTTATTGAACGATTATGGGGGGATGATATTAATTTTTTAGAGATTGGTAAATGGCACAATTACACAACAAAAATGAAACAGAATAGCTTGACACCAAGAATTGGTAGAATTTAAGAGCAATTGATTTTCATCTTTAAACTAGGTATCAAGTCCTGCGCCTCACACGTGCTAGAAAAATTCTCTAAAAATATCTATATCCCTAACTCTTCATCCAAGTCTTATAACATAAGCAAACTTGTACAACCACTGTAGACAATAATTTCATCATTTTTCAGATATTAAGAATAGTTATACCTTAACCCAACCATATCACTCTTGTACATATACACAAAAGATACTCTAGCATACTGAACAGACACTTACTTAACTATATTCATAACAGTTTATTCACAATAGCCAAAAGTTGGAAATAATCAATATGTCTCTCATCCAAAGAATATAAAAGAAAATATAGTATATTTGGACAATGGAGTATTATACAACCATTAGAAATAAGGATGTCATGGAATTTTCTGGCAAATGAATGAACTGTATAATATCATCCATAGTGAGGCAACCTAGACCCAGAAATACATGGTATGTACTTATTTATAAATAAATATTACCCATTACAAGGAAACCTACAGAATCGCATAACCTTGGCCCTATGAGGGCTCAGAGAGACTAAACAACCAACCAGAGAGCATGAATGTGGTGGAAATAAGCCCCCTACACATATCTAACAGATGTACAGCTTTATCTTCATGTGATATCCTTAACAACTATAGCAGGGGCTGTCAATGACTCTGTTGCCTGTCTTTGAGCCCCTTTTCCCTAACTGGGCTGTGTTGTCTAGGCTCAATAAGAGAAGATTACCTACTCCTACTGCAACTTAATATGCCAAGGTTGGTGGATGTCCATGGGAAGAAAAGGAGAGAGGAATGGGGTAGTTGAGGTGAGAGGGAGGGACCTGGAGAAGAGGAAGAAGAGAAGCTTCAATTAGGAGGTAAAGTAAATGAATAAAAATTTAAAATACTCTCAACAACAACAACAAGAAGAATATCAATATGAAGATCCAAATTTCACTGGGTCAAGATTGTGGCAAAAGTATTTCTTCAAAAAATAAGAATGTGAGGGTAATATTGCTTAATATTGTGCCATCTTCAAGGATGTTTGTTGTTAAGGTTAAGTAGAAGTAACATTTTTAATAACAGGCAAAAGAAAAGTCTTATTTAGCATGATAAACATATATAGTACAAAGATAAACATCTCAAATACCTTGTTTTGCCTTTTATTTTTTGGTGCTTTGTTTTGTTTTGCTTCAACAATACCAGATTACTTTTTCCTCAGCACCAAAGGCAGTTTTGATAATCAGATATATCAGGTTGTTCCAAGAATCATCATATCACTCTGAATTCTAAATATGGAATCACAACATTCATTCTTGAAAGTAACTAACTGTACTCTGTCACATTCTGTACTGACCACTAAGGTAGTGTGGGAAACATCAGGCAGCAGAATGAGTCTTCTCTTTAGACAATAATATTAAGGCTTTGATAACTTTTATTTGTCTAGCCTTCTATTTTGTGCGGTTACAAATGTGATAAGGAAACTTTTTTATATGCTGTTGACTGTTGTTACTAGGATATTCTATGCTTTGGTGTTCTTGGAAACCAGTCACAATAGAAGAAAATCAGAACTAACTTGGATAGTTATCCATGATAAGCTTGGACCCAAACCAACTGCCCAGCAACACTTACTGCACCTGTGAATGAGCTTTTTGTGATTTATTTTTGTGATTTTTGCTTTTAAAAGCTTCCCCCCCCTGGGATGGATTCCAACAAAACAGAGACACCTGCACTAATGAAAGAAATTCTTTGGAATAAGACTTCCATTTTGAGCAGGGATTGATTAAGGTTCAAGTTCCTAAGACCTCCCCGGGAACTGACATCTAGCTTATCAGAATAAGACACACATACATAGGTAACTTATAAACTGGTTGGCAAGTTTGGACATGAATGTTAGGAAAGGCAAGTCTTTCACAGTTGAAACTCCCAGCCAATAGAAAAAGGAGAAGTATACAACAAAGACATGTTCCTAAGGAAATCCCCTATCCCTAAATTTTGATCTGTGGAATAACTTGGCACAGATATTTTTACATTTCAGGCTTAACAGAATCTGAACTCATTGTCACAGTGAGCCCCTGAATCTGGTCTGATCAGTATAATCCTGATCAGTCAGTACTAGGATAAATTCTCAAAAACTATTTCTGTCTGACTGAGATCACTCACTGTCCTGAATCCAAAGAATGATAAGAATTTATTGAGTGTACTACAAGACAACAGTGGGTTTGGTAGTAATTACAATATTGTCTCTAACATAGAGCAATAAGCTCTGGATTCCTTGAGATTGGTTGTTTTTCTGTTTGTTTGGTTGGTTGGTTATATTTTGTTTGTTTGTTGTTTGTTTCAGTTATAGTGAGTTTCTGTGTGCATACCATAAAAAGAAAAACAGCAGTCCAGAATTACTGTGCACATAATTTCCAGTCATGCCACCTCTGCCTGATACAAAATGGCCAGATACACAATGGCCTATGTAAATAAAGGCCAGGAACATAAGGTCAGTCCTGATTAATCTATATCCAAACTTCATCAATGAACTAAGTCACACTACCACAATTCTAGAAGCTTGAGATTTCTAGATAATATCTGTGACAACTTCTAAGAGAATACATTTCATTTTCCTGGTCTCTTTAATGGAGTCTCCCATCAACACTAAATATGACCCTAGCACAGTCAATGGGATTTAAAAGCAACAACAGACACTGGTAGGAAACAGAGCTCTTCAGTATACTCTTAAGAAGGCAAAGGAGTCTGTGATTACACATGCTACCAATGATCATATCACAAGTGTACATAGGGATTTAGAGTAATTGATCTAGACTCAACCAATAACATAAATCTGCAATGTAAAATATACACAAGTGATACAATGTACACCGTTTGTTGAAAATAATCAACAGTAGCTTCATTTCTAAGATGAACCTAATACTATAATATATCTAGTCACAGATTATTCCATTAAGTAAGATTAATTTACAATTTCCCAGACATACCCAAGGGTCAAAATAAAGTACTGGATTTCATTTTATGATCAATGCCTCAGTGAACATCTAGATGACATCCTGACTGTAAAAGATGAATGTAATTACCAGGCACACCCCTGAGTCATCCTGCTGTTTGTGTAACTTTTTGGCTGGATGATCATAGGACCACATACTTAAAATCACTACTCAGGACACATTAACATATATTTTATATCAGGCATTAAAATTAAGAAGATAAGTGTACATTGTATATTGTAATATTTAGTACATGAAAAAAAAATTTTTAAAGATGTTCTTAGGTAGTGTTATTAATGTTATTCTAAAAACTGTGAGGATGACCAGAGAGACAACAACAAAATGCATGCCTTGGTTTAGAGTCTTCATAAACTTACTGGCCTTTATGAATTATTAGATGAACAAAAATGACCTACAGAGACATGCTATGGTTCAAAAAATTCACCAGAATAGAAAAAGACTTTACAATACACGGAAAAGAAATTATAGAAGTTCAAGTGATACTGCATGGTATCATAGCATCTTCTCCCCAATACAAATGCCATGTGGTTTACTTGACTATGTATTCCGAAAAGCATGAAAACCACACTATTGCTAATATAACAAAAGTTGATGTTTTAATTTTCTTTCTCAAAATACACAAAGCTCAGTGTTTAGAATAAACTTTGACACCGACAAAATTAAGCCTACAAAAGAAAATCCTTCTTGCTCATTAACATAATCCTAGTTGTGTGAGGTTCAAAAGTCAATTAGCATGGTTTGGATTTCAAAGCAGCTGCTTAATTAATAATTCAATAGAGACTATATAGTTTCAACTTTAGGCAAATGTGTAAAGGTACAATTTTAAACTGAATATTAATTGTACTGTAAAATGCAAGTATATTAGAAAGTTTACTTAAAACCATTAATACTATATGATGAGGGGAGTGTCTTCAGAAGTCCCATAAAATACTAATTTCCTTCTCTGATTTTTGGAGGATGCTGGGAGTTCCATCTATTCGGATAAAGCTACAGATTCCTTTCATACTATGACAAGTTAAATCCTAATTAAACCATTGAACATTAAAATATTCCACTTCAAAAATGCATTTAGTACAATTAATATCCTGAGAACTGAGGCTTAACAACACAACATAGCACATCATATATTCCAGTTCTTTACCTTCAGGAATACACGACTGACTGTGATTGTGACCCACCACCCTGACCACCATAATAAGAGAGATTTATAATGACAATCACCAAAGCTGAAATATAAAGTTTACACATAATTTATATAACTTTATTCATATACATAAACTTTATACATCTATAAATCAACTATTCTGAAACACATCACAAAGTATTTTCATTCACTCTCTGATTTATTATTTTATTTCATATATCCTGTTTATTATCACCTTTATTGGAATACTACAAATATTACAAAATAAAATTAAAATACTTCGAAAAACTTTAGGTGACTTGGGCTATATGATTATTTTATGCATTATGATTAGCCATTTGATTTGTATTAAACATAAACCAAATTTAGTTTTTTTTTTTTTTCAAAAGAAAAGTTGTTATTGGATAACAGAAGAAATGGGCCTGTGATTTCATCATCCAAGTTCTGTGTTTCTTCTCATAGGATCCCGGACACAAAACTTATCACTCAAAAGTGATGCCTGTACTAAGTTAAAAGTCTCAAAAGTGTGGTTGTTTCCGATACCTTCTCTAAACATAGAAACGTTTGAAGGACTCAAACTCAAACTGCTAGACTGAGATTGCTCATTTAAACAGAACTCCAAATATACCCAAACACTTTATATTTTGCTTAGAATATGCATGAAGAAGACAGTAAATATCATGCCATTCCTTGAGGTGGCAGATACAGGAGATAGTGACATCGCTTTTACGTAGTTCTCATCAAGTCTTTAAGGCAACAGGAATGCTCCTAGCAAGACCTGCTAGACTACCCAAAAATGATCTCCAAATTTGAATCTTATTTATAACCTGCAAAATGTAATTAGAATTACACAAACTCATAACTGTGTCTTAGTGAAATCCATCTATTGTGGTTATAGAATAAAGAGACATTTAAATATATAAACAGCAACACTGTTCATAGAGAGCTTCCAAAAAGGCCTCAGGAAAAATTCAGCCTGCTAAATCCTGGCGCTTTGATTTACATCCTATAAATGTATGAAGAACATAATTTACTTTGTTTATATAACTCAGTTGGTTGTATTTTATATTATTTTATAATAATTTTAGCACATCAATTCTAATTTTGCTGACTCTAAGTTGGGATGGTGCTATAGCAAATACCTAAATCTGTAGCAATGTCAAGGAAACTTAATACCAGGTGGAACTTGCAAAAGCTTTAAGAAGCATGTGAAGAAGAAAAAATCAAGATTTGCCTAAACTAACTATTGATGGTAATGTATGTGTTAAAGGTGACCTGCTAAATGTATAGGGAAAAAATGTAAGTGGTGATTTTGTAAACTTGAAAGCGACACACTAATAAAACGATAACGACTGTGACTGAATTGTGCTCTAAAATGTAGTGATAAGTTTGGATGTGTATCTGAGAACATTTTAAGACAAGATTTAAAGATGCCACCTTGATTTCTCTTGGTGCTGATAGTAAAATGTGAAATAAGAAAACACATTAATGAATAAATAAGTAAAAAAGAATGACAGATTATGGGTGTTGGAAGGTCTCACCCAGTACACATTGTAAATAAAAAAGAAATATGCTCTGAATAGAACTTAGATTAATCGTGTAACTAACTCATGGATTTATCAGTCATCTCAGCAGAGTACAGGACGAGATGGGGCTAACAGCACACACACTGCTAGTTTTGCAGAAAGGGAACAGAAACAGGGCTGAATGGAACATCAGATGTTTGAAAGATAATTATTCTATTATTAATATTTAATAATTTTCCCTGAAAATTTTGAACATCTGTGGGTTATATGTCCAACTGTTTTTTTTTCTTTCTGAGTCTTCTCTTTTGAACTAGGATGGTTTCTTTAAGGTTTATCTCACCAATGCATTTTAGAGACACTTATTTGTAAGGTTTTACAGTTGTTCTTTGAGAAAAATCATAGGCAAGATTTGTATTTAGAGAAGATATTAATATCATTAATACAAATCTTACTTATCAGTAATTTCTGTATGCTTTGGGGTTGACTCTGAACTTAATTTATTTTCAAGATGGACACCAGTTTGAGGGGTCAAGAGATCGATTGTTATAGGCTGAATTGTGTACTCCTTCTCGAAACCTGTATGTTGAAGCTCTAGCTCCTAGTATATGTCAGAATGTGGCTACATTTGAAGATAAAAGAGTTTTTAAAATGTAGTGAGATAAAATTAATCCTAACAAAAGGCAATTTATATTCTTAGAGAACATAGGTGATACATACATGCAGATGAAAATCCTGTGGAAGCAATGCAAGAAGCTGGCTGTCTGCCAACCAACACGGGGAGGTGCTGGGAGCTGAGGGCAATGGGGGAAACTAATCCTGTCAGCACTTATGTCCTAAGACATATGTTTTATAGAATTACTTGAAAATATGCGTCAGCTATTGAAAGCTCCTAGTTGGTGGCATTCCATTATGACAGTCCCAGAAAACTAATATATATGACAACTCATTAAAGTCACATTCATTCAGGGACGCGTCTCCCTTTCTTCTGTCTATTTTATTGTATTTGCCTTGCAAAACCACAACTCTAGAAAATACAGTGTCTACCTATTTGTGTACCCAACCCACATTAAGTGTATAAAAAGGAAAAATGGATCATACAAAACCACACCGAGAGTTCCTGCTGGAAAACAAAACTACCAATGTCAAGGGGGCCCTTAATTGAATTGCAAATGTACTGTGCTCCCTAGTGACTTTTGACATGGCTACAAGAGCAGTCTCAACGTTTTAACACTTCAAAATTCTCACAGATTCAGAAACGTATTCTTTTATTGAAAAGCTTGATGCAAGTAAAATCAGTTTTCATATTTTTCTGTGGCCACATTCCTTTACCCATCAGAAATTATACCAAAATGCAATAACGTTTTATGAAATCAGAACATAGGTGTTGAAACATTGGATTAATACATTATTGTAACACCTCAATTTCAATTTTATTTGCTGACAAAGAAAAACAAGGTTTAAAAGTCAGTCTGTATCCTAAATAGTCCAAGTAAACATCGGCCAGATACTTATAAATGGTAGAATATATACGACAAAATACATGCCTCACACAAACAGGGAAATAAAGACTATAAGAAAACTGTACATTTGTTTTTGTGTATAAACTAGTCATGATCTTGTGGTTTTTTCTTTTAATTTCATTCTAAAATTTCTATAAGGATTTTTATTCAATTTTATATTATGAAAAAGAAAATGTGCAACATGCAAACCGTTCCCTAAGCCTACATGTGTGGTCTGTCTAGTCCTGACCATATGTACTTCTTGCTTTGCTATAGCCCTTACTACCTGCCTGTTTATGCTACATATTTTAGGATATTCTTCCAATCTTTCCTGCTATTACTGATATATCCCAGGAAATTAAGACTTCCATCTTTATGATTAAATGGCATTGTTTACTTAACCAACTATGGCTTTGTGTACTCCAGTACCTGCTTCTTATCTGAATTGACAAAAAGAGTTGAAATGGAAATGTGGACTCTCAACTCTTCAATTCCTTGCTTCAGTGGTTGGCATTAGTTCTGGACTCTGCACAGACATTTGTTTCTGCAAACCGCAGGCCAAAGAGGCAAAATAAATACCATAAGAAATGGCTGGTGCTTCCTGACTTTGGTATTAAATAAGACACTGGTCCTGGGTCTAATCATTCTACTCCAAAGTCCCAATTAGCTTCTTGGGACTGTGATCTTAGCTAGGATTTAGAATGCTGCCCCCCAAGCAATCTTAGTAGTATTATTGAACATTCTATAATTCTATATAAGGTGCTCTTTTAACTTATTCTATATATCATGACTCATGTTTTTATTTGTAGAAAAGTTCTGAACAAATTATATTGCAGCAGGTCACTGAGCTTCGCCCATTTCAGTATCTACAGAATATTTCTTTTGAACCTTCACTGATTGTTTCCCTCTGGCACCATCAATATACCCTTGTCAAATTTCCATAAAACATTTCAGACTGACCTCTCTTCATTTTCTATATATCAGTGTTCTAAAGTTATCTTCCATACAAAAAACAAAAATCAAAAGGCAAGCCAGATTCTTTACGCGTGAGCCTATTGTAATGAAGTACATTTTGTTTTGTTTGAGGGTTATGATAGATAATGTTCAAACTGAATTGAGAGAGTATAATTTCACTTTTAGCCATAATACTTTAAGCATGACTATGAGGGATAATTATTATATTATTTCTGATTCTCCAGAAACATAATTAAATAACAGAGGGGAAAAGAGCTGTGTTTACCTGACTGTATTTATACAGAATTATGACTATATGTACACAAAATTCTAGAATTTTTGTATCTAATGAGGCACTGATATTTATCCAATTTATTCAGTATTCTGAATACACAACTAGAGTTTAGCAAAAGAATTAATAGTGAAATAATTTGTATTGCTGTATTTTTTTGGGGGGTCTATAGCAATTGAAGAATAAACCACTGCTTAAAAATCTTTGTAAGTCCCATGTCCTGCAGAGAGGAAGCAAGAGTGTAAACCACAGAAAAGATTAAGAGATAACCCAGAGACACAGGTTCACATCTGAAGATTTATGCCTCTTTCAACCTTAACAGAAGGTGCTGATGGCACTGGGAAGTGGACAGTGCAGACTCCTAACACTCCCATTTGCCCAGAATAAGCAACTATGAACCCTAAGCCACAGATTCAGTATTATTTATCCATTTCATATTTCTACTGCTCCAAGTCTCAGAAACCCTCAAGATAGAAGGAAAAGAATATTAAGGCTGGAGGATGGGGAGGAAAACTGCCAATCCCTGTCTTCTGGGCATGAAATGGTATTTGCATACTCAGCAGCTAAAGTTAGCTGCACAAGACTTTCAGAAGACCAAACAAGCCAGTTAACAATCCATCACAGCCCGAGGAGATGCCCCTAAAGCAACACACATACCTAAGGAGCTATGGACAGTTATAATTTCTGGGAAAGGGAGAATGCTTATTCTTTAGGGTGTGTCCATTGATACTTTGCCCCTGTCAGAATGGATGACTATATATTCACATCCATGTGAGTAACAGTAATTGGACTTGGTGAGTTATCTTTAAAATGAAAAGTGATGAAGTTGAGATGGATATATATTTAGGGGCAATGGCAGTTTGGAAGGGGAGGAGTTGTAGACAAGTAAAAACTTCAAGGAATGAAAAAAATACAAAAAATAAAAACAAAACAAAAGCAAAAATGGTAAATCTGTTATTATCAAATATATGAATAAAAAATTAATAGAATAATGAAATGAAATAATATTTAAAACTTAGGTATACCAGGAAAAAAATTTAGTTTACAATTCTAAATGACATAAATATGAAATAGGAATGCATGTCTAGTACTAATCAGATTAAGTGTTCTCCCCTCATATTAGGATTATAGGAGGATGCTTATAATTGTCAAACAAAATTCAGCTGCACCGAATGCTTTCATTGATTTTATATAAGTACAAAGTTAGAGTTAGCCTTCAAGTACATATATGAGCTTTCATTTTCCTACAAACATGTGGGTTTAAGATTGTTATTGTTGTTCTATGGTTGGAGGGGTTGAAGGTAGAAACTTGTATATATTAGACATGTTCTTTAGTACTGAGCTACAAGAACAGCTTTAAGTTGGTGACAATGAGAATTATATATATGTATATATGTATGTATATATATGTATATATATATATACATATATATACATATATATACATACACATATATACATAATATATATTTATATATTCAATGAGAGATAACATACAAAATGAATTGAGAGAGTATTATTTCACTGTTAGCCATAATACCTAAAGCATGACTATGAGGGATAATTATTATATTCTTTCTTATTCTTCAGAAACATAATTAAATAACAGAGGAAAAAAGAGCTGTGTTTACCTGACTGTATTTACACAGAATTATGACTATATGTATACAAAATTTTAAAATTTTAGTATCTAATGAGGCACTGATATTTATCCAACTTATTCAGTTTTCTGAATACACGACTAGAGTTTAATTATTTCTTGTTATTCTAGTGAATGTTATACATATATATTCAATGAATATATATTAATAGATATTACATATAATACATACAATATATATGTTACATATGAAACGTATAACACACATATCACCTAAATTATGTATATGAATTTATATATATATATATATATATATATATATGTATATGTATATAGTTATATATATCGTTATATATATATTAGGTAATATAATAATATATTATGAAATTATCTATTATTTATTTATAGTGATTTTTTGATTTCATATTTACTATTAATCTGATAAACTTATTTTTATTAAAATTAGTAATTTATTTGCTACTTACTATTTATGCATTCATTACTTATTAAACTAAATTAATTATGCATAATAAATTATATTCTATGTAATAATCATATGTAATTATATGCATTATTATAGTTAATTATATGAAAAATAAAAAATAGTAATTATTTGTCAATACATTTTATATTAAAATTGAAAAGATGTTTATGTGTTACCTGTTCAATAATTGCATTAATTATGATTACATTAATAATACATATAAGTATATAATTAATTATTATAATTATTTTAATGTATCTATATATAATAAATGTATATATTAGATATATAAGTATACTTAACAAATTGTATAATATGTACATGATGTATGACATATGTTTTATATAAAATTCTGTATATGTGGATTTATATATTATATTTAATATATAATAAAATACATATATAATATATGCTTCAGTATTAAATAACATAATAATAAACATGTTATATTGTATGTAATGTAATATGTAATATGAAACATAGAATATAATATATATTTGTCATATATATTCATATGTATAAATATGTATGTACAAATACACCTATACACATTCACATATAATATACATTAATATATTAAATATTAAATGAAAATATATACTATATACAATTTTATATAATATATGTACATATATTTATATTAAACATGTGTATGCATGCAAAATATATATTTGTATAATAAATATATTATTAATTTATTATTATATTTAACATATTATATGGAAATTATATAAAATATTAATAATATCAAATGTTAAAACATCAGATTCAAACATAGGAACTGTACATATTTGCATGTAATAAACACACATACACATCAAAACACAAATAGAAAATTGAATATTGTAGATAGGATTCAGAGTTTGTATAAGAAACAGTTTAAATATGTATAATACATAATATATATTTTTCATATATTTCTTAAAGACAAATAGTTTGAGCAATAGTATAAAAGTTACTATTTTAGCTGATGTGCAAATATAATTAGAGATAAAGTAAAGCATGTCTGAAGCCTTTTTTCTCCATATCTATTTCACTAGCTGCAAAGCAACCTCTCTCAAAAACAAATTTCCTGGTTCACTTCATTATTATATAAAGTATTTATTCTACTATTGTCAAAAAGTATTCAGTTGTCAAGTCAAAAATTTTAATTAAAACAGAAAAACAAATTTTATAAATAGAAAGATATGGATTAATAATCATTATGATGAGTTACAGGGGATTTGGAACATGTACTAGTTCACATGTTCAGAGATTCACATTTTAATACATGTGTAAGGAGAATTAATGCAATCAAATCCACTGTGAGTTTAGCTAGAGTGTAAAAGTTAGAACCTTGAAGAGAAGGAGAAAATAATTTCAGAAATGGATTTGGGAGGATATAAATGGCTTTTCTGTTAAGAGCACTGGCCGCTATTGAAGAACACCTAGGGTCAATTTCCAGTGGTCACATAGCTGCCCGCAGCTGTAACTCCTGCTGCAGAGGATTCCATGCCCTCTTCTAACAGCCTCCAGCACCAGACTCTCAAACACGACTTGCACATATTTACAGGCAGTTAGACACACAAACGCATAAGAAACATAAATATAATTTACATAAATATATTATATATACATTTATAAATATATTAAGCTACATGAATATAATTTTGACTATGTAGGTCGGAGTTGTATTTTTTTTTTATAAGATACAGACTACAAAATAGTTGAATCACTTTTGATACAGTTTTTCACCATTCATTAATTATTGTTCAGTTTATTTTTACTTCAGGTATAATTATTGAAGTCATCATCAAAAGCCAAGTTCTAGGTCCTGATTCAAGATGTTTCCTTCCAAACAAAGCAAACAGAGTTAGTTTTCAGCTTAGCAAAAGCAAGAGATCTATTTTAGCACTACAAGAATCCAGCCATTTTAATAGGATAGAAGGAAGTGGATTTGTTCTCAATCCTTTAAGCTTCTACTTTAGAAGGATAAAATGTGGTAAAAGGAGTTTCTGATCCAATTTTAGAAAATATTTCAAATCCACTGAGATGTTCCACTCTCAACATACCTCTGCAACATGACTGGTTTGAGAAAATTTGTACTTTCCCAAGGCTGTCCACTTCTGTGTTGAAATGTAGGAAAAGAAAGAAAGTATGCAATCAAGGGCATGTAAAGAGAAATAACCAAAGAGTAAAAGAACTTGGAGTATAGTCACTCCACTCAGCAGTTCTTGTTTGTTAATTTTTCTTCATCTAACAAAAAATTTAAGATTCATGAGAAAGTTTTGTCTAGCAATCTGATAAAATTGTTTTTGTTATGCATCCAGAAATTGTGTTCCTTAAGTGAATCAAAATTATGAAATATAACAGAGTATATTACCAATTTGATGAGAATTTATATATATATATATATATATATATATAATTTATGATTAATATCTATTGTAATAGATTATATTAAAAGAGAAAAGAATCAACTTATGATCTTTCTAATAAAATTTTTTGATATATAAGGTATTTTATAACCTTAAAACTCTATAAGATGAATCTGCAAAGTATCATTTACTAAAAAAAACTTTAATTTAAATATGAATTATGATTTTTCATATTCTGAAATGAGCTTTTATAAGAGTGTACATACTCATAGAGTATGTACAAATATATTGATTAGGATATATCTTATTAACATATATTCTGGCATATTTTTACTGTTACATAATCTTTTATTCCTAATTCTCTCTCTTCTCATGATGTTTCTTGCTTTCCATATATATGGTTTCTTTGTATGATGTTATGTATATATTCATTCTTTGCATCTATGTGTAATTACAGAACTTTCACAGTCACAAATGAGAGAACATGTGATATTTCTGTTTCTTATTCTTTTATATTGCTTCATGAGATAAACTGTAGTTCCACCCATTTTCAGTATTACAGGTTACAATGTAATTATATTATTCTTTGTCTGCACAAAATTTTATTGTAAATATATTTTTTTGATTTCTGTCTCCAATCATCAGTTAAATTACATAACTTATGTAATGTAAATAATGTTTCAAGAAACACAATAGAGCAAGAGATATGTTGACTTAAATTTCTTTGAATAAATAAGCATGGGTGGTATGTGTCATAGTTATATATTTAGAATCTTTCCTTATTTGAGGAAATCTCATTTTAAATTGCACACTGGCAATGTGTGTGCCTTCCTTTTCATACTGTGTTTGGGTTCTCTAGTCTCAAAACTCTTGTTATCATAAGGTAACTTAAGATATCTACTCAGCTTGCGATGACATTAAATCTTGATATAATGTGTCTCGCTGATAGTGATTATTTTTATATGTTTATTGCCTATCAGAACCTCACCTGAAAACTCTTTGTTTATTGTCTAGGCATTTGTTGATTCTGTTGTTTATTTATTTTATATTTTATTCTTTCTGTTCTTTTATATATTCTGTATAGTAGTTCCCTGGTAAATGAATATCCACCAGACATTTTCTCCCATTCTGCATGTTTTCTTCCTTTACAGAATGGTTCTCATTACACTTCAGAAGCACTGTTACTTTTGCAACTCTATTTTTTATTTTTATGTCCTAAGCATCTGAAGTTTTTTTCAGAATGTCCTTGTCTGTATTTATATCTACCTCCTTGCAAGTAGATTTCTATGAATATTTTAAGTTATTGTGACTGGAATTCATTTTCTGATTTCTTGTTTATCTTGTCCATTATTGGTACATAAAGAAGCTATCGGCTTGTGTATGCTAATTTTCAATAATTCTATTACATTAAAGTGTTTATTACTTCTAAAGCCTTTATAGTACATTTTTTAAATTTAATTTTGTGCAAAACATAAAAGTGACAAGTTTTATTCCTTTTATATTTCTTTCAGTTTACTTTCTTACTCCCATTCCATTGCCCTAGCAATACATGGGACAAAGAAACCTAAAAATAAAAAGAAAATTAAAGGCTTCTTTTTTCACAAACATAGACACAGAGTACTCAATAAAATATTGGCAAAAAAATTCTATGCCACATTAAAAATATATTGGTTTTATTTCAATGAATCCAGAGTGATTCTATAAGCATTAAATGAGTGACATGTTGCAATTATTGACTGCTTTTACATGAAGGTCAGTCAATACTTTTATATCTAGATGTATATATTTTATATAATTTGATACAGGTGTTGATATGTTTATATTCTGAATTAAAATATTCGATGTAGAGAGTATTCTATTAATCTATGTGAGGTAACATTCTCTCTATTTTTTAGTTTATTTATTTACTTTACATTGCAATTGCAGCTTTCCCTCCCTTCATATCTTCCAGTCCTTACCTCTCACCTCACATTTACATTTTTTTTTGCAGTTTTTAGCCATTTCAAATAAAGCTGCAATAAACATGGCTAACCAAATGTCCTTGTGGTAGGTACAGTGAAGCATCTTTTGTATATATGTCCAGGTGTCATACATTGGGTTTTGATGTAAAACTACTTCCAATTTGCTGAGAAACTACCAAGTTGACTTATAAAGTGCTTATATAACTTTGCACTCCACTATCAATGTAGGAGTTTTCCCTTGCTCTATATTCTCACCAGCATGAATTGTCACTTGAATTTTTGTTCTTAGCCATTCTAACTGATGTAAGATAGAATCTCAGAATCATTTGGTTTGCATCTCCCTGATGACTAAGGATGTTGAACATTTCTTTAAATGTTCCTTGGCTCTTAGATTCCTTTGTAGAGAATTCTCTATTTAACACTGTGCCCCATATTTTAAATGGGCTATTTGGGTTATTGGTGTCTAATTCGTTTATATATCAGCCCTCTTTCAGATGTAGGTTTGTGAAAATAGTTTCCCATTCTGTAAGCTTTTTTTTTGTTCTATTGACAATGTCCTTTGCCTTACAGAAGCTTTTCAATTTCTTGAGGTCTCATTTATCAGTTGCTGATTTTAGAATCTGAGCTGTTGGTGTTCTGTTAAGGAAGTTGTCTCCTATATTATGTGCTCAAGACTATTCCCTACCTTCTCTTCTATTAGATTTCATGTACACAGTTATATGTTGAGGTCTTTGATCCACTTAAACTTGAGTTTTGTGATAGGTGATAGGTGTGGATCTATTTGTATTCTTCTATATGCAGGCTTCCAGTTAAACCACCAACATTTGTTGAAGAGGCTTTCTTTCTCTCTAATTTTGGACTCTTTGTCAAACCTCAAGTGTTCATAGGTATATTGGTTTATTTTTAATTTAATTTAATTTAATTTAATTTACCATTCATTCCTTGGTAGTACAGCTTGCAACTAGGGATGGGGATACCTCCAGAAATTCTCTATTGTACAGGAATGCTTTAGTTATCCTGGATTTTTATTTTACCTTTTCCTATTGGTTATTTTATTTATTTAAATTTAAAATGTTGTCCCCCTTTTTTGTTTACCCTCCTCAACCCCTCCATCTCATCCCCACTCCCCTTTGCCTCTATGAGGGTGTACCCCCACTCCCATTCCACCATCACTGCCCTAGCATCCCCTTATGCTGGAGTATCAAGCCTCCACAGGACCAAGGACCTCCCCTCCCACTGATGTCAGATAAGGAAATTCTCTGCTAAAAGGAATCCTTTGAATTTTTTCTTTCCAAAATGTACCATCGTGATATCCTTTACTTGTCTTATTGCTTTAGCTAAAAATACGAGTACATACAGATTTAGAGAGATACAGAATAGATTCAGGAGCCTTGTCTTGTCCTTAATTTTAGTTAAATTGCTTTAAGTTTTTCTAGATTTAATTTGATGGTGCTGATCAGCTTATCATATATTGCCTTTTTTATGTTTATGTATGTGCCTTATATCCCTAATCTATGTAAGACTTTTATCATGAAGGACTATTAGATATTGTCCAAGACTTTTTTACCATCTAATGAGATAAAGATGTGAGTTTTTTCTTTATTTATATACTTGATTATATTAATGGATTTTTATATGTTGAACCATCTGTGCATCATTTGAATGAAGCCTACTTGAACATGGTAGATGAAGTTTTTTTGATGTGCTCTTGTATTCAGTTGTATTTTGTTGAGTATTTTTGCATCAATATTTATAAGAGAAATCGATCTGAAATTCTCTTTTTTGTTGAATTTTGTGTGGGTTATGTGTCAGGATGACTGTGGCCTGACAGAATAAAGTTGTCAATTTTCCATCTGTTTCTATTTTATGAAATGGTTTGAGGAGTATTGGTATTAGTTCTTCTTTAAAGTCTGGAATAATTATGCACTGAAACCATCTGTTTTTAGAATTTTAGGAGGGGATTTTAATGGCTGCTTTTATTTTCTTAGGAATTATAGGTCTATTTAAATTGTTTACCTGATCTTGATTTAATTTTGATAAGTAGTATTTATTCAAAAAATCATGCATGATGTTTAGATTTTCCAATTTTGGGGAGTACAGGCTTTGCAAGTAAGATCTAATGATTCTTCCTATGGGGATGCAAACCCCATCAGCTCCTTCAATCTTTCCCCTAACTCTTCCATTGGGGCCCCTATGCTCAGTCCAATGGTTGGGATGGTCTTATCTGGCATCAACAAGAGGGGAAGACCTTGGTCCTGTGAAGGCTTGAGGTCTTATTATAGGGAAATGCTAGGGCAGTGAGACAGGAATGGCTGGGTGGTTGGGGAAGCATGCTCATAGAAGCAGAGGGAGAGATAGGAGATGGGGTTTGCAGAAGAGAAACCGGGAAGCGGGGGATAACATTTGAAATGTAAATAAATAAAATAACCAATAAAAAATTAAAAAACATAAAGACCTAAAGATTCTTTGGTTTTCCTCAGTAGTTGTTGGATGCTCCCATTTTTGTTTTGGATTTTGTTAAATTGGATATTCTTTCTGTGCCTTTTAATAATTTGGTTATGGGTATTTTCTATCTTCTTGATTTTCTCAAAGAACCAGCTCCTGGTTTTGTTTGTTTGTTTTGTTTTGATCCTGTTTTTCTCTTTGTATCTAGTTTATTGATTTCATTCCTGTTATGGATGGGCCTGGGGCTGTTTGTATTTTGATGTTAATTCTGCTTTTCCTGGGAAGGGCTGTGGACAAGAATGAGTCTGTATTCAGGTGACTTCCTGTAAACCATCACCTAATGAATAAAGGAGCCAATCACTGGGTGAGTAGGAGGGACTTTCGGGTTGGAAAAGGGAAGAGAGGAAGCAGGAGAGAGAGAGAGGGCCCTTTCAGATGGGATAGTGATAGGGCATGATGTAGCTACTAGTGTCTCCCAGCTTATGGTGAATCCACCAGGATTCGCCACTGGATGATTTAGATTTAATATGGTTTACAAGATTAGCATTCTAGGTGTTGCAACCAGAGATTGAGTTGCCATTGTTTCTCAAGTAAGTTTGTGCGGTGTTTTTCTTCTCATGGTGACACGACTGGGTACAAGAGAGAAAGACACAGCAGCAAAGTGTGGGTTAGTGTGATGTGCACCCCAAAGGCTGTGAGGGTTTTGAAGCATGGGGCTGGCTTGGGAATGACCCGCCAGTGAGAACCTAGTGAGCTGGGTGGAGAGATTTTGGAGCCACTGAGTCAGAGATTCTGCTGAGATGAGAACACCCCACTGATGTCATGTGGCTTGCCAGGGCCTGGCATAGTGTGGGAACTTGCCGTTCTTTTTAAATATTCCCTGTAACACATTCCTAAATTTGATTAGTTACTCCTATCTACTTGACTTGGGTATGTTTGCCTCTTTTTTTTTTTTTTTTCCAGAGCTTTCATCTGTCCTGTTAATTTTTTAGTATGTGATCTTTCTCTCCAATTTCTTTGTGAAGACACTTAATGCTATAAAATTTCCTCTTAGCATGGCTTTTATTATTTTCCATAATTTTAGATATGTTGTGCATTCATCTTCATTGTATTCTAGAAAGGTTAATTTTTTTTTTTCTGACTCAGAGATCATTGAGTAGAGAATTGTTCAATTTTCATGAGTTTGTAGTCTTTCTGCTGTTTCTATTGTTGAAGTCCTGGTTTCACCCTTGGCAATCTGATAAGATGAAAGAGTTTAATTTTGATGTATCTGTTGATGTATTTTTGTGACCTATTATAAGGTCAATTTTGGAGAAGGTTCCACGAGGCATTGAGAAGGTATTTTCTTTTGTGTTTGGGTGAAATGGTCTATGAGTGTGTTTGGGTGTGTTAAGTCTATTGAATCAAAACCTCTGTTAGTTTTTGTTATTTCTCTGTTTAGTTTCTGTCTCACTGTCCAGTCCACTGATGTGAGTAGGGTGTTGACATCTCACACTATTAATGTGTAGAGTTCAATGTATGATTTAGGCTTTATTTTTTTTCATGTATGTGAGTGCCCTTGTAGTTTGGACATACATGTTCTGAATTGAGATGTCATCTTGGTGGATTTTTCCTTGAATGTGTTGTGTCATTTCTAATCTCTTTTGATTAACTTTGATTAAAAGTATATTTTATTGAATATTAGAATGGCTACTCCACCTTGATCTTTGGACCCATTTTCTTGAAAAATATTTTTTCAAGCCCTAGATAGATAGAGGTAATATTTATCTTTGTTGCTGAGGTGAGTTTCTTGTATTATTCAACTGAATGATGAATCCTGCTTTTGCATTCATTCTCTTAGCCTATGGGTTTTTTTAATTATTTATTTATTTATTTATTTATTTATTTATTTATTTATTTTAAATTCCAGATTTTATTCCCCTCCCTGTTCATGCTCTGGCTGTTTCACGTCCCAAACCTCTTCTTGCCCCCTTGTCTCCATGAGGATATCCTCACTCCCCAATCCCCTTCCCACCAGACCTGTAAACTCCCTGGGGCCTCCAGTCTCTTGAGGGTTAGGTCCATCTTCTCTGACTAAATGCAGATCCAGCAGTCCTCTGCTCTATATATGTTGGGGGCTTCATATCAGCTGGTGTATGCTTCCTGGTTAGTGGTCCAGTGTCTGAGAGATATCAGAGGACCAGATTAATTGAGACTGCTGGTCCCACTACAAGGTCACCCTTCTCCTCATCTTCTTCCAGATTCTTGCATCTTACTTTTTCAGCTGCTGGTTGGATCTTCTGGAGGGCAGTCATGATAGGTCCCATTTTGTGAGCATTCCATAGACTTAGTAGTAGTGTCCAGTCTTGGGGACTCCCCTTGAGCTAGATCCCACTTTGGACCTGTTGCTAAACCTTCTTTTCCTCAGGTTTCTTTCCATTTCCATCCCTGCAGTTATTTTAGATAGGAACAATTATGGGTCAGAGTTTTGACTGTGGGATGGCAACTTCATCCCTCACTTGATGCCCTGTCTTTCTGCTGGTTCTGGGCTCTACAGGTTCCTTCTCCCCAATGTAGGGCATTTCATGTACATTGATTTCATCTACATTTGATTTCTGAGTCTCTAACCTCCCAGGTCTCTGGTAGGGACATTCTGGAGGGTCCCCCCAACCTCTTGCCTCCTGAGGTTGCCTGTTTCCATTCTTTCTGTGGCCCTGAGGGCTTCACTCCTTTTTCCACACCTAATACCAGATATGTTCCCTCTTTCCCCTCGTCCCTACCTCTTCCCTCCCTTATGGTTGCTTTCTTCTCCCTTTCAAGTGGGACTGCAGCATCCTTACCTGGCCCTTCAACTTGTTGACCTTTTTGAGTTCTGTGAACTGTATCTTGGGTATTCTGTACATCTTTGGACTATTATTTATGTATTAGTGTATATATACAATGCATGTCCTTTTGGGTCTGAGTTACCTCACTCAGGATGATATTTTCTAGTTCTATCAGTTTGCCTGCAAAACTCAGGATAACCTCATTCTTAATACCTGAGTAGTATTCCATTATGTAAATAAACAACATTTTCTGTATCCATTCTTCTGATGTGGGACATCTGGGTTGTTTCCAGCTTCTGGCTATCACAAGCAAGGCTGCTATGAACATAGTGGAACATGTGGCCCTATGGCATGGTGGGGCAATTTTAGGTACATTCCAAAAAGTGGTATTGCTGGGTATTCAGGTAAATCTATTTCCAGTTTTCTGAGGAACCTCCAGATTGTCTTCCAGAATGGTTATACCAGATTGCAATCCCACCAGCAATAAAGGAGTGTTCCTCTTTCTCCACATCCTCGCAAACATGTGCTTTTGCCTTCAGTTTTGATCTTAGCCATCCTTATTGGTGGAAGGTGGAATCTCAGGGTTGTTTTAATTTGCATTTCTCTGATCACTATGGACTTTGAACACCTTTTAGATGTTTCTCAGCCACTTGAGATTCCCCTGTTGTGAATTCTCAGTTAACTTCTATACCCCATTTTTGGTTGGGTTGGTTTTTTTGTTTATTTGTTTGTCTGTTTGTTTGTTTTTAAATTGGGGAATTGAGTTCACTGATGTTGAGAGACCAATGGTGTTTAATACCTGTTATGTTGATTTTCAAAGTGATTCTCTCTCTTTCTCTGTCTCTCTCTGTCTCTCTGTCTCTCTCTGTCTCTCTGTCTCTCTGTCTCTCTCTCTCTCTCTCTCTCTCTCTCTCTCTCTCTCTCTCTGTGTGTGTGTGTGTGTGTGTGTGTGTGTGTGTGTGATTCCCTTATTTTGGTTTTTCTGGCACAAAGTTATTTCTTGTGTTTTCTGGGGAGTACAAAACCTCCTTCGGGCTGGAAATTTCCTTCTAGTACTTTTAATAGGGCTGGGCTTTGTGGATCATTATCGTTTAAAATATGTTTTGTCACAATATATTTGTTTTTCTTTTTCCATCTATAGGGGTGGGATGTTTTGCTGGGTATAGTAGTCTGGAATGGTATCTGTGATGTCTTAGAGACTACAAGAGATCTGCCAAAGCCACTCTGCATTATAAAGTCTCTGCTGAGAAATCCAGTATAATTATAATAGGTCTGCCTTTTTATGTTCCTTCACATATTTCCCCTGTAGCTTTTAATATTCTTTCATTTCTCTGTGCATTTAGTGTTTGGATTATTATGTGGCTGCAAAATTTTTTTCTGGTCTAATCTATTTGTTTCTCTGTAAGCTTTCTGTATGTTTTTAGTTATCTATTTTTTTAGGTTGGGAAAATTTTCTTCTGTGACTTTTGTTGAAGATATTTTCTGGGCCTTGGTGGTGAGACTTCTCTTTTCTCCATGCCTAATATTCTTAAGTTTGATCTTTTCGTAGTATGTTAAATTTTCTAGATTTTTTTTGTCAAGAACTTTTTAAATTTAAATTTTTAAACTGATGTATTAATTTCTTCTCTAATATTTTCCACACCTGAGATTCACTCTTCCATTTTTTGTATTCTCTTGATGTGCTTGAGTCTGTATGTCTTGTTTGCTTACCTTTTTTTAAATCTCCAGCATTTCCTCAGTTTTGTTTATTTTTTTCTATTTCTGTTTTCAGGTCTGGAACAGTTTTATTCATTTCCTTCACTGTTTGATTGTATTTTCTGTATTTCTTTAATATTTTTCTTCATTTCCTTGCTATGTGACTTTATCATCTTTATAAAGCTGGATTTAAGGTCACTTTTTGTGTTTCAGCAGTGTTAGGGTATCCAGGCTTTGCTCTAGTAAGATATTTGGGCTCAGATTATTCCATATTTGCCTGGCTCTTGTTTATTGTATTCTTGCAGTTAGTCATCTGGTTGTCTCTGATGCCAACAGGCCGCTGGGAATGCAGGCAGAATTGTGGGTCAGAAAACAGAGTAGAGGGGAGCAGGTACAGTTTACTGCTGTTGGATGTGCCTAAGAGAGATTTACCAGACATGGTATTTTTGTGGGAAGGAGGTTTACCTCATAATCCCTGATACCAGAAGGCCTCTGGAAAGCAAAGTGCAAGGCTAAAAGTAAAGTCTAAGGAACAAGGTGCATTTTACTCCTTCTAGATTTTCCTAAGAAGACATGGTTGGCAAGTGGCCTGGAGCAGAGTCCTACTTGGTTGACCCAGATGTTGGCTGGCCTGGTTGTCTCTGGGGCCAGCAGGCCTCCAGCTGTTTTTATATTGCTTATGTCTTTACATTTTATTCTACTTCTTCTAATCAAATTGTTCAAAAAATCAGGTGTTTATTTGATTACTCATCTCTTAAATTCTTTGTTCATGCTATCTTATCTCTATTGTCAACTGAAGCTTCTAATTCATCAACTTTATCCTTAAGCTCTGACAATCTGCATTCTTCTATAGAGGACATTTTTCATGGACTTAAAAAATAACAAACAAACAAACAAACACCAAACCTAAGTACTCAGAGCTAGTAATATCATGGATATAGGAGGAAAACCTATAGCTACTCTGTTACTAAGCCAGCATGTTCCCTAATGACAATCAGAATATTTGTCCTTATAACCACAAATAAGTATAATCTGCATATTTCCTCAATGAAAAGGCCACTATAGGAACCATCAAAAAATTTCTGGATACAAAACATATATAAGATTCAGAAAATATTATAGTGAAGGAAGTAGGGAATATTTAAGATGCAGAGTATTTTACTGTGAAACTATGTCTCTCGGAATTGTCAAAGCCTCACCAACATATATGCTTAAATTTGGGCTGAACAAGTATGATACCAATAGACATGCCAAAGTCTATTGAGTCTATGAGGCTTCAAGACTACAAAAATTACTATAGGCAACTGGAAAATGCTGAGAGTGGGAAAAATAGTCTTTCTCAGGAAAACAAACCAATTGGGTATCTAATACCTAATAGTTATCACTGAAAATATAAGTAGCATTATACTAATTGAGCACGTTATATTTTGGGATATATAGGCATATAGATGTACATATATACATATAGTAATAACTATTGAAAAAGTATTCTGTAAGTTTGAAAGACAACAAATAGGGATATATGGGGTGGGTAGAAGGAGGGAAGGAATAAAGAAATGTTGTGATTATTTTATAATCTAAGAAGTAATAAACTAAACTAAAAACCCCCATGGAATTCATACAAGTTTATACTTACAACATTTGAATTCATTACTGTTAGTTTTACCATTTTTCATATTTAACTTGTATTTTAGGTAAATTTTTTTTCTTTCAGATTTTCTTCATTTTCTCTTCAATTTTATTCTTGAGATTATTTGAGCAATCCTAGTTTCATTGAAAACTCTTATAATCATTTTAAAAATTCTTTAGGATTTTATCTAACTCAATCTCATTTGACTCTATTTCTGTGGAGTTGATCAGTTTTGGAGAAGTCATGTTCTTTTAGTTTTCCTTATTCCTTTATGTCATCAGTCACTCTTGCTTAGCTTGGGTACTTGGGTTAGGTTACTGGATTTTTTTTAGTTACCTATATATTTTTAGTTATTTTTGGAATCATTTACAATTTTAAGTGGGGTTAGTTATATGATAGATGACAATATGATAAATGATAATGACAACATGTCATGAGTTAGTGGCATCTGATAGCCTCAATTGTTAAGTTGTCCCGATTCCAATAATTAACATGAAATACCCACTTGAAATGAGTCAAAAACCTTCTAGCTAGCTCAGTTTTAAAAAGCCACAGCAGAAGAAATAGTGTTTGCCTTTAATTCACTTTCCCTTCCTTCATATCCCTGTGTTGAATGACTTTCTTGCTGCTCCTATGAATTCTTTCACAGATATCAAAACCACCATTTCTTGTATTTCACCATTGCCTGAAAAACAGCAACTATCCAGGAACTGTTCTGGTTAGAACACTAAAAAGATATCCCATCTTGTGGACTGAGAAACAAATATTGTTACTATTTCAACAGACTTGGTGTAATAAGTTACACACACACACACACACATGCACACGCACACACATGCACACACACACATACACACAAACACGCACACATAAATACAATATACATATATATGCTGCATGTGTTTATATATACAATAGTCATCCTATCAGTTCTGTTTATATAGAGAGCCATGAGTAATTCAAGATTGCAGTAGATTTAGTTATCATTTTTCCCTCACTAACTAGGTGACCAGTAACTCACTTCAATGCAATCCCCATCAAAATTCCTACATAATTCTTCAAAGACATGGAAAGCACAATTCTCAAATTCATCTGGAAAAACAAAAAACTCAGGATAGCAAAAAAAAAAAAAGAAAAAAAAAAGAAAAGAAATCTTAACAATAAAAGAAATTCTGGGGAAATCACCATCCCTGACTCCATCTATACTACAAAGCAATAATGATAAAAACAGCATGGTATTGGTACCAAGACAGATAGGTTGACCAGTAAAATTGAAGAACCAGAAATATAACTATACACTTGATCTCTGACAAAGAAGCCAAAAATATACAATAGAAAAAAGAAAGCATCTTCAATAAGTGGTGCTGGTCTAACTGACAGTCTGTATGTAGAAAAGTGAAAATAGAGCCATATTTTTTACCTTGTACCAAGCTCAAACACAAGTGAATCAAGGACCTCAACATAAAACAAGATACACTGAACCCAATAGAAGAGAAAATGGAAAAAAGCCTTAAACTCATTGGCACATAGAGAAATTTTATAAATAGAATTCCAATGGCTCAGCCTCTAAGATCAAGAATTAATAAATGGAACCTCTTAAAACTGGAAAGCTTCTGTAAAGCAAAGGACATAGCCAGTAGAAAAAAATTAGCAAGCTACAGATTGGAAAAAAAAATCTTCATTAATCCCACATCCAATGAGGGCTAATATCCAATCTATATAAAGAACTCAAGAAGCTAACCATCAAGTAACCAAGGAACCCAATTTATAAAAAACAATGGGGTATAGAACTAAACTGAGAATTCACAACAGCAGAATCCCAAACGGCTGAGAAGCACTTAAAGAAATGTTCAAGGTCCTTATTAATCAGAGAAATGTAAATCAAAATGACCCTAAGATTCTACTTTACACCAATGAGGATGGTTAAGATAAAAAATGCAGGTGACAGCACATGTTGGTGAGGATGTGGAGAAAGAAGAACACTCCTCCACTGCTGGTAGGATTGTAAACTGGTAAAACCACTCTGGAAGGCAATCTGGAGGTTCCTCAGAAAATTAGAAATAGATCTACTTGCAGACCCAACTATATTACTCTTCAGAATATACCCAAAAGATGCCTCACCATGTCACAGAAACACATGTTCTACTGTGTTCATAATAGCCTTGCTTGTGATAGCCAGAAGCTGGAAACAACCCAGGTGTCCCACAACAGAAGAATGGATTCAGAAAATGTGTTTTACTTACACAATAAAATACTACTCAGCTATTAAGAATAAGGGCATTATGAGTTGTGCAAACAAATGGATGGGACTGTAAAATATCATCCTGAGTGAGGGAACTCAGACCCAGAATGACATGCATGGTATGTACTTATTAATAATTGGATATTAGCCAAAAAGTTAGAAAATACCTAGGATAAAATTTACAGAACTCAAAAATGTTAATAAACTGAAAGGCCCAAGTGAGCATTTCTTAATCCCATTTGGGAGAAAAAAGAAAGGAATAACAAGAGGAGGGGAGGGAAAGAGGGAGGGACCTGCACTGAAAGAGGACAGGGACCAGGATAGGGAAATATGATCAGGTATTGAGTAGGGTGAATAGGACTGAAGCCCTGAGGGTCAGCAGAAAGAATGGAAACAGGCAACCTCAGTAGGTAGGAGGTGGGGGGACTCTAAAATATACCAGAGACCTGGGAGTTGAGAGACTCTCAGAACTCAAAGGAAGAAACATTAAATAAAATGCCCAGTGGGGGCAGGGACTTGTAGAGCCCAGCACCAGTAGAAAGGGTAGAAAGACAGAACATCAAGTGGAGGGATGGGGTTGCCGTTCCATACTCAAGGTCTCTGACCCAGAATTATTCCTGTCTAAAAGAATTGCAAGGACAAATATGGAGAAGCACCTGAGAAAAAGGCCATCCATTTGACAGGCCCAAATTGGGATCCAGCTTAAACGGAGGAAGACCTGAAACTGATGCTATGGTGTGCTCACAAAAGGGGCCTATCAAGACTCCCCTCTGAAAGACCAAAGAAGCATGTGAAAGAGTCATATGCAGATATTTATACCCAACCAATTGACAGAATCTGCTGACCCCTCTGACTGAATTAGGGGAAAGCTGGAAGAAGCTGAGAAAGAGGGTGACCCTATAAGAAAATGAGCAGTCTCAACTAACCAAGACCCCTAAAATCTCTTAGACACTGAGCCACCAACTAGGCAGCATACACCTGTAATATGAGGCCCCCAACACATATACAGCAGGGTCTGGAATCATTCAGAGAAGATGCACCTAACCTTCAAGAGACTGGAGGCCCCAGGGAGTGAGGCGGTCTAGTGGGGTGAGCAGTGGGTATGGACATCCTTGTGGAGATGGTGGTGAGGAGAGGAGGTGTGTGATGTGGAACAGTCAGAGGGTGGAGCAGGAGAGGGTAAAAATCTGTACTGTAAAAGAGATTTAAATTTTAAAAATGAACAACAACAACAAAAAAGATTTTTTTTCTGGTTGAAATGCAGCTAGGCTCAGTGATCTAATCAATGTATGTAATATAAATTTTAAGTCTTTGTTTTATTGATTTTTTTCTTTTCTTATCATAGTGCTTTTATCATTGAACAGCTCTTGTATATTCTTTCTCTGTCATTATTTCTCTTTTTTTCTTCCTTTCATTCCACTACTCCCTCCTCCCTTCAGTGTGGGAAGCCATACCAAGGCCTTACTCTTGGAAAACACTCACCCTTGGCTTTCCTATCTACAATTCTTCTTTCTGCTTACCTTCTACGATTCACTTGTCAGTTCTCAGAACTTCAAACAAGGTCTCATAGCAACCCACCTTAGTAACCCTTTCTCCTGATCTCTTGATTTAGCCAACATCCTGCTATATAGATGTTTTTAGAACCCCTGGTAATGGAAAGGCTTTGTGAGAATAATTTAGTTAGACCCCACAGCTGCAGCTAGCTTCCTCCACCTGCAAAGCCCCCTTTCCTTTCCTACCCCTCCCCATATCCTGTTTTTAGAGTATATAACCTGGGTGAACAATAAAAAATTTGCCAGCTTGATCAAACTTCTTGACTTGCTGTGCCTCCTTATTTTCTCATGCATCTCACTCCTCTCCACAGGGTCTAAGGGTCCCACTTGATTGTCCAGCTGGCCTGGATACTTCAGTAGATTCTGTGGTGTTAAAAATACAGTAAAAATCTGGGACAATTTGTCTTAGAGTACGGTTCTACATTAACCAAGCTCCACATACCCAAAATTCATAAAGCATGGCAGAAGAGAAAGTGTAAGGAGTATAGGAGATAGGTGAATTGAAGGAGTACAATTGAATATTGTCTCAAGGGGACTAGGGTAGATGTAGTAGGGAAAAGCCCACCACCTTTGTAGAAAGCAGAGTATATAACAGAGGACAGGAGACACTTGACAGAAAACTGTAGCTGAGGAGAAATTTGCCTGGGATTATCTCCAAGGAAAAGCATTAGTTCTTTGAATTTGTCTGGGTGCCCAAAGAGAGTTGGGAGACTCTGGAGTTGTAGGAGCTTTGAGACAATGAATCACAGTAAGCCACCCCAAAACACAATTTTAATTATATAGACAGGATCTTCCTACACTAAACATGGGAAACTCAATTTTTGATCCCTTGAGAGCAAGGGTAGGACTTGAGTGGATAGAAACATTTCTTGAAAAAATCCTTCTCAGTACTTACTGCATCTGTGACAACAACAGTAAACCCTTCTCTACTTTCAATTGCAATTTTTGTATATAAAACCTCTCAAAAAGGGTTGAAAAATAGGTATGCAGAGAACCGATGGTGGCGCAGCCCATAAGGCATCCGCCTGCAGAGGGTGCAGGTCCATCAGCCCCCTCTCTCTCTCTCTGTGTTTGAATCCCGCTCACTCCTGCCCCCGCCTCCGCCTCCTACCGCGTCTCATGGGGGGGAAAAATAGGTATGCAACAAAAAAATTAGCAGTGATAACACAAAGACTTGACAGATAAAAATCAGAGAAAGAGAACAAGAAGTTCTTAATTTTGAACCTAATGAAATTGAGGATCAAGATAGATGTTGAACCTACAGTGCTACCTCTATCTCTGCTAACATAACAAGCCTAAAGGTGTTAATATCACGAGATATCAATAGCTGGGTGAAGGTGAATATGCTGATATAAAAAAGCAGGTGAAAGTTGCTGACTTTATTTTCATACAGTGTAAGTTAGTAGCTTTAAGATTATGGGATAAGGCTTCCATTCTGGGCCAGAGCACTGAGCAGACCTTGGGTGGCAGTTCTGCCCCCAACATCCAAGAACCCAGAGGAAGCAGGGATTCCAGGTGCTCGAACTCAGGCAGTATCTTAGGTAAGCAGACAGCAGGGCCCGCCCTAAACAGGGAGTAACTGGGAACCAAAAGGACCCAGGAAGTCACTCCCGGCCTGGAACACTGGTTCCTTCCGGTCTGGGCCAGAACACTGAGCAGATCTTGGGTGGCAGCTCTGCCCCCAACATCCAAGAACCCAGAGGAAGCAGGGATCCCAGGCGCTCTAACTTGGACAGTGTCTTAGAAACTAGTTCTCAGATCTGAGGCCTAGATCAGACCTCTGCCAGGTCTGCTGTTGTGTGGATCCCGGATTCCACCTGAGACATACTGGAAGTTCCACTCAATCCAGATCCACAGAGGAACAAATGAACTCAGAGCTTCAGACAACGTATCCTGAGATATTCTAGAGGAAACACTGCACCCAGAACAGCAGACACCTAGCTGGACTACTACCTTGGAGGCACCATATCCTGAGGCATCCTAGAGGTACCACTATAATCAGTGCAGCTGGAAAAGATCACAGAGACATCTGGACCCCTAGGAGATCAGACACAAGCTAGATAACTAGAAAGACAGGCTTCAGTCAGAGACAGCAAGTACAGGCAGCACTAGAGTTAACCAGATGGCAAAAGGCAAGAGCAAGAATGTAAGCAACAGAAACCAAAGTTACATGGCATCATCAGAACCCAGCTCCCCCATCAGAGCAAGCCCTGAACACCCCATCACACCAGAAAAGCAGGAATCAGAATTAAAATCACTTCTCATGATGATGATAGAGGGCTTTAAGAAAGACATAAATAACACTCTCAAAGAACTTAAGGAGAGCATTGGTAGACAGATAGAAACCCTTAAAGAGGAAACACAAAAATCCCTTAAGGAATTTCAAGAAAATGCAACCAAACGGGAAAAGGAATTAAACAGAACCATGCAGGATCTAAAAATGGAAGTAGAAACAATAAAGAAATCACAAAGGGACAATACCCTGGAGATAGAAAATCTAAAAAAAAGATCAGGAGTCATAGACACAAGTATCACCAACAGAATACAAGAGATGGAAGAGAGAATCTCATGTGCAGAAGATACCATGGAAAACATTGACACAACTCTCAAAGAAAATGCAAAATACAAAAAGCTACAAACCCAAAATATACAAGAAATCCAAGACACAATGAGAAGGCCAAACTTAAGGATAATAGGTATAGATGAGGGGGAAGACTCCCAACTAAAAGGACCAGTAAATATCCTCAACAAAATTATAGAGGAAAACTTCCCTAACCTAAAGAAAGAGATGTCCATAAATATACAAGAAGCTTACAGAACTCCAAATAGTTTAGACCAGAAAAGAAATACTTCCCGCCATATAATAGTCAAAACGTCAAATGTACAAAACAAAGAAAAAATACTAAAAGCAGTAAGGGAAAAAGGCAAAGTAACATATAAAGGCAGACCTATAAGAATTACACCAGACTTCTCACCAGAGACCATAAAAGCCAGAAGATCCTGGACCGATATCATACAGACCCTAAGAGAACACAAATGCCAGCCCAGACTACTATACCCAGCAAAACTGTCAATCATTATTGATGGAGAAACCAAAATATTCCATGACAAATCCAAATTTACACAGTATCTCAACACAAATCCAGCACTTCAAAGAATAATTGGTGGAAAACTCCAACACAAGGAGGGAAACTACAACCTAGAAAAAGCAAGAAAGTAATCTTCCAAAAACCCCAAAAGAAGAAAGTTACACAAACATATCTCCACGGATGTTAGCCCAAAAGCTTGGATTATCGAAGACTCAACCCACAGACCACATGAAGCTCATGAAGAAGGAAGACCAAGAGGGGATGCCTCAGTTCTACTTAGAACGAGAAATAAAAATGCTCAAGGGAGCAAATAGGGAAACAAAACATGGAACAGAAACTGAAGGAGGGCCATCAGGAGACCTTTCCACCTGGGTATTCACCCCATGTACAGCCACCTAATCTAAACACTGTTGTGGATGGCTGGAAGTGCACAATGTGAGGAACATGATATAGCTGTCTCCTTAGAGGTCAGCCAAAGACTAAAACACTCAGAGGACAATGTTCACAATTAACCACTGATATGATCAGGGGTTTCCCAATGGAGAACTTAGTGAGAGGACTGAAGGAGCAGAAAGGGTTATTGACCCCAGGTAGAAAGCAACAATACCAAACAACCAGAGCCCCCCAGGGTCTAAACCACCAGCCTGGGAACACATAGGGAGGGACCCAAGACTCCAGAGGTATATGTAGGGGAGGATGGCCCTGTCAGACATAGGTGGGAGAGGAGTTTCTTGGTCCCATAAAAAAAATGAATGAAAAATGAATGAATGAACACACAGTGGGGGGGGGGATGTGAGGGCGGGGAGGGGATAGTGAGGGGGGTAGGTGTGGTCACTGCCTCATAGAAGCATGAGGAGGGGGATGGGATAGGTTTCTGGGTGGTGGGAGGAAGTAGGCTAAGGGGATAAAATCTGAAACGTAAATACTACAACCAATTTTAAGAAGCGGGGAAAAAAAAAAAAACTCTTCAGAACCAACATCTTTAAAAAAAAATGTCAGCCCCCTGGGGGTGGAAATTTTTTTTTTCTTTTTTCTTGATACTAAAACTTGTTCTGAGAATTGTATATTGCAGAATACACAGCCTTGGTGTATCTACTCATCAAGCAAACTGAGCAGACCTGTCCAAACCTCTGATGTCCTGGAATTCCATCTGGATTCAGTGAAGACACAGCATCAGAGGCTTATCAACTTACTCTCCCCCCAACCCCTCTTCTAAAATCTCAACGCCCTTAATCAGCTTGAAGAAGTTAAAGAAGAGTCAGCGCCCCTATTCCCTGAGCTTGGGGACTAATGTGGTTAATAATGGTCTGTCTTTCTAGGGACAAGTAGTGGTTTTGTTGGAACAGGGGGGATTAGCTAGGACTTACTGCATAGCCATAACCTACTGGTAGAAATCTATATACTTATTATCAAGATGAAGTTATAAATTCTTAAATGGTACAAAATTTACTTTGATCTCAAATTTAAGGTTTTCATTGGTACGAGCCTCTTATTAATATAAAAATGAGATGAATATTGATACACTCATGGGCATTGTGCCTGTATAACACATTTAGGAATACAATGCCTAGACCCAGCCCTTTTTTAACTTTTTTAACTGATTTGGGATGGTTAACCTATGAGTTAAGGGACTATAGCAAACTCATATTTTTGAGTTTATTGTTAGGGTGCTTTCCATATTTTACTTAGAAATAGCCGAGAGGATTTAACAGAAAACAGTCCAGGTTACCTTACATGGATAGTTGGTTTTCAAAACATCAGAAGTCCATAGAACTGATGCTACAAATATTTATATATTAATGTTCATATTGATTAGAGACCTGTCTGCTCCTGACAGCTTCCTGTCGTGGATTCTAAGAAGAAATTGAGCATCCTTGGAGTTACTCCAGTTGTGTGGTAACAGCCACTAGGCAAGAATTGCCTCTCTCCATCTACAGACAAATTACTGTCCAGAAAAGGACACACATGCAGAATAGTCGACTGATTATATCTGCCTAGACAGAGTAATCAGTCCTTAATAATCCTGCATCACCAAGGTCTGTCAGATGATTCTGGGCCAGAAGGCTGAAGATTTGATGCTCCAACGTTCGGTAGTATAGGGGCTTTTCAGGTGTTCAGAGCTCTCTATAAATTGGCTAAGTTTTAGAAGCTATGCTTTGTGCTTCCCACAATTATAGTTAACTCAGTCATTCTGGATTTCTGACGGGGTTGAAAACTTATAGCTATTTACCGTAAGAGAAAAGATTTGAGTGGATGGTAGTCAGCTGACATTTATCCTAAAGCCAGGTTCAGAACTAAATGTTTTAGTTAGGATAGATGACAGAGGTGCTGGTTAGTCAACAAAATGATGGACTGGGTATTAGGACTATCTTGTACCTCACTGGTACAAATTGGCATAATTATGCTCTAATTGTATTTTGAGAGAAAAGTTTCATTTTAACAGGAAGGGTGATGTGTATGAGGAGCTAAGGTAGGAGGAGTACTGAGAGCAAGAAAAGGAGTAAGAAGAGGAGGAGAAGAAGGATAGGAGAAGCTAGGTGATGAAAGAGAGAAAGAGGGGGGAGACAGGGAGGCAGATATTCATGTATCTCCACCAGTCAAAGATAGTTGTTATATCTAGGTCGGTCAGTGGGTTACACCTCTGATTGAACAATTCCAAACTTATAACGCTTATGATTAACATTATTTAAAAAAATGTATAAATGCAAAAAGGAAAAGGGGGCATGTGATAGGGGTTTTCTAAGGGGGGTGGGGGGAATGGGGAAAGGGGATGGCATCTGAAGTGTAAATAAAATATCTAATAAAAAAAATTTGACAGAAAAAAAAAGATTATGGGATAAGGTAGAAAAATAAGAAAAAAAGTCTATGTTTTTTAGAAAGATTATTCAAAGCCCCATACTTTTACTGCCTTCTTATCTAAATTAGCTTCTGCCATAAACAGAATAATAGCAGATACAGATGAGAATGGGTGTTAATTGAAACTTTAGCTTTTAAAAATGTAAATGCACAATGTAAAAAGTTGTTAGACCTTTAAGGCCACCCATGGGTAAATGGATTAAAATTACTGCTGATATTGACCCTAATGACTATGTAATTGGACAAGCATTGGTCAATAATACTAGATGCCAAAATGTCATTTTTTTTTTTTTTTTTTGATGGTGGAAGAAAAGGTCATTTGAAAAGGAATTGTAGACAAGGATATTCTAGACATTTCTCTAATAGAGCACAGCTTTCTGGGATTTGTCAAAGGTGTGGTATGGGTAGGCCTTGGACAAATGAATACAGATTAGTAAAAGATAGTTGAGGTAATCCCTTGCCAATGGAAAAGTACCTAAAAAGGTTAGTTTGTATGCTTGGCAACAAACAATATGACTCAGTCATTTCATAGCAGCATTCCACAGAGCAACTCTAGAATACTAACCTAGGTATTGGAGATACTGTATATTGACATATTATGTAATATAGTTTGATTATTTCTGTGTTTAAATGTTTCAGAAACCTGTCTTACTGGCATGGAGCCAGGCTAGTTATTTGAGTACCTAACTGTCTAGATATGTGTCGATTCATAAAGTTATCATTGTGCCTTGATAAACAGAAGAGAAAAAAAAGATAAGATTAGCTGAAAGACATTGGATTGTAAAGTGAAAACCTGCTGAATTAGATTAACCTGTATACTTTAAAGATGTTTAATATTAGAATGGAAGTCAGGGAATGTCTTTGTTGAGGAGGAGGTTTGTCTATGTTTCCACAGGGGATAAGGAACTACGGGATCCATAAGGAACTGATCCCAGATGAGATCATGCAGTTTTGTTGAGTTTGTATAATCAGTGCAGTTCAGTTTGTGGAAATGAGAGGCAGATTTTTCCGTACCAAGCAATTCAGTGAAAGGTCTGTTCGACAAGAATTTCAAGCCTCTGAAGAAAGAAATTGAAGATCACGTCAGAAGATGGAAAGATCCTCCATGCTTACGGATGGATAGAATTAACATAGTTAAAATGCCCATTGTAGCAAAGGCAATTCCAAAAACAATTCCTTCTAGGCTTTGAAAGAATAGTTCTCAACTTCATATGGACAAAAATTACCCAGGAGAGCTAAAACAATCCTGCCCACCCCCACCCCACCCCCCCAAAAAAAACCTAAAAAACAAACAAAAAATGAACAAAAAAAAACCCTTCTGGAGTTCTTTTTTAAACTTTACTATAGAGACATAGTAATTAAAACTGCATGGTAATGGTATAGAATCAGACAAGATGAGGAATGGCATTGCTTTAAACAGCCAAAAATAATCCCACACACCTATGAACACTTGATTTTTGACAAAGAGCCCAGAAGCCAAAACCATACAAAGGAAATAAGAAGGCAAATTTGTTAAAAATTTTGCAGGTCTAACTTGATATCTGTATGTAGAAGAATGCAAATAGACCCACGCCTATCACCCTATACAAAACTTACACCCCAAGTGGATCAATGACTTCAACATAAAACCGGATACACTAAATCTACTAGAAGAGAAAGTGGAGAACAGCCTTGAAGACACTGGTTCATGACACACCTTCCTGAACAAAACACCAATAACTCAAGTTCAACAATTAATAAATGGCACAACATAAATCTAAAAAACTTCTGTAAATCAAAAGACACCATCAATAGGGCAAAACAATAGGCCTAGGGATTGGGAAAAGATCTTCACTAATTCTACATAGAGGCCTAATATCCAATATATATAAAGAACAAATAACCAAATTTAACATGGGGTACAGAGTGAAACAGAATTTTCAGCAGAAGAATCTCAAATGGTCAAGAAACACTTAAAGAAATGTTCAAAATCCAGAGTCATAAGGGAAATGCAAAGTAAAATGACTCTGAGATTCAACCTTACACCCATCACAATGGCTAAGATCAAAAACTCAAGGAACACCACATGCTGGCAAAGATATGGAGCAAGGGGAACACTCTTTCCTTGCTGGTGGGAGTACAAACTTGTTGAACCACTCTAAAAATAAATCTGGTGGTTTCTCACAAAACTGGGAATAGTTCTACCTCAAGATTCAATATACCAGGCAGGACTCCCAATGAAGGGATAAGGATACCAACACACCCCAAATTAATTCTACCTGTAAGAATTGCAGGGGCAAATGTGTAGCAGAGACTGAGGGAATGACCAACCAATGACTGGCCCAACATGAGACCCCTCCCACAGGCAAATGACAATTCCTCACACTACTAATGATACTCTATTATCCTTGGAGACAGGAACCTGTCTCTGAGAATAACTCATAACTGTCCTCTAGAATCTCCACCCAGAGTCATTGGCTAACTGAAGCAGATGCAGAGATCAATAGCAAAAACATGTGGTGGAGCTTGGGGAGTCTTGAGGAAGTGTGGGAGAAGATTTGAGGAAACCAGAGGGTCAGAGGTGACCATAAAGAGCAAAATAGTCAACTAACCTGAACCCTTGGGGCTTCCAGAGACTGAACCACCAAGCACAGCATATAGATGGGCTGGGCCTAACTCCTGTATCCTCAATTCCTGTACTAACCCTCATACTATTTTCAGTTTCATATGATGACCTTATTTATTTTTTAAAATATGTATTTAGTTAAATTTATGAATATAAGTATACTGTATGTATCTTCAGACACATCAGAAGAGGGCATCAGATCCCATTACAGGTGGTTGTCAGCCACTACGTGGTTGCTGGGAATTGAAATCAGTGCTTTTGGAAAAACAAGCAGTGCTCTTAACCACTGAGCCCTCTCTTCAGCCTAACCTTTATTCTTAATAAATTTAGAAAATTGAAACATTTTTACAGATATCATTTATCTCCACCATATCTAGAAATTATAAAGGCTTTTAACATACAGTCTATGTTATTTCCTATCTCTACAGATTACCTGTCTAGGTGCCTGTCTGAAGCCAATAATTTCAGCTGTTCAGTATACCTTAGGCTTTCTCTACTATTTAAACTATAACTCAAGATATTTTCCCCAATTTGGGATTCTTCTAATAGATTGTTTCTTAAATCATAAAGTAAAGAATGAACTATAAATGCAGATATGTGTAAATACAAACACACACATCTATAAATTAGATGAGTTTTATCTACATGAATGATATATATTTGTGAGACATTTTATATACTATGACAGCATCTACAACATTACTAATATCCTGTGACCAATTTTTCCCTCTACCTATCAACTTTTAAATGTATGCTAATCAAGTTTTACTTTTCTTAACCAGCCATAATTATATTTTACATCGATTAGGATCTTTCAACTTCAAAATCATATATTTACTACTTCCTTAGTACAGCTATTTATAAAGTTAAATATACCTGAAATGAGGATATGGGGAAGAATATGAAACCACTTTACAATCAGCAGTTATCATAATATCATTAAATTTAATCCTACCAAGTTATTCTTATATTTTTGGTTGTGAGCCTAGCCTTTAATGGCTGAGCCATCTCTGCAGCCCCCAAGTTATTCTTTAAACAATGGATTAACACAAATTTAAAAATCCAATTAATATTTTTTTTCACTTTTTCCACAGTCCGCTACACCATAATTAATTATAATTATACCCATCAGGTTGCTGGATTCTAGTGTTTTTATAATCACCACTTTCTCACTTTTTTTCTTATTCTTTATGTAATCATTTGAATATTGTGTTAGTTCTAGTTTCAAAATGTGTACAACATTTGGTTACTTCACGAAAACCCTACATCCAACATTGTATTCCAGCAGAGTATTTCTTACCTTACAAAGTAAAAGCTTTTTGATCTAATCTTTACTTCTGTACATGAATCCCATAGCTTCAGCTGAACCTTTACAAATATAAGCAATATAAAGAATTTACATTATACTACTGTTGTGAGGTCAAGTCTTGGGAGATTAAAACTGTCCACCTTGATGGGAATCTTATTAAGAGATAAGAAATCAAATAGGAGGAGAAACAATAAATTATTGCAAAAAGATATTAATAGACAAGTAAAATAATTGGATATTCTAAGGTGAATGTCCTTAGGACAAAATATGATTACAGGTAATGTAAACAACAGGATATTCTATAGGAAAGTAATATATCTCATACTGCAGGGAAGTTTCTTAAACACAGGAAATAAACAACAGAAAGGACTTGGAAATTCCCTGGAATTGACCAGATTTACTAGGTATACTTATCTCCATGAAATATAAGTGAGAAGGATTTCTGAGAGATGCTCTTAGACAAGCCAAGCTGTATGAAAGAAACAGAAATAAGCCAGCCAAATGGTCAGGAAAATCCAAGACAAGCCAAACTGCCTGAAAGATGTTCAGAACAAGTGAACTACCTAGCAAAGAGACTCTTCAATCTGTTGAGACACCTCCACTCTGTGCACTGTTCTAGATTTCTAGCTCTAATCACCAATATTGAAATGGGCTTTTCATGATGTAGTTGTTTTTGAAGAAAGATACACTGAGTTTTGCATAGACATTTGGGACCTCGGAGCTAACCCCCAGTTGACATATTTCCTTCAGTAAGGTCACACCTCCTAATTCCTTCAAATAATGCCACTCCCTGATGATTAAACAATCAAGTCTATGAACCTATGGGAGGCATTACTATACAAACCACCACATTCCATTTCTTGGCTTCTGTAAGCTTGTTGTCATATCATAATGCAAAAATACATCCAGTCCAACTCCAAAAGTTCCCACAGTATTCTCACATTCTCCACACTGTTTGAAAGACCAAATTCAGTATCTGTTATGAGATTCAAAGCAATCACTTATCTATAGGTGCCTATAAAATCAAAGTAAAAGATCAGACACATACTTTCCATATACAGTAGCACAGAATATTTATTGTCATCAAAAAGTGAGGAAAAAGAAGACAGTAAGAAAACATTGAATCAAAGAAAGACTGAAAATCAGTAGTAAACTCGAAATTCTGAATCTGTGTCTGTTGTCAAGGTGCTCTTCAGATCTCTAACTTCTTCCATCTTTGTTCCATATACAACCTACATATCTGTTTAACAAGTATTCCATGGCTTTGATATCCCCGACATTTTGACGTCTCTAATAAAATCTAGGTTTTACCTTTACAGTTTTATGTAGTGGCTTTTTCAGGTCTCCATGCATCGCTGACACATTTATTGCCTCATGGCTGTCCTTAACCTCAAAAGGAGATTATACAATCCCTTTCTTGTTCTAAAGTGAGAATCATGTAGCCGAAGCTACCAAGTGCTGCTGCTTACTTGAGCTGGAACATAGTCCTGTCATTTAAATATATTATTATTAGATTTCTGTGTTGATGGTTTCCATTACTGTCTAATCATTTCTTTAATTCCCTCTCACAAATTGGAAGCTTAGATGGGTGAGGTCTTGCCCTCAAGCCAACACTTCATATACTCTATTGAGCCTCAGACTTTTCCTTAAAGATTTTATCTCTGTGAGCACAAGACTTAATGCCATTACACTTCTTTGTGCTTCTGTTTGTTTGTCTGTTTCTTCTCAAATGGTACATTTTGGTTTGGTTTGGTTTGGATTTGAGTTTTCATTTCAGCTTTTCATTATAAATCTGCCAAATAGTAGCCACAAGTAATAATACAAGAGAGTTAATATGAGGCCTTCAAGAAATCTTTTCTGACAATGCCATTAATCCAAAATGGTAAAGTTTAGCCTCAGGAAGATTTTTTAGATAAGAACCAAAGCAGTTCCATTCTGTGTCAAAATTTTGCAAGAATAGACTAGGCTATTCATCAATAGTCTTCTTCTCCTTTGAGCGAGGTGGCCATAATTTACATTGCTCCCAGCACCATTGTCTCTCATGTTCTGACTAGTATGCCCATTAAGCACCACTTAAGGTTTTCAACTGCTTTCCTAATTCAAAGTCCCAAAGTACACATTTTGTCAACAAACATTATGGTCAGGCCTGTCAAAGCAATACTCTGCTCTTTGATACCACCTCCTGTCTTAGTGTTGTATTGTTGTGAAGGAATACCATAAACATGGCAACTCTTATAAAAAAAACAACAACAACAACATTTACTTCAGTCTTGTTTAAAATATCAGCAGTTTAGTCCATTGTAATCAAGGCGGAAAGTGTGGAAATATGCTCGCAGACATGGTCCTGGAGAAAACTACAGAGTTCTACCTCCAGATCTAAAAGGGACCTGTAAGAGAGACTCTAGGATTTGTATGGGCTTTTGAAACCACCAAGCCCATCTGCAGTGTGACATTTCCTACAACAAAGACACACCTCCTAATTATTTCAAATAGTGGTACCCTTTATGTCCAACTATTCAAATCTCTTAGCCACTTGTGGCTATTTTTATTCAAACCATCATAATCTGTCTGAAAAAATTGTATACAACTCCAATTTAATAAAACAATTTTAATACACCTATAAAAGAGATTCTTCCTGACAATGTTACTCAATCTCTTACATCAGCTTCATTCTATAAAGACATTAAAAATTCACAAATCACCTATATATGAACTTTAACCATGCTTACTACCAGTATGTATGTTCATAGGCATATACTAAACTGAAGTATCATGGAGGCAAAGAACCTAGCCAATATTATCTTTATAAAGTTTACAGATATTCCATACAAAACTATCTTTATAGCGTTCATTATTTTTAGAAAGCATCAGAAAACAGACAAAACAGTGATTTTTGTGGTGATTTCAGTAGAATACATAGGATATACTTATTGAATACTCCGAGCATATATATAAACATACAATGAATTGCTTAGTGAGGAACCCGAGGGATGGCTCACCCACTAAAAGGATTTGCTTCTCTGGAAGATGATCTGAATTCACTTCCTAGCACTCTCACATATACATTCGTTCACAATAGTCTATAACTGCAGCTCCTGGGGAGTCAACATCCATTTCTAACCTCTACTGGAACCTAACTACATAAAATCACACAAATACACACACACGCACGCACGCACACACACACACACACATTTTTTAAAAAAAAAAACTTTAAAAGAAGGTTCATAATTGTATTTAACAAGAGTAACACTCTAAAGTATATTTCATATTGTCTGTATAAAAATGATAAATACTAAACTTAAAAAATGCTGCAACATGATATTATTAGTGAATAGTAGATCTGCAATTCAAAGCTCAATTCAAGTAACATCAATATTCTGTTGTTAACCTCTGAATTGCACACACTACAGTGAGTTAACCCAGTGTTTAAGTAGAAAAAACAGTAGTCTGTTTTTAAATCCTTTTGAACAGATCTAGGTAATATCCTAGATAATATCTAACCTCATTAAGTTTATTCCCTACAGAGATATTCTTCAGCTGCTGTAAGAAATGCTGCTTTTACCTTTATTTTCTTAGCTGTATTGATTTTGGCATTCAGGTCTTGTTAGGGCTTAGGATATAAATTGTATGCCTATAAAAATTTCCATTTTGTTAATGTCTTTTATATGGCAAATTTCTCTTGTTCCTTATTATGGTCTATGAGTGTAATGATTGGGTAATGATATCCAGTATTCAGAATCATTATATATATATATATATATATATATATATATATATATATATATATATATACCATATGCATGCAAATTCAGTTTGCCTAATACTTTGCTTTTAATTTGCATTTCATAGAACCAGTTGAGTATTATGAGGTAAAATTCTATTGACTGGTCTCAGTATCTTGGTAAGCTAAATCATCATTATATGAGAAATGTTTGAAGGCATTAATTATAAGTGAATTATGAAAATTATTCTCTAGGCACACATCTTGAGTTAAAATGTGATAATAGCTACATGTCCTGAAGATTTATTTTCGAATTAGTGCACATAGTCAATGATTTGATTACAAAATAAGAATGATTTCCCAAACAAAACATTCTTGCTTTTTTAAATGTAAGAATATACAAATCAAAGCAATTCTTTTCTCTTTTTCTGTAAGTTAATGCAAGCTAGAATATGTTGTGTAACTCTATGCTAGTACCAATTAAAAGAAAATTATGTTATAATAGTATAAATCTCACAATGTACAAAGTGCATTACAAGGATTTTTGTTCTTGTTCCCACATATCTCAGCAAGCTTTCTACCCCAATGCTTATCTGACTAAATATTACTGTTCACAGCTGCATGAAGGGATTTTATTGATTAAAACTACAATTTAAAACTAAAAACTGAAAAATTAATAATATTACATAATTAGGACTAAGACTAACTATTTATTGTAAGGAAAGCCATCTATCAGTTATGAATAAGGTCTGAGTGAGATGCAAATATGCCAGAGAACCTATAAGTCTACAAAGAACTAAACTTCCCACTGCTGTTTTGAAAGTTGCCATATACTACTCTAGGTTGAGGCAGTACTTTAACCTGCACAACAAAACTTAATGCTAAGAAAAAGGAAACAAGCACTTCATCCAAACAAACAAAGAGCTTAATGAACAGCTGAATAAGCAGAAGCAGATTCACTTATGGGGTCTCCAGAAAGAATGAGAGATGTCATGATTTGAGTCTTGTGATACTGAAGGAGGAAAAGATTTTAGAAACTCAATGACATTCTGTGATAGTTTTTCTTTAAATGTCTTGCTATTGGGAAAATAACAATTAAAACTCCATATAGATGTTTCTAAAAGTCTCACAAAGCTAGAGAAGTCAATAGTTCATGGAGAGTCTCTTCATGTTTGTTTAAGTAGACAATAGTAAAATGCTAAGAACTTGGTAGTGAAATTTTTTGGCCCAACAAAAACACTACATTACTATGTTTTGTCATGTATTTGATTTTCCAAGAATATGAATATGAGTGCAGTTTATTTATTTGGAAGATATAAAATACAGGAATACAAAGCAGTGGTTTACTTGATAATTAGGATGGGCTGTGGTAGAGAATTAGGCCATCAAATAAAGTGAATATAATTTCAGAATGATATACGACTAGCTGTCTATGAGAACAGTAGACCTGAGATTGACCTGACAGGAGGATAACAAATTGGAATAAATTTATTTTTAGAATTATAACACATTTTTCCTCCAGAGATTGTAATGTCAAAATACAGGATGCCTGTCCTTAGAGTCATCAAAATAACTCCCTTAGCAAATCTCTCAAGTATGGAAATAGAGATATTACTTCCTCAAATTTTACTATTGCACACTGAAAGATTTTGTGATAAAAGCAGGCAAGATATCAATGATTTTTCTTTGCCATACAAATTGTACAGAACATTTCAGGACAATTCAAAGAAATGTTCTTGTTTTCTAAACCCTTAGGTCTATAGCTGAAAGCAACTGTTACTATGAATTCATTTTCTTAAACTTTATCATGTACAAGAAGTTGAAGAATTATTATTTTTTAAATTGCCTTCAGGCTCATAGATTTAAAAATCAACAGTCAAGGAAGGTTCTTATGTTTTGACCTACTTAACAGAGTTGACAGCTATTTTATTCATATTCTTAAATATTTTGCTTTAGGTTTATCTGTCAACCTTCTGTGCTATAATTTAGGCTCTTCTGCTGACACTGACATAGTTCCCCTCCTCTAATGCATGAATGCTAAAAGTCCCAAGCTCGCCAGTACTGAAGTTCTGACCCCTTCACTCATGTGAGAAATGCTTCATCTAGTCTCATGGTCATGAACAGTGCCTAGATGGCAATCAACTTGATGCACATATCTGAAGATCTAGTACATACTTATTTTTTATATGAATGAAAACGTATCTTCATTTCCTTCTAATATGAATGTCTTCTTCAATTTTGGTTTTTGTTGAAAACGTTATAGTGACCTTGTCCCTTTGTCCAATATATCATTTGCATGTAAATACTTTTACCTTTTTAACCTTTACTATTACTTCTCACCTCAGATCTTCCTTACCGTCACACATACCAGGGATAATCTCTGTGCTTGATAATTCTTGCCTAAATCTTTTGACATCCTCAGGAGTCACAATTATGTGGTCTCCATACCTGTGCTCATATATGTTGCTGTACATGAAATAGCCTTTAAAAATTGATTCTATGATTTTCCCCTATCTCTTAAAGCCTTCTTTTTGCTTCTTAATCCTTTTCTTCTGCTTTAGTGAGTCTCTATATGCATACTGCACGCAAGTAAATAAATAAATAAAAATTGTGTAAAAAGGCTAACATTAATTTATGTGAGAAAATATATATTGATATTTAGGTCTAGTTTGTATCTATACCCTATTTACAGTATCTGGGATTCACTAGTCACTTAAGAAATGAGATATATTTATGTTTATATCTTTATCTGTATAATATATAATACCAACTAAACTATATATTACTGCATCAAAGCAGCCTATTTTTGAAACAAATGTACACACAGTACAGAAAACCACAATTGGTTATTATAAAGGAACAAGTTTATAGGTGGGATCCCAGCAAAGGAAACCGGCTATGACACAGTGTCTTCTAAAAATGACAGAGAAGTTAAAACTATAATATCCTAATAATATGCCTGCTTAAACAAGACCTGGAAAATAATACAAACAGATATGGTAAAGGGGAAAAAAAGAGCATTACTTAGCCTTGTTTTCATGTGTGAATTTCCTAACATAGAAAACAAGTTATCAACATCTGTAAGTTCATTCTTCCCTGATTTTTTAACAATAAGAAACATATTAATTGAGTGGTTGAACACAACAGTTTACATAGCATTACTGTCTTAGTTAGGATTTTTATTGCTGCAATGAAAATCCATAACCAAAGAGCAAGTTGGAAAGGCAAGGGTCCATTTGGCTTATGCTTCCACATTGCTATTTGTCACTGAAAGAAGTCAAGACAGAGGCTGAAACAGGGAAGGAACATGGAGGGTAGAGGTGATGCAGGAGCCATGGAGGGGTGAGGCTTACTGGCTTGTTTTGGTTGCCTTTTTATAGGACCCAGGACAGATAGCCCAAGGATGACACTACCCATAATTAAGATATTGCCTTACACAGCCAGATCTCATGGAGGCAGTTCCTCATTGGAGGCTCAGTTTTTCTCTGATTACTCTATCTTATAACAAGTTAACTCATAAAAGCAGCCAGTACAGTAACTTTACTAATTTTTATTATTGATGAAATAATGCCTATAAAAAATAGCTTGGCTCTTCTAATTGTTTGGAAGTTCATTCAGATGAACAGGCTAGGTGTGGTTAATTTCTCTGTTTAATAATTTCATTTTCAAGTTTTTATAAAAAAGTTAATTTAAAAATTACAAATTGGGTAAAATCTCAGGGTTGTTTTGGTTTGCATTTCCCTGATCACTAAAGACTTTGAACATATCTTTAACTTTATCACAGCCATTCAAGATTTCTATTGTGAATTCTCTGTTAGGTCTATACCCCATTTTTTGATAGGGTTGTTTTGTTTCTTGGTAGTTAGTTTCTTGAGTTCTTTGTGTATTTTGGGTATTAGCTCTGTATTGGATGTGAGATTAGTGAAGTTTTTTTTTCAATCTCTAGGTTGCCGATTGGGACAAAAATGGAAAAAAGCCTGAGGAAAAGGAGATTCAGTAACGGGCCCAAAGTGGGATCCAGCTTAAGGGCAGGTGCCAAGACCTGACACTACTATTGACGCTATGGTGTCTTTACAAACAAGGGCCTATCATGACTGACCTCCAAAAGGTCCAACAAGCAGCTGAAAGAGTTAGATGCAGATATTTGTACCCAACCAATGGACAGAAGCTGGTGACTCTTGTGTTAGATTAGGAAAAAGCTGGAAGAAGGTAAGGAGGAGGCCACCCTATAGGAAGACCAGCAATCTCAACTAATCTGGACCCCTGGAGATCTCTCAGACACTGAGCCACCAACAAGGCAGCATACACTAGCTAACATGAGGCCCCTAACACATACTTAGCAGTGGAATGCCAGGTCTGAACTCAGTCAGAAAAGATGCACCTAACCCTCAAGAAACTTGAGGCCCCAGGGAGTAGGTAGGGAGATGGGGAAGGGGACATCCTCACTGAGAAATGGAGGAGGAGGTATGGGATGTGGAACAGTCAGAGGGTGGCCTGGGAGAGGGATAAAGTCTGTAGTGTAAATAAAGATTAAAGAATAAATTTAGAAAATTACATCTTGGAGTTTAACATTTAGTATATGGTTTTAAATTTTGAATTCTGAAACAAAACATTGTATATTCCACTATCTGGATGGATGAACTAGTATATGAACTAGACTTTATCAGGGCATTCCAATCCAGTTTTACAAGTCAGAAGAGATGAAGTAATTAGTAGCATATTCAAACTGACTCAGATCTGAGAGCAGTGATATTTAGCTTATTCACCAAAGAATTATGAATAGTTACTTCTTTTTATATGCTTCAACTACTCACTACATTCTCAAATTTTACTATATTATTGAAATAATTCCTCAATAAAATATGATGTGTGGAGATTGCTCACCTAATCTGTACTAGGATTTTTCCTGGCTTGACCTTATACTTATCTTGTACATGTAAGCAGAGCAGTAAATTCATGAGTGTGATATGCATAATTGTCCAGAAAACAGCACTTCATAACCCTCCACACCCATCTTCTGGCTCCTATTCTTTTCTGTTTTATTTTTTTCCCTCAGTGTTTTGGCACTCAATGAAAGGCAGCAAGAACAAGAGACCCAGTGAGGGATGTTACTGGAAGAAGGATCTGCCAAAAATTCAGAAGTGAAACGAAATTGATCACCACCGAGAATCTGCAGCATCGAGAAAAGTCAGTCATGTTAATGAAAATGGGGCAAGAAATAAGTCAGCCTGAACTCAAGTTTCTGTTTTTGTTTTGCTGTTTGCTGCTCATGTGTGTTAATTGTCTGCTTTTGTTTCGTTGTTTGAATGCTGTCTTTCGTGTTCAAAATAAAAAGAAACGTATTTATCTGAAATTTGAATCTAAAATACAACCAAACGTTGATGACTGTTTGTCAGAGCCAGATGGTGCTGACCTAGAGGAAGAGGCAGCCAAACATTATGATGATCCTGAATGGCCCTCTTCCCGAAGACCCCCTCCCTATGTGCTTCCGCCTCCAAGTGCTCCCACAATAGAGGTGGTGGTTGTAGATCCCAGAAAGGAGTTACAGGACAAAATTTCTATTCTTAAACAACTAATAGAGTTAAAGAGTATCAGGATTTAATTAATCAGATACAAAATTTAAGGACAGGGAAGATGTCTCAAGAGGTAAACTGCGAAAATCCCCCAGCTCCTTGTGTTCCTCAACCAGGAGTCCAAAGGCAGTCCCTGCCCCCTAGATTAAGATTAGCCACAGATTAACTAGAGAAAGGAGATGCTGAGGCTTTCCCTGTATCCAAGACCAGAGTCGCTCAAAGGGTTGCTTGCAGATATCACACAGGGTTTAGTTTTCAAATTATTAAGGAATTAAAAAATGCAGTATCACAATACTGTGCCACTGCTCAATTTACTCTTGCAACCTTAGAATCTCCCACAGAGGAGTGGCTGACTCCTAATGATTGAAATACCTTAGTGAGAACAGTTCTTAGCAGTGATGACTATCTTATTTGGAAATCAGAGTATCATGAAAATTGTAAAGAAACAGCTAGGAGAAACATTCAGACAGGCAACGGTTGGTCCTTTGATGCCTTAGTAGGAGAAGGGCAATTTGCTTCTAGTGATAACCAGATGCAATATGACCCAGGCTTATTCGCTCAAATTCAAAATGTAGCCATGAAGGCTTGGTGTAAACTCCCATCAAAAGGGGACCCTGGTGCATCCTAAACAGAAGTCAGACAAGGACTTGATGCACGATTTTCTGATTTTGTTCATCGATTAATGACAACAGCAGGGAGGATTTTTGGTAATGCAGGGGCAGGTGTAGACTATGTGAAGCCACTTGCTTATGAAAATGCCAATCCTGCCTGCCAAGCGGCCATTAAACCCTACAGGAAAAAGAGAGCTTTTACAGGGTATATCAGACTATGTTCTGACATAGGTCCCTCCTACCAACAGGGCTTAGCTATGGTAGCTGCCATTCAAGGACAATCATTAAGATATTTTTTTGGCAAGTAGAGACAAAAAGGCCTGCTTTAAATGTGGCAAGCCTAGATACTTTGCAAGAGATTGCAAGGCAAAAAATGAGTTAACCCAGAGACAGCCCAGAAAACAGCCTTGGCTGTGCCCACTTTGTAAACATGGAAGGCATTGGGCTAGTGAATGTAGGTCCAAAAGAGATGCACAAGAAAACACCCTTTCCCATAATCAGGGAAATGGGAACAGGGGCCACCTCCAGGCCCCAAACCAATACAAGCCAAAACAGGCTTATGGAGCAGTCAGTTTTGTACCAGCAAACAACAATCCCTTTCAGAACTTAGTCAAGCAACACCAGGAAGCACAGGACTGGACCTCAGTTCTGCCACCCACACAGTATTAACCCCAGAACTGGGACCTCAGGCCTTACTCACTAGAGTGTTTGGACTGCTTTATCCAAATGTGTTTGGCCTGATCATGGGAAGAAGCAGTACTACTATGCAGGGACTACAAATTTTTCCTGGAGTTATAGACAATGATTATCAAGGTGAGATTAAGGTAATGGCACAGGCAATTCAGAATATAGTCACCATTCCTACAGGAAGGAGGATAGGTCAACTATTGTTACTTCCATTGTTCCCTAATAATCACAAATATAAGAGTCCTAAGAGAGAAAATCAAGGCTTTGGTTCCTCTGATGCATATTGGGTACAACCTATAGTTAAACAAAAACCTATGATGACACTATGGCTGGATGGAAAGGCATTCCAAGGCTTGGTTGACACTGGAGCTGATGTGACTATCCTAAAACAAAGTGATTGGCCTGCCACCTGGCCTCTGACTCCAACCTTAATCAATCTAAGGTGTATTGGCCAAAGTCAAAATCCACAACAAAGCTCTAAGGTGCTGATGTGGAAAGATAAAGAAGGCAATACAGGGAATATACAACCCTATGTCATCCTGGGCCTCCCCATTAATCTCTGAGTCAGAGATCTGTTGTTATCCCAGATTGGGATTGATTATGTGCAGCCCTAATGAAGTAATCATGGCTCAAATGGTAAACTCTGGATTTTCCCCAGGGATAGGATTAGGAAAAAGTGAAGAAGGGATTACTCATCCTGGTGAGGTCCATGGTAATGGATGTTACTCATTATAGTGAATTTGGCAAGCAAGAAATATATACATGTATGTATAGATACATACAGTGGTTTCATTTATGCAACATTAAAATCTGGAGAAACAAGCAAGCATGTGATCATTCATATGCTTGCTACAATTGCTGTATTGGGTGTGCATAAACAGATAAAGACTGACAATGGCCCAGGTTATACAAGCTTCAGTTTCCATCAATTCTGTAAAAAAATGGGAATACTACATAAAACATGTATTCCATGTAATCCACAGGGCCAAGGTATGGTAGAAAGGGTGAATCAGACCATTAAATGTCAATTTGAAAAAATTAAAAAGGGGAAATGGTAACCTACCAAGGGATCCCCCAGAAATATTCTTCATCACATGCTCTTTATTTTAAATTTTTTAACTTTTGATTCTGAAGGAAAATCTGCTGCAGATAGATTCTGGCATCTTGATACCAAAAAAGAATTTTGCAACAGTCCTCTGGAAAGACCCATTAACTGGAACCTAGAATGAGCCAGATCCAGTGCTTATCTGGGGAAGAGGTTCTGTCTGCATATATTCCCAAACTGTAGATGCTACACGCTGGCTTCCAGAAAGATTGATTAAACAAATAGACAACAATAACAAATCCAGGGAGGAGAAACCCCTGAGAAGCATATTTTTTCTTTGCAGGAAACATGAAGATGTTTCTCAATTGCCTTCAAACTGGAACAGATCAACCAGCAAACTTGACTTGGGAAGTCCTCATTATGGAAGGAGACATTACCACCTATACCTCCAAGGTGACTCTATTGGAATCTTGGTTCCCCAACTTATGATTTAGTGAGGAACATTGTTTAGACCCAGGAGGAAACCCACTACCACAGTTACTATAGTTGTTTTTTGGGTTTGAGATTGACTGGAGCAGGAACGGAGAATTCCTTACTTGTTTTGCTAAGATCAAAGCTATGATCAGTTCTGTATTTGTATAGATTTATATCCTGCTGTAACACATTTGTAAACAGAATAGAAGAGGCTTACACTTTCTACTGCTCTGATAGAGGGAGTTATATGTTGCCCTTAAAAAAAGAGTGATGCTGTTATACTGACTATTCAGGCATTAAGTCTCTTGTCTCTCGGGTCTATGCTGTTCAACAAACTGATGGCTTTTGCATGACAACAGATAGATGCTATTCAAATAAAACCCATACAGGTCCATCATTACAGGCTGGAAGTAGGGGATTCTACAACCTCTGTCACCAAGACTAATGAGGATTAGCCCCTAACTTATGCTCTAAGCTAGATAGTCAATGATGGGTAAGAGAACACTTCAAGACCCTCACCCCTAAAAAGCAAGGCCTCACCATCCTAAGACTGGAGGTCAACCAATGGCTTTTGAGTACCCAAAGACAGAAAAGGGAGGCCGGAGTCCTTTGTTCCAACCTAAGGCAGGCACGGTTTCCGTAAGTTTTCCCAGCCTTCCCTTTTGAAAAAAATTTACAAAGGGGGACCTGTGGGGAGCCAACAGAAGGCGGCTATCATCCTTGCAGCCATCTTGAGCCATATACCCTGACAAGAGACTTGCTTAGAACAGCCTACAACAGCTGAGCACACTCTGATAACATCTTGTTTTAGATACCCAGGATCTTCCCTTGGGTGTGTGAGACTTAAAGGTGTGTGACTTAAAGGTGTGACTTAGAGATCAGATTTAGAGACAAAACTTAAAGGCATGACTTAAAGACATGACTTAAAGGCATGACTTAGAAGTGAGACATATAAAAGGCAAGAGGCAGACAGAAGAAAGTACTTGAGACTTGAGACTTGTAAGAGCACTTGGAAATAGAACTTGGAAAAGGACTTGGAACTAGGAAAGAGACTAGCAACTTAGAACTGGAATTAGGACTTGAGAATTATTACAGCTGGAATTGGGATTAGGACTTGAGACTTGGTACTAGGAACTAGGGACTTGGAACTTGGGACTGGAACTAGAGACTTGGAGAGAAGAAGAGAGATTGAAGAATAAACAGGATATAATCACACTCAATCTGGTCACCATTCTTCATGTCCATCCTCACTCTCTCTCTTGCTGAACCCAACCTGCAGACCTAAGCAGCTTGGGGCAGTGCGGGCTCTAACAATTTAGCCCCCAAGCCTTTTGGCAGTGCAGGTTCTAACATTGATAGAGAGGTCCCTGACATTTTGGCCCCCAAGCGTGGGTTAGTGTGGTTTGCAACAACTGTTCCGTGATTTCTGGGGAGAAATTTGGCAACCAGTTTGCAAAATAACAATAACAGATTCTCTCCAAGTGCCTATGATCCCATAGCCATGAACTCTACTAATTAAAGACAATGTCAGATGTGGAACTAAATAGAAAATTCTACAAAGAAGAGGTGCAAAACTCTAGGAAATGCTTTAAAAGTATTCAACGGCATCTTTAGTCATTAAGAAGAGGCAAATTGAAATTACTTTAGGATTCTATGTGTTTCCAGTGAGAATAACATCATCAGGATTACAAATTATAGCATATCTTCTGATAAAGGCTAGTAGAAAATTGTCTAACTCAATATATAGTAGAATTCAGCAGTAAATACATTAGAATCTAGTGTCTTCTGGTGTGAGGAATTATTAATTTGATCTCTTTAGTAAATTAGGAGCCATTTATGTCATCTAATTTTTTCTTTATAGGTTTTATCTGATTGCATAGTTAGGAAATTGTTACATTTCATAAAGGCTAATAAACTGGGATGTATAGACTTTGTTTTTTACTGTATACCTTTATTATAAAGTCATTAGAATGTTCTGTCCTTCATTTGTTATTAGTAATTTTATTGCTTTAATGTTAGGTGTCTTCAATTCCATCCATTCTAAGTACTATAAATGTCTCTGGATGGCAATTGAATCATATAAATGACACTATAAATAGTGGATTCACAGCCAAAATTTAGTGTATGATAAAACAGTAGAAGAAAAATAAACATGAAAAGCAAATAATTTTCATGTAATATTTTCTAAATATGTGGCATGAAATTTCTAATTAAGAAATACAAATCACCTATTTTAAAATTCCCATCCCTCTTACAATCATTTTCTTTGTTTTTTTTTAAATTAAATATTTTATTTATTTATATTTCAAAATGTTATCCCTTTTCCTAGTTTTCCCTCTGCAAGCCCTCATCCCATTCTTCCTTCCCCCTACTTCTATGAGAGTGTTCTCTCACCCACCCACCTACTCCCATTTCACTGAGCTGGCATCAATCCTTCACAGGACCAAGGGCCTCTCTTTTCATTGATGTCAGATAAGGTCATCCTCTGCTACACATCCATCTGGAGCCATGGGCCCTTCCATATGTACTCTTTGGTTGGTGGTTTAGTCCCTGGGAGCTTTGGGAAGTTTTATTGGTTGATATTGTTGTTCTTCTTATGGGTTTGCAAACTCTTTCAGCTCCTTCAGTCCTTCCCCTAACTCCAGCATTGAGTTCCCTGTGCTCAGTCTGATGATTGGCTGTAAACATCTGCATTTCTATTAATGCGGCCTAGCAGAGTCTCTCAGGAGACAGCTATATGAGGCTTCTGTCAGCAAGCACTTCTTGACATCAGCAATAGTGTCTGCGTTTGGTGTCTGTATATGGGATAGATCCTCAGGTAGTACGGTTTCTAGACGGCCTTTCTTTCAGTCTCTGTGTTCCACACATTGTCTCTGTATTTCCTTTATACAGGAGCAATTCTGGGTTAAAACATTGGATTGATGCTCTTTATGATACTATTCAAATTATTGGGGAGGAAGTTTAAAGTTTAAGAGTAAGAAGCCATCTCGAGTGTCATGCTAAGTACCAATGGATTTTTGGAATTTACAATGATAGTCACTATAATTGCATAAAAGTTAAAGACACTTGCAGGGTATTTGGTATAATTCTAATATCTCTCTGGATGTTTTAACCTTGCATACTAAGATTATGAATTTAAAAAATGCTGCTCCACTGTACTTTGATGCTGCAGATATTGCTGATAACATTACACATGATCAGAGGTCAGTATTTCTATCTTGGTCAAGCTTCAAGAATGACATATATAGCTCGATCATGCTAGTCTTTCTTTCCCTGGGAATACTTTTATTTCTGCCCATTGTAATAAAACTTGCCTTTAACAATATCAATATGTGTGGGGCCAGAAAACATGGCTTGAAACTAAAAATAGATACCTATACCGAGTTATTAATTTAACAGGCTGGCAACCAAGCACAGGTAAAATTCTACACAGAGCCTTACCAACCTAAGACAGAATAACAATGCTTTTGATAATGCATATTCCATGATGGATAAGGAAGGCATTCTTGTCAGAACAACCTAAGACAGGTATAGTCTTGTTTATGAAATAAAAAAAGGGTGAGATGTGGAGAGCTTTGGGGGGCCACCTCTAGGAACTTGGAGGGAATTTGACATCAGGTCAGAGCAAACGGTGAGAATCTGACTTTGGGCCAGAACACAGGAAATGGGCTTAAATTAAGAACATTTACATTTGAGTTAATACAAAGCTCAGGGCAGACTCAGCTGATGTGTGGCAGTCCTTTTGTCTTGGTCATCCTCTAGAAAGTTGTTTACAGTATTTTGCTTATTGCCTTGCTTGTCCCTTGACTCAAATAATCTTATTATTCTGAAAGTACTTAAAGTGGTATAAAAGTAGACTGGAAAAAAATAAACCCATGTTTGCCTCAGAACTGAATGGGGTCATGCTACAAAAACCAAAACAAACCAAAACAAAAAATAATTTTGAAGATGAGAGGGTAGCCCCATCCCTCTCAACTGGCAGTCTTGCCTAATCTCTGGATATGGTCTATACAGGTTCTTCCTCCCCTTTATTGGGTATTTTAGCTAATTTCATCCCCTTTGTATCCTCTGAGCCTCTTGATTTCTTGGCATCTGGGACTGTCTGGTGGCTACCACCAGCTCCCACTTCTTATTGCTACACACCTCGGTTAAATTTTCTGACCCTCTGTATATCATCCCCATCTCCTCCCATATTTAATCCTGCTCCCTTTGTTTCTTTCCCCTCCTCTTTTTCTAACTCTCTCCCAGCCTTTACCTACTGTGAGTATTTTGTTCCCCCTTCTAAGATGAACTGTAGCATCCACACTTTGGTCTTCCTTCTTCTTGAGCTTCATATGGTCTGTGAGTTTTGTCATTGTTAATCTGAGCTTTTGGCCTAGTATCCACTTATCAGTGAGTACTTACAATGTCTGTGTTTTGTGTGACTGGGTTACCCCACTGAGGATGATATTTTCTAGTTCCATTTATTTTTCTGAGGATTTCATGAAGCCATTGATTTTAATAGCTGAGTAGTACTCCATTGTGAAAATATACCACATTTTCTGTATCCATTCTTTTGTTAGTATACATCTAGGTCGTTTCCAGCTTTTGGCTACTATAAATAAGGGAGCTATGAACATAGTGGAATATGTGTCCTTGTTATATATTAGAGCATCTTTTGGGTATATGCCCAGGAGTGATATAGCTGGATCCTCAGGTAGTACTGTGTCCAATTTTCGGAAGCACTGTCAGACAGATTTCCAGCATGGTTGTACCAAGAGGCAATCGCACCAGCAATGGAGAAGTCTTCCTCTTTCTCCACATCCTCACCAGCATCTGCTGTCACTTGAGTTGTTGATGTTAGCTATTCTAATTGGTATGAGGTAGAATCTCAGGGTTGTTTTGATTTGCATTTCCCTGATGACTAAGGATGTTGAACATTTCTTTAGGTGCTTCTAGACCATCTGTTATTTCTCAGTGAAAAATTCTTTGTTTATCTCTGTACCCCATTTTTAATAGGGTTATTTTATTTTTTGAAATCTAACTTCTTGAGTTCCTTGTATATATTGGATAGTAGCCCACTATTAGATGTAGATTTGGTAAAGATCTTTTCCCAATCTGTTGGTTGCCCTTTTGTCCTATTGCTTTATAAAAGCATTTCATTTTTATGAGGTCACATTTGTCAAATGCTGATTTTAAAAGATAATCTATTGGTGTTCCTTCTGGGAATTTTCCCCTGTGCCCAAGTGTTTGAGGTTCTTCCCCACTTTCTCTTCTATTAGTTTCAGTGTATGTGGTTTTATGTGGAGGTCTTCGATTCACATGAACTTGAGTTTGTACAAGAAGATGAGAATGGATCAATTTGCATTCTTCTTCATGCTGACCACCAGTTGAACAAGCACCACTTGTTAAAAATGCTGTCTTTTTTTTTATACTAGATGGTTTTAGTTTCTTTGTCAATAATCAAGTGACCATAAATATGTGGGTTCATTTCTTGGTCTTCAATTCTATTTCATTGATCTACCTGCCTGTCTCTGTACAAATACCATGCAGTTTTTATCACTATTGCTCTGTAATACAGCTTGAGGTCAGGGATGGTGATTCTTCCAGAAGTTCTTTATTGTTGAGAATAATTTTCACTATCTTGGTTTCTTTGTTATTCCAAATGAATTTTCAAATTGCTCTTTTTAACTTTATGAAGAATTGAGTTGGAATTTTCCTGGGGATTACAATGAATCTGTAGATTGTTTGTGGCAAGATGGCCATTCTTACTATATCAATCCTACCAATCCATGACCATCAAAGATCTGTCTATCACAGCATATCTGAAATCTCTAGAACAAACAAAAGTGAATATACCAAGAGGAGTAAACAGCAGAAAATAATCAAACTCTGGGCTGAAATCAACGAAGTAGAAACAAAGAGAACAATATAAAGATACAACAAAACCAGGAGTTGGTTCTTTGGGAAAATCAACAAGATAGATAAACCCTTAGCCAGACTAACCAGAAGGCACAAAGACAGTATCCAAATTAACAAAAAGCAAATCAAAACAATAACAGAAACTGAGGAAATTATATATATATATATATATATATATATATATATATATATATATATATTATATATCAGATTCACTGCAAAAGCCTATACTCAACAGAACTAGAAAATGGATAATTTTCTAGACAGATATCAGGTACCAAAGTTAAATCAGGGTCATATAAATCATCTAAACAGTCCCATAACCCCTAACATAATAGAAGCTGTCATTAAATGTCTCCCTACCAAAAATTGCCCAGGACTGTGGAGCAGTGAGTGTGAGAGGCAGCTGGGTGCCTGGTCAAGCACAGGCTTCAAATCTTGGACCATAATGGTACTATAGATATCTGGCTTTGCTCATGGGCCTCTGGTTCCTTTCAACTAGTTTCAGCCTTCCACAGCCCCTCCCACACAGAGGTCTACAGCCATAAGTCATGTGGGAACAGTGCCTCAGGCTTTCTGACCAAGCCAGTAGTGGTTATCTGCTGCCAGACCCTAATCCACTCTAAAACTGTATATAAGAGCACTATTTGGGAGAAGTAAAGGTATGTGAGAATCATTCCATTGTCTAAGAGTTTCTGTCTCAAGAGCTGTAACACTTGGGAAGAGATCTGCTCTCCTGAAGTGCCTTCAGGACCCTCTCCTCCTTGCTAGCTAGCCGGTTTCTCACGGCCCCAGACCAAACTGGCTCAGTGCAGAGAGACAGGTGCAGCACCTGGGAGCAACTGGGTGGCAACAGTGGAGACATGGGCAGAAGCAGCAGTGGAAGCAGCAGAGGCGACTCCATCTCCCTGCTTGCACTCTATCCCCTTGGCTTGGGCCCCTGCACCCAGTCGGGCCGGAGATCTTTGTGGGAAACACTCTGGAACAGGGACCCACAGAGGACCAGATAATTTTAGTGCAAAATTCTATTGGACCTTCAAAAAAGACCTAATACCAATACTCATCAAACTATTCCACAAAATAGAAACAGAAGGAATACCACCTAACTTGTCCTATAAAGCCACCATTATAGTGATACCTAAACCACACAAAGATCCAACAGAGAAAGAGAACTTCAGACCAATTTCCCTTATGAATATTGATGCAAAAATACTCAATAAAATTCTCACAAACCAAATCCAATAACAGATTAAAACTATCATTCACCAAGATCAAGTAGGTTTCATCCCAGGGATGCAGGGATAATTTAGTATATGGAAATCCATCAACTTAATCCACTATATAAACAAACTCAAAGGAAAAAAACACATAGTCATCATATTAGATGCTGAAAAATCATTTGACAAAATTCAACATCCCTTCATGTTTAAAGTCTTGGAAAGATCAGGAATTCAAGGCCCATACTTAAACATAGTAAAAGCAATATACAGCAAACCAGTAGCCAATATCAAACTAAATAGAGAGAAATTTGAAGCAGTCTGACTAAAATCGGGGACTAGACAAGGATGACCACTCTCTCCCTATCTATTCAATATAGTGTTTGAACCCTAGCCAGAGCAAACAGACAACAAAAGGAGGTTAAAGTGATACAAATTGGAGAGGGAGATGTAAAAATATCACTATTTGGAGATGATATGATAGTATACTTAAGTGACCCCAAAAATTCCACCAGAGATCTCTGACATCTGAAAAGGAACTTGAGCAAAGTGCCTGGATATAAAATTACTTTAAACAATTCAGTAGCCTTCTTCTACTCAAAGCATAAACAGACTGAGAAAGCAATTAGAGAAGAGACACCCTTTATAATATTCACAAATAATATAAAACATCTTGGTGTGACTCTAACCAAGCAAGTGAAAATCTGTATGACAAGACCTTCAAGTCCCTCTTGCAATTTATCCAATTAATTTTCCAAGCTATATTATTACAGTCATGCTCTTTAATTTAAATAAAAATTATTTATTTCATTAAAATATCTGTATTTTTAGGAATTCCATGTTTACCTTATTACACAAAAGCTGATGTTTGTTATTTTAAATATATGTAAAATGGATCATTGAAACTGTTCCATTCCCATGCCCCCAGTATTCACAATAGTGAAAATAAGAAAAAAGTAAGGTCTTTCAAATATGTTATCATTGCAAAACTAACTTATGTTGATATATTTTGATTTTACAGAGTCCTGAAGACAATCTAAGGTGGTCTAAGGAGGTAACAATAGCTGTTCACAAGTTTAACCTAACAAGAGATAACATTTGGCAGCGTCTACTATGTTTGTCCTGTCTCATCATCTCAAACATATTACATATGTGTCTAAACATATTTAGTAGACCAAAGTGTACCTAAGAAAGTACTGGTTGAGTTCAATCATAATTATTTCAACAACACTTTTTGCAGCAAGTTTGTTACAGAACAAATTTTATATACATGTAAAGAATTGAAAGTCACTTTTCAAAACTAAGCCATTATTATTGTTCTAATACATACAATAAAGTTTTGTGACCAGTGGAAACAGATATAATCACTAGAAATCATACTCAGGGAAATCATGCATATTTTGAGTTTTGTTTGTTTGTTTGTTTTATGAAACATAAGAATAGATGGGAAGGTATGGTAGAGATGGGTTATAGTATAAAAGATAAACCTGGCCAGTCTTTCAAAGTGAGGTTCTTGAGACAACACCAGAACAGAGAAAATAATTACAAATTACTATCTAAAAGGAAACTGTACCCAGTCCCATTAACTACCTACCATCTATTAAAACACTTCTGCTTATCTCCTTGTTAGAAAATCCTTGTTCGAGCATGGCTGGGTACATAAAGAATTGCTTATATTTGTGTGTGTACTAAATTTCTCACTATACTGAGGCATTCCAAGGTCAGCAGTACCTGGCCCAATTTTGATCAATGATTTTAATTGTGAGTCTATGCACATAGACAATGTTCAATATATGATTGGTGGTGATAATTTTCATTACTTTTCTCATAACCAAAATGTATTCTCTTTCTATAGGAAGATAAAAGTTAGTTCAATATCACAAGCTGTTTAGTGCATGCATTTAAACCCAACTTTCATTCAGTAGTTTTACCTGATGGCTAATTTGTAAAAGAGCTCTCATTTTTACTATATTTTACTAACTGACTCACTTTTCAATTTTACTCTTGCTACAACTGATGGGCTTAAAAATAGATGACTTCTTTTTGTTCATTTTATTTAACTAGTCATTAACTTTAACTTATATGTGAAAAATCTGGTTGTAGGATTAATGCTTCAATTACTCTGCCCTGCTGGGATTATTAAATGCATGTGAGGTGCATACTGGATTGCAGAGGGAGATCCCTTTCCTATACGCTTTACATATTAAAAGACAAGCAAATTTGAGAAACATGTCCTAATTGGGTCAGGAAATCAAAGAAAAGAAATAATTTAGATGGTCCTCTCAGAGGTTTCAAAGTCTTAGGGGACAACCACTCTAGTTTGTTCTTTTCAGACGTAGCAAAATGAAAGACAATCCAGAATCCAGTATTGATTTGTACAATACGAATTTGCAGCTTAAGAACTATCAGGTGGAAAGAAGAAGAATTTGTTGCAAATGCTGGCAAATAGCAGTCTTTCAAGTGCAGCCTATAGGAGGGTTACAAGATGCTGACCATACAGATCATACAGGAAGATTGTGTCCCGACCAAGTAGTACTTCTACACATTCTGAACCTTTCAGGAAAGCCACCACTCTTGGATATAGTACTATCTCCTAATTTTGTGCTGAGTGACCACAAAGCTTAGTCCACATTTAACCCATCTAGGAAGACAAATGATACCTTTACAATGCACTATCGCCTGTTGTTTTAATTAATACATTTATTTTTTGAGATTATACTTAAATCATTTCAATTACATCATTATAATTACATATACAAAAACATAATTATATATGCACGTGTAATTACATATTTACTTCTAAATATATAGGTCCAGCCATCTCGGACTGTATAGAGTTACATGTATCTATGTTTTCAGAGCTGATCTTGATAACAGATAACCAAGTTGAATGTTCTTCTCAACTTTCTTGCATTCTTCATTTGCCTAAAGTTATCTGGGTAGGGTTGAGGTCATGTAGGTTTGAGTCTTCCCCAAATCCTCTTTGGCATGTTTTTTGTTGCTGTTCTTATTCAACACACATCTAGGCAGGCATGTTGGTGAGAATTTATGGATGTAGCTTTTGATAATCCTAGGTCCCATAATCTCCCAACAAATTCCCTGATCCTCTGTCTCTTAAAACATTTCCAACACTTCTTATTCAAAGTTTCTGAGACAATAGTGCAGGAATTGTTTTGTAGTTTTGTTTGGGGATACTCCACAACTCTGCATTTTGATTGGTTTTAGATTTCTATAAGGATTTTCATTAATTGCAGAAAAGTTTTCTTGGTTAACCATTCATAAGGACTACACATATCTATGGATATAAGGACAAATGTTTAGAGTGTAGTTAGGAAATAAAGTGGTGGTTCAAGGTGCTTCTCAAAGATACATGGCTTCACTAGTCCTGGGTAGCTACCTAGATTTGTAATACCAGGCGTGATTTCCTTCTTGATAAGTTGATATCAGTTCAATTAGAGAGCTGCCGGTTACCTTAAAGGTAAGCATACCAATACATTACCTTTAGGGTTATTGTATCATTTTGGCCTTGCTGTAGTTCATAGGTGTCCCTGTTGGGTAGGGAATAATGATTGCTTACCTCCTAAAGATAAAACATCACATGATCTCCCTCATGAGAGGCCCTACATAAGCGGCTATATACAAATCTTCAGAGGTGTGTAAGCATTCTGGAGTTACTATAGATAGAAGAAAAGTTAAAGGGAGAAAGCCTTTCTGGGGAAGGGTGTTGGGGAGTAAATAGAAAGAATAGTTAGGTAGAAGTGATTCTGTTTGGGAAAGGGGAAAATGAGGGCCTCTAATTAGGGAAGATGAAGAGGATTATACAGGTATGAAGAGGGTAAAACAACAATAATGACATCTGGAAAAGTTATCAGTGATCATGTTATTATCTATCTATCCAAAACAACATGAAGAACTAAGACACACACACACACATACACACACACACACACACACACACACACACACACACACACATTTTGGGGCATTACTCTGTGATTGGCTTCAGATTTAATTCTTTTATGATTAGCATATGAAAGTGTAAAGTTTCTCCTATGCAGTTTGTTGAGGTTAGCTTTTGTGGAGTATACTATGAAACTTTTTATTAATATTCCATGAATACTTGCAAGGAATTTTAAGTTAGCATCTATTTGTTGTAATATCTTATTTTGTTGTTTAGATTCTGCTGCCTTCTCTTTTTTTTTCCCCCATGACACAAACATGGGTTCAGTTTTATTCACAAAACAGCTTGGTCTTCTAAAGTAATACAAACAGCATGTTCCTCAGCAGGGAGCTGGCCACAGGCAAGGGGCCCCTGAGAACATACCCCTACCAACAATGGACTGCACAGAGAAGCCCTTTCTTCTGCTGCTGTGAGCAACGCTGAAAGAAAAAAAATGACTTATTTTCTCTAGGGGAAGGAGCCAGGATCAGAAATACTGAGCTGTGGGCTCCCCAGATATCAGTGGATCAACAAATGAATAGAATTTTCATCTCTTCCAAATCCATCACTCTTGAGATTGGAGATCCCAGTCAGGGGACGATGGGTGCAACATGATCGGGTCTGTGTCAGGAACTCCCAGTCCCAGTGGGTTCTGCCTAATCTTCACACATAGATGGATGTAGAGGGGCTTCTACACAATGCCATCAACATTTCCTTATAAATGTGAGAGGATTCTCCCTGCAAACTGCACTATTTCATGTTTGAAAGAATCAAAGCACTTTAAAATGAGAGTGGAGTTAAAACAGTGCTAAATTACAGTAGTGCTTATTAGTAACTAGATTGCAAAAGGTACAGAAAATTTACATTCTCTACACAAAATCATACTCTCCTGCACAGAAAATATTGACATTGATACAGGAACAAGACTGATTGTCCGTTTTTTTGCCCAGGATGTCTCAGTACTTTATAGATTCGTTTTTACTTCTCTTGTTGTTGATGTTCTTCTGAAAAAGCAGTTATTTTTTCTTTTCTTTTTTCTTTTCTTTTCTTTTCTTTTCTTGTGCTAAGGACATGGAGATGTTAAAATGACAACAACAAATACATACATATATACATACACACTACACACACACACACACACACACATATGAAATCTGTAGTAGAATATTTTTGGTTCTAAAGATGGGTACACCCGTTTGTCTTCGCCCGAATCCCTTGCCAGAGAACATGCAGGCAGTGATGTTGCATGGAGAGGGCATCTGCTGCCTTCTTGTGTTAGGATTTTCTGAGCGCCTGATGATTTGTTATTAGTTCTACAAGTATCTTCAAAGGGGATATTTAAGTCTCTAGGTGAAATTTATGTTCTTCACGTCCATAAAATTCTTACTTTTTGTGTTTTCACATTTCAATCATGTATTTTATTAAACATCGCTATATATTCCTGATAAAATGACCTTTCTATTATTATGCAATTCTGATTATGTCGCATAATCTTTACTCTGAATTCTATTTTGCTTTGCTGGTTGTTACTATACCTACTGTATTCCATATTAGCTGTAACGAAAGGCCTACGGGAATTCTAAAATAGCATCAAAAGAATATTAACTACCATCATGATCATGAAGTGGCCAATGTTAACAATAAAGTATATATATACAAAAGAGAAAAATAAATAATATAGATACAAAATTGCAGCCAAGACATGATGTTGAATGTCAAGGCAGAAAGGAAACTGCAAAGAATAAACAAAATGGTAATTAAACAGACATTCACTTGAGTCTGTTCTTATCTTCAAAAAGTGCCACTAAATGGAAACAAATTAAGCTCTCCTATTTAAAAGATAGAAATCATCAAAATTAATCAATAAAACAAGAGAAAATGACAATTTGCCTGTTCAGAATTCACTGCATTGGTAAATACAAACATGGACATTATGAATAAAAATTAAATAGTAAAATAATGATATATCATGCAAATGGAAATTAAACATGAGCAGAAATTAAATGGAATAATTTTTACTTGAGACCAAACAGATTATTAACATAAAACTGGAAAGTGACAAGGTAGGCTAATTCATCTTTCTGAGTCTGAATTACCTTACTAAGAATGAATGTTTACAGTTCATCCATTATTTGTAACTTTCAATTACAGGTTTTAACATCTGTATGAATGTTTGAATATAATCATACCACATTTTCCTTATCCATTAATCTGTGACTCAAACACATTGAGTAAATAAAAATATAAGTAGCAAGAAATAAATTATATCTCAAGATTAGATTAGATAGTGTGATGGCTACTTATGATTGTCAGATTGACTACATTGGAAATTAACTAAAACAAAAAGTGGCTTGTGACATTTCTGAGAGATTTTTGCTTAACAATATCTAATCCAGATTTTTGAAGTTGGAATGCACATGTAATTTAGATCTTTTGAGGTAGGAAGACACACCTCTAATCTCTTTCACATTTTCTGCTGTAAGCCTATATAAGGAGGTGAAAACGGAAAGATTGACTTTTTTTCTCTTTTCCCTAGAAAGTCCATTCATTCCTGGCATTAGAACCTACTTTGGCATTCTGGCCTATACTAAAGACCAGATAAGACATCTAGCCTAATAGAAAGAACAATCACTAGATGTTTAATTCTTCTTTTTGTGTGCAGCTGTTGCAAGGTTATCTAGCCCACAGCACATATATATATAATTCTAATAAACCCGCTATTCATATATAGAAAGATTTACTTTTACTTTAGACTTTTAGATTTGTTCTTTTACTCTAGACAATATAGCTAGTAAAGATGGTTTCCCTTATGAATTTTGCCTAACTGTTGAACTAAAGTCAATTATTTTGAAACTTCCAGAGAATCTAAACAATCTCTTTCTACAATGACATTATCTTCACACATACTAGATTAATTAACAACAAAAAGGTACGTATTGATGTTTCTGATGGATATAAATCTCAAATCTCACGACAAAATAATAGCACATTAAATCTTACAACAGATAAAATGACATACACTGTGATCTTACCATTTTTGCCTCCACTATGAAATGAGTGTCTAAACTACACAAATTGATAATCAGAGGAAGACAGAACCCATGAAGTCACCTCAATAGATGAGAAAAGTGTGAGAATTAATTTTTCTACTGTATAAATACACAAAACAACAAACCCCAAAACACTAAAAGTGGAAGTGATCCATCACAATTAATAAGTACACTACCTGACAAACACAATTTTGTCAGTGGACTAGAACTGTAATTCTTCTGACATGGCCTCCTGAGCTCTGGAATTACAAACTTAAATGATCTACTTTCATCATAAGTATTGCGTATAGACTTAGTAATACTGTGCATACCAACTAAATAAGATAAATAAACCAAAAATACCAAATAAAAAAGAAAAATCTAAGTATCCTTGTGTACAGTTGAAAGAATTTCACAAAGCAAAAAAGTTAAGGATTCCAACAAAGGCCATTCGAACTAACAAAAGAATTCAGTGAAGTCAAGGAAGCAAGATCAGAAGGTTTTCCAAATAGCAGTAAATATTGATGAATATGAAATTACTGTTTAGTCTCATAAAATAGCTATAAAAATCTTTTTATTAATTCAAATAAGACAATAAACTGTGTTTGAAATTAAAATTCTATAAAAACAAAGACAAATTATTAGAAAAGGTATGCCATTTTATTAGTTATAGAAATTAACTTTATTAAATGTGCATATTGCCTGTAAAATAAGAAAGTTCAATGTAAAACCTATCAAAATACCAATAAATGTTTTCTTATAAGTAGCTGAAAACAGTCTCCTAAAACTTGAAAGACAATATATCTTTTAAATAATCAAAGCAATGAATCAAGTTGTGTCTCTGTGTCACTGATGAATACAAGTCTGAAATCTCCTAGTAAAATAACAGATTAAATCCAACAGTACATAAAATGAATATGTATCATGACCATTTGCCTCCTCAGAAATGAGTGTCTAAACTGTGTAAATTGAGAAAAATAATACACTACAGTAACAGGAGAAAGAACTCATGAGGTCACATTATTTGATTAACCAATCAGCAGATCCATAGGCCAGTGTACAGTGTGAAAAATAAATTCACTTAGTAAATAATTCTGGGTAATAAAACAACAAATCAACATGTTTGTGCTATAGAAAGAAAGTAGACAGCTATCTGTTGCATATATGTATATATGTATATATATTGTATATGTATACATGTATATGTATATATGTATATGTATACATATATACACAAAAGCATGTATAATATATATATGTATATGTATTTATATACAAATATAGGCATACCCAGTAGTAACTCACAAGCTGTTTCTAGCCTGTGATACAAAAAAAGTCTCTCAGCACACAATGTTAAATTTACTTAAAGTGTAATGAGATTTTTAAGATTTGTAACTCAATTGCATGGTTTTTGATCATGAACTTTGAAGATGACAGTGGTGCATTGCAATGTCAAAGAGGTTGGCATGCCTGGAAGAATTGAAACTAAGAAATTAATAAAAAGAAACACTTCAGGACATTGAAATGGAGAAAGACATTTGGATATGACCTTAAAATCATAAAATCATAAGCAATAGGATAAAAGAAAAATGACTTTGATGAGGTTACATAAAACAATAATGCTTCAGGGCAGAAAAAAAATTAAACACCAAGTCTATTCGCTATACAGTAAGATAAAATGGTGGTAAACTCTTCCAATAGTAGTTATTTTCCAGAATATATGTGAATATTTCAAAAAAAGTCATAAAAAATAAATCCAATTGATATGAATTAGTGAACTTAATAGACATTTTTCAGACAAATGTATGTAACTACCCATTGTAAAATGGTACAGTGTCACTCAAGTTTTCTTCTTTGGCACATGGATATATAATTCCTAGCACTATTTATTGAAGAGACTTGTGTCTTTCCTGACTTACATTTTTGCTGCATTTGTAGAAAATAATCAAGTTTTAAACTGTGGACTTCGTAATTTTTTTGTAATGGCAGCTCTTAATAAATTTATGAAAACCACAATGATGGAATTTAGCAATCTACTTCTCCAGTGTATATGAAGAAACTGATACCACTATGTCAAAAAGAAAAAGAACATGCTTCTGTAGGCTTAGATTTTTAAAATCCTACTTTTAATAAAGGCTCTCAAACGCTTTGACCTCCCCTCTAGCCCACTGTCCAAAGGCAGGGAAGAGTAGATGGTAAGTGGGACAGGAGGATGTGGACCTGTTTAGAAGGAGTTCTTTGGGGGTGATTCCAATGTCTGTTGTCAGAATACCAGCAGCGCAGTTCAGTAGTGTCAGGATACAAAACACGAATCAGCAGTGGTGGCACAACTCAGCAGAAACAACTAAGCTTCCACAGACTCAGTAGGAGTCAGAGAAAGCCACCACAACCAGCCCAGATGCCAACAGACGTTCTCTGCCATGCCTTTCTCAAGGACGTAATGAACAGCAAAGCCGAGAGACCAACAAAGCTTTGCAAGGCTAGCTATGCAAGTGCTTGGTCTTTTGAGTCTTATTTAAACACTCTCTAAAAATCCTCCCATGGGTCTTGTCTCAGCAAAACATCACAAAAGTCTGCATCACATGACCCAACCAGAAACTTCTACTTCTACTGTTTATTATAAAACTACACATTATAGCTAAGACATAGGTTCAGCCCAGGCATCCTGTAAAGGGCATGTGGATATGGAAACTACATTATGTACTTACTAACCGCCTTTCCAGGCACGAACATGTAAGAAACATTTCACTTTGGGCTAGATATTTCATGATAAAATTGCCATTTGCAATTACACAAATGAAACAACAGGGCAGTATGTGTAGGGAGAAATGCTGTGCACTGAAAATAAAATAAACCTTATTTTCAGTTATACTGGAACATGCATCGTAAATTTCAAAGAGGTTGAAAATAAGCAAGCCATTCTATGTTCATAGGAAATGCTATGGCATGGGCAGATGAGAAAGAATCTTTAATAATATAGATTATGACTGATTGGAGAAGTAACTTGTTAATTCACGGGAGACAAATATAACTACAGTAAGCAACTATACATTGAATAATTCAAAATAATTCAAAGTAAAGAGTATATTAAGTGTTTGTAGCATAAAAAGTGACATATGTCTGCAGTGATATATTTGCCAATTATCTTAATGTCATTATTTCACATTATATTTATTTCTCAAATGTCATATAGAATAATATATATGCATACACACACTGTCACTAAAAATAAAAACAACTTAATTTTTCTTTTATTAGTATAGAATGGTGTGTTTCCTTTTTTTTTTAGATACTTTTTTAGAGGGCTGACATTTTATTAAAGATGTTGGTTCTAACACTTTTCTCTTTTTTCCCTTTTTAAATTGGTTACAATATTTACATTTCAAATTTTATCCCCTTACCCCCATTCCCCCAACTACCCAGGAAACCTTATCCCATCCCCTTTCCTTTTGCTTCTATGAGGGTGTGATTTTCCTGTTTCTATGATGCTGTTACTGTTAACATAAACTGTCTCCTAAATTTCTAAATCATTCCCTTTGTGTTATTAAATCACCTTTTTTTTCTTTTTGTTTTTCATCTTTTTAAAAAACTTGGGTATTATATTTACATTTCAGATTTTATCCCCTTATCACACTACCTTCCACCACCCAGAAACCTCCTATCCCATCCCCCCCTCCTCATGCTTCTATGAGGCTGTGCCCCCACCTACCCCTGCCCCCACTACCGCCTACCCACCATCACATCCCCACCCCCACTCTGTGTTCGTTGTTCATGGGGACCAAGAATCTCCTCTCCCACCTATGCCCCACAAGGCCATCTTCCCCTACATATACCACTGAAGTCATGGGCCCCTCCTATGTAGCTCCCAGGCTGGTGGTTTTAGACCCTGGGGGTGGGAGGGGTCTGGTTGGTTGTATTGTGGCTTTCTCATCTGGGGTCACAAACCCTTTCTGCTCCTTCAGTCTTCTCTCTAACTTATCATTGGGAAACCCTTGATCATATCAGTGGCTAGCTGTGAGAATCATCCTCTGAATGTGTCAGTCTCTGGCAGACCTCTAAGGAGGACAGCTATATCACGTTCTTGACAGCATGCACTTCCAGCCATCCACATCAGTATCTAGCTTAGATGACTGTACATGGGATGGATACCCAGGTGGAATGGTCTCCAGATGGCCTCTCCTTCAGTTTCTGTCCCATGTTCTTAAGGTGCCTCTCTGCCATTCGAATTTTCTCAGTTGAGAATTCTTTGTTTAGCTCTGTACCCATTTTTTAATAGGTTATTTGGTTGTCTGGAGTCTAATTTCTTGAGTTCTTTGTATATATTAGATATTAGCCCTCTACGGATCTAGGATTGGTAATGATCTTTTCCCAATCTGTTGGTTGTCTTATTGACAGTATCTTTTGCCTTACAGTAGCTTTGGCAATTTTATGAGGTCCCATTTGTCAATCCTTGATCTTAGAGCATAAGCCATTGGTGTTCTGGTCAGGAACTTTTCCCCTGCGCCTAAGCATTTGAGTGACTTCCTCACTTTCTCTTCTATTAGTTTCAGTGTATCTGGTCTTATATAAGGTTCCTTTATCCACTTGGACTTGAGCTTTGTACAAGGGTGATAGCAATGAATTGATTTGCATTCTTCTACATGCTGACCTCCCAGTTGATCCAGCACCATTGTTGAAAATGCTGACCTTTTTCCACGGGATGTTTTAGCTCCTTTGTCAAGACCAAGTGACCATAGGTGTGTGGTTCATTTCTGATCTTCAATTCCATTCCATTGATCTTCTTGTCTGTCTGTGTATCAATAACCATGCAGTTTTAATCATAAACTGTTCTGTATTACAGTTTGAGGTCAGGGATAGTGATTCCCCAGAATTTCTTTGTTGTTGAGAATGGTTCTCGCTATCCTGGGTTTTGTTGTTCCAATGAATTTGCAAATTGCTCTTTCTATCTCTATGAAGAATTGATTTGGAATTTTCATGGGGAGTAATTGCATTGAATCTGTAGATTACTTTTGGCAAGGATTGCCATTTTTTACTAAGTTAATCCTGCCAGAATCTAGGAGCATATGAGATCTTTCCATCTTCTGAAATCTTCTATTTCTTTCTTCAGAGACTTGAAGTTCTTGACATATACAGATCTTTTACTTGCTTGATTAGATTCACTCCAAGAGATTTTATATTATTTGTGGCTATTGTGAAGGGTGTCATTTTCCCTAATTTCTTTTTCAGCCTGTTTATTTTTTGAGTAGAGGAAGCTACTGATTTGTTTGAGTTGATTTATAATCAGCCACATTGCTGAAGTTGTTTATCAGGTTTAGGAGTTCTCTGGTGGAAGTTTTAGGGGTCACTTAAGTATACTATCATATCATCTCCAAATAGTGAATTATTTTGAATCCTTCCTTTCTTATTTGTATCCCTTTGACTTCATTTTGTGTCTAATCGCTGTAGCTAGGACTTCCAGTACTATATTTAATAGGTAGGGTGAGAGTGGGCAGACTTGTCTGGTCCCTGATTTTAGTGGGATTGCTTCAAGTTTCTCTCCATTTAGTTTGATGTGGCTACTGCTTGCTGTATATTGCTTTTACTATGTTTAGGTATGGACCTTGAATTCCTGATCTTCCAAGACTTTTAACATAAAAGGATGTTGAATTTTGTCAAATGCTTCTCAGCATCTAGTGAGATGATCATGTGGTTTTTTTCTTGAGTTTATTTATGTAGTGGATTACATTGATGGATTTCCGAATATTGAACCATCCTGCATTCCTGGATAAAGCCTAATTGATCATGATGGATGATGGCTTTGATGTGTTCTTGGATTCGGTTTGCTAGAATTTTATTGAGTATTTTTGCATCAATATTTGTAAGAGAGATTGGTCCTGTAGTTCTCTTTCTTTGTTGGGTCTTTGTGACACTTAGGTATGAGCATAATTGTAGCTTCATAGAATGAATTGGGTATTGTTCCTTCTGTTCTATTCTGTGGAATAGTTTGAGAGAATTGGTATTAGGTCTTCCTGGAAGTTCTGATAAAATTCTGCACTAAAACCATCTGGCCCTGGACTTTTTTTGGTGAGGAGATTTTTAAATGACTGCTTCTATTTCTTTAGGGGTTATGCAGCTTTTAGATGGGTTATCTGCTCCTTGTTTAACTTTGGTACCTGGTATCTATCTAGAAAATTATCCATTTCATCCAGATTTTCCAATTTTGTTGAGTATAGGCCTTTGTAGTAGGATCTGATGACTTTTTTAATTTCCTCTGTTTCTGTTGTTATCTCCCTTTTCTGTTCTGATTTATGAACTTGATTACTCTCTCTGCGCCCTTTGGTTAGTCTGGCTAAGGGTTTGTCTATCTTGTTGATTTTCTCAAAGAACCAGCTCCTGGTTTTGTTGATATTTTGTATAGTTCTTTTTGTTTCAGCTTGGTTGATTTCAGCCCTGAGTTTGATTATTTCCTGTCGTCTGCTCCTCTTGGGTATATTAGCTTCTTTTGTTCTAAATGCTTTCAGTTTTGCTGTCAAGTTGTTAGTGTATGCTCTTTCCATTTTATTTTGTGGGGTACTTAGAGCTATGATTTTTCCTCTTAGTACTGCTTTCATGGAGTTCCACAAGTTTGATATGGTAATGTCCTCATTTTCATTTAAATCTAAAAAGTCTTTAATTTCTTTTTTTATTTTTTCCTTTACCAAGTTATCATTGAGTAGAGCACTGTTCAGTTTCTAGGTGTATGTGGGCTTTCCGTTGTTTTTGTCCCTATCAAAGACGAGTCTTAATCCATGTGGTCTAATAGGGTACAAGGGATTATTTCAATCTTTTTGTATCTGTTGGGGCCTGTTTCTGTGACCAATTATATGGTTCTATTTTGGAGAAGATACCATGAGGTGCTGAGAAAAAGGATAGTCTATGTCTTTTTATTGAGATTGAGTCCATTGATATTAAGAGGTATTAAGGAAAAATGAATGTTGTTTCCTGTTTATTTTTGTTATTGGCAGTGGAGTTATGTTTGTATAGCTATCTTCTTTAGGGTTGTTGGAAAGATTACTTTCTTGCTTTTTCTAGGTTGTAGTTTCCCTCCTTGTGTTGGATTTTCCACCAATTATCTTTTGAAGTGCTGAATTTGTGGTAGGATATTGGTGTAATTTAGGTTTTGTCCATGCAATATTTGGTTTCTCCATTGATATTGATTGAGAGTTTTTGCTGGGTATAGTAGTCTGGCCTGGCATTTGTATGGTATCTCTTAGGATCTATATGATATCAGTCCAGGATTTTCTGGTTTTTATAGTCTCCAGTGGGAAAATCTGGTGTAATTCTTATAGGTCTGCCTTTATATGTTTCTTTGTCTTTTTCCCTTATTGCTTTTAGTATCTTCTCTTTGTTTGTATATTTGATGTTTTGATTATTATGTGATGGGAGGTATTTCTCTTGGTCTAGTCTATTTGGGGTTCTGTAGGCTTCTTGTAAATTAAGGACATCTCTTTCTTTAGGTTAGGGAAGTTTTCCTCTATAATTTTGTTGAAGATATTTACTGGCCCTTTAAGTTGGGAGTCTTCACCTTCATCTATACCTATTATCCTTAGGTTGGGGTCTTTCTCATTGTGTCCTGGATTTCTTGGATGTTTTGTGTTAGGAGCTTTTTGCATTTCACGTTTTCTTTGACTGTTGTGTCTATGTTTTCCATGGTATCTTCTGCACATGAGATTCTCTCTTCTATCTCGTGTATTCTATTGGTGATGCTTGCGTCTAGGACTCCTGATCTTTTCCCTAGGTTTTCTGTCTCCAGGGTAGTCTCCCTTTGAGATTTCTTTATTGTTTCTACTTCCATTTTTAGATCCTGGATGGTTTTGTGTAATTCCTTCACCTGTTTGGTTGTGTTTTCTTGCATTTCTTTAAGGGCTTCTACCTGTTTACTTGTGTTCTCCTCAAATTCTTTGAGAGTATTGTTTACCTCTTTTTAAAGTCCTCTATCATCATCATGAGAGGTGATTTTAATTCTGAGTCTTGCTTTTCTGGTGTGATGTGGTGTTCAGGACTTGCTATGGTGAAGGAACTGGGTTCTGGTGATGCCAAGTAACTTTGGTTTCTGTTGTTTACATTCTTATGCTTGCCTTTCGCCATTTGGTTAGCTGTAGTGTTACTTGCACTCACTGGTTCTGACTGGAGTCTGCTTTTCCAGTTATCTTGGTTGTGTTATAACTCCTTGGGGTCCGGATGTCTCTATGATCCTGACTTCCAGCTGTTCTGGGTACAGTGGCTCCTCTAGGATATCTTAGGATATGGTGTCTCCATGGTGTTAGAGCAGCTAGTTGTTTGCTGCTCTGAGTGTAGTTGCTCCTCTAGGATGCTTCAGGATATGGTGTCCCCTGCTCTGCAGCTCTGCGGTCTGTGACCTCTCTAGGATGCCTCTGGTTGCAGTTTCCTCAGGGGAGCAGATCAGCTGTGTGGCTGTTCCAGCCTCCAGGATCTGGGCAATGGGCAGAAGGGGAGTGGTTTTCTGAAGGGGTGGGTTCTTGATGCCAGGTGTGCTCTGGGGGCTCCCTACTGCCAGTTGTGCTTCTGGGGCCTAGGGCGTGTGGCGGGTCCTCCTACCTGCAGCTCTGCAGTCAATGACCTTTCTAGGAAGCCTCCAGATGCAGTTTCCTCAGGGGAGCAGATCGGCTGTGTGACTGCTCCAGCCTCTGGGATCCAGGCAAAGAATGGTGTGTTTCTCTGCTCTTTACTGTCAGAATCTGTATCTTGCTGACTGTGACTTGAAATTTCTAAAAAGCATACTTACTTGTCTTCGGATTCAAGCTTTGTCCTGGCAATATTGAGGTTTTTACTGCTGTGCCAGACTATGATGCTTTGAATAGGTAAGGCCTTCATAGACTCATGTGTTTGAACATTTGGCCCATAAAGGGATAGCACTATTAAGAGAAGTAGCCTAGTTGGAGTAGTGTCTGACCAATTTTTCTGAAAAACTGCCATAAGACTCTAAACAATAAGCTTGAGGAAGTGCCATAGCAGAGGACCTTAAGGACATATGACAACTAGCATGAGATCTGGTTAGAATATTGGAACAACAACAAGAACATGAAATAAGTCTGAAAGCCTCCAAATTAATTACATTTACATGTTAATGTGTGATTCATTACATTTAAAAAACATACTCTACAAATTCAAGATTATAATATTGGGAATACAAAAGGAATAGTTATTTGAGGATTTTTTTGTTTGTTTGTTTGGTTTTTGTTTTTGTTTTTTGAGACAGAGTTTCTCTGTATAGCCCTGGCTGTCCTAGAACTCACTCTGTAGACCAGGCTGGCCTTGAACTCAGAAATATGCCTATCTCTGCCTCCCAAGTGCTGGGATTAAAGGTGTGCACCACCACTGCCTGGCTATTTGAGGGCTTTTTACAAAATTTTCTCCTGTACATTCTCAACTATTCTAATAAAATTAGTTATTAAATAATGAGAAATCAAGGCAATATCAAAAACCTGATATGAGAGAAATGCTGTCTACAATTTTCCAGCAATATATTTCTATCTTTTGTAAGTTGTATTATAATCATAATATGTGTAGAGTGTGATTAACTATAGATATATTTATATATAAAGTTAAAAAAAATGAAACCATGAACAGAATATAGGAATGTTTAGAGATTGATAGCCTGAATGCTCAAGAAAACCCAGAGTATCTACTGTGCTTACTTGGTGGCTAGGATCCAGCTGGGAAAAGTAAGAGAGCAGAGAACTCAATATCTTGCTTACTGCCAATACCTTCCAAAGGTTACTGTGGCTTGAAAGAAACCACAGACTGTGAAAATTGTTTAGAGAAAATTAGCAGCCTATTTGTGATAGCTATCCCTTGCTTTTAAATCCCTAGGATTTTGGTTCCGCCCAAGTGACAATGTTGTCACGAGACAACAGAAATATTATCAGAAGTGACATTCTTTTAAGATTTTCATAGTTATTAGAAATTAAAGTTTATACCAAATTATACTTATGTGAAACTAAGATATTCATGTATCCTACACCTTTATCTGGTTACATGCATTTGCACATGTGTGTATATGTGCGTGTACGTGTGTGTGTGTTTTAAAGTTGTGTAGAACTATTGCACTTAAAATGCAATTTGATGAATTTTATCAGTACATATTAAAATGTACTGACTAGATTATTTCATGTGTTATTTATGATAATTGCCAGTCTCTAACTTTGTTGTCATATATAAGCAACCTACTTTTCTTTTGATTTATATGAAATCTTTATATATAAAAACAATCTTCAATACATATTAAGCTCTGATATATTTTAATTGCTTCCAGCATTATTTTTATGTTTAATCTATCTTTTTGGCACACCAAAATCTATCTCCTTCACTAAAAACATTCTTCATGGTACTTTTATATTATGATTCAAATATTTGTTCAAAGTCAAAAGACATGAACAAAGTTATTCTGCTTTTCAAAAGTGGAGCACGTGCAGTTTGAAGTCTTTACCTTTCATATGTGTCAATGCAGGGTAAATTCATCTACCAAAGCCTTAGCTCCACTTCATATCAGAGATCCCCAAACAACCAATAGTGAGATGGTAGGAATTGCAAATATGTCCATATTACATGGAATGATCTTGTCTCCGGATGTTATTAGTCCTATAGTCTATTTAAGTTCAATGTCACATTGTAGAAGCAAGTAAAGCAGGTCTGAGGAAATGAGGAAACCACAGTTCACATGTCATAAGTCCACAGTGTATTTCATGAGAGGCTTTCTGAACATTTAGCAAAATGTGCAGCAATGAGAAGCTGAGTTTCTACTTTTTCCTGATGCACTGTGTGCTGGTCTTTATAGGGAACTATAGGCAAATAGCAGTGGGTAGTAGTCTAGTATATGGCATTAAGTCCTGGGCCAAACTCCAGCCAAAAGATATGCAGGAATTACGGTAGTAGTTTTCTAACTATGAAGACTTCTCAGGTAGCAAAAGGTCACAGATAGAAGACATAGTCATTTTTTTCTGAGTATATTTAAACAGAAGGAAGAAAAAGGCTACCCCTTTTTTACATCATTCTAACTGCTAAAATGAGAATTATTCTGATCAGACACACTGAAGCAGAATCCGAAAGAAGTCCCTTATTACTCATATATGCTTAGCTCGTGTTTGTCACTTCTTGTTCAATAGATGTTAATTAAGTCAGCAAATGTTATTCTTCTTGTTTTTGCTTTTTTGTTGTTGTTGTTTTACATATTTTGAAATTCTATTCCTGCAGGAAACTTATGTGTAGGTCAAAGTTCCCTATTAGTTCATATTTTGGCAAGAGTTTTACATTTGCTGGGTCTCTAATTTCTTATGAATCAAAATTCATATGCGTATCGTAAGGTTTAATAAACTAACACGTAGCAAGTGTTATGTGTTAACTTCAACTATGGCTTTATATGATGGGTGCACGAAAGTTTACCATTGGGTTGCATTCTCATTTAATATATATATTTGTTTTTTGACTTATAAGAAACTCAATATATTTTTAAAACCAAAGAGCTGATGCCACATTCCTAACCCATTTTCTGTGGTCACATAGAGCCCTTGTCATTTAAGAGGTCAAATAGCTTATTTCAATGTATCTAAATCCTTGACTCCACATTTTTATTTTCTTTGTTTGAAATGATTTAAGGAGAACTGAAGTATGAAAATATTCTTTATTAGTTCTCATGATATTTTTGGTTACAGTATTTTACCAAAGAAAATGAGATTCCTCAATGTGGAAGATGCTCAGAAGACACTAGATGACATGTTCTAGCAAACAAAGCTTTCGCATCCACCCTAATCTGATTTTCCTTAAATTAAAGCTTGAACAAGAGACAAAGAGTATTGAAAATAATACAAATATTTCACCAATTTTTCTGGCAACTAAAAATACATCATAAGCAGAAATGGTCAGAAGATTGGGGAAGGTTTTATTAGCAGAATGAACAGGAGGATTTCCACAAGGTAGGAAGCACAGTCTCTCACCCTAGGCTACCCCTGCAGGCAGCTGGGTTTGGAAATGGGAAGTTGTTTAAAGCTCAGCACTTTAATTACTCTATGCCCTCCCCCTGTCCTTCTGAAAGCCTGCAACTAAAGGCATCAGTTGTTAGCCATGGTCCTTTAGAGTCCCAAATGCACTCTTTGTTCAGCTTGAAGCAATAAAGGGAAATAAGTGCGTTATAGAAAAGGATACACCAATTGATCTTGTAAAAGTTTTGTTAGTTTGCTTTTATTTGTTGTTTAGACAATGCAATGAGTTATGGAGATTGAGCAAACCACAAATCTGTGTTTTCTTTTTTTTTTTTTTTTTTAGGTTTTCACAAAATGCTTTATTCCTCTAAATGCTAGTTCTTATAAATAACTTTGGTGACATTAAAATAACTTTATTTGGTAAAACAAGCAACCACTCACAGAGTAGTAACAAAATAGTAATCTGACATAATATTTAATACATGTGTAAACAAAACAAAGTGACATTGGCTTTAAAAATAGATAGAGCTGTCGATATAAAAACAGAAAGCTTCAGAGACTCAGCTCATCTATTTCTTTGGTGTTAGAGGCACAAAAATGGACTTAAGCTAGCTCACTTGCTAAGACAGCCAAAGCTCGTTGGCTAAGGGTTTCTCTTCAAGTTCTGTGACTAGGACAGTTAGCTAGAATTGTGGAGGGCAGGAAGCTGCAGGGAGAGGTAAAGTTGCCTTCCAAGAGGAAGAGGTAAATGGGGGCTTCAGGACAGGGGACATTTCTAGTCACTCTAAAAATCTCGATAAGCTTAAATAACCACAAGTGAGGTAGCAAGCCATGCAGGCTTAGGGAAAGAAAGCACTGGGAGAGCAGCCTGTGCAGCCTTTGCATCAGGAGGGAACAGGAACTGACTGAGGAATGGCAGAGCCAGTGGGTCACACAGTGCAAGTAGCAGAGAGCCAGTTTGGGCAAGTGGCAGGGGACAGGGAAGTAGGTAGGCAGGAGCCAGAGCCCTGGGCCTTCCTCAGCAGTAAACAACTGTCTGTGCTCCTTAGGAGCATGCTTTAGTGAAACAGAAAACTACAGCGACCGGGCTGGAGACATCAACACAGGTCTAAGAGGGTTCTCACTTTTACCATAGACAGTACATAAGCCTGCAGACTCATTTCATAAACAACATAATTTTCCACCAGAATAAGTGGGACATAAACACTTTCCACACCTAAAGGAACGGTATGGGTAAGAGTGTGATGTGGCAAAAAAAAAACCAACAAAAAAAAACAAAAAACAAAAAAACAAGCAACCAAACAATAAACAACAACAACGTGTCTTGAGCCTGGCCTGTCGTCCTTCTCTTGTCCCTCCAACCTCCAGCCAGGTGACCAGCTGCTGCTGCTCACCCCTCAAGGAGTCTGGTGCACGATGGTAATAGACACTGGTCTCAAAACTCTTGAGTGTCCTTCTTTAAAGGTACCTTATCTTGCTGGGTGTGGTAGCACACACTGGTAATAGAGCTCTTGGGAGGCTGGGGCAGGAAGATCTGGAGTTCAGACTCAGCCTGGGCTCTTCAGAGAGTTCCAAATTACACAGCAAGACTTGTCCCTGAACAACAAAGGAGGCCGTGGGGACAGGTTCCTTAGATGTCAATGTTCCATATTTCCTTCCTCAGCTTAGTGAAGTTTCCCTAGATTCCATAAAAAAAAAAATGGGAAGAGGTTTATCCCAGGCCGTGCCCTGGCTCTTAAGGCTGAGGGAGACTAGAGGTTGTATCTTTTGTTTGCTCTGTGCCTGATCATTGACTGTGATCTGCCTCTTGGCTATTTTGATGGGCCTTTTCAAATCTGTGTTTCTGATAGAGATAAAATCAAGTGTAAGGGCAGAGCAGACAAAGTGGTGACCTGTGAAGCTTAGAGGGTTTTTTTTTTTTTTCTTTTTTTTCTTTCTTTCTTTCTTTCTTTCTTTTTTTTTTTTTTTGAGAAGAATGTGAGAGTAATAAGATTTTTTTAAAAAGATTTATTTATTATGTATATAGTGATCTGCCTGTGTATATGCCTGCAAGCCAGAAAAGGGTACCTGATCTCATTATAGATGGTTGTGAGCCACCATGTGGTTACTGAGAATTAAACTCAGGACCTCTGGATGAGCAGTCAGTGCTGTTAACCTTTGAGCTATCTCTCTAGCCCAAATAGGATGAAAAAAACAAAACAAAACAAAACAAAACAACAACAACAAAAAAAAACCAAAAACCAAAAAACAAAAAACAAAACCTACCAATTCAAATAGTCTCTCAAAATAATGGCATGTGATTTTGTGAAAATCTAAGACAAAGATGTTCATTCCCTTGTTCTAGAATATAGAGAACTTTCATCAGAGGAATCATCCAGACGAGATAACTAATCAAGGAAGGAAATAGTAATACTAGTGAAATTTGTCACAATATAAAGAGAATACTGTAGGAAAACACTTATAAAAAGGGACAATGTTCACCTTAAAGAGGCCCATGTGCTAGAGCAGAGAGAGATTTAAGAATAAAGAGTGACTAAGGTATAGCACAGTGGGAATGTTTTATCTTTCATTTGTAAGGGTCTAAAAATTTCCTTTGCTCAAGGAAGACAGAGTGCTTACTCTATGGAAATAACCAGCATGTGGGTGTCAATCATTCTTCATTATGATGACCCCAAATATAGGCATGCAGGACTTCTTATAGAGAACTAAAGAAAATTTTCTGGAAGCATTAGATAATCTCTAGTGTGAATGGTAGGGGCCAAAGTAGTAATATTAGTACAATTTTGATTGGCTACTATGTTTATTCTTTTATATATAGAGGGGGGTTAGGTGATCTAAAATTTCATTGGTGGGAAGTTACATGTGTCAGCTTCTGATTGGCTTGTGCCAGGTGGTTACTGCTCTGCATTCCTATGTCATAAATGTTTAATGATAGGATGGGATAGGGCTGCCCAGCATAGATGGCCTATCATGAGATAAGATATTTTTCCATTCTTGTGGTTTTCTCCAGGCTGTTCTTTGGAAGGGTTTTTTGTGAATAGGCTGTTCTTTGGGATAGGGTTTTCTGACCATGTTCCTGAAATTTATGTTCTGCTCTTGAAACTTGTAACATATGGCCTATTTCCTAGGACAGATGACTTTCTTTTTTAAATCAGCCTGGTCCTAAAATGGAGACAAATGGGGTTTCTATTTTCCTTTCACATTCAGACATCAGGAATTTGTGAAATGAATATCGAGTAACAGCTACATACTAGTCACAGAGGGGACAGGACAATGAATATAATCTAAGCTTCTTTGAGAAATATAACATTGGGATGGTTATAGTACTTCATAGAGAGATGAAACAAGCTGATATAATGGGAATGCAGATTTTCACATGTGTGTATATTTAAATGTGTTCAAGTGTGTGTGGGTGTTCTTGTATTTGTAGTAAATGGGACAACCTCAGGTGATGTTATTAAGGCACTATCATATTCTCTCTCTGTCTCTGCCTGTCTCTGGTTTGTCTCTGTCTCTCCCTCCCCATCTTCTCCTACTCCACACCCCTGTTCAAGACAAAGTATCTCACAATGTTGGACCACACAATGAAATCTAAGCTGACTGACTAGTGAGCTCCAGGGATCTACTTTTCTTTAACCTCTGGAACTAAAAGGTTATAACACTCACCACTGTATTTGGTATTTTTAAGTGGGTTCTGGAGATAAACCTCAGGTTCACATGCTTTAAAGTGAGCTTTCCTCACTGACACATCTCTCCATTCTCCAGAAGCAGATTTTCAAGTTGCCATTTTATAATAAGGAAAACAAGTGTTTGTGAATGGCTGGTTTTTAAATGTGCATTGAGGGGGTGTTCAGTGTACAAAGAGGAAAAACACAATGCAGAGGAAGATATTGTGAATACTATGAAGAAAGGAATAGGATTTCAAATATAATGCATGAAAAATGGAACAGAAGAGGAATGTGACAGAGATGCAATAGGCATCAGAGACAATGACCTGTCAGAAAACAGCAGCAGCTGAGTCATATAGAACCTTACTAACCAGGACCAGGAACTTGTCTGTACTCTCAAAATGACAACTGTGAATAACATAAAGAGATCTCTCTTACACTGGTACATATTCAGTGGACTTGCTGACTGACACAACATAATGGCAGGAAGAAAACCAACCAGATGACTGTCAAGTGTTTGTCCAGAACTATGGCACAGAAGCTAGTACAGCTGGCCGAGTGCAGAGGATAAAACACAAATTCATGAAGAGGTAACAAGTTGTTGCTCTTTGCTGGGTCTTTGCTATCTAAGATAAATGTCATATATCGTTTAATAAATCCACTACTATAGTGTGAGAGATCAGAACCCAAACTCTGAGTTGGAAAGTCATCTATATGGATGTGGCTGTAGATGAGTGTCCCTCATCTGAGATTTATGCAGATTCAGGCTCGGAGTCAGGATTAATTCAATTTAAGAGTCATTCATGTATTTGATTGATTCAGCTGGAGTCAAATAGGGTATTTTACTACAGTCTTTTGGGCTCTGTTCTGTTTTGTTTTCTGAAATAGAATCTCTCTATCCCTATGTACCTGTACCACTTTGGAACTTGATATATAGAATAGATTGGCCCTAAATTCAGAGATCTTCTTGCCTCTCCTATTTGAGCTATGAGCCAAAATCCCTGACTTTTATTTGCCATATGTACAAACACCAGCAGCAGCAACATAGTCTTTTCTTATCTTCCTTCTTACAGTGTTTTACAACTTCTCTTACAATTTCCATTACTGCACTCTTTGTCCCCAACTGCCTGAGAAGATCTGTTGTCGTCTATAAAACAATTTCTTCCAAAAGGTCCCTTGAGTGGTAGACTGTGGTGTGAGTGAGTGAGTGTGTGTGTGTGTGTGTGTGTGTTGAAAACCACTCTGGTAAGAATTTGATAGTTCATGATTTTTATAAAATTTACACCCTGTCTTCATAAAATGCTCATTTTGATTTTTCATGTCCATTGCCTGTACTACGCGATGCTCCCTTCTTCATTTTGTCTTCAGATCATATTTATTTAAACAATGTTCATCATGATGGTTTTTGGCCTATTGTAAAGCTTTTCACACGACAGAATACTTAATCATTGATAATTTCAATACATGCATAGGAATGCACTTAACACTTAATGCTTGTTTTTTAACTTCCCTTCTATTTTGCTTCTAGTCTACCTTAGAAATGGACTCACATCTTCTTAATCAATGACTTACTATTACGAAGAAGAAGAAGCATAGCTGTTCATGATGTAATTGAATCAGTTTCACCTTTCATTTTTGCTTGGTATTTCCTACACAAGTTCTCGGCTACTGACTTTCTAAATTATTAATTTTATTTAATTTTTCTTGTGACCCAGGTCTCTGATACACTTACCTGTTCCTAAATCAGGTTAAATGTCATAGTTTATTACTATAAAAGTCTACTTGTTTTCTAGTTCATTGACAGTGTATTTAGCTGGTAAATGTGGAACTTATTTGATACAAAGGTTTGTCTCTTATATGTCTAAAATCTGTGCACACAAACAGAAGAAGTAAACAAAGTTCTTGACTCCCTACTTTACTATGAATTTATGTCCAAATATTCTTAGTTCATAAAGTATCCTTACTATTTCATGGTAATCATATCATAGCTACCTCCCCATAGTACGTTCTCCTACGGTCAAAGACACCAGTTTTAATTTTTCTATCTCCTCCAGCAATGAACACTTTCTCTTTGATATTCATATTAAATGATAGCCTTAATTTTTAATTTTTGAGACAAAAAGAAGTGCTCTAAAGAAAGCTTCAGCAAGTTCCCAATTTCATATTTCTCTTAAGGGTGTCCACACTCAGGTAGCTACCTTCTAGGGCATCAGAAGCTAATTTGTAACTGTCTCTTTAGTTGGTGTACCTATATTCAAACCATTCACTAAGAACAATAAAGCTGTTACCTTTTTCCCACTATTGTGTTTCATCTGTCTAGCAAATTGTTCTGATTAAGATTATTAAATTATTATTTATGTAAATCTGATGAGGCCTAAAAGTCTTACCGAGTACCATGAATGTTTGGATTTGTCCTCCTTTCCAGTGATAGTCCCCTCCCTATACCTGTTTCTCTTTATTCCTAATAAAACGACATGAATGGAGATGCCACCTATAGTTACACATCCATTATTTACTGATGTCAGCAATGTTCTCTATCCAACATTAGTTTGAGTTTCATCTGAATCGTAACCTCATCTGTTGTCACAGCAAGGCCATTTTCAGTGGTGCTTGATGGTACTTATCATGTGATACAAGTTGATTCCTTCCAATAATTCACTGCAAATTCCCACCCGCTTGCTTTCTTCAGTCTTAATTGCCATTCCTACCTCATTCTTCTTGATTATTTATTTTGCAAGGTTTTCATAATGTAGTACCTGTAGGTCTCTTCATTCAGTGGCTTTCAAGATGATAATCATGTCTTTTAAGATATTAAATGGTTTCATGATATTGAATACTATGAAAGTGCTTATTGCTTATTTGCTAACTGGTATCTCTCTCTTGGCTTACTCTAGTAAATCAGGGTCCACACTTCTACTTCAGAAATCCACTAAATAACTATTACAAATTTATAATGCTATAAAAACATTAAGTTATATAATCAATATATGTCAAGAATATTAGCATTTTTATTAACTACCCGCTTTTATAAATCTTTTTTTCCAGCTGTGATCACATTTTAGCTCAGAGACAGCCAAGATCACCTAATGGGGTTCTAAGACATCATACTCTTTCCCAAATCTTAGCCCAAATTGTGCAGACACATATACTTGATTTTCAACAAATATGTATTAAGGCATATTATTTCAGTTTTATGTCTCTAGTTAAGAACTTCCAGTAGCTGAATGAATGCAGCTTTACATATTTCTAGCTTCTTGTTTGATTATGGTAGCCTTTCAGATAGGCTTTGTTTTGAAGCCTTTGACAGATTAGAAATTAATTAGTCTGATTTTGTAGATTGTCTCACCTTTGGTAAATGTGGAGTGTCTTTTTATTCCTGATTAGACTGAGCTTTGTGTTTTAGAGGGGTGCTTCATTTTTGGTACCTCCTACCAAGGTTATGTACTGTCAACATGATGCTGGCATTATTGTTCATGTGTTTCATCGGATGAGGTGATACTTGTCAGATTCCTCACTGTACAATCCTGGAGTTCTTCTCTATGTTCTAAGTTTTTTGGGAAGAAGCTACTTCTTCAAGCCTCAGTTAGATTCAGGGATGATGCTCTGTCTTCTTTGGGTTGGAAAAGCTACATAAAGTTTTGGAATTCCTTCACACACATTCATCATTTCTTTTCCTCATTTATGTCTATACATTAAACAATTGTAGTCTGAATATGTAACAGAATGTATTGATGGTATGTACCGGTGTGGATATTTGCTTTATGTTTTAGTACATTCCAATACTATTTTATTCCATTATCAAATTATTAGAACTTTGGGCATTGGGAGTTTTGTGGGGTTTTATATATTTTGGTACATATTATTATAATGTGTGCATGGTTTTGTTTGTTTAGTATTTCCTCATTTTATAGCTCTTAAAGACATATTTGTTCATCATGTGTATTTCCTGTCTGACTGCAATACAGTATTAGATGCTAATATGTGGGTTTAAGATGAACTCATTACTAGTAGGAGGTTGCTATATCCAAACCTCTCAGCCAGAAGTATGTGCTCTCAGATCTACATATTTGCTGGTTATTATTTTTGTCAAATTGACACAAGATTATCTGGGAAGTCAGACCCACAATTGGGAAAAGTGCAATCATCAAATGGCCTATATGCAAGTTTATAGGGCATTTATATTCAAACATTATAGACATGGAAAGTGTTATTCCACTCTGGGCTGTGACATCACAGGCAAGTGTTCCTGGATTGTATAAAGGAGTGAGCTGAATGAAATGGACCAAGGCCCACACACACATGTAGTACATGTACAGCTTTGTCTTCATGTAGATCTCCAACAACAGGAACTGGGACTGCCCCTGAATTTGTTGTCTATCTGTTGATCCTGTTCTGCCAACTGGGCTGCCTTGTCTGGCCTCAGTGGGATAGGATGTACCTAATCCTTCAGAGACTTGTTGTGCCAGACTTTGTGATATGGGAGAGGGTGGAGTGAGGGGGATGGAGAAGCTTCTCCCTTCTCAGAGAAGAGTAGGGAGGAAAGGGGGAGGAGCTGTGAGAAATGGCACTGGGAGGAAAGAAAAGCAGGTTTCAAATATAAATTGCATAACTAAATTAATGAAAACAAAAAACATAAAACAAAACAAAAACAAAAAAATTACAATTTGAGAAAGTTTAGAAGACCAAGCCAATAAGCAACATTCATCTGTGGTCTCTACATTAGCTCCTGGCTCCAAGATCTTTGAGTTTCAGCCATGGCCTTTCATGATGATGGAATGTAAAGTGTTAATATAAAATAAAACTTGTTTTTCCCAAGTTGTTTTGATCATGGTGTCTATCACAGCAACAGAAGACAAACTAAAACAACAAATATTGTAAATACTCACATAAATAACAATCTTATTTATATACTGCTGTCTTAGTTACAGTTTTACTGCTGTGAAAAGACACTATGACCAAGACATTTCTTATAAAGACAACATTTAATGGTGGCTGGGTTACAGGTTCTGAGGTTTAGTCTATTATCATCAAGACAGGAGTATGGCAACATCAAAACAGGCATGGTGCAGGAGGAGCTGAGAGTTCTACTCTTTGTCTGAAGCTCAGGAGAAGACAGGCTTCGAGGACCTAAGATGAGCTATTGTTTTTCTTCTTCTTTTTTGTTTTTTGTTTTTTGTTTGTTTGTTTTTGCTTTTTTGAGACAGGGTTTCTCTGTACAGCCCTGGTTGTCCTGGAATTCACTCTGTAGACCAGGCTGGCCTTGAACTCAGAAATCCATCTGCCTCTGCCTCTGCCTCCCAAGTGCTTGGATTAAAGGCATATGCCACCACTGCCATTAAAGGCTAGGCTCACAACCAAAAATATAATATGAGGATCTTAATACCCACACCAACAATGGCACATTTCCTCCAACCAGGCCATACTTATTACAAGAAGGCCACACTTCCTACTAATGCTACTTCCTGGGCCAAGCATATTCAAACCACCACAATGCAAATCCCATCTTTTCACCAAGTGGAAAAGATAACTGTCTGATATGATGACTATGAAAACACCCTAGTTATTTCTTTCTTCCTCTGATAAGACACCATGACCAATGCAAGTTATATAAGAAATAGATTTTTGGGACATAAGAATTTCAGACAGTGAGTCCAAGATTATGATATCAGGAAGTATGACAGCAAGCAGGCATGGTGCTGGAGCAGTAGCTGAAAGCCTACATTTCTATGTACAAATAGGAAGGAGGGAGAGCTAACTGGGAATTACTTGGGCTGTTGAAACTTCAAAGTCCAACCTCAGTGACCTACCTCCTCCTACAATGTTTCAATTCCTAAACCCTCCCAAAATATTCCAAAAGCTAAAGAGCAAACGTTCAGATTGATGAGCCAATGGGCTGATTCTCATTCAAAGTACCACAGCTAAGCGTCTTGATTATACAATTATTTTATATAAGATATACAATATCTATAAAAATTTCATGCTACACTGCAAAATATGTACAATTACTAAAAGCCAGTTAAACAAAATAGAAATTGTTAAAAATAAAGGCCACAGATTGTATGTTTCCACAGGTAATGGTGTTTTAGTTCCAGAGTCAATGTGTCATTGCCTAGTTAGTTACAATTTAGCTGCATAGGAGATTTGTTCTTTTGTGATCTCAGTGTGGTTTTTTAACTTATCTTGAGGGACTTAGTAGCAAACAGCTCCCAAAATAAACAATCTTTCTACTACATGAACCCATAAATTCTTGCACATGACTATTTTACCATCCTTGGATTATCTCTTTTCAAAGGCAAGACAGAAAACTTTATCACTAACCAGTACCTTAGGGAGCTAGAATTTCAAGATGCTGACTATCTTAATTAGGGTTTTACTGCTGTGAACAGACATGATGACCAAGGCAACCCTTATAAGGACAACATTTAATTGGGGCTGGCTTATAGGTTCAAAGGTTCAGTCCAATAGCATCAAGGCAGGAACATGGCAGCATCCAGGTAGGCATGGTGTAGGATGACCTGAGAGTTCTACAGCTTCATCTGAAGACTGCTAGCATCATACTGACTTCCAGGTAGATAAGGATGAGGGTCTTAAAGCCCAGACCCACAGTACCATGCCACTCCAACAAGGTCACAACTATTCCAACAGGGACACACCTTCTAATAGTGCCACTTCCTGAGCCAAGCATATACAAGCCACCACACCATCTTACAAAGGTTTATTTCTATAACATCACATCCATTCGTTGCTTATCTACTTACCCTCAAGTCTAATCATCTGTTTAAAGTCTTTGGCATTCCTTTTTGGTAGCTTATCTTATAAATGGTTGATAATTCTTCACAGCAAGTATTCCCTGTTATATTTGTATAGGATTTTCTTTTCATGATGGTCCTTCCCACAAACACATGCATTTATATACAGAGAATTGCAAAAGTGATTATTGCTTGATTCTGAAATTTAGGTTGTATTGTCCTCTATCAATATTTTAGTATAATGTCTAAAGCTCCTATCATAACATGAAAAGGAAGAAGTGATAAGGTACAGTTGTTACGTACATAATGAGTTCTATTTATATAGAAGCAGCTATGACAGTTTATTATACTAGGTGGTTATTACATAGAAGTGTCACTAGTGTGTCGTTGCTCTGTGTGATGGTTAAAATAAACTAGCATACTTCAAAAAACATAGAAGAAAGGATATTTAAAGTTTCACTGTAAATGATAAATACATAAGTAGATTTATTTATTTAAAATTTAATTATATATCTGCATATTAAAACATGACCTGCCACTCCATTAATACAAAAATAATGCTTTATATATCCATTGAAAATGAATTTTAACAAGAAAGCAAAACCAATGTTTGAAAATTCAGAAAAAAATACTAGTGAATGCTCCTAAATTTACAAAACCAAGCATAAACTATCTATCTAACCATACCAAGATTGAAATTCTTCAAGGCTCAACCTGAGAGGGTTTAATCAGCACAATCTTATGTTCTGTTTATTTGAAAAAGAAATGAAGTTATAAAGAGCCAACACAGTGAAATGACTTCAACAACAACAAAAATTTTCAGAAGCTTGGGATGTTGCTGCTGTTATTATAAACTAATTACATTTGCCGACAAGACAACAAAAAACGAAATTACTTTTACAAACTTCTCCTCTATCAAAATTGCTGTATTTAGTGCTCTTTAAATGGAAAGTGACAGGGGATAACCCAAGCAGACAGTGCAGTGGCTGCATTATCAGCGTGCTGACATGGCCTCCTTCCCATGTTCTCTTGATTTAATGTCATCAGACACAAGGTGATTTAGAACCTCGCTAGTGATAAAGGAGAGGCTGAGAGCAGATGTGTAGATATTTTTAATACACTCTCCTCCCCTAAGGTTTATTTTTTGGTTAAGGCAATGCTGTAGAGACAATCAGAATGTTGCAGAATGTAATGAAAATGAATATCAGGAGGAGATTATGTTGACAAGGAAAAATTCGTTGTTTTTTAATGGATTGCTGCTCAGTAAAATAGAGCCAGTTTGTCAGCCTTTTTTCTGTCAAAATTTTAGTCATGTGTCTCATTCTCTGTGAGTTCATATATCTGTTCTTCCTATTGATTTAGAGGCCTTTGATTTCTTGATGTCCTCTAAGCTTCAGGCCCTTGCCCACCTCTTCTACATAATTATTACTCCTTAGAAGTTTATTTGTTTTCTAATGAGAGACAGAAAGGGGTGGTATAAGGTTGGAGGGGAGATGTAGAAGGACTAGGAGGAGTAGCTGGGAGGGAGGGAACCATAATCATGATATGTATGTGAGGAAAAAAATCTTTTCAATAAAAGAAAAAAAAATGACATCTTTTTCTATACCACTTTGTTAAAGACTCATGACCAGGAAAACAAATGAATAGTCAACTCATACTTCAATTTTCAGAAAGACATTTAAAACAAGGATATGCAGAAAATTTTTGAACTCTGTGCTTCACGTTATAGAATATTAAGCCAAACTTCTCTAAACTACTAAGTGCAGGTCAGGCATTTTCTCATACATCAATGTTCTTAGGGGCCTCTTCATATGTAAAATGTGGACAGCATGTTTCCCGATTGCTATAACCAACTTTTAAGCTTTATCTAAAATTGTACATGAGTCCTAAGTTCACACAGAGATTATGTGTTTTTATTTGTGCTTACAGTAACATGCACTGCCATACATCTTAAGTACTTTTTCAACTTCAATCAATGCAAATCTGCATTGTCATCAAACACATTGGAACTTGCTCAAACATCGACAAGCTTACACAGATGCAGCATGCAACTACGAAACAAAAATGATTGCTTCTAAGGCCACAGAAATGTATTGTGTAGTTTTCATGCCATTTCTCAAGGATTGCTCTCCTACAGCTTGCTCCAGCTGCAGCAAAGCCCATTAAAGAACTATGCTTTGACTTGCATACCAGCAAGCACTCAAACTTTAAACAACACAACCTTTATTCTGATTTCTCTGAGCTGCCAAGCCAGGCACAGCTCCAACAGGACTGAAACCAGTCTTGTACACAGCAGCACTAACATAAAAAGCGCTGCTGTTTCATTGTGCCGGGGTCTCAGTGTACACTTCTACTCTTAATTTGCTGCCATAAGGGCTTGAAGCCAGAGCATGTACTCATGCTGATTTCCATCTTCTCTTGGAAATGCTGTTTTAAAATTTTTTATTGTTTAGTAGCATCAGAATTAGGTAAATTTTCAAAAAGAGGTATAGACAAAATTCTTCCTTCAAGTGAAATTATTCAAGCTACCTATCCTTCAAGATAGGGAAAATACCTTCAACTATATTAAATTGATTGTTCATTTTACAACTTAAACTGTATTTTATTATTTTGAAATAATCGTTATCATTCATCATTGTTCCATTGTTCAGTACTCTTTACCCTAGACTCTATTACTATATTTATCTTCTCAGATGATTCTAAGTGATCAAAGTTTGGTATTTTTTTAACAAATATATTTCTTTAGGAGTTATGTGACTGTTTTTATGGTTTATCTGCTCCTGATTTAACTTTGGTACCTGGTATCTGTCTAGAAAATTGTCCATTGCATCCAGATTTTCCAGTTTTGTTGTAGGATCTGATGATTCTTTGAATACTCTCAATTTCTGTTGTTATATCTCTCTTTTTAGTTTTGATTTTATTAATTTGGATACTGTCTTTGTGCCTTCTGGTTAGTCTGGCTAAGGGTTTATCTATCTTGTTGATTTTCTCAAAGAAGCAGCTCCTGATTTTGTTGATACTTTGTATAGTTCTTTTTGTTTCTACTTGGTTGATTTCAGCCCTGAGTTTGATTATTTCCTGCCATCTACTCTTCTTGGGTGTATTTGCTTCTTTTTGTTCTAGAGCTTTCAGGTGTACAGTCAAGTTGTCAGAGTATGCTCTAAACAGTTTCTTTTTGTAGGCACTTGGAGCTATGAATTTTCCTCTTAGCACTGCTTTCATTGTGTACCACAAGTTTTGGTATGATGTGTCCTCATTTTCATTAAATTCTAAAAAGTCTTTACTTCCTTTCTTTATTTTTTCTTTGACCAAGTCATCTTTGAGTAGAATGTTGTTCATCTTCCATATGTATGTGAGCTTTCCATTGTTTTTATTTATTGAAGACCAGCCTTAGTCTGTGGTGATATGAAAGGATGCAAGGGATTATTTCAATCTTTTTGTATCTGTTGAGACCTGTTTTGTGACAAATTATATGGTCTATTTGGAGAAGGTACCATTAGGTGCTGAGAAAAAGGTATATTATTTTGTTTTAGGATGAAATGTTCTATAGATAGATATTAAATCCATGTGGTTCATAACTTCTGTTAATTTCACTATGTCTCTGTTTAGTTTCTGTTTCCATGATCTGCCTATTGCTGAGAGCGGGGTATTGCAATCCCCCACTATTATTGTGTGAGCTGCAATGTGTGCTTTGAGCTTTTGTAAAGTTTCTTTAATGGTGCTGGTTAAACTGGAGGTCAGCATATAGAAGGATGCAAATCTGTCCATTCTTATCTCCTTGTACAAAGCTCAAGTCCAAGTGGATAAAGGACCTTCACATAAAACCAGATACACTGAAACTAATAGAAGAGATGGTAGGGAAGAGCCTCGAACACATTGGCACAGGGGAAAAGTCCCTGATCAGGACACCAATGCCTTATGCTCTAAGATCAAGAATTGACAAGTGGGACCTCATAAAATTGCAAAGCTTCTGTAACGCAAAGGACACTGTCAATAGGACAAAACGGCAACCAACAGATTGGGAAAAGATCTTTGCCAATCCCACATCTGATAGAGGGCTAATATCCAGTATATACAAAGATCTCAAGAAATTAGACTCCAGACAACCAAATAAAACCATTAAAAATGAAGTACAGAGCTAAACAAAGAATTCTCAATTGAAGAATACTAAATGGCCAAGAAGCCCTTAAAGAAATGTTCAAATCCTTAGTCATCAGGAAAGTGCAAATCAAAACAACCCTGAGATTCTACCTCACACCTGTCAGATTGGCTAAGATCAAATACTCAGGTGATAGCAGATGCTGGCGAGTATATGGAGAAAGAGGAACACTCTTCTCCATTGTTGGTGGAATTGCAAGCTAGCACAACCAGTTGCAATCTGATTACCAGTCTGGCAGTTTCTCAGAAAACTGGACATAGCATTACCTGAGGACCCAGCTATACTACTCTTGGGCATATACTCAGAAAATTCTCCAACATATAACAAGGACATATGCTCCACTATGTTCACAGCAGCATTATTTATAATGGCCAGAAGACGGAAAGAACCCAGATGTCCTTCAACAGAGGAATGGATACAGGAAAATGGGGGTACATTTGCACAATGAAGTATTACTCAGCTATTAAAACAATGAAATTGAGAAATTCTAGGTAAATTGATGGAACTAGAAAATATCTTGAGTGAGGGAACCCAGTCACAAAATAACACACATGGTATGCACTCACTGATAATTGAATATTAGCCCAAAAGCTTGCAATACCCAAGATACAACTCACAGACCACATGAAGCTCATGAAGAAGGAAGACCAAAGTGGTGATTCAGTCCTTCTTAGGAGTAATAAAAGACTCATGGGAACAAATATGGAGACAAAACGAGAAACAGAAACTGAAGAAGGGGTTGTCTGGAGACTGTTCCACCTGGATATACATCCCATATTCAGTCACCGAAGGTAGACGCTGATGTGCATGCCAGGAAGTGCTTGCTGACAAGAGCCGCCTGATATAGCTGTCTCCTTAGAGGTCTGCCAGAGCCTGACGTATACAGAGGTGGATGCTCACAGCTAACTCTTGAACTGATCATGGGGTTCCCAATGGAGGAGTGAGAGAGAAAAACTGAAGGAGCTGAAAGTGTTTGTGGGCCCCATTCGGAGAGCACAATGCCAACCAACCAGAGCGCCCAGTGTCTAAACCACCAGCCTGGGAGCACATACAGAGAGACCCATGGCTCTAGCTGTATGGAGCTCTATATGTAGGGGAGGATGGCCTTGTTGGGCATAGGTGTAAGAGGAGGTTCTTGGTCCTGTGAAGGCTGGATGCCTCAGTGTGGGGGAATTCAAGGATGGGAAGGTGGGAGTGGGCTCATGGGTGGCAGCACATCCTCATGGAAGAAGGATGAGGGAGGATGGGATGGAGGTTCCTGGGTTGGGTGGAAATGGGAAAGGGGATCATATCTGAAATGTAAATAAAATATCCAATAAATTAAAAACAAAAATAAACAAATATATTTTGTCTTAAAAATCTAATAAACTCAACTTAATTTTAGTTCTTTAGCTTCAACAACTCAAAAGTTTTTAGTTATAATATTTTTCTATCAATTATTTACAAATAATATTTTTTGTTCCAATCAGTTACCACTTAGGATGCATTATATAAAACACATTTATCTATACCTACTTCTTAAGATTCCATTGGAATAATTGTCTTATTGAATGTTCTTTGATATTTGTAAAAAAGATTCTGATATTAATGTAAAGTATCCTAAATCATGTGTTTAATTTTAAAACATTACTATAGTAAGTATTCCCAAACATGTCTAAAAACTAAAAGTATACTGTGATAGAACCAATGGCTAATATTATAAATAAATTAGTCAGGGGTGCAGCCAAGGTCTGAGTAATAATAACATCCTTTCCCACAACCATGATTCCTGTGTACAATAAAGGAGGAAAATACATTGTGACACAGATCATGACAACACACCACACTTTGAGTACAGATAAGTGAAACTCAGTATTATAAATGGACTTGGGGTAAATTTAGTAAACAATGAAAGAAATTATAAAAAAAATTGGTAATAATAGCCATATATGACATGTCTTCATTAGCATGGCATTAAAGATGATTAAGTCTGTGAGTAGAATATGCATGTTTGAAAATTGTGAATATCCAAAACTGATGCTGGAAAATCGAGGCATCTGCATGTCTGTGTGCCCCGCCTTCACTATCCTTAATGAAACCCTGACCTGTCAATGAATTAAAGATCTGTGTAAAAAATTGATCTCTAATTCCACTATTTGAAATTATATATAAAATTTCAACTATGTATGTGAACATGAACCTATTGTATTAGTAAAATATGCTACAGATATTTCATCTATATGATATTATCATTAACTGTTTAGTTTATTAAGATTTATAAACACTAGATTAAATTAAGCAGGGAAGTAATTCGTGTTTTTACAACCATGCGGAGAGATGGATTGAGACACTAATAAAATCATAGTCTCAGCTCTCATGTTGAAGTGAGTTGTGGTTTGAGCACCTAGTGAGAAAGTGACTGAATAAGCAGTAAGGATTTACAGCAAGATTTTCTATAAAAAAAAAAATAGATAGGAAATGTGCAGATGACTAATGAACAGCTAAGTCAGAAAATTACCCTCTTCTACATTGAAATCAGCTATGAGAAACAGACTAAAAGACTACATAACACAAGCCCTCCAATAATGTAATTCAAGATTTAAGAGTAGAACTCTATGATTGTTTAAGCAGAGGTGCTATACTCTTAAGCAGATTCCCTGCATGTGGAATATGATTGGTTTAAAAAATACTGTAACTTTGAGACTGATTATATGAAGTAAGCTAAATAATGCAAGTAGAGCAACTAGTAATTCTTAGACTGTAAAAGTATAAACTATAGCAAAACAAAAACCAAAAACCCACTATTGTAGTACTAGGCCCTACAGGAGATTCAGTAGGTCACTTAACCATGTCTTAGTTACAGAATAAAAAGCTACTACTAAAAGTCCCAATAGAGTTAAACTTTCAATCAGAACTTTTAGATCCCAGATTTAAAAAATAATTTTCTGGAATGTACACATGAAGACCAGAGTTGACATGTGAGCTACGTAGGTAAGAATGAGAACTGGCAGATCACAAAGCTTAAAGCTGTTTTCAAAGCCTCAAAGTACAAGAACTATGGGTTTTGTTTTGTTTTTCCTTAGAAGGGAAAAAGATAGTCCACATATCTGAGTTGTATTCTTGGATTAGAAACCCCAAGGCAGTAATTATGTCTCCTATCATTCTGTAATACATTAGTTTGTGCTTATCATTTACTGAGTCTTGGCAGTTGTAATAATCACTGAGGTCCTTTTTCTTTCATATCAATCAACATGATATACAGAAATTAAACATATTTATATCTTCACCTACTTATTAATGCTTAAAATGGGGAAATAAACATAAATTCAAATATATCTAAATAAAATTTGATTCTTTCATTTTAAAAGGTAAAATATAACTATGACAAAATATCATGAGAAGGATATTTCATTGTATGAATATTTGTGCTAAGACAAAGAAAAGGCATGCAGGTAAACAGCCTGTCTATTACTGTTGCTTCTCTCCAGTCATTGAGGGAGGCTGTTCATTCTTGTTAGTTGCTAGAAGTGAAAAAATGAAAATGTAAATTGAAAAAAGTCAATGTATAGTAGATTCATGAGTACTTTTCACTTTAGCTATTGCTAACATTTCCAAAATGTGAAGATAAGTATTCAGTAACTAATAAAATACAAAGTTTACAGAGCATAAAGTTGTTTTCTTTCAGAATGTTCCAAAACACTCTGATAAGGAAGAAAGTGGATCCTATTAGCTAACATCAACCAACTTACCAATGATCACAAAAGTATTAGATAGATAAACCATTAGAGATGGTATCTGTTTCCTTTTAAAGAAAAGCAATAAAATGAAAGTATAAAATAATTTTTCTTACCTTTCACAGGTAATTAGAAACAGTAGTGGAATTTTGTCTAGAGACATCTAACTCAGAGGATCTTTCTATATCTTGCCATAGCATGTGTGTTACATTAGCAGGCTATGTTTTGAGACAATAACTTTATAGCTATTATCATTGCTTCCATAAAAACATAAAATTTTCATGACTAAATCGATCTCAGATCATGATTCTCACTTTAGAATGTCTTCAACATGCTCATTGTTGCCAGTGTAGACATTTAAAAGTTATCTAAACTTCAAACAATCACATAAATTAGATATTCTACTGATAGATCTTTATGAAAATAGCCTGTCATGCAAACCTACTAAGGTAAACTTTTTAGAATTTTCATGAGCCACATGACATGAAAAATAAATTTCATAGTTCTTATTTACTAGGATGCTATTTATTATATATGTTCACCACTTCTCTATGTAGTAGGTAATTAATCATAATTTGGATATTGCAATAATAAATCAGAACTGAATTATACTTAAGTATATAGATATTTTGTTTTATGAGGCTCTCCAGAAACTCATAAATATTATGATTCTTTTCTTGGAATATATTACTACTTCACATGTCTAATTCTTATTACCTTTTCAAATCATAGTTTAAATATCAGTTCCTATGTTATATTCATCATGGTAAATATCACTTTTCATTAGTTATTAAAGGATCTTGCTATACAGTCAAACAATATCTTGTCTGTTTCTGTCCACCATTCATCACTGTATAATCTTGAAGGTATTATGTTCAAGTCTATTGTTATTTTTCTGTCGACATTATTTGACATCTGATGTGGCATTCACTTGCAAAGATGTTTGTTGTAACCTGTTGGGATATATAATATTGCAATGGCACATATATGCCAAGATAAACTTAAAGTAGGGGAACACTATAACATGCCTGCTTTGGGGGAGATTAAAAAGGGAAGAAGAGAAAAAAATCACTGAGGTAAAGGAAGGGATACATCTTGTTTGGAATGAGAATGGACAGACAAAGTTGAAATAGAGTTTGAAATAGACTTTGAATAGACTGCTGAAAGTTGTAGGGTCTGTCAGGGTTAATTAAACTTTTACAAGATGTTTTATAAAACCTGCAATAAATAGATTCACAAAATTTTTAATAAAAATTTATCATGTTTTCTGACTGCTTATTAATGTGCATTGTATGTGAAATGCTGACCTTTATCCATGAAAGTAATAATACAGGAGTTATTGTGGCAATACTTAATAGTTCCAACTTCCATCTTTCATGTACCTTTCTATTTAATATTAAACTTTGAGACTCTTACAAAAATGAAGTAATTAATCTTTATAACATCTCCTGTAGAAGTTAGATAGTTTCACAGTGATAAAGAAATATGAAGAGATATTGGTTAAATGAATATTACCATGCCAGGAACCTTAACATTTCTGACAATCTGTAAAATGATAAAAACAACTGTGTTTGCTCTTCATAGGTCAATTAAATATGTGAAATATCCACAAATCCTTTATTATTATCCTCTTTGGAAAATTTATATATTATAACATTTATATTAAATATACCTATTTATATTTATTAAAAACATAAATTGTACTTCATATCCTACCTCATTACTGAGTTTATCATGTAAAACTATTTATTTTTATAGCTTAAGTCATCATTAAATAAAATACAGATCATTTAAAATATGTAAATTTAAGTTTTAATGTGTTTTTTAATTGGAGTCCAAAATTATTTGATTAACTCATTTTTATTTTATGTATTGTGGCAAATAAATTACTACACTTGAAATAGTAAAAATTAAAGAAAAATCACCAACAGTGGTTTTTATAATCCTTATATGGGGTATTGTTTTTACTTTCTATTTTAAAATATGTCTATATGCCCAATCTCTTCTTATTTGTTTCTGACCTTTGTATAAATTTTTCCAAAACTTTATTATTTTCTCAGATTTAGTTATTTGTGTTTTGAACTACTAATGTTTATTCACAAACTCATTTGTTTGTACAAATTGTTGTTTTAAGATTAAAATGACAGGGTAGAGACATCACAATTCCAAATAACACCATTAGTCACCTCTCTTTAGATAATCAGAGCAAGAGCACAGAAAGTCAGGCACTTATGAATATGTAGAAAGAGAAATGGAATTATCATTTATGATCTTGTCTCTGAGAATACTGTGTAGGCCTTTTGAAACAGCTTTATAAAATATGACTATAAATTGCCTGTAATGTTTCTCATACTTCCAACCTTTTAAGAAAGCACACAAGTTTAAACTCAAGTTTAAATGTACTTGAGTGTCTACATTGGTTTTTTTGACCATATCTCACCCCAGATTTTATTTCTGGACACTTGGGACCCTTGTATGTATAGATCTCATGTTATTTTTCTCAGTACTCTTATTATATGTGGACATATTTCAGCATCTATTTCCTTCCATTTAATCTAAACATGACTAAGGCGTATACCAACTGTGTGACATCATTCTCTCCATAATTCATATTTTGAAACCTAGCCCTGAGTGTGAAGCACCTTACTTCTTAGGGAGTGAATAGTACATGGATGCAGGCATGAGTGCATCACTACCCTAATGAGAGGGATATCAGAGGATATATGTTATGGATAGCCCTGGTCTTATATTTTGATGCTAATTCTACTTTCCCAGGAGGGGCTGCAGAAGAGGTATGAATCAGTATGCAGGTGACTTTGTGAACCTTCTGACCACCTTAATCTCTAAAATAAAGGCTAGAGCCAGTGTTTGGTAAGTAGAAGAGGTAGGTGGAGCTAGGAGTTGGGAGGAAGAAAGAAGGAGGAAGAAGGAGAGAGGACAGAAGATGGTAGCGGATACCCAAGTGTCTCTAGCAGTCTAAACGGATTATAAATATCAAGGTTAGGTAATTGGGTTAACAATTTTAATTGTGTGGGCATCTTGTATATTGAGTATTTGTGGATATATAAATCCATTGGATAATCTTAAGCATTAAGAGTCTTAGTTCTACTGGGTACTAGTTATTTCTTCTGCACGGGGGTGGTGGAACTGGCCCTTGAGCCATGCTTAGAGCCATGGACCCCTCAGAGCTGAAGAGCAAATGCAACAGCCACACCAACTTCTCATGGGTCCCTGGCCAGCGCTCCTGGCCACATTTTCAAATACCTCCCGCTACAGATGTACTTTTGGTGAAGTGAGCATACAAAAGAAACCAGAGTTTGTGACCTAGAAGAAGACCTGCAAGAGAATTGAAGTCTGCTGATAAACACTATCCCTTCAACGGGGGAGCAGTGGCCACATGCGAAGGTCTATTTTCATTGCATTAGTTTTCTCTTTTTCTTCTTAAACCTTTAATAAGTCTGGAATGGTCATAATCTAGAAAAGAAAGACAAATGAATATGCAAGAGAAATGCAAGAGAATTTTCCAACAGCCCTTTAGCCTAGTTCAGGCTTTCTACAGAAAATTAGAAAGAGGGTGAAATAAAAGGAGTAAGGTCTGGCCCATATCTTCATTTTAGTAAGTATCCTGGGCCCAAAGAGAATTCATGAAATAGAATGTATCTATAGGACTTTTCATTATCCAAGAGAGAAGAAAAACCGTGGTACTTGCTTAACATGTTATTCAATAGAAGAGGAAAAGTTAAGAGTAATTTTTGAAGCAAAAGTGAGACTGATAAACAGTAGTTTTTGATGAAACTGATTGAGCATAGCTTGGTCTCTTGAATAGTTACTGTCCCGCACCCCCATGTATTCCCGTTCCCCAGTGAAAGTGTAGCACAGGGCAACTTAAGGCAGTAAGTCATGAGCTTTGAGAAAGCATTTGCAAGAAGTGTATGTTCATGTTTGTGGATTATATCTCAAATATCTCAGGGTCAGGAAGAATTAGGAGAAAATCTATATCATCAAATCACATTTAAGAACCTATCAGCAAGATAAAAGGTAAAATCAATAATCAAGCGCACCCTGTTAGGCGTGTCATTGGTCAGCATTAATCTTTGTCACACATCAAAGAGCTGATCAAACACCAACACAGCACTCTGGCTGAGGCAACCATCTTCATTCTGAGAGTGAAATGAAGTGACTGTTTAGTGCTGCAATCACAATTTAGGTATAAGTACAAGCAGCAAATGGCCCTGAAGAAGAACAAGGGCACTCCAGTCTGACAGAGGACAGGGCACACTAATGGCCTATCCAAACCTACCGGAAAAGTTTTTCCCATTAATGCTGTCATATCTCCCACAATGTCACACACACACACACACACACACACACACACACACACACACACACACATGCACGCACCCCTCAATCATTTAAACTGACCTGAAGAGCATTGTGGTTATCTTATGAAAGTGAAATACAAGAACTCGAGAGTCACTCTCACCAGGTTACCAGGGAACCACACCTGACTCCCTATATAATACTGGCTTTCCACAAAAGTTAACCACTTTATCAGGTTTTATCAGTGGTGACACTACAGGATCATATGAGAGAAAGACATTGGGCCTGTAGGTGTGAAAGGATTTAAAGTCAGAGATGGCATTTGGTTTGCTTAGGATTGTTTTGAGCTTGTTATTTTTCAAGAGTCAAAATCTGAAATTAAAAACAACAGACAATGAGACTGTGAAATATTTGCAACCAAGAAATGATTCTGTTAAACTTCAGGTTGACTTGGTAAACTTTATTTGGTGTCTCCTCATAAATCTCTCCTATCCATTCATTCAATCTGTCAATCAATTAATCAATCAATGTAATATAGACAGAGTAAAATAATTATAGCACTGTTTAATACTTTTTATAAAATTTTTATTGAGATTATCAACATAGTATTGCTAAACATAATAAAAAATATGTATGCCCAGAAAAAAATTTAAACACTATCAAGAATGCTAAGACTTGAGAATTATGAGAATATGTAGAATGGTACAAAATTAATTTATAAAATAGCACAAATTTTAAAAGAAATTAGTTTATGTGTCTAGGCCAGGAGTTCTAGTTAGAATTGATTTCACTTAAATATTTTTGCCACTATTTTTGGTTTTGTTTCCAAATGCTTTTCATGCCATTTTTCTTCAAATAGACAACCTTTTTTTCTAGAGGTTTCTCAGTTAGCTCCAGCTATGTATCTTCAAATAAAGCCCATTTCCTTCTACTTGGTTTTACAAACACATCCCTCAGCAGAATTTGATTTTAAGCCAAAGGATTCTGACCTAGGCTGTACCTACTTTATGGTTAATCTGTCAAGGAACCAGAAAGCAATCTGGCTAAGTATCTACAGGTAGAGAGAGGATGCACCACTTATAAATTTTGTGGAAGATGCCCCTTTTTCATTCTTTCAGCTGTGGGGCATGAGTGTGTGCGTGTGTGTGTGTGTGTGTGTGTGTGTGTGTGTGTGTGTGTGTTAAACTATATATTGAAGTACAGTATTGTCCAAGCTCTTAAGACCTTAACTTTAAGGATATGGACCTATGAATAAAGGTCTAATAGTCTTGATCTTTACAGAACATCTCCTGAAGATGAAAGTATGCAGAGCCAAACATCATCTTATCAGGCTGCACACTTTGAGAGTGATGAAGCCAGGAGGTGAGTCCAAAAACGAGAGAATGCTTCCCTGGGTCTGGGCTGTGAATTCTTCCTGTGTGTCAAACAACTTAGGAATAGTCATTAACACCCTGAGTTTGTTTCATTCTGATTCCCCCAACTATGACTTTCTTGTGCATCTCCTACTATCATCCAAGGTCAGAAAAGTGTCTATTTGCAATTCACCAGCAGCTAAAAGTAAGATTCTGGCATTTAGATTATTTTTAGCAATAAATTGAAGGGTTCTTTCCTATGCCTTCTTAAATTTCACATGTACACTACTATATAATTACAAACTCCCAATAAAGCATTAGTTAATTTTACCATGAAGCTCTGATTCAAAAGAAAATCCTACTATGTAGAACTTAGAAGGATTTGAAGATGTATATTGGTACAGTTGAAGTGAATTCTTTATTGATCTTTAGCCTTATAGGACTAGACCTTACCTAGATAGACAGGATATTTATCTTTTTCAGAAATTATTATTGTCCAGGACAAGTTTATGTAGAAGATATAGAATAAATATTAGGAAATGTTACTGATGTTTTTCCATATTGAAAATAGATATTTTCTCACATAATATATATCCTAACTATAGATTCTTTCCTATCATCCTTCTATGTTCTCTCTGTCTCCCATTAGAAAACAATCAGGACCCCAGGGATTAATAGTAATTTAAAATATAATATAATAGATAACAGGGCAAAAGAAATGAAACGAAAAGAACCCAAGAAAAAGTATTCACTCCCACCATTTACCCCTCACTTTTTTTATATTTTACATTTACCCACTCCCAGCTCCTCTTCCAGCAAATTCCCTCCCTCCATCTACCCCAGATATCTTATCTATTTCACTTTCTCAGTGAGATTTAACCACTCCTTTCTCCATGGGCTCTCATTTTTACTTAGCTTCTTTGGGTAAATGCATTGTTGCATGGTTATCCTGAACTTTGCCTGAGACAGGGAAATAGCCATCAAGGGTGGGTGGATGGAGGAGATTGAGTGATCCTAGCTAAGATTTTTAGCAATGCCAGATATAGAGCCTGACAACCATCTATAACCAGGCAAGACTTCCAATGGAGGGATTGGGACAGCAACACAGCTACTCAACCTTAGACCCAAAATCTGTCCAGCCTACAAGATGTGCAAGAGTGAAGAGGGAGCAGAGGAGAGAATATCCAATCAATGACTGTCCAGCTTAAAGGGAGCTCATCCCTGACATTGTTAAAGACATGCTGCTGTACTTGCAAACAGAAGCCCAGTAAAAATGTCCTCAGAGAGGCTTCACTGAGAAATTGATGGAACCAAATGTAAAAATCCACAGCCAAATATTGGGAAATCTTGTGGAAGAGGGGGAGGAAGGATTGAGGAGACAAGAGGTCAAGGACTCCACAAGAAAACTCAGAGAGTCAACTAACCTGGGCCCATGGAGGCTCATAGAGACAGAATCGCCAATAGAGAACATGCATGGGATGGATCTAGGCCCTCTACACATATGTAACAGTTGTGCAGCTCTACTGTCAATAGGGACTCCTAACAGAGGAGCAGGGGCTGTCTCTGACTTTATTGGCTGCTTTTAGATCAATTTTCTTAGCTGGACTGCCTTCTCTAGTCTCAATAGAAGATATGCCTAGTCCTACTCTTGATAGGACTCAAGGTTGGCTGACATCCAGAGGAGGCCTTTTCTGTGGAGATATGGAAGAAGGGCAGATGGGAGGCAGGAGGAGGTGAGAGGGAAGACTGGGAGAAGAAAGGGGAAAGGAAGCTGTGATCTGGATGTTAATTAATTGATTAACTAATTAATTAAAAATAAGATGAAATTTAGAAGAAGGAACAGCCCTGATAAAACCTTATGATGTAAGGAACCTTCAAAGATGCCATTGAATTAATTTTCTGTTGGCCATTACCATATGGCGAGCAGCCTACCCTTAAGAGTAGTTTGTTTCCCTAGTGAGAGTTTATTGGAGAAAATTTAATGTTCATATGCAAGTGGTTATCAATTATAGATTGTTTAAGGATGGGGGCATGTGTCCTTGTCTTCCAGCCCTAGAATCACATCTTGAGTGGACTTGTGCATATTGCCTTAGTCTGTCTGCGTTCATATTTGCTTTGCTCTTTTTGATTCAGTGGAGGTTGTTTTTTCCATCCCCTCTAGTTCTTACAAAATTTTTGCTTCCTCTTGCCTGGAGTTTCTTGAGCCCAGAAAAGAGGAATTTGGTGGAGATACCCATTTAGGCTGAATGCTCAAAAGTCTCTCGCATTCTGCATAATTTTGGATTCTGGGTTTCTTTGTTCCCATCTGCTTCAGGATGAAGCTTCTCTGATGATGGCTGAACAAAGGCTTTGGTCTACAAGTATAGAAAAATTTAGCAGAGTATGATCAAGTGTCATTTTATTTTTACTTGTTTTTGTCTCTTTAGTATTGCAATATTTGGTTTTGCCCTAGGTCTCTGGGATATCTTGTCTTAGGTCCTTGTTCCCCAAAGCAGTGTCAGAAATCGGTTCTTTCTCGTGGAGTAACCTTAAATCAAATTGAGTATTTGTTGGATAATCCCACAAGTTTCATGTCATCATCACACTAGCGTATCTTTCAGAGAGGATACCGGTGTAGATCAAAATTTTTTGTGGCTGGGTTGATGCTTACACTTCTCTTTTGGCAGTCTGCAGAGTACCTTGCCATACTGAAGACAGTAACAGAAGTGAAGGTTTTATATAGGCACCTGCTTGACCTCCCCGTTTTCATTGAGCTGTGTAGGTTGTGTCTTCAACAATGGGACCTTGATCTCAGTTTGTAAAGAGCAACCTATTATCTTAGCAACAGCATATATTTTAGAGGGAATTTCCATGGGACCTCTTCAGCCAACAGTTAAATCATACACAACCCATTTTAGGTACTGGCAGCCTCATTTTTTTTTTTTTTTTTTTGACAAAAGGTAGCCAGTTTGGGGCTCCGTCTATATTATTATTTGGTGATTTGATTTATATTGTCTTCATATATGTTTGTATTTTACAAAACTGCTACTGTATAATATTTCTCACTCACGATGATATTTTTTAGTTCCATTCATTTACATGTAATTTTGTGATTTCATGATTTCATTTTGGTAATGGCTGAGTAATAATCTACTATATAAATTCATCACATTTTATTTGTGCATTCTTCTGAAAAATACCCACACTGTTTCAGATTTCTGGATATTATGAACAGAACATTAATTCACATGTTGAACAATTGCCAGTTGAGCAGGACAATGATGAAGTGGCCTTTGGATATACACCCAAGAGTGGTTGTTGTGGGTAGAAGAGTCATGGCTCACATAGGCTCATATATTTGAACACTTACTCATTAGAAAATAATGCTACTTGAAAGAGGATTAGGCAGTATGGCCTTTTGAGAGTGATGAAGGCCTTATGGAGGCTATTTGTCATGCAGTAGATGTTGGGGTTTCAAAAAGCTTAAGCTAATCCTAGTGTTGCTCTTTTTTCTGCTCCCTGAGTATCTGGATATTGAAATCTCAACTTCTGCAGCACCCTGTCTATGTTAGATATCAAACAAGGGGACAAATGTTTAACTGAAGTTACTATTTTATATATCAAAACCTACTTGACCACCAGGTTTTCCCAGAATCTCTCATTCCCTACCTGTTACAGGGTATGGCTGGCATACCTCACCCCTATCCTAAATTTCTCCAGCACAGGTGCTACATTGCCCTTTCCCCAACTGTCTTTCCTTATGTAATCTAGCCATTCTAGTTATCTGACTCCCTTTTGTCTAGCCTTTATTCCCATTTCCTGGCTCTTTTCTCTTCTTACCAACTGTTATTACATGGGCCTGCTCAAGATTATCTTTTTTGCGATATGCATTTCCTGTTATCCACAGTAAACTTTTCTCCAACATACCCAGGAGTTGTCGTGTCTACCTTTTTTTATTTCCTCTTTTTTATTTTTTTCATTCAGTCTGCCTGTGTTCTGCCATGGTCCACATCACTGAGGTTAGGCATGTATTAGGACCGTCCTTTCATGAAGACTCAGAGATACTATTGAATGAACCTGTGAAGGTGAAGCGTGAATTATGTAGGCCACCTCAAGATGCAAGAGTTGGCAGATATCTGCCAAGCAGAACTGCTAACAGGGTATGAAAATAACCCCCTCATGAAGGCAGATGTCCATGTGTCTCCACCAGTCAAAGACAGTTTATATATCTAGGTTGGGTATTGGGTTACACTTCCGATTGAGCATTACCAAACGTATAAAGCCTTTGACTAACACTTTAAAAAAAATGTATAAAAGCAAAAAGGAAAAGGGGACATGGGATAGGGGTTTTCTAGGGAGGGGAAATGGGGAAAGGGAATGGCATCTGAAATGTAAATAAAATATAAAATATAAAATAAAAAAAAAAGAAAATAACCCCCTAAAAGAAGAGAAGTGTGTTTTAGTCAACACTGGAACTAATTGGTTATTTAAATAGTGCTCAATTTCCTTGCTTTGGAAATGGTAATATATATGTTATACCATTGTCTACATTGTACTAGATGTAGAAATCTCACCTTCTTTAGTACTGTATTTGTCTGCATGTTGTCATGCTACCCACCATGATGACAATGGAATATACCCCTGAAACTATACACAAGCCCCAATTAAATGCTTTCCTTTATAAGAGTTACCATGGTCATGCTTTCCCTTCAAAGCAATGGAACACTAACTAAGACAGTATGGCCATTTCATTTCTCTTTTGAGAATCCTTTGTTTATATCTGCATCACATTTTTTAAATCGGGTATTTGATTTGTTCACATGTTTTTTTTAGTTCTTTATATGTTTTTAAATAATAATCATCTATTGGATGTCTAATTGGTAAAAATATTGTCTCATTCTGTAGGCTGCTGTTCTGTCCAAATGGCAGTGTCCTTTCCAATGAAGAAGTTTATTATTTTCATAAGAGCCTATTTATTGTTAATTTTTGTTGGGGCCCAAGCTCGAGTCCCTGGTCGGGCGCCAAAATAATGTTGGGGGGGTCCTCACTAGCCCCACGTTGGGCGCCAAAATAATGTTGGGGTCCACACTAGCCCCACGTTGGGAGCCAAAATAATGCTGGGGACCGCACTAGTCCCACGTTGGGGCGGCCAAAAAATGTCTCGGCCTGAGCAAAATGTTGAGGCCTGGGCTGACCCACGTTTGGGAGGCCACTGTATCCCGGCCCAAGCTGCTGCTCTGGTCTGCAGGTCGGGTTTCAGCAAGAGCGAGGGTGAGGACAGATTCTACCTAATGTCTGATGTGTATGAATCTCTCTCTCTCTGGTCTGATGTCTGGTTCTGTCTTCTATAGTCTGATTCTAAGCCACGCCTCTAAGTTACACCTTTAATCATGCCCTTAGGTCTTGTCTCTAACTCTGATCTCTATACTTCTAAGTCACATAGCTTTAATCTCACACACCTTTAATTTCACGCACCTTTAATCTCAAGGTATCTAAACCAAGATTATCGGAGTGTTCTCAGCTGTTGTAGGCTATTGTAATTCAAGTCTCATGTCAGGGTATATGGCTCAAGATGGCTGCAAAGCTGATAGCAGCTTTCTGCTAAAAGTCGGCCCCCAACAAATTTTAGTGCCTGTGTTATGTTCTGTCCTGAAAAACTTTTCCTGTGACAATCAAGGTTATTTTCTACTTTCTCTTCTATCATGTTTTTTGATATTTGTTCTGAGTTATTTGATCCATTCGGACTTTGGTACATTGTAACAAATATGTATTTATTTCAATTTTTCTGCATACAGAACTCTAGGTTAACAAGAACTATTTGTCAAAGATGCTTTTGTACAGTGTGCATTTATGGCTTCTTTATCAAAAGAATCCATAGATGTGTGAATTTACGTCTAGATTATGCATTCAATTCCATTAATTGACATGTTGGTTGTAGTCCCAATATTATACTATTTATTATTGCCCTTTAGTATAACTTGAAATTGGAGATAGTGATAGTTCAACCAGATCTTTTATTACTTGGGGTGTTTTGGGCACCCTGAGTATTTTGTGTTTCCATATAAAGCTGAAAATTGTACTTTCAAAAATGTAAAGAATTGTGTTGGTATTTTAATAGGGATTGTATTAAATATTTGTATTGCTTTTGTTATGATAGCTATTTCTACTATATCAAGCCTATTGTTTCATGAAAGTGGAAGATCTTTCTGATATCTTCTTCAATCTTCTTTTTTTCCCAATGTCTTAACATTTCTAATCATGTCTTTCACTTGCTTGGTTTGCATTATCCAAAAATACTTCATATTGTTTTAGGCCACTGTAAAAGGTGGCTGATTTCTTTCTCAGTCCATTTGTAATGTGTATATAGGATGGCTACTAATTTTTTAGTTTATTATGTATTCAGATAATTTTTGAAAGTGTTTATCAGTCTTAGGGGTTGTCAGTGGATGTTTTAGGTTCATGTGTAAAAACCATGTGACCTTTTACTTCTTTCATTGGAAAAATTTTAATGATTTCTGTTTTAGTAAGTGGTATAGCTCTGTATAAATGTTTTATTTGATCCTATTTTGGTAGATTCTATACAGTGATAAAATTATCCATTATTTTTAGATATTCTAATTTGAAGGAGGACTTGTTTGTAAAATATGACCTTATTATTCCCAAAATTCCCTTGGTATTTAATATTATGTTCCCATTTTATTTGTAATTTTGTTAATTTTAATAGTATCTCTAGGTCTTCTAATTAATTTGGTTAAGGGCTTGTCAATCTATGAAGTTTCTCAAATAGTCTATTTTTTATTTCATTGATTTTATTGTATTGTTTTTGTATGTTTGTTGTTGTCTTATTTTTGGGCCATAAGTTTTATTTCTTGTCATCTATTCCTTTCTGTAGGATTTCTTATTTTTGTTTTAGAGATTTCAAGTATACTATTAAGTTACTATTATGAGTTCTCTCCAAATTATTGTTTTTAATGTAGAGAATTTGTGCTATGAATTTGCCTGTTATGACTACCTTCATTGGTTTTCATAAGTTTGGGTATGTTGTATGTTCACTTTAATTCAAGTCTATAAATCATTTTATTTCTTTTTAATTTATGTATTAATTCATTTTTCATTCAGTCATCAGGTGTTCAGTTTCTATGATATTCTAAATCTTCTATTATTTCTCTTTTTGATAATATCCAGTTTTAATATGTGATGGTCAGATAGATAGATGCTAGATAGAGTGTTATTTTAATTATTTTTTATGTATTGAAACTTGCTTTGCATCTGAGTATGTGGCTAATGTTGGGAAAAGTCTGATAAGGTTTTGAGAAGAAGACATATTCGTCTGAGTTTAGGTGAAATTTCCTATAAATAATTTTTGGACCATTTGCTTTATGATGTCAGTTAGCTTCAGCTTTTCTTTGTTTAGTTTTTGTCTGGATGACAGTTAGATAGAGTAGAGTATTGAAGTGTCCAACTACCAATGTGTGAGGCTCATTTTGTGACTTAACCTATAGTAGTTTTTTTTTTTTTTTAATAAAATTCTCTTTTGCTTAGAACATTGTTAAGATTTAACATTGTTGTTAAGAATTGTAATTTACTCTTGGTGGATTTTTTTTTTATGAGTATGTTGTATCCTTCCTTGTTTCTCTTATTGGCTTTAGTTTGAAGTCTATTCATTTAGAAATTATTATGACTACATAGCTTGTTTCTTCAGTCCATTTAAGAGGAACTTCTTTATATCCTTTTTCTGTGAAGTGATGTGTATACTTAATGTTAATTTTTTTTGGATTAATCACAAAAATGGATTATGATTTCACATATATTCTGTGAATCTGCATCCTTTTGTTGAGGAAAAATATATCAGTGAGCACTGTATATAGTTTTCAGTTATTTTGTTATTGTGTGTGTGTGTGTGTGTGTGTTTTCTTTTTTCAATTTGCCAAGCTGTGACTGTTTATTAACTGACCAGATTATAAAAATACCATGGGCAACACCTTAGTTCATCCATCTAATAAGCCTATTTATCTGGTTGTCCCTGCTGCCAGCATCTCCAACTTCCACAAAGTAAGTTGTCTTTTTCTTCATTCCACCTTGGGGAAATATATCTTGAAGGGCCACAGGAAGTTATTTGCTTCTTTAAGCATTTCCCAGTTGTTTAGATCTCACAAATTAGATCCCCCATGCAGATGATGCTGAATTTACCAAAAGATTGAACAATCAAGGACTTATCTGACAAGACAATTCACTTCTTATTGATTTTGACATAGTCTTGCTTGTAGATGAGCTCATTTACTGACTTCAGGTTGGGGTACCCCACACAATGCATGATTCCACAATGCATGATAATCAAAGGCTTGTTGAGCTTAACAAAGGCACCATCAAAGTCCTGATAAAAATGAAAAAGGTGCAATACTTTGTAGGCTATCGAGTTTACTCCATTGATAACTTGGATTCTGATGACAAACACCAATTTTGGTTCTGCAGGCATATAGAAGTTTCCAGCCTTCCTTGCCATTCTAGCTATCTGAATCTCAGTCCAGGACATCTGCCTGTACCCCTTGTAATAGTGCTTTGCCTTCTCATTGATGAGCTTCTTTCCTGCCATTCTCAGTGTCTTCAGGGCAAACTTCTTCCTCAGGTGCTTCACCTTCAATTCTATAAAATTCCTTTGCTTTTCTTAAGGATTTCTGGCACAGCAGGAATCTTTTTGTTTTTTGGTTTTTGGTATTTTTTTAAGTTTTCTGGCACAGCCTTCTTTTCTTCTCTGGCAAAGCCTCCATGGTTCTACCCAGAAAAAGAGAGTATTGTTGTGGTGTGTGTATTTGTGTGTGTGTGTGTGCGTGTGCGTGTGCGTGTGCGTGCGTGTGCATGTGCGTGTGTGTGTGTGTGTGTGTGTGTGTGCATGTGCGTGTGTGCATGTGTGTATCTGTGTGTGTGCTTGCTTGCATGTATATGCACACATGTGTCTTCTCTCTTTTGATTAGATTCTATAATATGTTTTGTCTTTTGATTATCAGTGATAGTGCATTTAGGATAACTGCCTATGCATTGTGTGATATCCATGATTAGGTCCCATTATATTTTTTCTACCCGTATCTCTAATTCAGAGTTTGAGCCTGGAATCTGCTAAAATGATGAAGTCAAGAAAAACGACAACTACACAAAAATATTCGTGTAGTGTCACTTGAAGAATTTAAATGCACTTTTTACAGTCTTTCAGTGGTGAAAAGATGAGTAAAAAATTGGGAAATTTTGAAAGATAAAAGAAGAAAAAAATTAGGGAAAACTATTCTTATATTTTATATAATTTTGACATGCTCACTTTCATTTATTCTTCCCTCATTGTAGACAGCAATTTAGATTGCAGTATTGCTCCTAACAGACATCTAAATTAGCATATTATCAAAACATGCTGAGAAGCAAACTTATGAAGATTTGTATTAAGCAGGTTTTTAAAATAGCAGAACATATAGAATGAGCATATATTATATGTGCAATATATAGTATTATATATTATGTTATATATTACATGTGCAATATAGTATTATATATTATGTTATAAAATATAATATTATATATGAATATATACACATATATTTATTGAAATCACTTAAAGACAAGGTTTCAACTATTCCAACACTGGCAGGTTATGAACAGAAAGCTAGAAAGTTCAAGAATCCAGAATTTATTCAGTCCAAAAGATGCATATATCAGCTAGTTTTCAGTAGATACTGAAGAACATTAAGAAGTAGGTTCTATGCCAGTGAATGAATAAATTTGTTAAAAAGGGAACAGAGAGCAGGCAAAACTTATAAGGTTCTCTTGTTCCATATTCTTCTAGGAGAAGTATGGGCCTAGATTAACAGTGTGTCTTCATGACTCAAGATCCAGATTATACACCTGTGTTTTCTACCTCGAGTTCCAGATCAATGCTAATCTTTTTACTTAAAATGTCTGAACTAGAAGTGGATTCACTCACTTCAAACCACTAAGCAAAAATAATCTGTCACAGATATGTTTTCCATTATTAGACAGATTTGTCTGTTTTGGAGTTCAATTTTAATTCATTTTATAATGGACATGGAGATTATAATTGGAATGTCTATGTTCCCCTAAAGCTAGATGTAAAAATATTCATGCATAACATGACAATAAGTTAGTGGAATCTACAAAAGGTGATATTAGCTCATGGAGACAGTCTTACCATAAATCAGATGAATATTCATAAATGAATCTACAGAAATCTAACTGCTTCATGGTACTGTGGTATTTGAGATAAGATTCTCACCAGGGACTGCATCTGTCTGATCCATGTCCTTGGACTTCATGGGCTCTGGAGCAGCACAAAATTTATTTCAGATAATTCTAAACCACCTACAGAGTAGCCAAAAAATTTGAGAAGGATACTACTTCCGTAAAACATGGCTCTTGTATTGGTATAAAACCTACATTTATCTAGACTTTATCAATATACATGGCATTATGTCTGATACACAGTCTTGTTCCTTCTATTTCATCTGCCCTAGAGTTCTTTGAACACAAAGAAAACATAAAATCTGACAATCCGAAAAACCTAAATCAATTGCTAGTATTTCCGTGAAGTTACTTAATAGATGAACATATCTTTTCTCTAACACAAAAGTTTTTCCAAGTGAGTGACATATGTTTGTGATTAAAGGGATAATATTATGGGAAGTATCAAGAGAATAACTAATTCTCAATTAAAATATTGTATCACCAATGATATGATTTCTGTTCCAAAATTACATTGATACATATTTTAGAAATTATTATGTTTTGAGAAAATAAATCTCTTTGGTATGTCTTTTGTGATACTTTATAATTTTAAAAAGATCAATAGATAAAGTAAAATCTAACTATAAATCTTCAGCAAAGTGATTTCAATAAAAATGCGTTTAATTATTTAAGATGCCTATTTCATTGATTAAGTTTGTTAAAATTTTAATGTACAGAATACTTTAGCTGAGTAAAACTTTTTAGGTAATAGTTCCTTTAAAAACAACAGTATATTTGTGTTTTTAATAAAAAATAGTTCTTTTAATTTAGTATCATAGTTTACCTTTTCTCAGTTCTTCCTGGATCCTACCCACTTCCCAACCCCCCAAATCCATACACTTTCTCTTTCAAATTAGAAAACAAACAGGAAACTAAACAAACAAACCAGAATAGTATAAAACAAAGAAAAAGAACCAAACTAAAAACAGAAGAAACATTTACATGATGCACACATAGACTTGCACATACAGAAATCCCATGAAAATATTAAACTAGAAACTGTAATAAATATGGAATTAATTTGTAAAAAAAAGAAAAAAAAAAAAGAAACCCCAGCAAAGCATTATGAGATAAATTCTAAAAATGACATTGATGATTTGTGTGTGTGTGTGTGTGTGTGTGTGTGTGTGTGTGTGTGTGTGTACACCATCTACTACTGAGTATGGAGGCTGGTGTCAGGGGAGTATTGTACACTTAGTGAGACTTTGTTGAAAAAAATTATTCTTATGTGATAGATTATCAATTGAAGATGGTTTTGGAGTAGGAATATGGGCTTGTGCCCACTTCCTATTTCAGCACTAGGACTCCATCAGGCTCAGCACTGTGTAGACCCTGTGCATGCTGCCAAAGACTATGAGTTCATGTGTGTGTTCGTCATGCTGTGTTTAAAAGACCTGGTTTCTTTGGTGTCTCCTATCTCTTGTGGCACTTATCCTCTTTGTTTCCTGTAGTTATCTGAGACCTCCTGTGCCAGAACAGTATATTTAGTTTTTCCTTATAACTATGAGCTATTTGGTATCAAGTTCCTATATACTTGAGAGCCATGTCATGAATGGGTTAAATATTATGGAGTGGGCCTTAAATTATATCTTTTGGAAGATGTTTACTCCTACAACATTTGAACCACTATTGGACCAGTGTATCATGCAAACAAGTCACCATTGTAGGATAAAGGTTTTGTAGCTGTATTGATGTTTACATCTCTATTTTGGCAAAGTAACCTCAAACGTCATGAATACTAGTCAGTAGAAGTGAGATCTTATATTAGGCGCCAGCTCTACTTCTCTGTTTTTAATTAATTATGTGTCACCTTCAGCAATAGGGCTGTACTATTCGTCTATAGAAAGCACCCAAAAGTCTTGACAAGAGTCTGGGTTTTAAAGGGCTTTCATTTGATGGTAGGTGGTATCTAATTAGAGCTTTGAATCCCATAATCCCATATGATGTGTTGATTTTACTGAGATCTCTTTCATATATGTACATACATATTTTAAGACGCTTTTATTATACATTTTCATGTGATCCACTCAAAAGACCCTTAGTGTTAACTGCCCTTCTCCATATTCCCTCCATTACCCTGATCTTTCCTCCTTCTCTCTATTGAATCATTCCAACCTAGCCCTCACCCCCACTGTATCAATAACAGTAAGTTCTCGTTCTTTTTCTTCAGAAGATAATTCCTTCCTACTTAGTCCCTTATTTTATACCTAACTTCTATGGTTATAAGGTATTTACCGGCAAAATACCTCTTAACCAAAGCATTAATAATTTTCAAAACACTATAAGTACAATTCAATGCAAGGCATCTTTTAGATTTCTAGAATTGAAAATAAAACCTTTTTTTATTTTTGCTTTTTAGAGACAGGTTTCATTTTGTAGTCTTGGCTAGCTCATTACATAGATGAGGCTAGTGGCAAATTTATAGAGATTTTTGAACCTTTGCTTCCTGAGTGATGGGAATAAATACTGGCAAAAATATTTGTTTCTTCCACCAGCAAGAAGTGCTAGAGACTGTCAAAATGTCATTCTGAAGTGGGTTACAGATATGACTCTAAATAATAATCTTGAAATCAAGAAATGCTCACTGCCACTTTTTGCTCAGGTTGAATGAACAGCCTCAGTTGTGATCCGTGTTCCTAGAAAAGAAAGAGTGTCAAGGGTAATGAAAAGAATGGTACTACCCTTGATATTAGAGAGCTTAATGTGCAACAACAGCAGCAGTTGCCACCTCCATATAGAATGGACAGAATTACATGTTACTAACAAAAGCAAAGGGCAAATAACAGCTATTAAGAAGAGGAAAAAAGAGTAACAGATCAAATTACCCACTGTAATGTCATATTAACTGAGATAAAACATGACCCTGTAAGTCACCAATACATTTGTGGACTCTTAGAGCTTTGTACACATAAGTTATCAAGCAAATATACATGCAAAAATACATCATCAGGTAATACTAAACATTTTGTCTATAGTTTACATATTTATACAAAATTAAATTAAATAATAATAATTAAAACAAGCAATAAAACCTGATCTTAACATTAGGACAAGCATTTTTTCATTACTATTTAGAAAATGGGACCCTGTCCAGGGTCTCATTAGCCTGAAAGAAACTCCTCTGCTGAGGGCAGATTGTTGTCTATCCTCACAGGACTTTTCTAATTCTTGGGAAATTTCAGAGTCTAGCTTTCTTCGTGAACTTCCAGATTATTGTAGAGATGAACTGAATCAAAATAGCTTATTTGGATCTCATCTATTCAGGAACCAGTTACTAGAGTATTGATCATAAATGATCAGTTCTATAATCTTATAGCACAGTAGATGGTGATCCTCTTTCTATATGACCGAGACAATGTATGCCAGAATGGTAGCACTCTCAGTGTGCCTGGTCATTGAACATTAATCATTAATTGAGAAAATGAATACAGGCTATCGGATGGAGGTATTTTTCTGTTCGATATTCTCTCTTCCCAGTTAACTTTAGCTTGAATTAAATTGACAAAAAAAAATCTATTCATCCAGTCCAGTCTTCAATTATATCTCAATTGTTTTAAATTAATGTTTTATTTCAGGATATTTTGTGATATTTTTCTAAGAAAAAAATAATTATACCTAGACCAAATTTTTTAAATGTAACAACAAAAGACAAGAAAACCTCTTTTAAAAATAATATATTTCAAAATAGTAATTATTCAAATAGTAATAATTTTAATTAAAGCTATGGAAGCCAATAAAATTGTTAAATATGAAAGCATTTGGGTTTCTTAAAATTAAGCACTAAGTTTATTTTTAGATTACATAATTTATTTTACAGTTACAAGCAATATTCTAAAAGTTATTATTCTTATTGAACATTCTGTGACTTTATATTGACCCACATTCTTTCCATTTATTTTAGTCAATAAGATCAGCATATATTTTGCTTCCTGATGTAGGTGTGTGACTGTGCACTTTGCAACTGATGATTAATGTTCTTCAACATAAATGACAAGTTATATTTATAGAAAACAAATTTTCTCCAAGTCTCTGTTAATTTGTTGATTCATAACTTCTGTAAACCATCTATAAATAGGATGAAATATTATCTATGGGAATATGGGTGAGAACAAGACAGACACTGAACTTGAACACTTGACTTAATGTGAGGCTAGTGGTAATGAGCATGGTCCAAAAGATGCAGTTATAGAAATCAAATAATGTATGACTGTGGGTGAATCTTCCATTTTAAAATCTAAGATCCATAAAACAATAATGAAATGACAAACAATATGCATTATGAAGAAACTGTTCTCATACCCACAAATCAGTGTATTCCTTACCCCTCACTGAGGAAATTGTCTTTGCCACAGTCAGAGACAATTACAGAAAAACTTTGGGGAAGAGGGAGTAGAAAAATTGTAAGTCAGATCAGCAAGTTTTTGTGAGACTGTTTCTCCTAATAAACATCAGATGCTACACTCATATGGTATAATTAACGTGACTGCATAAACATGCGCTGAACAAGGACAGTGATAAATATGCCAAAGTGGACAGAAAAATGAGGCATCAAACCTACACAAAAAGTACTGACAACTATGAAATGTTCAGAGTGAAAGAACCAATCCTCTCCAAAGAAAAGCTCACTAATTGGTTATGTAGTACCAAATGGTAACTTCTGAAAACATATACAAGTAACATTCCAAAGAGAGACTTTGAAAAATATATATGCATATATTTATATGCACATATGCATATATATTTATAGCCCATATGCATATGTATGCTTGTGCCACATATATATACATACATATATACTACATATATGTGTGTGTGTATATATATACATATATATGTATATATATGTATATATATATATGCTTATAAAAACAATTAATAAAGAGGTCTTGAATTGAAGTAATAAGAGATACATGGGAGGGTTTGGAGGCAGAAAAGATAAGTGAGAATATTTATGATCTCTAAAATAAAAGGAGAAATAGACCAAGGATAAATAAATATAAGTAAAATAATTATTTAAATAAAAAGAAAAAAATTTAAATGTTTCTGTCTGGAAGAAATTTCTCAGCCATGTGCATATCTGTTGAATGCACATGGAATGATTTCTTTTTATATATACCTGTATGAGAAAATATATCTTTTACCTCTATCTTCCTAAAAAAAAATAAGTATCACATAAGTAGATGTGTTATCTTTATAATTCAGAGACTGAGAATTACCCATATGATCCTACTCTGACCTGCTATTTTTCCCTCTTCATTATTTCTAGAAGAAAACTCTCACAGAGGGGCAGCCCTCCAATTGGCACTTTACCATGTGGCCTTATATAAAATACCATGCCACATATTTCTAGAATTTTTAAATGTATTAAATCATTTCTCCCTGTATCTCAAAGCAATGTCCTGTAGCCTTATTAGTGAGTCAGTTTGTAGAATATCAGCAAGTAAGCTACCTCAGTGTGTAAAGTTTTCTGGGTATATCAGAGAAATAATGAAATTATTGGAAAACTTATCTATGGCCATTTATTTGCTGGATTACATGACATTCTGTATTTTAGATGAGTCATCACTATGTGTTCTATAGTGGCTTCAAACATGTAATCCACTTGCCTCTGACCTTCTTATGCTAGGATTACAGGACTGTGCCTGTCATGTCCATCTCTACGTCTTTCTTGTTAAGGAAATGAATGACAGAACAAAGTGAGCCATCTAACCAAAATGAAATCAAGCTAAAAGGAAAGTCCAAAGTAACAGTGATGGCAAAAGCACTTCCATAGACTCACTCCACTCTGGGATAAGGATGCATACTAACATATTTACTTTGAGAAACAGTGTCAGAAGTATTACTAAAATGAAAGTTTATTCATAGTTTTTGAACCAACTGGCCATTTATATTATTTTCTATACACTGATTTAACTATGTTTAAAACACAAAATTCTAAGACATATAATGCATTAAGTAACAAAAATATTATTTATCCAAAATTGATAGATCAGCCTACTGAAAATGTTGGAACATTTTTTACTTTATAGTATACATTTTATGACATTTCATGTAAAACAATAAATAAAATGAAATAAATAAAAGACTTATGAACACAATATTGATTTCCCAAATTTGATAAAACTTTGTAAAATACTTTTAGGAATTACTTGTCTTTTGCAACTAGCAAATAAATTTGCTTATAGGACAAAAAAACATTTTTTTTAAAGAATAAAACTGATGAAGGATTTGACTCAGTCCTAAAACCAACTTGATGAAAAAACAAACTACTCCATTTTTTTCCCAGTGATTTGAAGATCAAAACTGTATGTGATGTTTTTCTTCACAATCTGGACTAATTATTGACTAATGTCAGTAAGTCTTCCAAGAATTTCCATTCGCAACAAAAGAATAAAGCAAGAATTCTAACCCCAGCGTAATTTTGAACACAGACTATTTCCTCCTATAGACACATGAAATATTTCAAAGGAGAATAAAAAATACTTTTTAACTTATTTAATTTTATTTATGTAATTGTGTATTTGTGTGAGTGTAGGCCCACGTGTCTAGATGCACAAAGAAGAGAGAAGAGGATATCTGCTCTAATGTAACTGGAAATACAAGAGTTTATGAGCCACCTAATGTGAGAGCCAAGATCTGAACTTCCGTCCTCAACACAGAGAAGCAAAACTGTTAACTCTCCAGCTTTCAAAAAACTTCTTGGTTCTGTTTCCCCACACCCCAGTGTTTCATAGTCAGGCAACCTCTTTGACCTCCATCAATAGACCTGTTGAGCCAGAAATATAGAGTTTAGATCCTTTTGTTGTACCCATTCCCTTGCCCACCAAGTCCTCTGGGGCATGTTCATCAGACTGGAGACTAGTACTTAACTCTGAGTTTTATTTTCTAGCTCAAGGTTGCCCACCATAGGCCTGTTGCACCAGGAGCATCCAGGGACAACCAGTTGGCTAAATGTTAAAGAACACAATCAACAAAAGCCAGAGCAATATGTCACCTTTAGAGCACAGCTATCCTACTCCAGCAATCTCTGGATATTCTAGCCCAACAAAGGCAAAATAAAATGATCTTAAATCCAATCTTACAAAGATAATAGAGACTTCTAAAGAAGGAATGAACAAATTCCTTAAAGAAATACAGGAAAATACAACAAAAAAAAATGGAGAGGTCTTTAAAGTGAAAACCAATAAAAAATTCCTTTAAGAAAATTGAAAAATACATTGAAACAAGTGAAGGGAATTAGTAACACTGTTCAAGACTTGAAAATGAAAATAAAAGCAATAAAAAAAGCACAAACTGATGCTAACCTGGAGATAGAAAACCCAGGGAAGAGAACAGGAACAAACAATGTAAGTATCAGCAAAAGAATATAAGGTATGAAAGAAAGAATCTCAGGAGTACAAAATATGGGAGAAGAAATTTATACATTATTCAAAAAAAAAATGTTAAACCTAAAATATTCCTTCCACAAAATGTCCAGGAAATCTGAGATAGTATGAAAAGACCTAACCTAAATATCTTAGGAATAGAAGAAGATATAGTGCCCCAGCTACATGGTTTATAATATATTTTAAATAAAATAATAGAAGAAAAAAATTCAACCTAAAGAAAGAAATGCTAATAAACACATGAGAATCTTATATTACACCAGTCAGATTGGACAAGAATGGAAAATTCTCCCACCACATAATAATAATAGTCAAAACACTAAATCTACAGAACGAAGAAAAATATTAGAAGATGCAAGGGAAGAGAGACAAGTAACACACACAGGAAGACCTGTCAGAATTACATCTGATTATTCAACAGAAATGCTAAAAGGTAGAAGGGTCTGGACAGATGACTTGCAGCCTCTAACAACCCACTCATTCCAGCCTAGACTTATATACCCAGCAAAACTCTAAGTCACTATATATGGGGAAAACAACATTCCAAGACAAAGCCAAATTTTAATAATATATATCCACAAATCTAACCAAATTCTAAAAGGAAAACACTAACTCAAGAGGTTAATAACACAAAACAAAATACAGGAACCAAATAACTCCATACCAACAAAAACAAAACAAAGTATACACACACACACACACACACACACACACACACACTACACAAAGCACCACCAACAGCAAAATAGCAGGAATTAACAATCACTGGTCATTAATATCTCTCAACATCAATAGACAAAATTCCTCAATAAAAAGACACAGGCTAACAAAGTGGATGTAAAAATAGAATCCATAATTCCGCTAAACACAAGTAACATAACTCAGCAATAAAAATAGCTATCACAGCAAAGTAAATGGCTGGAAAATTTTTCAAGCAAACAGACCCAAGACACAAGCTAGCCATTGCTAATATTTAATAAAAAGACACTCAAGAAAAATTAATAATATGAGATGAGGAAGGACAATAAATACTCATCTGCATGGATGATTAGCTCATGCGTGGTTGGACGGGCATGGATTCCTGTTGGGTGGAGTTGTGAGTCCCATGTGTCAAAAGCAGAAATGCAGGACTTTTGACTAAGTTCACTCCACGCTGTGCCAGGTGGTCGCTGAAGCTCTGTGGGGGAGCAGGGCTCTTGGATGGGGACCCCCAAGACAAGAAGGCTTGTAGGGATCAACCGGTCTCAAACTCCTGGGCTCCCAGGAGCTGCTGGAAGCCGAGGAAGAGTTGAGACTCTAGGCATGTGGGCTGGAGTGGCCCACAGTTGAGAGGGGCAAGAGAGAGAGCTCCAGCGGTGCCCCACTGTAGCCTCCATGATGGTACTCCAGTGAAGTAAGGCAACGGCTCATTAAAGGCCTTCTCCAAAGGTCCCCATAGTGGGCCCCAAAGACACAAGAAAGTTCAGGGTTCCAAAAGGATTTATTTTCATAACGGATGGTAGTTGAATCTGGCTGCACCCCAGCATCCAGAGGGCAGGTCTTTTGGTTTGTAAGGAAAAAAGTCTGGGAAAGAACATTTAAATTGCTACGCCCTCTGGCCTTTAGTTACCTCATTAACATAAAAATCTCTTGAGGCTGAGCAGCCTGTAGTCATGCCCTCTACCTGTGGAGGGGCTGGTAGGGGCATTGCCCTACATGACTGGAAGATGCAGATCAATAAAAGTTTTTGGCCACGTGTCAGGAGTCTGGAATCTGGGAGTGTGGCGAGATATGTGCTGTCCCTCGCAGGCATGGACACCTGTTGGGTCTCCAGCTATCTCTAAGCCAGTGATCTACCAGAAACTAAGCCATCCTTTCATGGTCCCACACTCATCAAAGAAAAAAATTTACAAATGACATCAAAATTGTTAACGTCTATGTCACAAAGGCAAGGGCAACCACATTTCTAAAAGAAACGTTGCTAAACCATACATCACACATTGAAATCTGCACATTAATAGTGGGATACACCAACTTCCCACTCTTACCAATGGATGGTGCATGGAGACAAAATGCACAAAGAAATAATGAAACTAACCAATGTTATGAATCAAAGAGACCTAAGAAATGCTATAGAACATTTCAGACAAACACAAAAGAATATAATTTTTTCTCAGCACCCCAGTGAAGCATCTCCTAAATTCCCTCTATAGTTGGTCACAGAATAAGTCTCAACAGATACAAGAAAAATGAAATAACTCCTTGTATCCTATCAGATCCCAATGGATTAAAACTGTACTACAACCAAAACAGAAACAACAGAAAGCCTACAAACTCATGGAAACTGAACAACTCTCTATTCAAGAATAAGGGGTCAGGGAACAAATTAAAAATTTTCTAGAATTTAATGAAAATGAGGGCAAAATATACTCCAACTTATGGGACACAATAAAATCAGTGCTAAGAGGAAAGTTCATAGCACTAAGTGCCTTGATAAAGAAACTGAAGAGATCTTGTACTAGCAACTTAGCAGAACATCTGGGAGCTCTAGAAAAAGAAAACAAGAGGACACCCACCTTTAAAACAAGGAGTAAAATTGGGATCCACAGGGACCCAGGAAATACCTCAGGGCACTGGATTTGTCTGGTCTGCACCAGTGCCCAGAGCAGTGCTAGGGCACCAGCTCTGCATCCAATCCCCCAAAACCCAGAGGAGGCTGGATCTCCAGGAGCTCTAACACATGTAGGAACATAGGATAATAAGATCACAGGATCTCAGGAGCTTGGTCACACCAGGATTTCATGATCCCAGAAGCAACCTGACTCCCAGGAGCTATCACACCCAGGATCTCAGGATCACAGGATCACAGAGACAGCTGGACTCTGAGGAGTTGTTGTGGGATATTTCCCCTGCTACATTTTATGATAAACTCAGTAATTTGGGAGGAGCTAATGTGGGAGGAGTAAGGAGAGGAAGAGGAGAAGCAAGAGGAGAATCAAGGAAGGAGAAGCAGGATGTAGGAGCCATGGAGAACCACAGGTCCAGGACCTTCCTGGGAAACAACTTATACTCGGTTAGTTGATTGGGTAACACCTCTAATTGTGTGGGCATCTTGTTAGGTGAACATTACCAAACATGTAAAGCCTTTGGATAATCTTTAAGCATTAGAGTCTCATTTCTACTGGGTAGCACATGGATGGTGGGATGGTCTGGGCTCAGGCCAACCTTGTGGAGACAATGTGGTAGATTGACAGAGTCATCTCCCACACCGGCATCTCGTGGGTGCCAGGGCCAGTGTTTCTGGATGGTCGTTACTAGTTGTGGTATGTACATGGCCTCTGGCCGGAGAATATGGCATCCGAGCTAAGTAGAGACACTACCACATAGATAATCACCCAAGAAATAGGGTTTTTAAAATATTACCTTAACAAGGAGTTCTGACACAACCAATATAATGGGACAGACAGGCTCCAGTAAGAGACAATGGGTGAAGATAGAACTAGATATAACCAGATGGCAAAAGGCAAGCTCAAGAACATTAGCAACAGAAACTAAGATTACTTGGCACAATCAGAACCTATTTCTCCTACCAAAGTAAGTCCTGAATACCCCATGACACCAGAAAAGCAAGATTCAGATTTAAAATCACTTCTCATGATTATGATAGAGGACTTTAAGAAGGACATAAATAACTCTCTCAAAGAAATACAGGAAAACATAGGTAAACAGCTAGAAACCCTTAAAGAGAAAACACAAAAATCCAGTAAAGAATTACAATAAAACACAACCAGACAGGTGAAGGAATTGAAAAAAAAACCTTCCAGGACATAAAAATGAAAGTAGAAACAATAAAGAAATCACAAAGGGAGACTGCACAAGAGATAAAAAACCTAGAAAAGTGACAAGGAGTCATGGATGCAAGCATCACCAACAGAATACAAACAATAGAAGAGAGAATCTCAGGTGCAGAAGATATCATAGAAAACATTGACACAACTGTCAAAGAAAATACAAAATGCAAAAAACTTTTAACCCAAAACATCCAGGAAATCCAGAACACAATAAGAAGACCAAACCTAAGGATAGTAGGTATAGAAAAGGGCAAAGAATCCCAACTTAAAAGGCCAGTAAATATCTTCAACAAAATTATAGAAGAAAACTTTCCCAACCTAAAGAAAGAGATGAATATGAACATACAAGAAGCCTTCAGAACTTCAAATAGACTAAATCATAAAAGAAATTCCTAATGTCACATAAAAATCAAACACAAACATCAAATGCACAAAACAAAGAAAGAATGCAGTAAGGGAAAAAGGTCAAGTAACTTATAAAGGCAGACCTACCAGAATTACGCCAGACTTCTCACCAGAGACTATACAAGCAGGAACATCTTAAACTGATATCACACAGACTCTAAGTCAACAAAAATGCCAGTTCAGGCTACTATACCCAGCAAAACTTTCAATTAACATATATGGAAAACAAAGATAGTCCATGATAAAATGAAATTTACACAATATCTCTCTACAAATCTAGCCCTACAAAGGATAATAGAGGGAAATCTCCAACACAGGAGGGAAATTATACTCTAGAAAAAGCAAGAAAATAATCTTCTTTTTAAAAAAAATCCAAAGAAGATATTCACACAAACATGACTTCACCTCTAACAACAAAAATAACAGGAAGCAACAATAACTTTTCCTTAATATCTCTTAACATCAATGGACTCAATTCCCCAATAAAACAATAGACAAACAAAAGACAAACAGACTGTATACATAAACAGGACCCACCATTTTACCACATACAGGAAACACACCTCAGTGACAAAGACAGACACCACCTCAGAATAAAAGGTTGGAATACAATTTTCCAAGCAAATGGTCCAAAGAAAAAAGATGGAGTAGCCATTCTGATATCAAATAAAATTGACTTTCAACTAAAAGTTATCAAGAAAGATAAGGATGGATACTTCATACTCATCAAAGGAAAAATCAACCAAGATGAAATCTCAATTATGAACATCTATGCTCCAAATGCAAGGCCACATACATTCCTAAAAGAAACTTTACTAAAGCTCAAAGCACACATTGTACCTCATACAATAATAGTGGGAGAATTTAACAGTCTAATCTAATCAATGGATAGATTATGGCAACAGAAACTAAACAGAGATACATTTAAACTAAAAGAATTTATGAACCAAATGAATTTAGCACATATATACAAAACATTTCATCTAAAAACAAAAGAATATACCTTCTTCTCAGCACCCCATGGTACCCTCTCCAAAATAGATCATATAATTGGTCACAAAATAGGCTTCAACAGATACAAGAAAATTGAAATAATCTCATGCATCCTATCAGATCACAGACTAAGGCTTGTCTTTATTAATGATAAAATCAATAGCAAGCCCACATACATAAAGAAATTGAACAATGCTCTACTCAATGATAAATTGGCTAGAAAAGAATTTTTTTTAAAAAATAAACATTTTAGAATATAATAAAAATGAAGACACACCATACCAAAATTTGTGGGACACAATGAAAACAGTGCTAAGAGGAAAATACATAGCTCTAAGTGTCTATAAAAAGAAGCTGGAGAGGGCATACACTAGCAGCTAGATAACACACCTGAAAGCTCTAGAACAAAAAGATGCAAATATACCCAAGTGGAATAGATGTCAGGAAATAATCAAACTCAGTGCTGAAATCAACAAAGTAGAAACTAAAAGAACTATACAAAACATCAACAAAACCAGGAGCTGGTTCTTTCAAAAAATCAATAAGATAGATAAACTTTTAGCCAGACTAAATAGAGGGCACAGAGACAGTATCCAAATTAATAAAATTAGAACTGAAAATAGAGACATAACAACAGAAATCGAGGAAATTAAAAAAATCATCAGATACTACTACAAAAACCTATACTCAACAAAACTGGAAAATCTAGATGAAATAGACAATTTCCTATACAGATACAAGGTACCAAAATTAAATCAAATGCAGATAAGCCATCTAAATAGTCTCATAACTCCTAAAGAAACAGTAGCAGTCAATAAAATCTCCCAACCAAAAAAGCCCAGGACCAGATGGTTTTAGTGCAGAATTCTATCAGAACTTCCAAGAAGACCTAAAACCAATTCTCCATAAACTATTCCACAAAATAGAAAAAGGAAGGAACACTACCCAATTTATTCTATGATGCCACAATTGCACTCATACCTAAACCATACAAAGTCCCAACAATGAAAGAGAACTTCAGACTAAGCTCCCATATGAATATCGATGCAAAATGCTCAATAAAACTCTAGCAAAAAGAATCCAAGAACACATCAAAACAATCATCCACCATAATCAACTAGTCTTTCTTTACCCCAGGAATGCAGGGATGGTTCAATATTTGGAAACTGATCAATGTAATCTACTATATGAACAAACTCAAAGAATAAAAACCATATAATCATCTTACGAGATGCTGAGACAGCATTTGACAAAAGTCAACACCACTTCATGGTAAAAGTCTTGGAAAAAAACAGGAATTCAAAGCCCATAGCTAAACATAGTAAAAGCAATATACAGCAGCTAGTAGCCAGCACCAAACTAAATGGAGAGAAACTTGAAGCAATCCCAATAAAATCAGGGACTACACCAGGCTGCCCAGTCTCTTCTTACCTATTCAATATAGTACTCAAATTCCTAGCCAGAGCAATTAGACAACAAAAGGAGGTCAAAGGAATCCAAATTGGAAAGGAAGAAGTTAAAGTATCTCTATTTGCAGATGATATAATATACTTAAGTGACCCTAAAACTTCCATCAGAGAACTCCTTTAACTTGTAAACAACTTCAGCAAAGTGGCTAGATATAAAATTAATTCAAACAAATCAGTAGCCTTCCTCTACTTAAAGGATAAACAGGCTGAGAGAAAAAATTAGGGAAATGACATCTTTCACAATAGTCACAAATAATATAAAATACCTTGGTGTGAATCTAACCAAGCAAGTAAAAGAACTGTATGACAAGAACTTCAGGTCCCTGAATAAAGAAATCAAAGAAGATCTCAGAAGATGGAAAGATCCCTCATGCTTCTGGATTGGCAGGATTAATATAGTAACAACAGCCATCTTTCCAAGAGCAATCTACAGATTCAATGCAATCCCCATCAAAATTTCAACTCAAGTTTTTACACAGTTAGAAAGTGCAATTCTCAAATTCACTTGGAATAACAAAAAAAAAAAAAAAAAAAAAAAAAAAAAAAAAAAAAAAAAACATAATAGTAAAAACTCTTCTCAACAATAAAAGATATTTTGGGGGAAATCACTATCCCTGACCTCAAGTTGTACTACAGAGCAATAGTTATAAAAGCTGCATGGTATTAGTACAGAGATAGAAAAAAATATCATTAGAATCAATTTTTAAACCCAAAAATAAACCTACATACATATGGTCACTTGATCTTTGGCAAAAGAGCTAAAACCACTCAGCTGAAAAATAGGTTCTGGTTGAACTGGAGATCAGCATGTTCAAAAATGCAAATCTATCCATACTTATCTTCTTGTACAAAACTCAAGTCCACATGGATCAAGGACCTCCACATAAAACCAGATACACTGAAACTAATAGAAGGGATGGTAGGGAAGATCCTCGAACACATGGGCACAAGGGAAAAGTTCCTGATCAGGACACCAATGGCTTATGCTCTAAGATCAAGAATTGACAAATGAGATGTCATAAAACTGCAGGCTTCTGTAAGGCAAAGGACAGTGTCAATAGGACAAAACTGCAAACAGATTGGGAAAAGACCTTTACTAATCCTAAATCTGATAGAGGGCTAATATCTGATATATATAAAAAAAACTCAAGAAATTAGACTTGAGTCGATCAGATAACCCTATTAAAAATAGGGTAAAGAGCTCAACAAATAATTTTCAACTGAGAAATATCAAATGGCTGAGAAGCACCTAAATAAATGTTCAGCATCATTAGTCACCAGGAAAATGCAAATCAAAACAACCCTGAGATTCTACCTCCCACCAATCAGAATGGATATGATTAAAAACTCAGATGACAGCAGATGCTGTTGAGGATGTGGAGAGAGGAATGCTCCTCCATTGTGGTGGGATTGTAAGCTGATACCACTCTGGAAATCAGTCTGGTGGTTCCTCAGAGAATTGGACATAGTATTACCTGAGGATCCAGCAATACCACTCCTAGGCATATATCCTAAATATACTCCAACATATAACAAGGACACATGCTACACTATGTTCATAGCCATATTTATAATAAGCAGAAGCTATAAAGAACCCAGATGTTCGTCAACAGAGGAATGAATACAGAAAATGTGTTACATTTACACATTGGAATGCTTAGCTATTCACAATAAAGACTTCATAAAGTTCTTAGGCAAATAGATGAAACTAAAAATATCATCCTGAATGAGGTAACCCAATCACAAAAGAACACAAATGCTATGCTCTCATTGATAAGTAAATATTAGCCCCAAATCTCACAATACCCAAGATATAACTCACAGACCACATGAAGCCCAAGAAGAAAAAAGACCAAAGTGTGGGTGCTTCGATCTTTCTTAGAAGTAACAAAATACTCACAGGAGAAAATATGGAGATAATGTGTGGAGCAGAGACTGCAGGAGGGACTGCAGTCCAGAGAGTGCCCTACCTGGGGATCCATTTCAGGTACCATCACCAAATGCAAACAATTTTGTGGATGTCAGGAAGGACATGCTTACAGATTCCTGATATACCTTTCTCCTGAGAGGCTCTTCCAGAACCTGACATATACAAAGGTGTATGCTCACAGCTAACCATTGGAATAATCATGGGGTCCCCAATGGAGGAGTTAGAGAAAAGACCGAAGGAGTTGAAGGGGCTTGGAGACCCATGGGGAAAGCAACAATACCAACCAACCAAAGCTCCCAGGGTTTAAACTGCTAGCCTGGGAACACACATGGAGGAACCCATGGCTCCAGTTGTATACTTAATAGAGCATGGCCTTCTTGGGTATCAGTGGGAGAGGAGTTCTTTGGTTTCATGAAGGCTGGATGTCCCAGTGGGAGGAATTTGAAAGTGGGGAGGTGGGAGTGGGAAGATTGGTGGGAGCACACCTTCATAGAACAAGGAAGAGGGAGGATGGAGTAAGGCTTTTCTAGGGGGGGATGGAATGGGGAAAGGGGATAGCATCCGAAATGTAAATATTTTTAAATAAAGTATCCAATAATAAAAAAACAAGATAAAAAGAATAAACAAACAACAAAAAATAATGGAACTAGATATTACAGTTGAACATTTGAGACTTTCTGGCAGCAATTTAACATTGCTCATATTACTGGGATTCATTATAATTGTCAAGGACAAGAGACTGTGAAAGGAACCCATAGAACTTTAAAACAGTATCTTCACAAAATAAAAAAGAGGAAGCTATATCTCCATGCACCACAAATTTATTTAAATCTTGTTATTATTATTTTAAATTATTTTAAAAATTTTGGATTCCAAAAAGCTTTCTGCTGAGTGTGTATGGCACTCTACAACTAAGTATACTTATGCATAGGTAAAAGGGAAGGATCCACTTATTGGCATAAGGCATAATCCTAATCATGTATTTAATATGGGGAAGTGGGCATGTTTGTATATTTTCTGCAGGATGCTGAAGGAGCATGGTGGCTGCCAGAGCAAAGGGTGTGACATGCTGATGCCAGGACAAAGAATGATGGTGACCTGTGAGCTTGCTGACTACCCTGACAATGGTCACGGAGAAGCTGTATTGAACATATGTTCCCAACACACCATTGCTTACCTATACCCCTGATAGAACAAGCTGCCTTTCCTCAAGTTTTTAGACCTTGTAGAACAGAGAAACAAAAAGAGAAGTTATAATGAATCTTGTATTGTTCTTAAATGTGACCAGTTATTAGAAATCAATCATAGACTGGTCTGGAAATCAATCCAATATTGGAAATAACAGTCTTCATTTGGAAGTCTGGTTCTGGACAATTTCAGAGACATATTTGGAAGTTAGCTGCAGTTCTCTATGATGTTATGTTGGAAAGAGATAAAGTTGGGGCAGGATCTAGATTTCAAACAGCACATGTGTTAAGTCTCCTTTAATTGCCAAGTTAAAATTACTTTTGTTTCTTCTACAGTAGTTAATGTAAGTTGCATTGATTGTATACCTTGTAATTGTGTTAGTGTGTTGAAATCCAGAATGTCAGTTATGAAGGTCTATCAACCTGCTTTTGTTTTATTGCCTCTAGTATCACAGAATCTTGGTATTATAAAATAGCTTGCAAGTACTAGAAGAAATGAGTCAGGCTTTCAGCAGAAGCAAGAGGGTAGTGGGCTTGATTATAGATGGTATAACAGCTTTAATTACATTAATTGCTAGCACCACCGCTTCCTGAAATTGCTTTGACACAAGAAGTTAAGACAGCAACTTTTGATAATCATTCAGCAAAAAATGTCACTAAAGTATTGAATATACAAGAGGATTTAGATAGGCATTTGAAACAATGGATTGATACTCTTTATCCTACTCTAATTATTGGAAGGAGGTTCAGAGTTTAAGAATAATGAGCCATCTCGAGTGTCATTCCAAATACCAGTGGATTAGTATTAGTTCTAAAATTTACAGTGGTAGTCATTATAATTAGGAAAATGTTTAAAGATACTTGTTTTTGGAATAATTCTAACACCTCTTGGTTCATTTAAACTTTGCATAGTGAGCTTTTGAATTTAAAGAATGCTGCTCTGCTCAGCATTGATGTGGCAGATACTGCTGATAAAATTACCCATGGCCTGAGGTCAGTATTTCTATTTTGGTCAAGCTTCAAGAATAGCATTTTTAGCTTTATCATGCTAGCCCCTTTTGTCCTGGGGATACTTTTATTCCTGCTTATTTTGTTAAAGCTTATCTCTAACAACATCAACATATTACAGCCAAAGTACATGGCTTGAAACTGAAAATGGACGCTCAGACAGAGGTATTAAATTATAGGCTCCTCGCAAGCCAAGAACAGGATTTCGTATAAAGCCTTATCAACCTAAGACAGAAATGCATTGTTTTAGATAATGCATATTTCACAATGGGTAAGGAAGGCATTCTTGGTAGAACACCCTAAGACAGGCTCAGTATTGTTTATGAAATAAAATGGGGGGGGTGAGATGGAGAGCTTTTGGGGCTGCTTGGCAAGAGTTTGACATGGGCCAAGGACAAGGAAATGGGCTGCTTGGCAGGAATATGACATTCACAAAAAAAAAAAAAAAAAAAAAAAAAAAAAAAAAAAAGTGAGCTTTAGACAGGAATCTAAATCTTAAACTAGAACAAGAATGGGTTAGGGGGGTTGAAGGGAGGGAAAATGAGGAAAGGGGATGGCATCTGAAATGTAAATAAATAAAATATCCAATAAAAAACAAAAGAAAGAAAGAAAACAATAAATAAAGACGAAGGAGGCTAGATGGCAAGAAATAAACTCAAGGCTGAAATCAATCTGTTAGAAACAAGGAAGAAAAAGAATCAATAGAACCAAGATCTATTTCTTTGAAAAACTCAACAAGATAGACAAATCCTTAGCAGAACTAACTAAAAGACAGTATTCAAATTAAGAAAATCAGAATCTAAGAGGAAGACATAAAAAGGGACACTGAGGCTATTCAAAGAATGGTAAGATCTCATTTGCAAAGCTTGTCCTTCACAAAATTTGAATATCTAATCAAAATAGATGATTTTTCTAGATAGAAACCATGTAGAAAAGTTAAATGAAGATCATGAGAACTATATCAATAGCCCTACAACACCTAAAGAAATAGAAGCTGTCATTAGCCCAGGGCTATATGGTTTTAGTGCAGAATCTGGTAAGACTTTCAAAGAAGAGTTAATAGGAATACTCCTCAAATTATTCTACAAAATAGAAGCAGAAGGAACATTTTCAAATTGCTTTTGTGAGGCTGCCAGTCATCCTGAAACCTAAAACACATAAAACTTAACCAAGAAAGAGAATTTCCGACCAATTTCTTTTATGAACACTGGTGTGAAAATACTCAATAAAATACTCCCAAACTAAATCCAAGAGCAGACCAAAGAGATGATCCACTTTGACCAAATAAGGTTCAACTCAGGGGCACAGGGATGGTTGAATATATGAAAATCTGTCAATGAAGTCCACCATATAAACAAACAGAAAGAAAGAAATCACATGATCAACTCATTAGATGCTGAAAAGCCTTTGACATAATCCAATACCACTTTCTTGTTAAAAGTCTTGGAGAGGTCAGAGATTGAATGTGTACACATAGACATAATAAAAGCAATATACACCAAGTGAATAGCCAGCATCAAATTAAATAGAAAGAAACAAAAGCAATACCACTAAAACCAGGGACAAGGCAAGGCTGCTAGCTCTCTCCTTATCTATACAATATAGTACTTGAAGTTCTAAACAAACCAATAAGACAACAAAAATAGATAAAGTGGATACAAATTGGAAAGGAAGAATTCAAAGTAACACTATTCTCAGATGATATGGTAATGTACATAAGCAACTCCAAACATTCTATCATAGAATTTCTACAGTTGATAAATTTCTTTAGCAAAGTAGCTAGATAAAAATTGACTCAAAAAACAGTAATCCTTCTTTATACAAATAACAAATGGGCTAAAAAAGAAATTATGGAAATAACACCATTTAAAATAGCCAGGAGTAATATAACATATGATGTACCTCTAACCATAACTGTGAAAGACGAGGACTTCAAATTTCTGAAGAAAGAAATTAAGGAAGATATATCAGAAGACAGAAATATCATTCACGCTCATGGCTTGGTATGATTAACATAAGAAAAGAATGCTTATCTTATCAAAAGCAATCTACTGATTCAATATAATTGCCACAAAACTTCAGCCCAATTTTTACAGACCTTGAAAAAGCAATTCTTAATCTCATATAAATAAAAAAAAACCCACAGGATAGATAAAATAGTCCTGTACAATAAAATAACTATAGGAGGTACCAGCATTCCTGATTTTTAAGCTATACTACGATAGAATAGCAATAGTAACCATGTGGTATTGGTGTAAAAACAGACAGGTTGGTCAATAGTACTAATCAAAGACCCAGAAACACACACACACACACACACACACACACACACACACACACCAAAGGAAACTCACTTTTTGACAAGGAAGCCAAAATCAAAAAGTGGAAAAGAGAAAATATCTTCAACAAATGGTGCTGGTCTAACTTGATATTCGCATAGAAAAGAATTCAAGAAGACCCTGCACAAACTAAAGTCCAAGTAGATTAAAGACCTCAACATAAAACTGAACAATCTAAATCTAATAAAAGAGAAAGTGGGGAACTTCTTTGAACACATTGGTACAGAACACAAATTCCTGAACATAAAACCAGTATCTCGTGCACTAAGATAACAATAAATAAGACAACAATAAAGAAGGTATTGGGAAACTGAACAGCTTTTTCAAGGCTAAGAACACCATCAATAGAACAAAATGGCAGCCTACTGCTTGGAGAAAGATAGTCACCAACCCTACATTTGACAGAGGACTAATACCCAAAATATATAAATGACTCAAGAAATTATACACCAACAAAACAAATAACCCAAATAAAAGATGGGGTACAGAGCTAAACAGAGAAAGTTCTAAACAGATAAATCTCTAATGGTGAAGACATGCTTAAAGAATTTTTCAACATTTTTGGTTGTCTGAGAAATGCAAATTAAAAGGATTTTGTGCTTCTATCTGACAACCATCAGAATGGCTAAGATCAAAAACTCAAGGGACAGCACAGGCTGGCAAGAATGTAGAAAATGGGATCACTTTTCCATTGCTGGTGGGCATGTAAACTGGTAATACCATGTTGGAATATCCTAGTTGATTTCTCAGAAAATTTGGTGTAGTTTTACCACAGAACCTAGTTATACCACTCCTGTGCATAACCCCAAAAGATGCCCCACTATAACACAGGTACACTTGCTCAAATCTGTTCATAGTAGATTTTTTTGTAATAGCCAGAAACTGGAAACAACCTAGAAAAAAAAAAACCCTCAACTGAAGAATGTATAAAGAAAATGTGGTACATCTACGCAATGCAATATTATTCAGTTATAAAAAACTTTGTCATAACAAAGATGTGATGACATTTTCAGGCAAATAGTTGTAACTTGAGAATATCAACCCCAATCAGGAAAGCCAGACACAGAAAGACGCATATGTTATGTACTCATAAGTGTACATCAGTCATAAGTGCACGATAAATATGCTACAATTCAGACCTAAAAAACTAAGTAATAATATATATACATCCAAGGAAGGATATATCTATATCTATATCTATATCTATATCTATATCTATATCTATATCTATATCTATATCTATATCTATATCTATATCTATATCTATATCTATATCTATATCTATATATATAGAGAGGGGATATATATAGAGATATATAGGATATATATATATATACATATATATATGTATATATATATATACATATATATATGTATATATATATATATATATATAGAGAGAGAGAGAGAGAGAGAGAGAGAGAGAGAGAGACTGGGAAACAAAATAATCATCAGACACGGACAGAGAGAAATGCCTGAGAGCAGAGGTAAGAGGTAAGAAGGTCACGAGGGATGGCTATCAGTTGTGGGGAGAGAGTCACGAGAGGTACTGGGAGGAGATGAAAGAGGTGAGATTGGGATGTGAAATGAATAAAAAGATAATTACTGAAGAATAAAAAAAAGAAACATACTTCTATTGACTTAAATTCCTGTGAAAATTTTAAAGCAATCTGTGTTGAAATCTACATTAACTTCTAAAAGGTTTGACAATATCAAGTGTTATGGAATATGTTAGTCACTTGAAGTTGGTTTTGTACTTGCAGCCAAAAGCTCACAGACTTTTAGAAACAGGTGTGTGGTTCCCGGCATAATGTTCTACTCCTAGGTTTTCAATGGGAGCAAATTTATTTACAACAGACAATATATAAATTGACTAATGCTCCAATAGCCAGATAGGAAAGCACGTACAGGCATGCACTTAACATAAATAACTAATTTATTAATAATTTGGATTTATTTTCTCCTTTGCAGATTCATTTACTTTCTGATGAATCCAAGGCACAAGTTACATGGGATATAAGTCCTTGTTTAAAGTCCTACAGCGCATCGTGAGATGGTAAATAAACATAAAAGAGCAAGATAAAACCATTTGGCATAAAACAGAAAACACACACCAGCAAAAAGCCTACGGTGTATATTAGAAACCTACAAGCAATTCAGGATCACTGAAGGGTAACCTTTAAGCAAAAATTGATTTCAGATTAATCTAGAGAGGAGGGAAAGAGCTGTCCTATCAGCACTTAAATGGCATCTTGCAGACTGTGGATTTTTGAATAGCATTAAGCACAAAAAAAATGATTATGTTGCTGCCGTCATTATCTGCATCCTGCATCCAAATTTCCAAGGAATTTTCCATCATAAATTCTTTGATTTGTGTGAGCATTTAAGTGGCAATTCCTTTAATTTTACAATATATAGATATTTATTTTACTATAAACACTTTCTCATACTTACCCTTTGTGCTATACTTTATTGCTGTATTGTGACAGAACTCCCTACACCTTCCAAATCAGATATTAGCAATGGTGGCTTAGGGATAGAACTCAATCTTGCCAAACTAGCCAGGCATAAACCATCTGCATTTCTGTATATAAACTCAGTGAATTTTCATGCTTAGGATATTTCTGAGTTTACTACATTGTAAATAAGCAATATATACATTGTCACATTTTGGGATAGTGAATGCACCATTTAAATTTTAAAGGATATGTGTACATTATTTATACTTCATAACTATATGAATATAATTTTGTCTCATAAGAGTAATTTCCACTATTTTGTTTTCTTTTCTTTGAAAGCAAAAATATAAAAAAAAATAAAGGGACATGAAACAGAAAAAATAAAGAGCAAAATAACTTTTTAAAAATTTGTATTGGTTATTTTACATATTTACATTTCAAATGTATCCCACTTCCCAGTCCCCCCTTTGCAAACCTCTTATCCCACTCTTCCCTTTGCTTCTATGAATGTACTCTCCCACCCACCCACTCACTCTAACCTCACTGCCCAAGCAATCCCCTATGCTGGAGCATCAAGCCTTCACAGGTCCAAGGGCCTCCCCACTCACTGATATCAGATAAGGGCATCCTCTGCTCCATATGCAACTAGAGCCATGGGTCCCTCTATATATATTCTTTGGTTAGTTTTTTACTTCATAGGAGCTTGGGGGGGGTTGTCTGACTGATTGATACTGTTTTTCTTCCTATGAGCTTGCAAACCAGTTCCTTCAGTCCTTTGCCTGATGCCACTATTGGAGTCCCCAAGCTCAATCTAATGGTTGGCTGAAACATTTGCATATGTATCAGTAAAGCTCTGGCAGAGCCTCTCAGGAGACAGCTATATCAGGCTCTTGTCAGCAAGCAGTTTTTGGCATCAGCAATATTGACTGGGATTGGTGGCTGCATATGAGATAAATTCCCAGGTGGGACAGTCTCTGAATAGCCTTTCCTTCTGTCTCTGCTCCACTCTTTGTCCCTGAATTTCATTTAGACATGAGCAAACCTGGGTTAAAATTTTTGAGAAAGGTGGGTGGCCCCACCCCTCAATTGGAGGCTGTGCCTAACCTCTCCATGTGTTCTCTACAGGTTCTGTCTCCTCTTTGTTGGATAGTTCAGCTAATATCGTTCCCATCAGTTCCTGGAGCCTCTTGCTTTCCTGGCATCTGGGTCATTCTGTTGGCTACCCCAGTTCCCCATCTTCCATTGCTAAACACGTCTGTTCAATTTCCTAACCCTCTGTACATCTCCCCTGTCTCCTCCCACAACTGATCCCACCCTCCTTTTTTCTCCCCCTCTCCTTTCTTCCTTCCAAGTCCCTCCCACACTGTACCTCCCATGATTATTTTGTTCCCACTTCTAAGTAAGACTGAAGCATCAAAACTGGTTTTCCTTCTTCAGGAGCTTCCTATGGTCTGTGAATTGTATCATAGGTATTCTAAGCTTTTTTTCTAATATCTACTTATCAGTAAGAACATACCATGTTTGTTCTGTTCTCACTAGGTTACCTCACTCTAGATGATACTTTCTAGTTCCAGCCTACAAATTACATGATGTTACTGTTTTTAGTAGCTGAGTAGTACTCCACTGTGTAAATGTACCAATTTTCTTTACCTATTTCTCTGTTGAAAGACATCTGGGTTGTTTCCAGCTTCTCGCTATTATAAATAAGGCTCCTATGAACATAGTGGAGCATGTGTCCTTGTTATATGTTAGAGCATCATTTGGGTATATGCGCAGAAGTGGTATAGATAGGTTCTCAGGTAGTACTATCTCTAATATTTTAAGGAACCACCAGACTGATTTCCAGAGTGCTTGTACCAGCTTGAATTTCCACCAAGAGTAGAGGAGTGTTTCTGTATCTCCACATCCTCACAAGTATTTGCTGTCATCTGCATTTTTGATATTAGTCATTCTGACAGATGTGAGGTGGGATCTCAGGGTTGTTTTGAGTTGCATTTCCTTGATGACTAAGGATGTTGAATATGTCTTTAGGTGATTCTCAGACATTCGAGATTCCTCAGTTGAGACTTCTTTGTTTAACTTTGTATACCATTTTAAATAGGGTTATTTGGTTGTCTGTAGTCTAATTTCATAGGTTCTTTGTATATATTGAATATTAGCCTTCCTTCAGATATATGGTTGGTAAAGATCTTTTCCCATACTGTAGGTTACTGTTTTGTCCTGCTGACATTGCCCTTTGTCTTACAGAAGCTTTTCAATTTTGAGATCCCATTTGTCTATAGTTGATCTTAGAGCTTGGGCCATTGGTGTTCTGGTCAGGAAATTTTCCACTCTGCCAATGTGGTCAAGGCTCTTTCCAATTACTCTTCTAATAGATTCAATGTATCTGGTTTTATGTGAAGGTCTTTGATGCACTTGGACTTGAGCTTTCTACAAGGAGATAAGAATGGGTCAATTTGTCTTGTTGATTTGCTCAAAGAACCAGCTTCTGGTTTTGTTGATTCTTTGTATAGACCTTTTTGTTTCTTCTTGGTTGATTTTAGCCCTGATTTTGATTATGTCCTGCTGTCTACTCCTCTTGAGTGTATTTGTTTCTTTTTGTTCAAGAGCCTTCAGATGTGCTGTTAAGCTGCTAGTGTATACCCTCGCCAGTTTCTCTTTTTTTGGAGACACTCAGCTATGAGTTTTCCTCTTAGCACTGCCTTCATTGTGACCCACAAATTTGGGTATGTTGTGCCTTCTTTTTCATTAAATTCTGAAATGTCTTTAATTTCTTCCTTTACTTCTCTTACCAAATTGTCATTGAGTAGAAAATTGTTCAGTTTCCACGTGTATGTGGGTTTTCTGTTGTTTTTGTTGTTATTCAAGACCAGCCTTAGTCCTTGGTGATCTGATAGGATGCATATGATTATTTCCATCTTCTTGTATCTGTTGAGGCCTGTTTTGTGATTGATTGTATGGTCAGTTTTGGAGAAGGTACTATGAGGTACTAAGAAAAAGGAATATTCTTTTGTTTAAGATGAAATGTTCTATAGATATCTATTAAATCCATTTGGTTCATAACTTCTGTTAGTTTTACCATGTCGCTGTTAGTTTCTGTTTCCATGATCTGTCTAGTGGTGAGAGTGGGATATTGAAGTCTTGCACTATTATTGGTTGAGGTGCAATGTGTGCTTTGAGCTTTAGCAAAGTTTCTTTATAAATATGGGTACCCTAGCATTTGGAGCATGCATGTTTAGAATTGAGAGTTCATCAAGGTAGATTTTTTTTTTATTGATGAGTATAAAATTTCTTTCCTCAGCTTTTTTGATATCTTTTGGTTGAAAGTCAATTTTATTAGATATTAAAATGGCTACTCCAGCTTCTGTCTTGGGAAGATTTGCTAGGAAAATTTTTTCCAGTCTTTTATTTTTAGTTAGTACCTTACTTTTTCACTGAGGTGTACTTTCTGTTTGCAGCTAAAGAGTGGGTCCTGCTTATGTATCCAGTCTGTTAGTCTATGCCTTTTTATTGGGGAATTGAGTCCATTGATTTTAAGAGATATTAAGGACCAGTGGTTACTTCCTGTTATTTTTGTTGTTAGGGTGGAATTATGTTTGTGTGGCTATCTTCTTTCAGGTTTGTTGAAAAAAGAGTAATTTCTTGCTTTTTCTTGTGTATAGCTTTTCTACTTATGTTGGAGTTATCCATCTATTGTCCTTAGTAGAGCTACATATGACAAAGATATTGTTTAAATTTGGTTTTGTCATGGAATAACTTTGTCTTACCATCTATGGTAATTGAAAGTATTGCTGGGTAATGTAGCAAAAATGTGTTGGCAGTTTTGTTCTCTTAGAGTCTGTATGACATACGCCCAGGATCTTCTGGATTTTAGAGTCTCTGTTGAGAAATGTGATGTTATTTTTATAGGTCTGTATATATAAGTAATTTGACCTTTTTTCCTTATTGCATTTAATATTCTTTCTTTTTGTGCATTTGTTGTTTTGATTATTATGTGTTGGGAAGAATTTCTTTTCTGGCCTAATCTATATGGGGTCCTTTAGGCTTCTTATGTGTTTATGGTTATTTCTTTCTTTAGGTTAGGCAAGTTTTCTTCTATAATGTTGTTGAAGACGTTTACTGGCCCTTTGAAGTGAGAAACTTTGCTCTCTTCTATGCCTATTATAATTAGATTTGGTCTTATAATTGTGTTATTCATTGTTACATTTTGCATTTTCTTTGACTGCTGTGTCAATGTTTTCTATGGTATCTTCTACACTTGAGATTCTCTCTTCTATCTCTTGTATTCTGTTGGTGATACTTGCATTTTTGGCTCCCAATCTCTCTTCTAGGTTTTCAATCTCTAGGGTTGTCTCCCTTTGTCTTTTCTTTATTGATTCTATTTCCATTTTTAGATTCTGGCTGGTTTTGTTCAATTCCTTCACCTGTTTTGTTGTATTTTCCTGTATTTCTATAAGAGACTTATGTGTTTTTGCTTTAAGGGATTTTACCTGTTTACCTGTGTTCTCCTGTAAATATTTAAGGGAGTTATTTATGTCCTTCTGAATATCCTCTGTCATTACCATGAGATATGATTTTAGACCAGAATCTTGCTTTTCAGGTATGTTGGGCTATCCAGGGCTTGCTGTGGTGGAAGAACTGGGCTCTAATGATGCTAAGCAGCCTTGGTTTTTGTTGCTTATGTTCTCATGCTTGCCTCTCACCATCTGGTTATCTCTGGTGTTAGCTGGTCCTGCTGTCTCTGACTGGAGCTTGTCCCTTCTATGAGCCTGTGAGCCTGTGGTCTTAGGTTTGTCTGCACTCCTGGGGGACCAAGTCTCTTCAGGCCAGATTGGAGTGTGGATAGTTGTGGCACAAGGTCATCTCTGGGGCGCAAATTGAAACTGGAAGGATTGTATTCCCAGCTGCTCTGTGGTTCCTGGGTCCTGTTGGCTCTGGGTTGGTCCCACTTTGGCATTGGGGGCATAGTTGTGGTCTCACCTGAGATCTTAGATGTGTCAGCACTCCTAGGAAAGCAGCTTTCCCTAGGCTGAATTGGGATGTAGGTAGATAGCTGTGACACAGGGTCGGCTCCAGGGCACAGATGGAAAATCCCCCAAATATTTTTATTAATATTATATATATATACACACACATATATACATATATATATTTATAATAGTATATATACTTATAATATATAATATATCACATATCACATATCATATATCATATAGTATATTTATAATATAATATATATTTATAATATATATACATACACATATATATATGTATATATAATATGTATAATAGTCCATACTACTTTTTTACACAAACTACAAGCTGAGTGAATCACACCAGGAACTTTTACAGAAAACTCTCACATGATATATATAGGCCTCATGTAACATCACTTACTACAATATTGAAATCACCCCATTTCTCCAATGAACTATCAAAACTGAGCACTTGCTGTATTGATTTATTCCTTCTTCCTACATGACCTAAAATCAATCAAGTTCCAGCATTAGGAAAAACAGAAACAAATTAATTATCACATAGGCAGAGTAGAATAATAATATCAGAAACACGACCAATTAAAGGAATCAAAATGTCTATATCAGATTGAAAAAACACCAAACATCATGAAAGACAAATACTCTGCATTCCTCCCTCCAAAGATAACCAGTTCTATAAAAATGTTCTTTATGGGCAATTACCTAGATGAACCTCAAGACACAGACTTTAAAAGAACAATTGTTAACAGAATCAATGGATCCAAAATAGATACAAGAAAACATATGGATCGATTTTTTAGAGGACAGAAATAAGCAATTATCTGACAAATTATGAAGAGAATACAAAATTAGAAACCTGAATCTAATAATAAGAAATACTGAAAAAAATTCAAGCTAAAATGAAGATGAAAAAATATAAGCATCCAGTTAGAAAAGAAAAGCTTTACAAATAAAATAGATAAAATCAAAATAGAATATTAAAACTTGAAATTAAGTAAAACTAATAAAAATTTAATATAAATATAAAGGAATGTACAGGAATTTGGAGATACAATAAATATAAATAATTTATAGGCATGAAAAATAGGAATTTCAGGTCACATGCATGAACCACATCACCAAGATCATTAATAAAAATCTTTCTCTAAATAATGCAAGACATACTCATGCAGATAAAATAGTTACACTGACACTGATAAATAGCAAAAGAGAATAAACTTCCCATGTAAAATTATATTTAAAACACCATATTATGCAGACAAAGAGTATTGAAAGCTGCAAGAGAAAACCACAAATCACATATTAAAACAAACACATTTGATTAGCAGCGAAATTCTCAAAGGAAACCTGCAAAGCCAAAAAAAGCTTGAAAAACTGCCCTCCAAGTACTAAAGACCTTAGAAAGCATCCCAAACATCCCAGGAATGAATGTGCCATAATTTAAGGAGAGAAAGAGATTTTCTATGATACACTCTAAAGGAATTCATGTCCTCAAAACCATACATACAGAAATTACTCGAAGCAATACATCAGATGGAAGAGAAGAAGTATAAGAAAAAAAAAGTTAAAATAACTGATGTGCAAACTCAGACCAAGAAAAAATAATGACAACAGTAAACACACTAAAAATTCTAGTAGTCATTTACATTGGTCTTATGAAGGAAAATTTTATCTCTAAGTGTCATGGTGGGGAGAAAAAATAACAAATGTGTGATTTAATGATTGTAATGGTTTTAATGAGCATGATCTTCATAGGCTCATATATTTCCATGCCCATTCTTGAGTTGAGTAACTGTTTATAATTAGTAAGGGTAGCCTTGCTATAAAAGGTATGTTGCTATGGTAGGCTTTGAGGTCTCAAAATTCCATGGCAGGTCCACCCTTGTGGTCTCCCCCTGCTGCCTGTGGATAAGGATGTAAAGCTCTCATCTATTGCTATGGCACCATGCCTGCCTGCTTCCTGCCATGATGATGACCATAGGTAACCCTCTGAAGCTGTAAGCAAACATCCAATTAAGTGCTTTTTTATATATAAGTGTTAACTGTGTCATAGTTTCTCTTCACAGCAATAGAATAATAACTAAGACAATGATGAAATTCAAGTGATTGGAAAAAAAATCCAAATCCAGTTTATGGAAAAAAATAATAAAAGCAGGGACTACAGAGATGGGTCAACAGCTAAACGAATTTGCTATTTTTTCAGAGGACTAGAATTTAATTCCTAGCATATCGTGCAACTTACAGTCACACACACACAAACACACACATACACACACAGAGAGAGGGGGGAGAGAGAGAGAGAGAGAGAGAAATAGAGAGAGAGAAATAGAGTCAGAGACAGAAGTTAATGAAGTAAAATAACAACAAAACATACATGTATCACACAAATGCAATGTGCTATTAAATCTAAATGCTGGTTATTTGCAAAAAGAGAAAACCAAAATTAATATAAACAAAATTGAAGATTCATAGGGATATATTACAATAACCACCAAAATTTTCAGAAAATTATTTGAAAATACTTTATAATGTATTTTACATTAAACTAGAAAAACAAATGTAAATTACTTGAAGTTCATCAGTTTTTTCTTATTTTATTAGTTCTCCTTTTCAAGTGAGAACAAAGGTAACGCTTGATGACATAAAACCCTGTCTTATTATCACCAATATATAAACTATTTGATAACAATAACTTTTTATACTTTCTAATTGACACTGGAACATAAATGATGTTAACAATTGTTTATTGAAACTAAATACATTCTCATTCTGATAAATCTAACCTACAAAAATGAAATGAAACTTACAGATAGTTTTTAGTCAACATTGTCTTCACATTTTTTAGTCTTTGATAGTTGTTCAAGATGTTGAAGGCTTTGCAGAATTCTATGAACTTTCTGAGACATGTGAGAATACATTAAAGTATCATGTAGAAAGTTAACTTCTATATCTAGGTCCACAATTTAATAAAAAGTAATTTCTTATGATTTTAGGATCAATAAATATGTTTATTACAAGTTGTAAAAACTTTATTTAAATTTTATCTAACCATTTTTTACAGTCCAGATTTTGTCCCCCTCTTTGTTCACCTTTTGACTGCTCCATATTCCATACCTTCTCCCCTCCCCCCTCCAGCTCCACAAGGATGTACCCATCCCCCTACCCTCCATACCACCTGATGTCCTCATTTCCTCTGGACTCAGGTCTCTTGAGGGTTAGGTTAGTCTTCTCTGACTGAGTCCAGACCCAGCAGTCCTCTGCTGTATATGTGTTGGGGGCCTCACATCAGCTGGTGTATGCTACCTGGTTGATGGCCAGGGTCTGAGTGATCTCTGGGGTCCAGGTTAGTTGAGACTGCTGGTCCTCCTATAAGTCACCCTCCTCCTTAGCTTCTTCCAGCTTTTCCCTAATTCAATCACAGGGGTCTGCAGGTTCTATGCATTGGTTGGGTATAAATATCTGCATCTGACTCTTTTAGCTGCTTGTTGGCTGTTTTGGAGGGCTGTCATGATAGGCTCCTTTTGTGAGCACACTATAGCCTCAGTAATAATGTCAGGCCTTAGGGCCTCCCCTTGAGCTGGATCCCAATTTTGGCCTGTCATTGAACCTTTGTTTTCTCAGGCTCTTCTCCATTTTTGTCCCTGAAGTTCTTTGAGCCAGGAACAATTATAGGTCGGAGTTTCTAAACTGTGGAATGTGAAAACTTTCTTTTAAAATATTGGAACAGCACCATGATTCTAAAAGTAAAGATAAAAGAAAAATCACTGGGTTATGTTTACACTTAGGCTTTGCATTTTCTGTAAAGGAGTTAGGAGAGCAGAGATAGAAGCATCTTACAAAGAAGTAATGGCAAAAGGAAGAAGATCATGGACAACCTTTGAAGGGCACAATCTTGCCTGGAGCCAGGACTGAACAAGGGAACATGTAATGAGTTGCTAATTTTATGGTTCAGACAAAAGGAGCTTTTGAAGGAGGAAATCAATGTGAATCAAACCATCAGGGGCAATTAGCTCCTTTACATAAACACCTTCCAGCATTGCCTTAAAAATAAAGGGAAAGGTCAAGAGAACAAAATTGTTTGATTTCTTTAAACAGGAAAAAGAAATCTCTAGAAAATATGAATCACCAAAATCTGTAGATAAAAACAGTTACAATTTTCTCCTTGTTTAGTCTATAATAGTTTTTTTACTCGTACTTAAATAGACTGTAATGATCAATTTTGAATATATTTTCAAAATTATCATGGAAAATTTCAGGGCAGCACATTTTATTATTTTGATTGAAAAGCTAAAATATTTATACTTTATCTTACTTATTTCTACAGGCTAAAATAGCCAAGGCAATTGAAAGAGAAAAATAAATTCCACACATAAGCATGAAACACTTCTTAAAACAACATCACTAATTTTTACTTCTAGACCAATGTTTCTTTTACATCTTCTGAAATGTATTCATAAGAAATAATTACTTGAAATAGTTTCTTTAATGTGTTAAATTTTAAGCTATTTTTATCTACAATTCAATGAACAAATAAAAACTTTATAGTTTCATGTTATATAATTGTTTTATTATTTTGCATAGTAATTATAAAAAACCCACTTATTTATTTATGTACCTACAATTCAGTTTTCTCTTTGAAAAATAAATTATTATCAAGCATTAATAACCTTATCTTTTAGAGAAATGTATGATTTTTAAGTATTCATTCCTTATTAACTTTTACCCTAATGCAGAAATTCATTTAAAGAATTTTTTTAAACCAAAACATACCTAAGACATTAATAAAGAAAAAAATCTTTTTAATAATAGTGGACATATGGTTTTGACTAATGCCCCCCAAAAGAGGCGGCTCTGAATAGATGATTTTCCTAAATTACATATACCTTAAACTTCTATAGTCTACATATGTCATCTTTAAATTTTCTTCAGATCCTTGTTCATGTTATACTTTGAACAATTTAAACAAATATATGAGTCCAGAAATCTGGGCACTTGGGGAGATGGAAGGTTTACATAGCATAGAATTATTTCATAAGTACCTGTTACTTAGGTTCTTTATGCCAACCTGACAAAACTATGTTTGTTTGTTTGTTCATTTGTTTTATAATAAGGGCACAGGGAACAGGACTTAGTAGTGACTGTGACCGTCTACTGCACCATTTAGTTACCCTTTAGAGACATGTTCTTTGATATGGAAAGATAAATGGTTACTTGTAAGGGTTATACTCTTTCATTCTGAAAATGGAGCAAAATTAAGCATGAATCTTGGTAAATAAATATTAGCAAAAAGCAACCCCAAACTTCAAAAACAATACACAATATTTTTCTTCCAGTGTCTAACAAGACTGATTAGTACACTACTTACCTAGCCTTTAGCCCAATGGCACTTTGTATACCTTAACATTTCTTAAGTGAGTATACTATCAAATCTCTTACGACATCAGTATTGCTACTTTACGTTTCCTCTGCTTTGATTCCACATAGAAATTGCTGGAGGAATTTAAAATTCCTTGGAAGCTTGATGGGCTACATACAGATGTGTGTGTCCATGACTTTCATTTTATTTTCTAAAATTCTCAAGGTAACCTTAACCGATTACTACAACTGAGATTTAACATCATCCCTTCATAGCATGCTCAAACTTATCACAGTCAAAATACTGACTCTAGCCAGAGAAGCAAATAACCTAACTGCAGCTATGTCTCTACTAGAGCCCAGCAATCCTACCATAATAGGTACTGTATATTGTAGCATAGCTGAAGCACAAGAAAAAGATCTGAAAATAACCTCTATAAATATTATAGAGGATCTTAAAGAGGAAATGAATAAACTAGTAATAATCTACTAATAATCCATGAAAAGACAAACTGGTAGGAAATGAATAGAGGAGTTCAGGATTAGAAAGTGGAATAGAATCAATCAAGAAAACACAAACTGAGATAAATATGGAAATAAAAAAATTAGGAACTCAAACAAACCTCAGAGGCAAGCATCACCAACAAAATAGAAGAGATATACAAGAGTGTCTCAGGCAATGAAAAAAACAATAGAAGAAATGGAGATATTGGTTAAAAACTGTTAAAAAATAATAATTAATAATAATCTAGGCATAAATCATTCAGGAAATTTGGAACAGTATGAAATAATCAAATCTAAGAATAATATAAATATAGGAAGGAGAAGAAATGCAAATCCACAGAAAATATTTTCAACAAAATCATAGAGGAAAATGGCCCTAACTTAAAGAAAGAGTTGCCCATCAAGGTACAAGAAGCATAGAGAATGCCAAGTAGAATAAACCAGAAAAAAATCCCACTTAGCATACAATATTCAAAATAACATTAAATGCTCAGAACAAAGAAAAATACAAAAAACTACAGAAGGAAAACACCAAGAAAGATATAAAGAAAGACCTAATAGAATAACACCTGACTTTTAAACAGAATCTCTAAAACTCAGAAGGGCTTAAAGAGATGTTCTACAGACTCAAAGGGACAATAGATACAGCCCAGACTACTATACTTACCAAACAAGAAAAAAGATATTCCACAATGAAATTGTTTATGCAATATTTATCAGCCCTACAAAAGATGCTAAAGAAAGAAAATTCCAACCTAAAAAGGTAAACCACACCCAAGAAAACACAGAAGTAATCTCAGATTAGCAATTCAAAAAAGTGAAATAAGATACACTCCCACATACACACACACACACACACACACACACCTTCACATGAAAAATATTCACATAGCATACAACAAAATACCAATGTTAAACAGGCACTGCTCGTTGATATATCTCAACATCAAAGCATCCAATTACTCTATAAAATGACAAAATTAACAGAATGGTTATGAACTCAGGACAAATCCTTCTATAGCATCCTAAAATATCTGAAACACACTTGAATATATTAAGGGTATATAGAACATCAGGGTTAGGGATCTTAAAAAGAAATTCCAAACAAATGAATGTAAAATCACTTTGGTGTGGCCATTTTAATATCTGAAAAAAAAATAGACTTCAGAGTGAATATAGTCAGAAGCACTACATACTCTGTATAAAAGTGACATATTTGTCTCACACAATGATAGTGAGAGACTTCAGTATCCCACTCTTGCCAAAGACAGGTCATCTAAACAAAAAACTTAAAATAAATTAAAGGTAACCGATGTTATAAACCAAATAGCTCTGATGGATCTTTACAGGAAAAGACTTTCTAAACAGAGTGTACCATTAGCATAGGCACTGAGATTAACATTTAATAAATTGTATATCATGAAACTTAAAAGTTTCTGCACAGCAAAGAACATTATCAATCAGACAAGTTGCGGACTACAGAATGCAAAAAGATGTTTACCAACTGCATGTTTGATATAGAGCTAATATCCAAAACATATACAGAACTAAATATTTATATATTGCAAAATTAAATGACTCAATTAAAATGAGGTACAGATATAAACAGAATTTTTAAAAGAAGAAACTCAAATGGCTGTAAAACATTTAAAAAATAGCCATCAGAGAAATACAAATCAACATTACTTTCTGATTTCATCTTATACTTTTCAGAATGCTCAAGATCATTAAAATAGGTGACAACTCATACTGGCATGAATATAAAATAAGGGGAACACTCCTCCATGGCTGATTGGATCACAATCTTGTACAGTCATTTTATAGTGATAAAATCAGTTGGCAGTTCTTCAGGAAGATCTCAATCTACCCCAAGATCCTTCTATTCTAACTCTTGGAAACGTACCCAAAGGACCATTCATCTTACCAAGGAGACACTTACTCAAACATGTTTTCTGTTTCTCTATTCTTAATAGCCTGAAATTGGAAACAAAAGAAGAAAAAAATTAAAAATGTGGTAAATTCATACAATGGAGTATTGCTCAACCATAAAAACTGATATAATAAAATCTAAGTCAGTGAATGGACCGAGAAATAATGAACATATGTGAGGTAACCCAGATCCAGGAACTTAAAATGATAATGCATTTCTGTCTACACGGATAGTAACTGTTAAGTCATTGATAATCAAGCTACCATCTGTATATCCACAGAAGTTAGGTTTAGAGTAAGTTTGAGCAGGGGAAGTTATGTATCATTAAAAAAATAATAGAATATATAGATAATCATAAAGGCAGATGGGTGGTGTTAGAAAGGGAGGATAAACTGAGGAGGGGGAGAAGAGGAAGAAGAAGGCTCAGCTAAAATTTGGGCTATTTGAGGGGTAGAATCAAAACCTAATAAAGTAGAAACTTTGAAAAATATGTACATGTATGAACATGATTTGAATAAATAACTACATAATGAGAAAATAGAGCCCCAACTGGCCTTCTATTGTCACCAAATTAAATGTCTATTAGTAGTATTATGCTACATCTAAGTTAGTAGTTGCCCAAAGGAGTCCCATGGGAATACTCAACTCAGGCTGCTTCTAAGACTATTGCTCTATACAAACAGATAACAAGTCCCCATTGCTGAATGAACATAGAGAAGTCAAGCTGGTAGCCTTTAGCCCTACTTTCTAGCATCTCTTGTACAGAATGGTACTCTGATCCAACCAAGCCACAGACCATTTGTTCTACAGTGCTGTGCGACCTGGAGGATGTGCTAGAGCAGTGAAGACACAAAGCTTGTGGGAGTAACAAATCAATATCTGATTAAAATCAAGGGCCCAATCCATGGGATAGAATCGATTCTTGACACTGCTTTTTGACTAAGAACCTGAGACTAAATAGGCCAGGGATCTAAGTTAAAACCCAAATATTAGTGGTCTTTTTTTAAAATGTAATTAAATTACTCCTAATGATATTTTCCTGTAGTCAAAGATCAATGTCTTTCTCAGGCATCATGAGAGAAGCTTCCTCTTAGAGCAGATGTGAAGAAATACAGAGACCCACAGACAGACACTATATAGAGACTTTGGAACACTGACTAACAGTTTGTCTCCATCAAATCCCTCCCCTTATGGATTAGGGTACCCTACAGAAAATAAGGATGAAAAAATATAAGAGCCATAGGAGATAGAGGACACCAAGAAACAGGGCCTTCTGAATCAATATGATCAAAGCTCATATGAACACACACAAACTGAGGCAGCATGCATGAGGTTTGCACCAAGTCTTTTCCATGTATATTATGACTTCTAGGTTAGTTAGGTTAGTGTTTTTATGGGAATTCTGAGTATGGGAATGGGTGTCCCTCTCCATTTTGTGCAATCTCTTAGGCTCCTTTGCTTCTGCTTGATTGTTTTATCCAATTCCAATGTGTTAGCCTTTGTTTTATCTTATGTTTTATTTTATTATATCTTATTTTATTTTATTATTTTCACTTAGCAAGCTGTTGGTTTTCTATTAAAAGACAAAAATGACACATATCTACTATTCAGGAGAGATAAGTTGTAACTGAAATAAGTAAAGGGAGGGGAAATTTCAGGATATGTCTTATGAGAAATAGGAACCTACTTTTTAATAACAACATAAATATAAATACAACTACACAAAATATACATACAACTAAGTTATTCAAAATATTTAAAACTATGTCTCAAAATCAAATAGTTTCAAAATCAGTGTGTTTAAAAAAGACATTATTTTAAAATCTTGAAAAATTGTGGGTGGCTCGGCCCTTAAGGCGCCCGCCCGCAGAGGGCACGCATCTCTTGGTGAGCGTGTTCGAATCCCGTGCTCCTGTCTTGTGAAAAAAAAAGAAAGAAAGAAAAATTGTGGAATATCAATATTTCAGTCTCCATCACAGAGTATTTTGGAAAGGAGAATGCAATATGTTTTAAATAAAGTTTTAATTTCTTTTTTGAAAAGTGATCACACACAAAAATGAACCCATTGGCTACCATCCCATACTGTGATTCTTTTATTAAATGTAAAAATCGAAGGACAGATAATAAGCAAACCGTTCAACAAGCTCTACTAGACTTTACTGAATGAGGGTGCTTGTGTTTATTGTCACTTTAAAATTTGACTTTGAACTTCACCGAATAAAGGCTTCTAGTATTCTCATCTAGAAACCAAAACCCAAACATAAATCCCAGCTTTCTACCTGTCAGAATTTTCTACAGAAGGCCCTCTGAAGTGAGGGCAGCAATAGCTTGCTTAGCTTATATGCTTAAAAAAAAGAAAGAAAGAAAAAAAGAAAGAAAGAAACTGCCTAGCAAGTTTCCATATTCCTTATAAAATCCTTAAGAGTCACAAGGCACTCTTGACAAGTGCAATTGTACCTCCACGCATGGTGCTTAACTATTAAAAGGCCTGCATCTACCTGTATTAAAGCACATACAGTAAAAAAAAAAAAAAAAAAAAAAAAAAAAAAAAAAAAAAAAAAAAAAAAAATCAGAAGAATAAATCCCCACCGTATAATGAATAAAGAATATAATGAATAAAGAATAAAACCACCGTATCTGGTTCAGGTGCAGTTTTTGTGTTTTACTCTGCATACAGGATGATCTCTTATATGTGAACTACGCTGTAGGATGCTTGAAGTCAGGAAAAATGATCTGTTCTCACCTTTGTCCTATCGTGCAACTACTTTTTAAATGAGCAGGTGACTAGACTCAGTGTACTTCTTCTTGACAGCTTCTATGCTTATAACACAAGAGGTAAACTAATGGTTTTAAAAAGTAATATTTGAAAATATTTAATGAGTATGATTCAGATATAAATAAAATTAGGTGACTTATGGGAGTAAGTCATAATGACAAATTACAACAATCATGCTGGAATTCAGCACCCGCAACAAATAATTAAACATTGAATGATCCAGACAGAAGACCTTTAAAATGTTGCCAAACTCTATTTGGATAAACTGAATGTTTACATCAGGCCTAATGATTTCATCAGTCTTAATTATAATTGTGGTTTAGTAAAAGACTCACATCCACTAAAAGTAATGAAGAATGTGTCAAATGTTTGAAGAGAAACAATTAACCACTGCCCAAATTGTTATTGTTTTGCAAATAATCAGAAACTGGGGAAAATGTTGGTCATTGTGAGAGTCTGTTGTCTCTGAAATGCCAGAGGTTTCTCTCTACAGCAGCCAAGAGTTGCCAGTTAAGATTTATGCCCTCCTGCATCTTATACAAAATCTTGTGCTGTTATTATTTAGTTTAAAAATATGAATACATTTTAAATAATGTACTTATTTTAAAAGTCAACTGTTAGAACACATTCACTTATATAAAGCAAACTGTGCTTAAAAGGATGTTTGTTATTTTACACACGAAATTCTCATTTTTAAATTAGTAGATAAGAGTATCAAGTTTAAAACTGGTAAAAATAAGTAAAATGCTGGGCCTTGAAAAATATGGACTGGGAGTTTTCTGATTGATTTGTATATGCAATGGAAATAATTACAGTGATACATAATTACATTACAATGTTTGTACAGAGATAGCTAGGCATCAATTAACATTTAAAAATATTTTCATGTTTTGACATAGAAATCTCTTTGCCTAGATGTGATATAACTGTTGAATAGTTGGTTCATTTTACAGTAGTGTGATCATTAAAGATTTGTTAAATGTAATTTATTTTTTTTCTGTAAATACAAGTTGTTGGGAGAATATTCTTATTCATTAAAATACTGTGAAGTGTATCTTGTAAATTACTATAAATACCACATCTTTCTCTATAATATACCATGTTGCATAATATTCTTTATGTGTAAATAATATCAAATCTGCATATTAATAAGAGATTAGATGTTATAGACTTGTTAATAATTTCCTTTCCATTGATTATATTTCATGAATATTTGTTAACGTTAACAATTACAGAAATCGGTAGATAATTTTTATTTTCAGAAACAGGCAGGACAAAAAAATTTGTTACCTCACAGAGCCAAAACCAACGATTTTCTTTTACGTCTTAAGTCTTCATTGTGAAAGTGAAAAGACACAGAAGTGTGGGAAGCAAGAAAAGGTGCTCTCAACAAGCAAATGCTTTGAGCAGTTCTGTGATGTGTAGTGCATAGGCCAGAAAGAATCTTTGTACATGTTCTTTCAGTACAAGCAGGAGAAATTATTACATCCCTTAGTCACTCCTGTAAACATCAGTACCAGGGCAGTGACAACAGACTCATCCAAGCACAGGACACAGGGTGAAACTCCTGTTGTAAAACAAAATTAATTGTAGCATAAAAATCAGATGAGCTATATAAAACACAAGGGTGTATACTCCATTTATCAGGTCAACTCCAATGTAGCATTAATATTGATAAAATGGTAATTTAATGAAGTTTATGTTCTTTGTATATCAACCATTTATAGTAAAAGTTAAAAGTCCTAATTTTTTAACAGGAGTTTCTGGGGCTGGATTTGTTTGCTCTTGCTTAAATGTTAGTCACTAGGGAAAAATAAGTGCCTTTGCTGATTGCAGAGAACTGATATTCAACAGTGACTAGCTGTGTTCTGTGAGACAGGAGAGAGAAAGGAGGGGCTTCTAATTTCCTAGAATTACACCTAAAACCCACAGTTTGCACAGGGGAATGAAACCTTAGCAGGAAAGGGCAGTCTCATCCAGCTTTCATTAAAAGACTTCAGGGACGCATTAGATGCACAGATTTGTAAAGCAGAATGGTAAAGGGGGACAAACAGAAATAACTCACAAATGTCCCCAAACTCCACTTAGTTGCTTCATGGAAGGTCACTTTCATAAGACTGAAGGAAAGTCCAAAAAAAAAAAAAAAAAAAAAAAAAAAAAAAAAAAAAAAAAAAAAAAAAAATTGGAGGGCCTTGCCTACAAAGTTGTAATTTCATATTCAACAGTTTGGAATAATTTGAGAATAACTAGACAAAACTTGAAATGGAAATTTCTAATGGAAATTTCTAATTTCTTTGGAGAGTCAGTTGTGTCATGTGATGATTTTGGAAGTGATCTTATAAGACCTTATACTTCAGCTGTTTTGCTGAAGCAGACATGGGAGACAATGGTTTGTTGAAGCAGACACATGAAAGGATGTTTGTTGAGAACAAATGTATTTTTCTGGAAGCTGTCTTGAGAAAGGGAGTGTGATAATTTGCTAGAGCAGATGAGAGTGGGTTTGATGTTTAAAAGAATGTAAATATAACCCCACAGACAGTGAGTGGATGTTCTTGCATGGGCTCTCCTTGCAACATGTAAGTGGTCTTCCTGGTCACCATGCTTGCAAGTTCACCTTGCAATGCTTGACTAGCCATCACTATTCTTTGCTTGTCATGACTTCCTGCAGACAAATGTGCCAGAGAACTCAGTATTCTGCCTGCTTCTTGCCACTTCCACAGACTCTGCGAAGCCTCAAAGTTTCTTTTGGATCAAGCAGCTGCTTCTGATTTGTGTTTAATATTTGCCAATTGAACTATACTGCAACTATTGATTCATGTTTGATGTTTTGGACTGATCTGCTGATGTCCTGACAATGAAGATTGAAACTGCTTCCAAGAACTACTTCTAAACAGGTCTACATCTCCCTAGTCCTATTAACAATACTTCTTCCCTAAATTTGGTCTGTGGACAACAAAGGAGGTTGAAGCATTTAAGAACCTCGGTTAAAATAGGTATTGAAAAATCTAAGTGTATAAAAACTAGTGTGGCAAATTTGCCTAACAAAGATTTAAAACAAACAAGATTTTTTTTTCTGTTTTGGGGATACTGTGCATAGTATTAACCTGTGAGTGGAAACACTGCAACACTGTAGCCTCTTGTGGAGCTTTGTCCAGCAGAGTGGCCTTGCTAGGTGCATGTTTGCTCTGTCTTATATGGTTGAGAAAAATCCATACTTTCCACCTTAATGTATACCAGGCCCCCAATTTTGTACTTTTTTCTAGGGGCAAAAATAATGGAATCTTGATTCAAATTTTATTTGAGCAGAAGTTTATAGCATCTAGCTTACTTCAATATACCTGCTTCCTGTGTCCTTTGACATCATCTCCTCCCTCACCCAGTTCTCACATTTATCCACCTCTAACTCTGTTTGAGAAATGAGAGACAGTCTAACTACAAACAAGTACCAGTCTGCCAACAACCTGAATGAGCCCATAGACTGATCTGTTACTTTACCACATTACTGAAGACCTTGAGCTGAAAAGATCCAGGTATATTATTCAAATGCAGTACCTCCAAGGATTCCTGCAGATCCATAAAAGATAAAAGATGAAGTTCAGGTTCCTTTTTATGTTTAGATATATAACATAGCTGTACAGACATATGGGAAAATACTAAGAGTTTTTATTGAATTCTTCAAAGTATTCAAGTCCAGGGTACACAATTAGGAATATGGAAGAAGATAGGATACTACGTAAAGAAATACTGTTTTAGTATTTGCCTACCATAGACACATGTTGATAACTGACACCTAAACAAGTAAGAAATTTCAGCTATTCATTATAAGGAATGCCTAAGCGTCAAGAGTGAGAGTATTGGGATTTGTGTAAGTGAAGATGTATAGAATTCACAGGCTTCTGTATAGTTTCTTCTGGGAAATATACTAAGTTTCACAGGGAAGAAATATGATCATCTTGACAAAGCCACCTGGTAATGAGAGCTCTGAGAAAGCTGCTAAGGACTTCTGAAAACCCACCAAGCACCATCTCCTATGCCTCTACCAACTTGCTCTGTAGGAAGAAATATGACAAAAAGGAGGATGTGAGAATGCAGGTGTGTTCCGGCTAGTTTTACATCACCTTGACACAAGCTGAAAGTGGTTGGAAAGTGGGGAGATCTTCAATTTTAAAATGTGCCTCCAGGGATAGGAATTCCACAGAAAGACCAGCAGAGTTGACTAAACTATACCCTTAGGGGCTCCTAGAGACTGAACCACCAACCAAAGAGCAAGCATGAGCAGGACCTAGCCGCCCTTCCTCCTGTTGCTGCCCCTTCTACACATATGAAGCAGATATGCAGTTTGGTCTTCATGCAAATCTTCCAAAAATTAGAACGGGGGCTATCCCCAACTCTGTTCTCTGCCTCTAGGATCTGTTCTTATAACTGTGCTATCTACCTTTTCTGGCTTCAGTGGGTGATGATGTCTTGAGTCCTGCAGTGACTCGATGTGTGAAGGTGGGTTGGTGCCCATAAGTTGCTCCTCTTTCTCAGAGGAGAAGGGGGGGGGAGAAGCTGTTTGGGGTGTGTGTGATCATGATGCAAAGCTAATAAATAAATTGATGAAGTAAAAAAAGAAAATGCCTCCATAAGATCCAGCTGTAAAACACATATACTCCTCATGACTGCTAAGGAGAATGAACTTATTTGTACAGAGAGGGAAATAGAATGATACAAGTCTATGAGAACTGAGGAAGGGAAAAGGTACGAAATTCTTTAAAGATAAAGCTGGAAAAAAAAGTAGGGAGACTCAGCATTGTATTCAGAGCACAAAGGAAGAAAGATACGTGAGATAAGACAGACGGCTTAGCAGTTAAGAGAAGTGAATGCTTATATAGAGAATCTACTTTCAGTTCCCAACACCTACATCAAGGAGCTCACAACTACCTGTAAGTCCAATTGCACAGAATCTGACACCCACTGGTATATACAGTCATCTGCACAAACATTCTGCACATAAACCATGCAGACACACATACACATTAATAACTAATAAAAATAACAATAATAACTTGTGAGGGCAACAATCCTCTGATACACATGATACCTCCTTAAAAGTGAGAGACTTCATCAGAGTTTGAAAAATGACCTAAGCCTTTCTGGGGTTACTGATCAAGTAAAAATCAGTAATGGAATACAATGAAAGGGAGGTTTCTGGGAAGTAGCATAAACAAATGGCACAGGCAGGGAGGAAAGATTAAGAAAGCCCTTCTAAAATTTGCTCACCTTACATACAGACATTGAACAAAGAAGGATTTGGAGACTCTGATTCACTTCAGGGAGAACAAGCAACTCTTAACTAGACCAGCCCAAACTATTACAATAAAGTTCTAATAAGACAGATGTGCTCGTTTCTAAACACAAATTGTTTTATTGATTTATTACTTCATTTTGTGACAGAATCTAACTGCATAATGCTAGATGACCAGAAACTTGCAGCCATTCTGCCTCTGCTGATACAATGTCCCCCCTGAGTAACTCTTAAAACTGTGTTACGTTAATCACATGAAACCCCTCTTATTTTTCTTGTAACTTATATTTTCCCACATCTAGTACTTTCTGATTTTATACTGATCCTTGAGTTATGAGTACATGAGGGCTGTGGAGCACATGTATCACATGTTTCAGTGTTTTACACACCAGATGAGCTCATTCTGGACTTTTTTAAACTGGTAGGTCATCAGAAAGCCATGAGTATTCCTGACTAATAACACATTTAAAAAACATAAACAAACAAATTCCAAAGCTCTGAAGTCTTGTCAGTACTTAGGTAGTTAGTAAAATTTTCTGAGTTGCCAAGTTGTAACTCCTACTGCTCAGCCATAATAAGTCCAGAGTAAACCTCCGGCAGCTGTCCTCTCTGCTGTCTGTCCCTGGGCAGTATCACTGTAGACATTTACTGACTACACTCAGAGACTTGGGTTGGCTACCCATGGGTTCAGAGATGTATTGTGGAACTTTTTTCTTAGATATTCTTTCCCTCAAATTCAAGTGCTCTGTGAGACCCAGATTTCAACCCCAACCTTATTAGTCATACTGTATTATTCTCCCCACCTTATCTTCTACCACAAATCTAGAACATGACTTGAAGAACAGTAAGAAGGTAATTGATCTTATTTTTAATTATTGTCTTTTGGAAAACAGAATCTAAGGTTTCACATTTGATATGGGCAACTTAGATATTCATCCTCAGAGAATATATCCAATATCAGTTATCAGTGGAAGCAGAATTTCGATACTGAATGTTTAACCTCCGTGTTAGTCTTCCTTTCTAAAATTTCAAGTTTAAAGTAACTACTATAATGTATTCATCTTTTTTCTCCTTTTTCAATAATTTTTTTCAGTCTAGATTTTAGGGGAAGGGGACATCTTCAGTAGAGGACTGTGACTACTGATGCTTTTATCAAAGTTAGGTTAACCTTCTATCCTTTCCGAATTAGTTCCCTCTGCTTGCTGCTTATTTAACTTGGAATGTGATTTTTGAGACTTTCTCTTCTCTAAGACACTGATAGAATTCTTCAGATGTGATTCAGGTTTCTACCAAAAGAGATGGAAAGGAAATATTAACACAGTCCATGTAAGTTACAACAAGAGGATGAGGTTTCATTGATGAGAATTTGAGGTAAATTGTGTGTACAAATTCGTGAGAGTGTAATTCACAGGCCTAATGCCACAAAGCCTCCTGGAAACTCATGGATACCTCAGCACACCGGTGATTTTTTCATTTAATTTTCCACATAGACAAGATAATTCAGATTTCTTTATGGACCGTTTCACACCCTAAATTTCTTCTGTCTTGTCTTCCTTTCTTGATATCTACTGAAGTTCTGTGAACACAAACTTAAGTTTCCCAGATTTTCAAATTATCTTCAAGGTTGAAGCTTAATTCTGTCTTTTCTCTTTGGCACCTTGATTTCTCCAACAGGTTTTTCTACATACATTAGCTTTCAGCTTAGATCTATGGACTTGGGAAACTTTTAAGAACAGTTTCCTTTCTTCCTAGAGTTTTCCTCCTCCTCCTCCTCCTCCTCCTCCTCCTCCTCCTCCTCCACCTCCTCCTCCTCCTCTTCTTCTTCTCCTCCTCCTCCTCCTCTCCCTCCTCCTTCTCCTCCTCCTCCTCTTCCTTTATCACAATAATGATTCTTTGAGACTTATTCAGTATTTCATTCATCATGAATGAAAATATCAAGTTTAAACTCATAATGAATTTGGAGGTAGTGCATCTTTATAATATGGTAATAAAGTATATGGAAAAAGGATAGAAAGTAGTAGCAATACCTTAGCTGTATTCCCAATAATGTTGAGAGTATGCCAACAGCTCAGAAAAGTATTATTTAAAAAGCAGAAGAATCATAAGAAAAACAAACCCAAATTACTATATTTAAAAAGAATACTGAAGACATTTAGGAGAATAAAAAAAAACTGGGAGTGACATGAGTCTCTTAATGAAAATCACACTCAGATAAAAATCAAAACAAAAGCAAAAAAAATTTATTTAAAACCCTTCAGGGCTTGTTTATCTGATCAACTTTTGGGCAATGAAGTATATTTAATACAGGAACTACATTGCAGGAATAAAGCAGAGAATTTGAAGACATTTTATAAATAATTGATACAAAAAATTAAAATTGTGTATATTTTGTTTAAAAAAATCATTGCAGGAATAAAGCAGAGAATTTGAAGACATTTTATAAATAATTGATACAAAAAATTAAAATTGTGTATATTTTGTTTAAAAAAATCAGTTGAGTAATAACAATAGACTTTAAGATTTAATAAACATAAGGAAAATATAAACACATTGAAAAATAATAACAAGGACCAAATTTAATCACATTCCACCTTTTTAAAAATCCAAAATATCTGTGAAACTAGTAAAGAGCTAAAATATGTCAAATAAACACTAGGATTTAAAACTATAACAAATACAGAGAATTTGAGTATGTGAAACATATAGCATTTATGCAGGCATATCTACTTTACATTTTAAAAATTGCAAACTCCAAAATACACACAGGAGCAAATATGGAGGCAAAGTGTGGAGCAGAGACTGGAGAAAAGTCCATCCAGAGACTGCCCCCATCTGGGGATCCATCCCATATGACAGGAGCCTGATATGGCTGTCTCCTGGAAGGCTCTGCCAGAGCCTGGCAGATACAGAGGCAGATGTTCTCAGCCAACTGTTTTATTGGGTACTGTGTCCTCAGTGGAGGAATTGGAAAGAAGATTGGAGGAACTGATGAGGGAGGGGGGAGGTTGCAGCCGTATAGGAAGAACAGCAATGTCGAATGGCTAACCCCCCTCCTCCAGAGCTTCCAGGGACTGGACCACTGACCAGAGAGTGCACCCATGGCTCCAGCTGCATGTGTGGCAGAGGATGGCTTTGTTGGGTGTCAGTAGAAGGGGAGGTCCTTGGAGGGCTCAATGCCCCAGTGTGGTGGAGTGCAGGGCGGTAGAGAGGTAAAAGTGGGTGGGTTGGTAGGGAAGTACCCTCCTGGAGGTGGGGGCAGGGTGAATGTGATGAGGGGGTTCCTGGTGGGGGGATGGGATGACATTTGAAATGTAAATAAGAAATTGTCAAATAGAAAAAAGGAAGAAAGAGAAGAAAGAAAAATAGAAAAGAAAGAAGAAAAAAACTTTCATACTCGGTAATCTAATTGTTTCCATGTGAAAGCAGCGAAGAGTTTGACAATTTGAGATTAAAACACACAAAAAGAAACAAACTTTGGATGAATTACTTGAACATAAGTGTTGACTCAATGAAAACAAAAATCCCATGTTCACTCCATATTGAGGTCCTGAAGTTACACTAACCTAAAAATCTACTGAAGAAGGCTAAACAAACTTAAAGATAAAGAATTTTTAAATTCATATATATGTGTGTATATATATATATATATATATATATATATATATATACTGTTACATACTCAAGATGAACAAGTACTAATCATGATTAAATGCTAACTCTTCTTTCAATGTTGTTCTCTCATATATTTCTAAAGTTATAACCTTAAATAATTTTTATGACAAAGATAAACATTTATAACAAAAGGCATGCATATAAGCTGAAAATATAACTAAAACAGTAGAATTTATAGATACAAGAGACAAGGAATAATATATACATCAATATGGAAAAGTATATCTTTCTTTTATAAGCCACTTCACTGTACACCATGTAATAAAATTTGTTAGTAATATACTATTGAAAAGGATCCAAACACAAATAAAATTAAAAAGAAAGACTTAAAGTATGATGGCAAGAACAAACTTATCAAACCAAAGTTAAGTAGAAAATGGGTACGGTAAAATTAGTATCAGAAAGAATAAAGGAGAAAGGCTTTCCTGGGATGCAGAAAAATAGGTTATTATTGATGAAAAGATACAAACCCCAAAAACAAGCAGCAATGATCATGAACCTTTAGCTGACAAATTACATTTCATGAAAAATGGATAAAGAAAATCCATTAGAGGTAACAAAGAGAAATTGATAAAAACACAATTGTCATAGGAGATTTTAGCACGCCATTGCAGATCCATGGCAGTTCAACTCATCCTACAGTAGAAGTACATGAGTTAAGAATGAGGTAATAAATAACGTTTCAACAATTCCACACATGTTTTCTTCCCACAAAAGCCTCTTGAGGAGTTTGTTCTATGAGTCACACTGAATGTGAAGCGACAGCACAGAAGCAAAACTTGCACATGGCATTGCCTTTGTTTCTTTGTCCTTACCAGAGAGGGGGAAATGAGTAATCCTACAAAGAAATGCTATGATAGCTGTTATGGTGCCTGTTCGGTTCCTGGCCCCTGCTTCTTTAAAATTAGCTCTAGAAATGGTAAGTCCCCAGTTGTTTAGACAAATCGAATGATCTCCTACCTAGCAGTTAACTGCTTTATAACTGGGATTGAAAGATGAATAAAAATGTACCACTTGCTCCCATTTGTAAAATATATGAAGCCAAATGCACTGGATCATACTTGTTCTTAGCCATGAGTGTCCAAAGGAATATGTCAATGACTTCCAATGGTCTCCAAGTTGGGAATCTATATAGATAGTGCTAGTCTAAGCTTCCCAAGCTTTTAGCAAAAGCATTAAAGTCCAACCCTAAGTTGTATTCTGATTCCAACAATTTGCTTTATGTGTGTATACACACATATGTAATCATCTACCTTGTACATGCATGCAAACACATAGGTCCACATGCGTTCATGCACACACATGCATACAGATAAACTGATCCTATTTGATAGAAATTTCTCTTCTTAACTCACTGCCCATGTTAATGTCCTCTTCCTTAAAATAATTATACACATGGATAGATCTCAAAATATTTAAGTTTATGTATTGCTTTTGTAGTGGGCACAAGTTCAATTCACACTACCCATGTCAGGAGATTAATAATGACCTGTACCTCCAGCTTGAAGCAGTTCCCACATTCTGGCGTGAACTGGAACCTTCACTCATGTACACATACCTCTACATAGACACAAGTATATACACGTAACTAAAAAGTAAAAATAAATTTTAAAATTCTAATGAAAGGAAATTATTTAAATTTAATATTATTAAAATAATTAAATATGCTTTCATAAATTTCTTCTTACATAGCACAATGTACACAATTGGAATCACACCAAATACAAGTATGTGTATCTGTGTATGCATAGTGGTTTGCATTTGGTAGTGAATAAATTACTTGAAATTCATTTTGCCTATGCTAAACTACCCTTAACTTTCTATCACACCAGTACCATGAAGTGCATTCTATGAATATTATTTAAGTATTTTACAACAAGATAAATTTTTTAAGCAAGTGTGAGCTCTAGTAACACCATTGTCTTCTAAGAAGATTGTACTCCTCAGTCAGTATTGGTAGGATGCTCAGGCTTCTCAGGAACTTTATTTTTAGTTTGCCTAAGAGATAATGATATTCTTATGTGATATATATATATATATATATATATATATATATATATATATATGATAGAGTATATAGATTAAATAAGTATAGATTAAATAAATATATATATGATAGATACATGATTGATAGATGACAGATAGATTAGATAGAAACATGATAGATTATATATAATATATATATAATAAACATGATAGATCATATATATATGATAGATACATGATTGATAGATGACAGATAGATTAGATAGAAACATGATAGATTATATATAATATATATATAATAAACATGATAGATCATATATATATGATAGATACATGATTGATAGATGACAGATAGATTAGATAGAAACATGATAGATTATATGTATATATATATATGATAGATACATGAATGATAGATACATGATTGATAGATGATAGATATATAGATAGTAGATAGATGACGATTATGAAAGATAGATAAATACAAGACAGAATAGATTGATTGATGATAGATAATAGTCACATAGATATAAAGGCAGATAATAGGGCTTGCATTATTTGTGTGTATTTGTGTTTGAGTGGTGTTAATATGTGTGCTAAAAGTATGGAAGCATGCAGGTGCATGTAGCTGTGTGAATCACGGCCAGTACAGAATACTGTATCCTCATCTATTAGACTCACCTTATTGCCTTAAGCCATGGTCTCTCATTTAACAAGAAACTCATCATTTTGTCTTGGCTATAGGGTCAGCAAGTTCTAAAGATATGTTCCCCAGTGGCTGAATGCTAATATGGATCCTGGGAATTTGAAATCAGATTCTAATCACATTTACAGAATAAGTGCTCTTACTAGTAAGTCATCTCCCCAGCACTAGTACCATTTGTTAATGTAATATTCAACTCTGAATTGAACTGAAATTATAATTTCACTTCAATATGGAAGTCTACATTTGTGTTTATTACCTTAATGGAGTTTATCTCATTATATTCAACTGAAGTTAGAACACACAAGAGAACCACCCATACTGGTCACTACATTTATTTGACTTGATTTTGTTTTCTCTAAATTGTTTCATTCATTGTGTATCTGTCTGAATCAATTATATATCATGATTCTACTTCAATCAATATCTGGATGTCTCTAAATGACTGCTATCCTGGTAATTGAATAGAAAATGATAGGATTAAGGATGCATACTCAAATATCACTTTTTATTGAACAAAGTCTTGTTAGTTTGCCTAATAAAAGAAAAATGCACCTTCTGGCTGGCACCTCATGCCTAGGCAAATTGCCACCTTTCTTGCGTCCCTGAAGACACTGCATCCTGATGGCATCCCAGCAGTTCTGTTGTAGACAGAACAACTGGTAAGAGAATTTCCAGAAGGCCCACAGATACTGGGAGCACAGTGGACTCAGGATCCATCACTGACCAAAGCCCTTGCCCCCTGAATTCCACTCCACTTCTAGCTGGTGCCTTCTACCAGGGCAGATCACCAGTTTTCCTGCTCCCCTAAGACACTGCAGCCTAAAGGCATCTCAGGAGTTCTGCTGCACACAGGAAAACTTGTAAGGGACTCTTCCAAAGTACCACAGCCACTAGGAACTTAGCAGACTTGGGATGGAAACCCTCCCCCAAATGCCTGCCCCACAAATTCTACTCCTTTTCCAGCCAGTGCCTCCTGCTGGCACAGATAACCAGCTTGCCTGCTCTTTTGAAGACATCACAGCCTGAAAGGCATCCCAGGAGTTTCACTGCATATAGGGCAACTGACACAACAGCTTGAGGTATCCCAGGATATCCCAGCAGGTATCCCTCCTGCACACAGGGCAACTGAGCAAAAGATCCCATGGTCCAAAGGCCTCCCTGAAGAACAGCTACTCACAAGGCAATAGTTTGAGTGCATCTCTGAAGACCCAACAGTCTGAAGGCTTCCCAGGAGATCTGCTCCAACCAGCATAATTTGCAGCTTCTCTTTCCATCAGAAGACCCAACAGTCTGATGGTCTCCCAAAAGGCCTCCCAGAAGAGCCACGGCAGATAGAGCAACAGATCACTATCATACATGCCCCTAAGACCCCACAGTCTGAAAGCCCCACAGGGCTCTGCTACAGCCAGGGCCACAGACCTAGAGAAGACCTGAATCAACCCAGGGACACAAGAGGCAGGCTCCAGTCAGAGACACCCACACCAGCTAACACCAGGTATAACCAGATGGGGAGAGTCAAGTGTAAGACATAAGCAACAGAAGTCAATATACTTTGGAATCGTCAGAACTCAGTTCTTCTACCACAGCAAGCCCTGGATACACTAACACACCTGAAAATCAGGAAGCTGATCTAAAACCCTATAACATAAAGATAATAGATTTCTTTAAGAAGGATATAAATAACTCAACGAAAAAAGTACAGAAAGAAGCCCTAAAGAAAGAAACAAACAAACAAAAAATCCCTTAAAGAATACAGGAAAACACAATCAAACAAGTGAAGGAATTAAACAGATAATCCAAGACCTAAGAGTGGAAGTAGAAACAAGGAAGAAAACAGAAAGGGGGCAAATTGAAAACCTAGCAATGAGGTGAGGAATTACAGGTGTAAGCCTCACCAACAGAATCTAAGAGATAGAAGAGAGAATCTCAAGTGTAGAAGATACCTTAGAAGATATTGACACAACTATCAAAGAAAATTAAAAGCATAAAAAAATGCTAACCCAAAACATCCAGAAAATTTAGGACATAATGAAAAGACCAAAACTAAAAATAATAGGAATAGAGGAGAGTGAAGATTCCCAGTTTGAAGACATCATTCCCAGCCCGAAAACATCTTCAACAAAATCATAGAAGAAAACTTCCCCAACCTAAAGAAAGAGATGGCCATGAGTGTATAAAAAGTCTATATAACACCAAATAAATTGGACCAGAAAAGAAAATCCTCTTGTCACATAATAATTAAAACACTAAATGCACAGAACAGAGAAAGAATATTAAAAGCTACAAGGGAAAAGGGCCAAATAACCTATAAAGGGAGACCTATCAGAATTACACAAGATTTCTCAACAAAGACACTAAAAGTAAAAAAAGTCTGGATAGAAGTCATGCAGACCCTAAGAATGCCAATGCCAGCCCAGGATACTATACCCTGCAGAAGTCTCAATCAACATAGATGGAGAAACGAAAATATCCCAGGACAATATCTATCTACAAATCCAGTCCTATAGAGGATTCTAGAAGGAAAACTCCAACATAACAAAAGGAGGGTACCTACAAAAAAAATAAAAATAAAAAAGATATATAGCATCTAACAAACCAAAAGGAGATAATCATGTGCATATAATGCCACCTACAAAACAAACATAACAGGAAATAACAATCATCTGTTTTTAATATCTCTCAATATTAATGGACTAAACCCTCCTATAAAAAGACACAAGCTAACAGACTGGATATGCAAACAGGATCCAGCATTGCAAACAAGAAACACAACTCAACAACAAAGACAAGAACTAACCCAGAGTAAAAGGCTGGAAAAAATCTTCCAAGCAAATGGTTCCAATAAACAAGCTGGAGTTGCCAGCCTAATATCAAATAAAATAAACTTCCAGCCAAAAAGAAACTTTACTAAAGTTCAAAAGACACTTTGAACCTGACACAACAGTAGTGGGAGACATTAACACCCCACTTTCACGAATGGACAGGTCATTGCAAAAGAAATTAAACAAAGACTCAGTGAAACTAATAGAGGTTATGAACCAAATGGGTTTGACAAATATCTACAGAACATTTCACCTTAAAACAAACAAACAAAAAAATACACCTTCTTCTCAGCACATCATGGTACCTTCTCCAAAACTGATCATATAACCGGTCACAAAACAAGCCTAACTGATACAAGAAGAATGAAGTAATTCCATGCATCCTACAGAGGACTAAAGCTGATCTTCAGTAACAACAAATACAAAAAGCCCACATACACATGGAAGCTGAACAACATTCTACTCAATGATAACTTGGTCAAGAAAGGAATAATAAAAAAAGAGAGATTAAAGACTTTTTAAAATTTAATGAAAATGAAGGCACAACATACCCAAATTCCTGGGACACAAGGAACAGCAGTGCTAAGAGGAAAATTTATAGCATTAAGTGCCCTGGAAAAGAAATTGGAGAGATCATACACTAACAACTTAACAGTATACACAAGAGCTCTAGAACAAAAAAAAAAGAAGCCAACATACCCAAGAAAATTAGATGGCAGAAAATAGTCAAACTCAGGGCTAAAATCAACCAAATAGAAACAATGAGAATGATACAAAGAATTGAGAAAACCAAAAGCTTGTTCTTTGACAGAATCAACAAAATAAATAAACCCCTAGCCAAAATAACTAAAGGGCCCAGAGAAAATAACCAAATTAACAAAATCAGAAATAAAAAGGAAGACATAACAACAGAAACTGAGAAAATTCAAAAAATTATCAGATCCTACTCTAAAAGCCTATATTCAACAAAACTGGAAAATCTAGATGAAATGGATGACTTTCTAGACAAATAGCACATACCAAAATTAAATTAAGAGCAGGTAAACTATCTAAACAGGACTATCGTCCTCTATTTTCCTAAGGAAATAGAGAAAGTCATTACAAACCTCCCCATCAAAAAAATCCCAGGGCCAGATGGCTTAGTGCAGAATTTTACCTTCAAAGAAGACCTAATTCCAATATTTTTCAAATGACTCCATAAAATTGAAACAGAAGAAACACTACCTAATTCATTCTATGAAGCCACAATTACACTTGTACTTAAACCACGCAAGGATCCAACACAAAAGAGAACTTCAAACCAACTTTGCTTATGAATATTGATGCAAAGATACTCAGTAAAATTCTAGCAAACCAAATCTAAGAACACAACAATACCCATTCATCATGATCAAGTAGGCTTCATCGCAGGGATGCAAGGGTTGTTCCATATATAACAATTCATGGATGTAATCCACTATATAAACAAACTCAAAGAAAAAACAAACACATGATCATCTCCTTAGGTGTTGAAAAGGCATTTGACAAAATACAACACCCATTGATGTTAAAAGTATTAGAGAGATCAGAAATTCAAGGCCCACACCTAAATATAATAAAGTCAGTTCACAACAAATCAACAGCCAATATCAAATTAAATGGAGAGATACTTGAAGCAATCCCTGTAAAATCATGGACACACAATAAGGATACCCATTTTCCCCATTTCTTTGATATATTACTGGAAGTTCTAGCTAGAGCAATAAGACAACATAAGGAAATCAAGTGAATAAAAGTTGGCAAAGATGTCAAAATATCACTATTTGTAGATGATATGCTAACATACATAGGTAACCCCAAAAATTCTACTAGGGAACTTCTACAGCTGATAAACGACACCAGCCAAGTGGATGCATATAAAATTAACTCAAATAAATCAGTAACCTTCCTTTATACAAATGATGAACAGGCTGAGAAAGAAGTAAAAGAAACAACAACCTTCATAATAATCAAAAGTAATATAAAATATCTTTGGGTAATTCTAACCAAACAAGTGAAAAATCTCTATGCATGCATTTGTATATATATATATATATATATATATATATATTACTAAATATGACCTGTTGAGTCAATATAATTTTACTTGTGTGTATGTTTTCAGAGATGATCATTTGATACTGGCCAATTCATAGTGTGCTCTTCCCTATGGGGGGACCACTTTTCCTAGTCTCAAATGTACTCAGTTGCCTGTGGTTCTTTGTGTAAGGCTGAAGCCTTCTGAGTTTTCCCCCATTCACTTTGGCATGTTTGTTGGTGTCTTCCTTGTTTAGCTAATTATAGGGCACTCATATTGGTGAGACTGTATGGGTATAGTTTCTGATGTTGGTAGGAAACACAATCTTACAGAAAACTTAATAAAAATATTACTTATATAAATGTTAAAAATAAATTTTATCTAATGTTTTACTAACTGTCAGTAAAATTATGTGAATGCCTATTTTTTTCTTCATATGTTTATCAATACATGGACAGTTGACTAATTTCTACTTTGGTCTATTGTGAGTAGTGTTCTCTTAAACTCCCAAGCATAAGTGTTTGCTTGAATATTTGCTTTCACTATTCTTGACTAAACATCAGAACATAGTGTTACATTACCAGAAATTAATTCAGACTATCATTGCTAAGAAACATTTTCTTTACTATTTTCCAGACTGGTTGCAGTTTCTCCATTCTCTTAATATTTCACGAGATGTCTAAATTCCCAAGATTGTTGTAATATGCTATTTTTCTTATTTAGAGCTAATGTAGCAAGATTTAAGGGTTTTTGCATTTGTCTAATAGCTAATGATCATAAACATTTTCATGAGATTATTAACTACATGTGTGTCATCCTTGAAATTTTATTTTATTTCTTTACTTAGTTTTAAATTTAGAAAATTGTTTATTCTTGACTTGAAAGAATTTTCATTATAATGTGGATAATCAATTATTTCCATTATATGGTATACACATATTTTTCTACATTATGTGGATATGTTTTTACTTGATCACTATTGTCCACTAATGATCAAAGTTTTAATTTTAATGAAGTCCAAATTACCTCTATATCTTTTCTTCTATATGTTGGAAACTTAGTAGATTTTTGTTATTATTGTTGTTGTTATTGTTTTGTTTTATTTATAGTTCAATTTCTTAAGCTAAAGTCATAAATTTTTATTGAATAACTTCAATTGATGCAGATATTGCTAGATTTTGAGTTAAGTTTTACATTCAACATGAGGTTTCAAAACGCCCCTTTCATTTCCAGTTATCTCTCTCTAACCATGTTTGTGATTAAAATGTAGCTCTCATCTACTGCCTCAGAGACATGCCTGACTGTATTGATGCCTTGCTCTTGTCCTGATATGAAAACTTGATACCTACAGCTGGTGGGAGTTCTGGCCCTGGGTTCAATAATGCAGGAGAACTAGTACTACCCCTCACTAGATTCAGCCATTGGAAAAGCAGGCCCTGCACCTTACAGGGGCAGCACACTAGAGCTGACACTGATAGTGGGGCACTGAGTGTATGAGAATGGGAGAGATAGTCCCAGGGCTTGTCTGTCTTGTGGCAGCATGTGCTAGGAAGAGATGCCCTATCACACCTTTGATCCTTGTTATCTATGGCATGCAGAAGCTAGCCCTGTAGGCAAAAGAACAATATAGCAGGCACTGTACCTTGCCTGAGCAACACAGTAAAGCTGGTCCTGACATAGGTGTTTGCCGATGAGTCACCACAATGGCATGAGAACAGGAGAACTGGTGGGATAACCAGCTCACACTTCTCAGACCCAGATTCAGGGCTTTGAATTGACCCATCCCAACATCTAACCCATCCATGAACTGCTGGAGTGCATGAGGGGACATTTTTACAAATCCAAAACCCCAGGATATCCATGACATAGAGTCACAACAGGATATTTGAGGAGCCCCAATGACATTCTTGTATTGATAAAAGTGCAGAAGCTAGAGGCCCTGTACCAGACTAACAATATATTGCAATGAATATTTGCTAGCAAAGACATGTAAACAAAGGATACACTGTGGGGCTGTGGCTCATTCGTGGGCATGGGTCCTGTTGGGCTGCATTGTGGTTCTAGTGCATCTGTCTCCCAGGCGGCATCTGTCTCCCAGGCGGCTAGAACCATGGCTTAGGGAGCAGAAGCTCTGAAATTTGGCTGAGTTTACTCCATGTCCTGCTGGGCACATATCACATATCTGGCTGTGAGAAGTCGTAGAACTCTGCCCCAGCCATGGGGAGATCTCAGACTGAGACATAAGGGGGCAGAACTCTTGGATAAAGATCCCCAGGCAAGAAGGTGTGCAGGGATGACTGTTCTCAGACTCCCTGGGCTCCCAGGTTTTGCTGGAAGTTGTCGAAGAGTTGAGACTGGGGGCACACAGGCTGGACCAGCCTGCAGCTGTGAAGGGTAAGAAGAAAATGCTCCAGCAGTGCCTCGTGGGGTAGTGAGACTCTTGGTCCCAGTGACTAGCTTGGCTGGGTCATGGTTGGCTTGGCTAGCTTGCTTGAGTTGGAGGGCTCCATGGCTGGAACTTGGGGAGATCTTTGGAGGGACATTAGATAGCAGCTCAGTTCTCGAAGGCCCCCTCCATGGTTCTCCATGTTGAGCCCCAAAGACAAGAGGAAGTCCATCATCTTAAAAGGTTTATTGTCATGGTGGAAAGTGGATGAAGCTGTACCCCGTGTTCTCAGGGAGGGCCTGAGGTTAAATATCTTTTGGAAGGAGGAGGGTCTGGGAAGGAATGCCTAATTGGCTATGCCCTCTGGCCTTTAGATATCTCATTAATATGGAGATCTCCTGAGGCTCTGCAGCCTGTAGTCATGTCCTCTACCTCTACTACATGACCTAAAGCCACAAACATTTCTTTGGGAGGAGTTGTGGATGACTGAAGCTAAGTGAAAGGAACCAGGGCCCAGGAGCAAGCCCGAACTCCTACCGTCTCTTTAGAGTGTCCAGGGTTCTAGGATGGTGCTCAACCAGGTACCCAGCTGCCTCTCACAGCCCACTGCCCCACAATACACTGATGTCCCACACTACAGCTTCCACAATGAGATTTTTTTTCTCTGCTGGGGAGGAAGGTTGCAAGAGTGCAGGGCAGGTACAAATACAAGGGGGGGAGATCAGTGAGATTGGGGTGTACATGATATGAAATTCACAAAGAATCAATAAAAAATTAAATGTATATATTTCTTAGGAAAGTCTTTCCTAGTCCCATTCCTAAATGTTTATCCCTCAAATGGTTGATTTTGTCAAACACTATTATATGCTTATTAAACTTTTTAGACAGTCTTTGTTTCTGGAAACATGAATTCACACTACAGGTTAGGCTGTCCTGAATCTCTTTGTGTAGCCCAGGCTGACTTTGAAAATTTGACATTCCTTTTACTCTAACATTCTGAGTGAGGAATTCAATTAAAACACATATGAGATTTATTGTCATTATCCAATAACATTGTAATCAGTGATATTAAGTGATTTTTTTCTTATTTTGAATTATTCAATAATGCTTCTTATATGATCATTTTAATTTAATGTTGAATCCATATTACTAGTATCTGATGTTATATTTTAACCTGTATTTATAAGGTACATTACCTATAATAATTTGTGATAAGGTTTTCTGGGTTCAGTATTAGAGAAAAATATAATTTGAAACTAAATTAGGCAGCATACATGTTAACAATTTTGAACTATAAAGAAACTGGTAATAATTTTTTAATAAGTGTTTTATAGAACTTACTAGATAATATTTACCACAATTTTTCTGGTACTTGTCTTTCCTACAATGCATTTAATTTTTCTTGGTTTTATTATCAGTGACCATATTAATATTAAGATTATTATTAATAATAATAATTACTATTTAGGATTTTTTCTAATAAAGCCTTACTGTTTAGCCCTAACTTGTCTACAGATCACAATGCAAACCGGGTTTATCACCACTCTAGAGGGGATGGAACTTATGAGAAAGGAGCCAATAAATGAGTCTCATACAATAACCAGATTTATTCAGCACATTAGACAATTTATGTTCTGAGAGTTAAGGAAAACATGAGTACAATTTCTATGAGTTCAAGAAACAGACAATCACAAGAATAAGATACATGTAGCAAAAACATGGTATTTTCATAAAGGCATATTGAATAATAAATGTAAGCAATAAGGAGTAATCTGGAGTTAACTCACTTCTATGCACTACATCTGGGAAGATCACAAAAACATGTTCCAAGAACATTTTTATGGTTTGAAGAATCTGAGATCACAAGACTCTTGTCTTGTTTCCTTGTAGTATTCTCACAAGCACTAGGAAATCTCCTCATAAACTCCATTCCTGAACACTGTTGCGACACAGGCTGACTTTGGACTTGTGGCAATATGAATGCCTCTGTCTCCTGTGTTGGGATAGCATATGCATTCTATATCACATCTGCTATTCTTACTTCCCTTATATAATTGTTGCATTTGATTTAGCTCAATGAATCTCTTAGATATAGTAGATTCTGAGCTTAATTTTTTCCCCAATTTGTATGTGAGCTTGTTTCAAATTCCAAGAGAAAGCAGTAAATGTGAAATTAGATCACCAGGTAATCTTGCACTGCTAATTCTACATCGTCCAATATTGGTGAACAAATGTAAAACTGGAAAAACTTGAAAACTCTTTAAGATGTATACATCCACTACAGAATTCAGACATGGAAAGACAAATAATATATGAAGTTTCTCATTTGCAGAACCTAGAGATTATGTTTGATCTCACAGAGGTTGAAAGTAGACTTGCCATTACCAGAAGATAGAAGAAGGAACAGTTGAAGGTCAGAGAAAGGTCAACAAGTACAAAGTTCCCAGTAGAGAAAAGGAAACTCTGGGGTTGATTACATGTTAAATGGAATTGGCTAATGATAAGAAATTACACATTTCAAGATAGACATATGGACAGAAGAATTTGCATGGTTCTGATACAATGATGAAAAGAGGAATTTCATGCTTCTATTGCAGAGAAATAATAGAAGTAATTGCTATGTTAATTTCACTGGTTTGTTCATTATATAACGCATATATTAGTGGGACATGTACGTGAAATGTTTCAAAGAATGAAACATAAAACATATTGTGGTATATCTCACATGTATGTGTAAGAATTAAGTGTCAATTGTAGTGAAAACTTATCTGTTGTGAACTTTATTCTATTTATTAGGTCAGACAATTCATAGTCTTATTTGCAGAAGTGAGAGAGGGATGAAATAAAATATTTCAAAGTGAAGATGCTGATATCTTTGTTCTTAGGGTAAATAGAGGTATGGTTAAGAGCAAGGAAGCAAATCATAGCAATATAGTACCTTATGAATATTTGTTTGGACAAAGGCCAGTGGTGAGCAAGTAATGCATTCATTTTGCCACTAGACCCACCTTTGAAAGTAATCTCTATTGCATCATTAATTTAATAATTTAAATTGTGTGGTTCCAGACATTGCTACATAAAATATTCAGCAAAAGTCCAAGGTTCAGAACATGCCTTCAGGCTTGACAGAAAGTCATATGAACTTCATTTGGCTAAGTAAATTAGGTAGAAATTATCATAATTCTGCTCTCTTTTTTAAAATATCCTCACTTTTTAAAATTTATTCTTTAATCTGTTTTTACAGTCCAGACTTTATGCCCCTCCAGGTTTACCCTCTGACTGTTCATCATCCCATACCTCCTCACCCCATTTCCAAGAGGATGTTTCCACCCCTTCACCCCTACCCCACAAGACCTCCCCACTCCCTGGAGCCTCACATCTCTTGAAGGTTAGGTGCATCTTTTCTGACTGAGCCCAGATCCAGAAGTCCTCTGCTGTATATGTGTCGGGAGGCTCATATCAGCTGGTGTTTGCTGCCTGGTTGGTGGCTCAGTGTCTGAGAGATCTCGAGGGTTCAGGCTAGTTGTGACTGGTGGTCTTCTTATAGGGTCATCCTCCTCTTCTATTCTACTCTTAGACTTCAAAATCATTTTGTTTTTTGCCTCTCTCATATATGCCAGTCTTCTCTGGTGAGAAACATATAGCCCAGCTTAGAGGGATAACTAGAGAATTAATCTCTAGATGTGTGAACATTGTTGAGCAACAGACACCCAATGGTCCATTAAACTCAACTAGTTGCCAGAGGCAATAGGAACAGCATACATACTAACTTATACAGGATAACCTAAAAGAGAAAACAATAACAACAACAAGCAAAGAAAAGGTGAATCATATAGCAAACAATCATAACTCGAAAAGTTCGCCAATGAGGGGAAGTAACAGCAACCTGATATTCATAATAACTAATGAAAAGAAATTCAAATATAAAATAAAACTGACTCAAATAAAGCGATTTTTTTGTTTTTGGGTTTTTTTTTTTTTTTTTTTTTTTTTTTTTTTTTTTTTTTTTTTGAGACAGGGTTTCTCTGTTTAGCCCTGGTTGTCCTGGAACTCACTCTGTAGACCAGGCTGGCCTCAAACTCAGAAATCTACCTGCCTCTGCCTCCCAAGTGCTGGGATTAAAGGTGTGTGCCACCACCACCCAGCTTCAAATAAGGCAAAATTAAGAAATAATATTATAAAAAGGAAAAGCAAAACCAGCAAATATGACTGAAAGAGATGATGTAAGCCAGAAATGCTAATTATCTACAAGCTGAGGCAGGAGGATTGTATAGCTCATGTCAGTGAAAGCTACATTGTGAGATCAAGTTCTCTCAAGGAGAATATAAGGAATAATACATTAAAATTAAGCACAAAATCATAACTAGAAAAGATTCTATAATGAACATGTGCACATATGGATAACATAACAGTAAGGATGGTGACAGCATGAAATTTGGATAATAATATAAATAATGACAGTTTGGGATCATAACCCAGAGAGTAAAATAAATACAGTTCTGCACTGATGTGAATAAAGCTTTAAAAATAAATAAGGTATAGGAGGACCTGGAGAGATGGAGCAGCAGTTAAGATTGATTACTGCTCTTGGGTTCTGAAGTTAGTACTTAGACCCCTTATTAGTTGGTTCACAACTACCTGTAACTCTAGCTCCAGGGGATCTGATACCAACTTCATACACATGCGTTTGTACACACACACACCACACACACACACACACACTCACACATACACTCATGTGCAGAGAATGATTAGCTCGGGGCGTGGTCTCATGGGCATGGGTTTCTGTTGGGTGGAGTTGTGGGTCCCGCGTGTCTTCCTCTCTTCATGGGTGGCTCAGGAAGACCCGCCTCTGAAGAGAAGCAGAAGTGCGGGATCTTTGAATGAGTTGATTCCACCACGCAGGTGCTGGGCTGTGAGAAGGCGCAGGGGCATCCCAGGGAAGGGAGAGAACTCAGTCTGAAATTCTGCGGGGACAGAGTTCTTGTATGGGGACACCCAGACAAGAAGGCGTTCAGAGATCGATTGGTCTCCTGGGATCCCAGGTGCCATTGGAAGCCTCAGAGGGGCGAGAGGGAGAGCTCCTGAGGCACCTGGCAAGTCCGTGGTTTGTACAGGCTTTATTTTCATGATGGATGATAGCTGAATCTGGATGCACCCCCACTTAGGTCAGGACAAACCTGACTTAAATAGGGAAGGAGGAGGGTCTGGGAAAGGAATACAAAATTGGCTACGCCCTCTGGCCTTTAGGTATTTCATTAATATGGAAATCTCTCTAGGACCTGAGACCTGTAGTCATGCCCTCTACCTGTGGAGGGATGTTAGGGGTGTTGCCTTACATGACTAAACAGCGCAGATCAAATGGAGGGCTTAGAGCACGTGTCAGGACCCTGGGTTCTGGGGGCATGGCTGAACACCTGCCATTGTCCCATCAGGGTCCAGGGTTTGATGCCTGTGCCCAACCAAGAATCAAGCTATCCTTTTGCTGCCCCGCACTCATGCACATATAATCCCAAGTACATTCACGCATAATCACAACATACTTAAACTCACTCATAATTTTCATAATATTTACAGTGAACATTGAACAAAGGAACATAAAAAGCTTTTATAAGTACAGAAAAAAGAAAAAACAATAACTACTAGTTAATGCTACAATAATTGTTAAAACCCATAACAAATGGTAGGTAGGACTTCTAATTAGAAAGTAATCTGAGAAGAGACACAGCTCTTTCATGTCTCAATGTATTTGTACCAAAGTATTACACACAAATCTGAAAATAAATAAAATTTACTGTTGAAGAAACCTGAAAGGCACTGTTTTAACTAAGGTACATTGTCCAAAATGGGGCAACCAGCATCATGATATAGAGATACAATGCATAGAAAGGGTATACTGTCTGAGCGGCACTCTTTTCAATACCAATCATCACCAACTTAATAAAAAAATAATAGTATATGAAGAAACTTCATGAGAAAATAGTCACAGGAATGTTGGTTTATGACAATAAGTTGAACCAGAAATGTAAATGATGCTACGTTACAATAACAATCATATTGAAGTTGATTGATAATGATCGGAAATATGCAGTCATCACCAGGAACGTGCATACCTACAACACTAGCAGCGAGGAAGAGATGATGCCAAGCTTAACTCTGCTCTTTTGAATCCGTATCCTTCTAGGACTCTGTGAAGCTTTAAAGGCTGGCTGAGAGAATAAACCACTAATTGAAGCACCCTCAATGATGTGTGACAGGATAGGTGCAAACAGTGTTCAGTGAGCAAGAAAAGAAAAAGCTCAAAAACAAACAGGCTTTGAGAAGGAAACATAAAAGATTTTTGTTCTCAGAAAAGTGTGAATTGGAAATGGGCTTGCTCTCACTGGGTGAAAAGCCCAGCTTTGTATGATTTAATCATCAATGTTCTGCATTTATTAACTCCTCCATCTCATCCAGCACTGATAGAAGAATAATGATTTTTAAAGAAGTATCATCGGGGATCTCAAGTTCTTCCTAAATTTTGAAGTATGCATTGTTTGGAGCCCATCCAAAGAGAGCAAGGTCTAAAAAACACAAGAAAACATGATAGAATATCAAGAGTCACAGGTCCAAGTGCTGCCAGTCATAAATGAAACATTACTCATGCTGATATGTGGAGCCTCAGCCATGGGTTTGAAAGTATGCTAAAGCACAGATGTATATTCTAGAATGGTTACATTAACTTGAATTATGAGCTCACATTACCCTAACAATATTTTATTTTTAGGTAGCCAAGACTTACTCTTTATTAGCACCACTTGTGCTGGTTTTCATTTTGCACTGCACCATAGCATCAGTTTCACAGAGTCTCAGCAGTAGGCTGTGGTTGTTTTGACTGGACACAGAGGAGTATAACTTCTACATGTTTATGTTTCACAGGGATAAACAATCTTCACTGATGTTCCTTTCCTTTCTTTCACCAGGACAGTGACACTAGCACATCTTATCATCCCTCATCCCAGTAGTTTTGTCATTTGAATATTTCCATTTTCCCCATTATGTTGGGAGACATTAACACATCGCTCACAGTAACTGATAGGAAAATGGTGTGTGTGCTACGATAGTAATTACAGAATAGGAAGCTCTGAATAACACAATGAACATTCTTAACCAAACTGAAATAGAAAACACTCAGCACAAACATAATGCATCTTTTCAAGTGTGTTTTTAACATTTACTGACATACAACATCATGTTTGATGGTAGGCAAGCTTCTAGCCAGCTCAGAATTACAGTCAGGCAGAGAATGAGACAAGCCACATGTACTTTACTTAGAAAGTATTTTAGGAGGATAAGACTCATCTAGATGAAAAGAGTATGGAAAAAAAACCTAATGATCCACTAAAACTTATTTCTTACACAGATGTTTTATGCTATATGACAATAGAATTTACATACTATAATTCAAAGCCTAGTGGAATAAGTTCAGTGGAACATAGAAGATACCCCAGTCTTCCCTTCTTCCTGTAAAGTAACAATCACAACTGAAATGGTTGGTTGTATATTCTCACTCCCCCCTCTCATATTCTCAGAGCAATCAGAGGATGTTGTTCTTGGTACAAAAATAAATTCAAGAAAATCTTTGAGGATTCATTTTATTCCACAAGACAAAACACATTCTAGAGCTCCTCAAGAGACATTTATGCTTCTCTGCTATTTTTTTCTTTCTCTCTCTCTCTCTCTTTTTTTTTATTTTATTTTTTTTTATTTTTTTTTATTTTGAAACAGGGTCTCATGGTAGCCCAGGATATTTTCAAACTACCGAGTCCCTGACCTTCAACCATTCAAATACTGGAGTTACAGGTGCATCCAACATGCCAGAATCAAGACGTGACTAATTTTATTCTGACACAGAATTTACTATTTCAGAGAAAATATTTTGAAACTACTAGAAAGATATAGTTTACATTTTAAGTTACCTAAGAAACAGCTACAAATTTTAGCTCCTTCCTTATCTAGTTTAGGTAAATAATAAGTTGAAAACCTCCAAATCTATACTTGAACAAATTTTATTTTAATGTTGAAAGTTATGAAAAGTTTCCATGATCTATGTAAAAATTAAAAATATGGATTACATTGTGATGCCTTAAAGTAACAAGCACCACATGATAATTTGAAAGAAACCTAAGTTTATGGCTAGTTCACATGAAATAAGAAAAACTTGTTTTAATCCCTGTAGTTGAACTTTGAAAATCATAATACTTGGGAATGAATTTCAAGGACACATATTAACAATAACTCTTCACTTATTTGAAAACAGCATCTCATGCATGCCTCCCCGTAAAGGTATTCTTTTCAATATAATGACAAGCTATGAACAAGTTACAAAAGCTCTGCTGCATCCATTTCTAATACTCATTTGATTGAAGTGCCTGTCACAACAAGATTTTTAATAGAAGTCTTGAATGTCTTTCTTTTTAAGGAAGACCATATTAGCAGCTATGTAACAATCAGAAAAACATAGTGGTTACTCCTTTTCAAAGGAATCACACAATTTATTGATTCTTATTTTACAAGAAAAGAGGAGTAATGAAAAAAATAATTTCTTTAGGCTATGATGGATGAATAAACAAAATTAAAATAAGTGTGTAAGTACTTCAAGTTTGTCACATTAAATGAATGTTAATTTCTACTTAATAATGGCTATAAGATTAAAAATGTAAAGATGACACATCTTGTTTGGTTTTACCGATTATCAGATCAACAACCAGTGTCATTCTCTCTGTAGTTAACCAAACTGTTAATAAAATGTAGTAATAAATTAAGGACATAAGTTTAGTTCATTTCTATCCTAAAATCTCCTTAAAATTGTTGCTTGTTTTAAGCATAAGAAATTTAAAGAGTAATAGTAGATATTATTAAACAAACTGTCTTCACATATAGCATTATTCAGAAAATTTAATATAGTAATCTTGTATTTAATTCAGTATATGCATGAATTATTAGTAAAAGTTTTACATCCTTAATAATTTTTAAGTTGCACTGCAAGTTCATTTTTTAGCTTATTATCCTAATTACTTTATTTCACAAATTACACTAAAATTAAAGAAAAATTGACCAAAGAGTTCACCTGGAAAATGTAAATACTTGAGCTGCTCTGAATGATCCACAGCCAATATTTTCTGGAAGAAGACAAAATAAGACAGATTGTAGAAACCCTCACCTTGGCGGCAATGAAAGAAATCTGAGAGATAAATAGTCATTATCAACCATCTTGCAGAGGAAACTCCACACTCCAAAAGAACTTGTGTTACCAAACTTGTTTTGTTCATGGATGAAAGTGCCTGTATTTTTCAGATCATGTGGACACATTAATTGTTGTATGAGGTAATGTGAAGAAGAGCTGAATCTAAGTGCACCCTGGGAATACTTTTGAATGAAACTATAGAAATTTTAAGAGGTTTTAGATGTCCAATATCATGTATTCTGCAAAGAAAAGATGTGAAGACCAGTCATAAATTTGACATTCTCAAATATTAAAGAAGCATAAAATGAGTTTCTGAAGTTTTGAACAAAACTGGTTAAACATAGAAATTATACTCAAGTTATTATTTAAATTGACCATACATATTTTAATATATTCCTTAGGTTTTTTTATGCTTAATATATCAAACATATTTTATATGCCAAATATATTAAGATACTCCTTGGCTAATTTAGCACTGAGGACCATTATTTTATATTTTTAAGATTAATAAGATAGATTGGCTTCTTGTTTTAAAAATTATTTTATTTATTTACATTTCAGCTGCCCCTCTGATGGCCACCCTTCCACAATTCCTCATTTCACTCCTCCTCCCCACTGTCTTTGAGAGAGTCCCCCCTACCCCCAAAGGCCTCCTCTTTCCTTGAAGCCTCAAGTCTCTCAAGAATTAGGTGCATCTTCTCCCACTAAGGCTAGATCAGGCAGTCCTCTGCTATGTATGTTCCAGGAGGCCTGAGACTAGCCCCTTTCATGCTGCCTGATTGATGGCTCAGTCTCTGGGAGCTCACTGGGGTCTGGGTTAGTTGAGAAGGCTTGTCTTTCTATGGGGTTGCCCTCCCCATCAGCTTCTTCAATCCTCCCCCTAATTCAACCATGGTGGTCTCCAAATCAGTCCAATCATTAGATATAAGAATTTGAGTCTGTTTCTGTCAGCTGTTAATAGAGTCTTTCGGAGGACAGCCATGCTTGGCTCCTGTGTTCAGTCACTTCTCCATTTTAGACCCTGTAGTTCTCTTAGACAGGAACAGATTTGGTCAGACATTTTGACTGTGGAGTAGTAACCCCATTTCTCCATTGAGACTCTGTCTATCTACTGGAGGTGGACTCCTTCAAGTTCCCTCTCCCCATTGTTGGGTGTTTTGGATAAGGTCACTCCCATTGAGTTCTGAGAGTCTCTCACCTCCCAGGTCTCGGGTACTTTCTAGAGGTTTCACCCATGTCCCACCCTCCTCCCAAGGCTGCATGCTTCCATTCATTCTTCTAGACCTCTGGGCTTCTCTGCTATGCAGCACACACCGCCCCCCTATTCCCATACCTGACCCTGGTCCTTTTTTCCAATCCCCATCTCCTCTCTCACCCAGATCCGCCTTTCTCTCTGCCTCTCTTGATTTTCTTCTCCCTTCTAAGTGGAATTGAAATATCCTTTCTTGGGCCTTTCTGCTTGCTACACTTCTTATGACCTGTGGATTGGATCCTAGGTATTCTGCACTTTTTGGATATTATCCACTTATCAGTAAGTACATACCTAATGGGTTACCTAATTCAGTGTATTTTCTAGTTGATAGAAACCTTAAAATAAGGTAAAAGATTATTAAAGGTAGATAGAATACAAGGAAAGTAATCAGAAGTTTAAGAAATATTAAATAGTTTATAATTATATCAGTAGTTTCTGGTGTTGGGCAAGGTCACCAAGGCTACCAAGGAATCCCAGAATGCTCAATGTTCAGCAACACTATCATCTGCTGCCAAGTGCCCCCAGTGAGTGCAGAGCAGCCTCAGAGCAGTTTATCTCACTGACCATTTCTGGTTTTGTTTTTAATGATGAGAGGATGTCCTAACGCCTTCAGGAAGAAAGAAAATGACTTTGTTAACCTTTGATGTCACTCAGTCCCCACATGTTCTTCCAACACCTCACAGATCTACACATCTCCTTATCTCCTCTCCACTCCTCACATTCTTTTATCTTTTATTTATTATTGAGAATTTCATACATTACATTTTGAGCATATTCTTTCTTCTCCCAGATGCTTCCCTACTTAAACTCAATACTGTTTAACTGAAAAAAAAAATGAGATAAATGTATCTGTCACAGTATTTTGAGACTTCAATGAAACAAAACTTAGTGGGAAAGAAAAGTATACCAGTAGATAATTAAAATTGTAAAAAATGTGAATTAAAAGTCTAATGCATAAAACAAAAGCATATAGTGGAAGCAGGATGGAAAATTTTCAGAATAATTTAATCTGTCAATAAATAATGTAATTAAAGATTTATCCAACCTCAAACCCACAATATTATATAGTATTTATACTATACCCCCAAGATAATTTTAGGAATATTTGTTTTATTTCATGTGTATGAGCTTTTGCTAGCATATATATCTTTACAGCATATGTGTACATGGTGATCACAGAGGTTAGAAGATGATATCAGTTACCCTAAAGACAGTTTGTTAATATGGTCTGCCATAACAGAACTGGAAGTTGAACCTGCTTTCCCTGTTAGAACTTCAAATACTGTTACCTGCTGAGCCAGATCTCCAGACATATGTCTCTAGAAACACAATTCATTAGATAAACATATTTACAAGTGTCATATGGACTGAGGCCGCATTAGAATATTGAAGGAAATTTTCTCTATGGGGAGAAATTATAATTCATTTTACCCACTTCAATCTCAAAAACTAAAATATTCTATTCCTATATATATATTGTTTTAATACATATAAAGAATAGAAAATAATTACTGTTGTTCACATCCATAAGCAAACTTACTAATTATGTTTATAATAATGGATTTGCAAAACTTCAATAAATGTTTTTTAATCAAATGGAATAAATATTGCTACATTATGCACATAGACACATGATATATAATAAAATCATTTGTTCTACTTAAAGAATAGTTGAAATTAAAAACAAGAGTTTGATTAGTGGACTCCTACATGAGTGAATAGACTTCTCCCATAAATCCCAAGGCATTAAATGAAAATTGTAGTGCCATGGTATGCCTATAAATTGTCAGTCATGGAATCTCCTGAGGCACTACTACTTCTTGTCCTTAGAACTAGATAGTAGAACTCTATAGTTAAAATGACTGCACAATCTGGTCCCAGGATATAAAGTTGTAGGTCAGAAGCACTATTGAAACTGCTAAGGGGCAACGTCCTCATCAGTCTTACTCAACTGTGGACCATGTAACTGTAGAAGCCATAAAGTCCTTAAAGCCACAGATAAAAACTAAGGAAATCAGGAATGTTAAGCATGCAAGGTTATCTATTTAAATAAAGAGATGGATAGCATGTTTTCTACAAAGAAAGCTAGAAATCAATATGCATAATAACCTGGTTTCCTCTAAATTATCTGTAAGGCAAAGCCTGACTTGAACCTTCTCTTGGACTCTTCCAAACAGGACTAGAGGAAGGTAATAGCTTGGGTGACCTCTGCACTTTCTGTATGACATCTATATGACCAACACCTCATCAGATACTCCCCTAGAACATTAATATAACACATCTAGTCTAGCTATAAAATCTCTATCATATAGAATCTATCATATAGAATCTCTTCATGGAAGAGGAGATGTACTTTTAAAAGTGTTCAATATAATTATGGCTTAAGGTTTATAGTGCATAAGGAATTAAAAGTTATAAACTTAAGATGAACAGAAATAAAAAGAAGAAATATGTATAAATCCATTAAGCAAATCATAATATTTGTATTCATTATGTTTTAGTATATATTTATTTTTAAATACACATGCTTGCATTTTCAGAATATTTTATTTATTTATTTTAATTTATTAAGAACACATACTATAAAATGAATCAATGAAATTTTATCTTTTGGATGGTGGATGAAATAATGGAAAGAGAGAAATTCTAAGTATGTTCAAGGAAATAAGGATAGTGTGCAAAGAATTTCAAGATTTCATTAGCATGGAATGTCAAATATAATAATAAATTAAATAGTATTAAAATATGTTGCAAGATAGTTTTACCAAATATTCCAGAAAAATATTTCACTAATTAATGTGATTCTACACCTTTTGAAAAAATTTAAGTTTCTGGAATTAATGGTAACTAAAATAATCTATCAAGCTAAAGTTGATAGAAAATAAACATTAATAGTTTATAATAAATAAACTATTTATTAATTTATTTATTATTAGTTTAGTTATTTATTATAGTTTAGTTATTACTAATAAAATAAACATAACTAGTGGATAATACCAGAGATGAAGATAAAATCAGGGAGATGTATGTGAAGGAAGGGACTTCATCCTTGTACCGCATAGACACTGTATTATTTGTGTCTGGTGCCTTTGCAGAAAATGAGATAATCCTCCAAGGTCCTCAGTACTGTCGATGAACAAAAGAAAACCTACCCTTTGACTGTAGACTTTGAATTGTTATAGAGCAGTGTGTAAAAGGATTGTATAGTTGTTTTGGTGAAATTACAAGTCTTGTACGTGTTCTTATGAATCTGGGTTGCCATAGTTTGTTTATTTGTCAACTTAATACAAATCTCAACATACCCAGGGAGAGAGAAACTCAAATAAGAAACTGACTTTATCACATTGGTCTGTGGGCAAGTCTGTGATGCATTTTTCTTGAGTGATAATTGATATAGGAAGGCACAACCCACTAAAAACAGTACCACCCCTGGGCAGTCTGAATTTTCCTTTATTCAGAGAGAGACAGAGAGAGAGGACACAGAGAGAGGACAGAGAGAGAAAGAGACAGAGAGAGACAGAGAGAAAGGTGAGAATCTATCAAGCTTCAATTTCTGCTACGGATTTCTAGTTTACCTTCCCTCAAAGATATAAACTGTAAAATGAAATAAATCATTTTTAATTGCTAACTCTATCAAGAGATCACAGGAGCTGTTTTCTACTCGATAGAAATGGAGCTCCAAGAGACAAGATCTATTTTTCTTCTGCTTAATTTTTGATTACTACATGGTGTGTGTGTGTGTGTGTGTGTGTGTGTGTGTGTGTGAATGGGTTCCAGCATGTTCAAAAATTATTTATAATGTATTATTTGCTGCTCAGAAAAGAGGTTTTACATGCCCAAGTATTGAAGATAATTAGAAAGGAAAATTAAAAGCAAAAATCACTAATGAATGTAGATGCAAATGTCGTCAATAAAATTTTTACCTATCAAATCCAAAGGGGCCTAAAAACAGAAAGCACACCAAGACTTAGTTTGGTACCCTGGGAAGAAAGTGTATCAAACTAGTTAAGGCAATGAGCCTTATAAATCAAACGGAAAGTGAAAAGTGTGTTTTAATGGATATGGGAAAAACATTCTATGAAATCCAACAATCTTGCATCCTAAACTCAAAAAATAGACGATTCAGGGGGATCTTACTGTAGAAGTTAAGTCCACTTTTGCCTCCCAGCCCCATGCTCCAAGAATAAGACTCAGGCTCAAAATATATTTATAAATACCTTGGCCATATAGCTAGGCTCTTCTCTGACTAGAACAAAACATAGAACAAAACAAAAATAACCCAATTATTTTAACCTACATTCTGCCACGTGACTAGTTACCTGTGTTCAGGTGCCATGAATCTGTCTCTTCACATCTTCCTGGACAGCTCTCTTATCCTGCTCTATTCCAGAATCCTTTCTCTTCCCAGATGTTACACCTTCTATTTTCTGCCTCAGATCATAGGCTTTTTAATTAACAGATTGATGCATACATACACAAGATATTCTCTCTATATCTTACCTAATATATGCATACCTGCTTAGGATAATTGTCCTACATAATACGGAAAGCTGAAAGCAATATTATACAATTAGGATAGCACCTTATACAAAAGTATTATACTACTTTATACCCTCACTACCTCTACCCCGTACAGCACCTGAAGTCTTCACCAGAGCAGGAAAAACAAATGCCCAAACCAATGATATAGAAATAAAGTAATCTGTTTTCAGGTGAAATGTTATGTAGAAAAAACCAGAGATTCCACTGATTAATTTTACAATGAGTTTTAAAGGTCAGCAAAAAAATGCAATGCACAAATAATCATATGAATTAATTTTTCTTTTTTAAAAATTAACAACAAATTGTCTAAGAAGAAAATGTAAAGAAAAAATCTATTTTTGACAAGAGGAAATAATAAAATAAATAGAAAATGACATTGCGAAAATATACTGCCCCCACCAAAATTACTACAATCTCTATCAAAATCCAAGTGATGTTTTTGCATAGAGTGAAAAATCCTGTATCTCATAAGGACTCATAGAGGATACAAATGAGCCAAAGTAATCTTGAGTAAGAATAAAACTTCAGGCACTGTATTGAATGGAGTTCAAAATATACTATAAAGATTCTAATCAAACAGTATGGTACTGATATAAAAACAAATTTGTAACTGATGAGGAGACTGATAAAAGCCCACCTCTAAAGTGTCTTCAAGCATAAGATCTAAGACTACACAATGATAGTCTCTTTTTAAAATTTCACTGGGAAAATTAATTATTTACATTCAAAAGAATGAGGTTACACCTTTACTTGACTTGACAGAAGAAAGTCAAAAAAGTAATTAAATGTTTAATTGAAAACCACAAATTATAGAGCTAATATAAGGTAGATAGAGAAAAACTTTGGAATATTGGGCTCAGCTAATTATTTAGTAAATAATGAATTTTGATGAATGCCTCATCAGAATCACAAATATAAAGAGGAAAACTAAATACATGCAAATAAATCAATCAAAAAACTTCACAGCAAACTAAAAAGGAAACAAAGACTTAAAGCAACCTATTACTGAATGAAAGTATTTGGAAACAACATGTCTGATAGACAAAATTCAAAATATGGTTTTAAAAAACACCCTACAATTACTAAAACATTGAAAATAATGGTTTAGGAAATGGAAGGTTTGGTTAGTATTTTGTAAACAAGACACCAGATAATGCTATCTGAGAAAATGGAATCTCAGTCGAGAAAATGTTTCCATCAGAATGGCATGTGGTCAAATCTGAAGGGCATTAATGATAGCTGTTGGAAGACTCAGCCCACTATGTGTGGTGCCACCCTGGGTAGTTGTTTAAGAAAGCAGATTGAGCAAGTCACAGTGTGTATGCAAATAAACACCATTTCTGTATAGCCTCTGCTTCAATTCCAGGCTCCAGGTTTCTGCCTTGAATTTCTACCCTAACTTCCACAATGGACCACAAATTGTAAGATGGAATGAACACTTTCCCTTAGTCATAGTGCTTTATCACAAAAATAGTAACAAAATACAAGAGGCAAGGAAATTGAATGGATGTCTTCCCAAACAAATATGTAAATGAGCAATAGAAAATTAGGGACACTGTTTCATCATCAGAAAAAATGCAAACCTGCAAGAAGAAATAATTATAGCCTATTATATTATCTGATATCTAAGGTAAAATTAAATAAACATTTTAAATGTAACAATAATTGATGATGGTGTGGAGAAACTGGGACACTTTATATTATTTTTATAAACACAATGTAATAACCACAATATAGAAAATATAAAGGGTTTTCAAAAATCAACACCTACCTTATCATATATTCTAACAATTTTATTTCTTTAAACATATCAAAAAGCTTGATGACATTATCCCTAAAGGATATTTCTTTACTATATTTCTAATAAGAGCTAATATGTAGAACAAACTAAGTGGCACAATATACAGACAGATAAAGGAAATGAAGGGGGATACATAATCTGTGAATGTAATAGACAAACAGATAAAGAAAAAGAAGGCTTATATAGACGTGAATATGGTTATCAATATATATGGCAGTCATACATATCCACCAGAATACTATTGAGTCTTAAACATATGAAAAAAATCTTTACACAAACAATAACATGATTAAAATTGGAGAGCATTCTGCTACATAAAAAGGCTCATTAAGGAATGCTGCTTTATGATTCTACTTATATGTGACACCCTAACTGTACATTCATGGGGAAAAATGGAAGTGGTCAGTGACACAGCATCATGGTTAAGTGGAGAGGAAAAATGTTATACTGACAAAAATTTTAGTTATGTAAAAAAGAGTAAGTTGTACTAATGCCCTGTATCTACAGGTAACAATTTTGTGTTATGCAGTTACAAAAATATTACTACAGCGAAACTCATGTGTTGTCACTAAAAAGCAACAACAACAAAACTTTTTTTAAATAAAACAAGGAAAGTCTTCAGACAATGAACTCATTCTGCTTGAGGGTCTAGCTTTACAAGAGTGGGCATAAGTCTCAACTCACACCATACATATGTGTAGAAGATTTTGCTGTCTTCTCACCTAAGAAGTTAATTATGAGGATATTTGATTTGTCTTTATTCACTTTGAGATAATTTATACCTGACCTGGTACCATAAAAATAAACCCATTTACTTGAATTTATTTTTAGGTGACTCTAAACTGGATAATTATAAATTTGTTCACATTGCTTTTTTCAGATTATTATCTCATATCTTAAATCTAGGAAAAAAACTAGTATGGTAATTAGAATAAAATAAATTTTATGAAAATAAGTTTAAGATACAATGAACACATTGTTATAAAGATAATTATTCACAAGATGTAATTGTCATCTCAGATGCATGCTGCTGAATTAAATCACTCTTTCTAGATCTTTCTCAACTCTGGCTGGCTGATTCACCTCAGCTGTTCTGGGCCAAACTCCTTTCTAAGCTGACTGATTCAATCTGGAAGTCTATTTCTCACTGAATTGTTCTGCTTGACTTCAAACTAACTGTGGCAATTTGTTATACTCATCTAGCTTCTTCTCATTCACTGATACTTCTTTCTTCACCCAGATCTGGCTTGTTCTCTCTGCAAGCTGTCTCTGCAAAACTGTCCCAGTACAACTGCCTCTGAGCTAAACTCAATGCAATTCAACTGACTGAACCAGACCTGACTCAACTCCAAAGCACTAAACTCAACTGAGTCCCAATTAAGTGACAATTTCTTCCTACACTGACGTTAAATAGCTTCCCTTTCTTATGCTATTCTCATCTGAGTTGGGTGTATTCTCATCTTAATCATTTTGTCAAATTTTTCTCTGATTCTACACTTTATCTGAATTAGATGTCACTTTCAAACATTTCTGCCTCCTTGTACAAAGTACTTTAATTGTTTCAGATTAAAGGTATAGTAAGAGCATTTCTGTATTGCAGCCAAATCATACTATAATCCAGCGTGTGTCTGCATTTCAGATGGATCATATCTTTGGATATAATCTATATTACTGGATTAAAATTCTGCTATATACTGTGAGAAAACACAATTTTAATTAGCAATCTAATGTCTGATAGGACAAAATACTCAGATATAGGATAGCTATGAGGTACAATAAACAATTTAGTATATGTTCATAAAAATAAAAATGTCATCAAAAACTACAAAACTTTAGGACATTTATTCTACTAATGAATAATAACAAGTATAACTCTTTATTACAATCTAGAAACTACATCATAATCAAAAACAGTTTCAATCTACTTTCATGGTAGAGACAGTGTTCTTTTCATAAAATATTGATGAACAATACATTAATTTTGATATATTTAAAATTACAACCCATGTGAATGTGAAAATGAAAGTTACCCATGTGTTAATATGGTAAAAGAAGGAAGCTGATCTAATGTAGGTGAGATTAAGTTCTGAGAAAGCATCTTTTAACTGTAATTTGAATTAAGCTTACAAAATTTTATGACAGGACAAAGCAAATGGTTAACACACATTAAGCTTAGGTCAATAAACCAGTAAAAACTGTCCCATATGTTTTGGCCCCATGCTTATAATAATACCAAGGGAGAGATATAAGTGTGCCAATGGATTAAGTGACAAAATAAATGTATCTGAAGCACCTAGCCCATGAGCCCCCACATGCTGTGTGGTCACATCTACATTGAGGACTTGAAGGTCAAAGTCACACTAGGGATTGCACACACTAAATCCAGAGGTCACAAGAAAAAACATTTCCCACGTCTTCAGTCTAACACTCTTCCAACTGAGCTATTTCAGCTGTGCTAAAAATGTGTAGCTCAGGCTGGCCTCCAACTTGAGGTCCTCCTGCCTCTGCCTTCTTCAGCAAATCCTACTGGCTTGTGACATCACAACTGGCCATCTACCACTTCTTAGTTTCCAGTCACAAACTCATATTCAAAAGGCCCCCTTTTCACATTTAACCAAACTGATTCTCTGTTTATTTGATAGATCACTTTGTATAGTTATAATAACCAAATTTCTACTGACATTTACAACGTTTTAAATACATTTAAAGGGTTACTTGAGGAACCTCCAGAATGGTTTCCTGAGTGGTTGTACCAACTTGCAATTCCACTAACAACGGAGGAGTGTTCTTCTTTCTCCACATCCTCACAAGCATCTGCTGTCACTTGAGGTTTTGATCTTACCAATTCTAACTGATGTGAGGTGAATACTCAGGGTCATTTTGATTTGCATTTCCCTGATGACTAAGGACGTTAAATATTTCTTTAGGTGTTTCTCAGACATTCGAGTTTCATCACATGAGATTTTTGTTTGTTTGTTTGTTTGTTTGTTTAGCACTGTACTCTATGTTTTAATAGGGTTGTTTCCCTAAAGACTAGCTACTTAAATTCTTTGTATATATTGGATATTAGCCCTCTATTGGATGTAGGATTGGTAAAGATCTTTCCCTAATCTGTTAGTTGCCATTTTGTCATATTGACAGTGACATTTGCCTTATAGAAGCTTTGCAATTTTATGAGGTCCCATTTGTCTATTGTTGATCTTAGAGCATAGGCTATTGGCGTTCTATTCAGGAAATTTTAACCTGTACCCAGATGTTCAAGGCTCTTCTCCACTTTCTCTTTTATTAGTTTCAATGTGTCTGGTTTTATGTGGAGGTCCTTGATCCACTTAGACTTGAGCTTTGTACAAGGAGATAAGAATGGATCAATTTGCATTCTTCTACATGCTGACCGACAGTTGAACCAGCACCATTTGTTGAAAATGCTGTCTTTTTTCCACTGGATTGTTTTAACTCCTTTGTTAGTGTGGTGGTTCTTCAGAAAATTGGGCATAGTATTACCTGAGGACCCAGCTATACCACTCCTAGTCATATACCAAAAATACCTTTCAACATAGAACAAGGACACATGCTTCACTATGTTCATAACAGCCTTACTTATAGTTGCCAAAAGCTGGAAAGAACCCAGATGTCCTTCAACAGAGGAATGGATACAGAAAATGTGGTACATTTACACAATGGAGTACTACTCAGCTATTAAAAACAATGAGTTCATAAAATTCTTAGGCAAATGGATGGTACTAGAAAACATCATCCTTAGTGAGGTAACCCAATCACAAAAGAACACACATGGTATGCACTCACTGATAAGTGGATATTAGCTCAAAACTCAGAATAACTAATATATAATTCACAGACCACATGAAGCTCAAGAAGAAGGAAGACCAATGTATGGATGCTTCATTACTTCTTAGAATGGTGAAAAATATTCACAGGAGAAAATACAGAGACAAAATGTGGAGAAGAGACTCAAGGAAAGGCCATCCAGAGACTGGCCCACATGGAGATTCATACCATATACAGTTACCAATCCCAGACACTATTGTGAACACTAAGAAGTACATGATGACAGGAGCCTGATATAGCTGTCTCCTGAAAGGCTCTGCCAGAGCCTGACAAATACAGAGGCAGATGCTTTCAGCCAAACATTGGACTGAATATGACATCTCTACTAGAAAAGTTAGAGAAAGGACTGAAGGAGCTGAAGGGGTTTGCAACCATATAGGAAGAACAACAATATCAACCAACCAGAATCCCCCAAGCTCCCAGGGATTAAACTACCAACCAAAGATTACGCATGGAGTGACCCATGGCTCCAGCAGCATATATAGCAAATAATGGCATAGTTGGACATCAATGGGAGGTGGGGTCCTTGGTCTGGGAAGGCTAGATGTCCCAGTGTAGGGGAATGCCAGGGAAGGGAGGAGGGAGTGGGTGAGTTGGTGGGGAACTCCATCATAAAAGCAGGAGGTGAGGGTTTTAGATAGGGCAGGACATTTCAGGGGGCAACCAGGAAAAGGGATAACTTTTGAAATGTAAATAAAGAAAATATCCAATAAAAATATATTTCAAAAAAGGGTTAGTTGAAGTTGAACTTCAGCTAATACACAGAAAACTCACAAATGGAATCCAAATTAATTGTGTTTAATGAATGTAAAGTACAGGAAATGCTAGGAAAACTAATAAAACCATAAAACTTAAAGCCAAAAACATATCTGCACCTTTGAAAGAAACAGAACAATGATACAAGATATAGACCATTCAGAATGTTTGTGCCATATCAATATTTTCCAAGAAATGTGTCTTCTCTTTCATACTGAAGTCTAAGATTTCTGAAAATCTACTTTGTTTAAACAATGTGACAAAGAAAGAATATCTGGGAACAAAACAGTCCATATAGAAACTACACATGATAATGAAAATAGAAGAAAATAGTATTATTGCTAAAAACTTACAAGAATATTTGTAATGTGAACATTAGCCCTGCTCAGAAGCCAATGAAATCAGAAAAAATGACCAAATAAAAATATAAAAAAGACTGCCTTTTGGATACCACTTAAACAGAGAATAACTCCATGTTTACAGCTAAATCAATCTTATATATTAAAATAAGTGATGCATGAAATAAATTCTATTAAATTATAGATAAATTTTAAAACTGGTGAGATTTTAGGAAACCATGTAAACAAGAGACCTTGAGGCTTGGACTTTGCCAAATTGCAGAAAATCTATTTTAATATACCCAATATATCTTAAAAGGAATAGTAAAAATGTATTATCTCACCAATACCCACACAACAAATCAATGTATACTATTTTATTGACTATTTAGTAATATTTTTCTGTGTTGGGAATTGAACCTAAATACAAGTATAATACTTGTAAATACTCTGTTAGTGAAATATTTTCTTGGCAGTTCACTGTTGAATATGTAAGTACTATGCATTTTTTCTGTTTCTAGTCTATCCTCAAAGATATAGATAGAGCAGAGACTCCAATATAAAAACGGTTTCTTAAGGAAGATGAATTCCATGAAAAATTTTGGACTTTCCCATCAAATTTTACTACAGTATTAATCATATCTTCTAATATTTATGACACATTTTCCTTAAATTCACGTTGTATGTGTGAGTGTGTGTGTTAGTCAAAGGACACCCCCTAGAAATTGGTTCTCTGCCTTTAAGCCTCTGCATTTGTGTCCCCTAATTTAACACAATGTCAGGCTTTGGGCAGGACCCTGTATACACCGAGCCACCTATCTCAACACAATCAAGGTGATTAAAGCAAAGTTAGTTTTCTATTTTTTTCATTAATGTATTTATTCACTTTACATCTCAATATCAGCTCCCTCTCTCTCCACACAGTCCTCACTCACAAAACTCCTCCTCCAGTCCTCGTCCCCTTCTCTGAGAACTGGGAGGCACCCCTTCAATATTACCCCACCCTGGCACACCATGTCACTGCAGGACTAAATACATTTCCTCACACTGAGACTAGATAAGGCAACTCAATTAGCAGAATGGGATCTACAAGTAGGCAACAGACTCAGGAACGACACTGTTCTAGTTGTTGGATAACCCACATGAAGGCCAAGCGGCACATCTGTTACATATGTACAGGGGGCTAAAGTCCAGTCCATGCTAGCACTTTGGATGATGGTTCAGTCTCTGGGAGCCCTCAAGAGTCCAGGTTAGTTGATCCTGTTGGTCTTCCTGTAGAATTCCTATTCTCTTTACATCCCTCAATCCTTCTCCCAACTCTTCTACAAGAATCCCTGAGATCTATCTAATGTCTGTTTCCAGTACAGTTAAATTAGAATCCTTTCTGCAAGTGTAACAGAATATCATTAATAGCATTGGGGAATGGTTCTTGCCAGAGGAATGGGTCTCAATTTGGACCATTCATTTCTTGGCTATTCCTTTTGTCTCTGGATCATTTTTATCCCTGCACATCTTGTTAGGCAGGACACATTTTGAGTCAAAGGTTTTGTGGGTAGGTTGCTGTTTAAATCTCTCTTCATGGGGCATGGCTTAAGAAAGTGAAAGTGTCTAATGCTAGGAGTCTCAGCTAGAGTCACCCTGGGGCTTCCCCCATGCCCATTTTTTTTTTTTTTGGCACTTCCAATATCCCTTCCCTCTTCCCTAATCTCTCTACACCAGATCTCCCTGCACTTTTCTAGTCCCCATCCCTCTCCCACCAGTTTCCTTCATCCATTCACCTCTGATACTGATTTTACTTCCCCTTCTGAGAAAGATTTAATAATCCTCCATTGGTTCTGTACCGACATATTTTCCTTGCAAGTTGGGAGAAACTAAGGTGAGAGGAGTAAAGATGGGAAGAGTAGGCGTAAGGAGAGGAAGAGGAGAAGAAAGAGGAGGAGTGAGGAGAGAGAGGAGAGAGGAACATGAAAGCAGATGTGTGCGTGTCTATAGTAGTCAAAGGTAGTTGATATACCTAGGTTGGGTATTGGGCTACACCTCTAACTGTGTGGGTATCTTGTTATTGAGCATATCAAATATATTAAGTTTTTGGATAATGTTTAAACATTAGAGTCTCATTTTTCTACCAAGCCCACATAGATGGTGGGATGGTCTGGACTCAGCCCAGCCTTGTGGAGACAGCTGGTGTCTTGTGGGTGGCAGGGCATGTGTCTCTGGCTTCCTGAGCCAGCAGTCTGAGCCAGCAGCCTGAGACACACCTCCACTCATGCCCTCAGGACTAGCATAGTCTGAAACATGGCAGCCCCATATCACAAGACAGATTGGGTGCTGCCATTTTAAATATCTCCCACAACAAAGTGGCGCCTAACGTGGGGCATGAAATCACTAGAAATTTAAGTCTATTTCACCTGAGAGTAAAAATTGTATTTTTTTTTTTTAAAGAAAGTGAGTAGTAAGCACTGAGAGAAGTCACGTGGATCCTAGTGTGGGAACCCTGAACAAAGAAAACTGCTTGTCCCCTGCTGAAAGGAAACACAGGTTGCTTTTTGTTAAGAAAAGAAGGTAGCTTACTTTTAGAGCAGAGAAATTGAACTGTGAATTAAAATTGAGATTATTTGTTTTTAAGACAGATTTAGAAACAGAAACAGTTTTGTTCAATTCACGAGAGAAAATATTTGTCTGTGGCCCTAGGCACAGAATCACAGACAAACAGGTATACTTTTTAGCCAAGAAAGCTAAATAAATAAGCCTCCATTGTGAAGCAGTTACTAATTTAAGTATAAAGTTAAAATATAGGGATTATTTGCTTTTTGGAAAGATTTATAAACAGATTTTTTGGAATCACATGGGGATTATCACCCACGGTTTAAAACTTAGATAAGGAAAATTGACACTGACTCTAGAGTGCAGAGTACAGTGTATAAGTATAAGCTGCTCTGGAGTACAGAGCCAAACAGATAAATGGTATAAATAAAACACTATTCTAGGCAGAATGCTGAACAGAAAGAGTATAAATCAGATGTATTCAAATGATATGAAGTTATATTGCGTCACAGGAGACTTGGATTCTGTCTAACATGGACCCCATGGGAATTCTGGGTTCATTTCCTGCTTGGCAAAATAGGAAAAACCTAATAATAGGCACATGCAGTATTTTAGTTATTAAATTGATTTTATTTTCAAGATGGGTGTAATTTTCAGTTTTGTGGTTATATTTTTCCTCTGAGAAAAAGGTCAAGATAAAGGGTTTTGTGGTTACTGGCTTAAGGAATGATGTTTTGGGAAAAATGTTTGGTCTGTGTGTTTTCAAAAGAGCTGATTAAGATATTTCTACCTCCCAAAATTATGTGGATTAGACATGACACAGGCGGGCTGCCAGAAGAATAGATTCCAGAATTAAAACAAAAAATTATCTTGATACTAAAATTTGTTTTGAGAATTGTATATTGCAGAATACATAGCCTTGGTATATCTACTCATCAAGAAAGCTGAGCAGACCTGTTCGAACCTCCAATGTCCTGGAATTTCAGCTGGATGCAGTGAAGACACAAAAGTCAGAGGCTTATCAACTTACCCTTCCTCCAATCCTTCTTCTAATATCTCAATGCCCAAATTCAGCTTGAAGAAGTTAAGGAAGATTAGGCGCCCCTATTCCCTGAGCTTGGGGACTGAGGTGGTTAATATTAGTCTGTCCTTCTAGGGAAAAAGTAATGGTTTTATTAGAACAGGGAGGAATAGCTAGAATTGATTACATAGCCATAACCTTTTGGTAGAAATCTCTATAATTGTTATTAAGCTGAGATTAGGAATGGTGATTTCTCCCAAAGTTCTTTTATTGTGCAGGATTGTGTTGACTATACTGGGTGATTTGTGTTTCAATACGAAGTTGAAAATTGCTCTTTCAAAGTCTATAAAGATGTGTGTTAAAAATTTTGATGGGAAATTCATTGAATCTGTAGATTACTTTTGGTAAGATGGTATATTCATGATGTTAATGCTATCGGTTAATGAACATGGGTGATATTTCCATCTTCTGATATCTTTATTTCTTTCTTTAGAGACTTGATGTTTATGTCATACAGGTTTCACTTGCTTTGTTAGAGTTAAAGCAAAATGTGTTATATTATTTGTGGCCACTCTGAAGGCTGTTTTCTCTTGATCTCCTTTAGTTGTCTTATTGCTCTAGCTAGAATTTCTAGTGCTATATTGAAGAGATAGGGAGAGAATGGACAGCCGTATCTTGTCCCTGGTTTTAGTGGAACTGCTTTTAAGTTTCTCTCCATTTAATTTTATGCTGGTTATTGAATTGTTGTTTGGTGCTTTTATTATGTTTAAGTTCATGTCTGTATTCTTCATCTCTTCAAGACTTTTAACATGAAATGGTATTGGATTTTATTAAAGGCTTTTCAGCATATAATGAGACGACCATGTGATTTTGTCTTTCAGTCTGTTTATACATTGTGGATTACATTGATGGATTTTCATATATTGAAACACCTCTACAACCCTTGGATGAAGCATATTTGATGACAGTAGATAATGTATTTGATGTGTTCTAGGATTCAGTTTGCAAGTATTTTATTGACTATTTTTCATCAACGTCCACAGGGAAAATTGGTCTGAACTTCTTTTACTTTGTTGAGTCTTTGTGTGGTTTAGGTATCAGGGTGACTTTGGCCTCATAAAAAGAATTTGGCAATATTTCTTCTGTTTCAATTTTATGGGACAGTTTGAGGAGGATTTGTATTAGTTTTTCTTTGAAAATTATGTAGAAATTTGACCTAAGACCATCTGTTCCTGGACTTTTTATGCTTGGGATAATTTTAATGACTGCTTCTAGTTCCTTAGAGAGTATAGGATTATTTAGGTAGTTTACCTGATCTTGATTTAACTTTGGTAAGTGGAATCTGTCTAGAAAATCATTGAGATTTTCCAATTTTGTGGAGTACAAGATTTTGAAGTAAGAACTAATGATTCTTTGACTTTTCTCAGTGTGCATTTTTATGTCTCCCTTTTAATTTTTGATTTTATTTGGGTACTGTCTCTCTGCCTTTTAATCAGTTTGACTAGGGTTTGTCTATTTTGTTGACTTTTCTCAAAGAACCATCTTTTGGTTTCATTGATTCTTTGTACTGCTCTTTTTCTTTCTAATTGATTGTTTTTAGCCCTGAGTTTGATTATTTCCTGCCATCTACTCCTCATGGGTCTGTTTGCTTCTTCTTCTTCTTCTTCTTCTTCTTCTTCTTCTTCTTCTTCTTCTTCTTCTTCTTCTTCTTCTTCTTCTTCTTTTTTTTCTTTTTTTTTTTCTAAAGCTTTCTGGTATACATTTAAATTGTTATATGAGAACTCTCCAATTTCATTATGAAGGCACTTCATGCAATGAACTTTTCTCTTAACACTGCTTTCATTTTATCCCATATATTTGGTTATGTTGGGCCTCATTTTTTACTGAATTCTAGAAAGTCCTTATTTTTTTCTTTGTTTCTTTCCTCTACCAGTGATTGTTAAGTAGAGAGTTGTCTAGTTTTTATGATGATATATGTAGGCTTTTTGTTGTTTCTGTTGTTGAAGACTTGCTTTAAACAATGATTGTCTAATAGGAAATAAGAAATTACTTCAATTTTCTTGTATCTGTTGAGGCTTGCTTTATGACTTAGTATATGGTCAATTTTACAGAAAGATCCATGAGGTTCTGTAAAGGTGTAATCTTTTGTGATTGTGTGAAATGTTCTGTAGATGTCTGCTACATCCATTTGATTCATAACCTCTGTTAGCTTCTGTCTTGATTACCTGTCAGTTGGTGAGATTTTGTGTTAAAGTCTCTGACTTTTGATGTGTGGGATTTGATGTATATTTTAAGCTTTAGCAATGTTTCTTTTATGAATGTGGGTACCCATGCATTTGGGGCATAGGTGTTGAGAAACATCATCTTGGTGGATTTTTTCTTTGATGAGTATGAAATGTCCTTTTTCATATCTTTGGATTACTTTTCTTAAAATGTGGGGTTTTTTAGATATTAAAAGGACTATCGCAGATTGTTTCTTGGGTCTATTTGCTTTGAAATTTTTCTGCTCATTACTCTGAAGTAATATCTCTCTTTGTTACTGAGGTATGTCTTGTGTGTGCAGCAAAATGATGCATCCTATTCACACAACCACTCAGTCAGCCTGTGTTGTTTTATTTCAGGATTGAGACCAGTTGGTGTTAAGAGATATAGATATTAATGACCAACCAATTAGTTCCTGTTATTTTGATGATGGTAGTGCATAGGTTCCTGTTTTGGAGGGCGTCCCACAAAGATCTCCAGCCTATCTGGGTGCAGGGGTCTGGGCCAAGGGGATAGAGTGTGAGCAGGAAAGGGGAATCACTGCTGAGTCTCCCTGTATCTCCACTGTCACTACCCAGTTACTTCCAGGTGCTACACTTGTCTCTCCACTCCGAGCAGGCCCTGGCTGGGCCGGTGAGAAGCCAGCTAGCTAGCAAGTAGGGGAGGGTCCTGAAGGTGCTTCAGGAGAGCAGATCTCTTCCCAAGTGCTACAGCTCTTGCTACAGAAACTCTTGGACACCAGGATGGATCTTGCACACCTTTACTTCTCCTGAATAGGGCTTTTATATAAAATTTTGGGGTGGGTTATAGTCTGGCAGCAAATAACTCATATTGGCTTGGTCTGAGAGCTTGGAGATACCTCATCTACATGTGGGAGAGTCTGAGGCACTATTCCTGTGTGACTGATGGCTATAGACCTCTTTGTGGGAGGGGCTGTGAAGGGTTGAAGCTAAGTGAGAGAAACCAGGAGCCCAGGAGCAAGGCAAATACCTTCCATTCCATTAGAGTCCAGGGTTCAAGGCCTGTGCTAGACCAGGAGCCCAGCTGCCTCTCACAGCCCACTGTCCCACAGTGGTGGTACTGTGTGTGTGTGTGTGTGTGTGTGTGTGTGTGTGTGTGTGTGTGTGTGTTTCTCTTGTTTTAGTCTTTCTGTTGTGGAATTATCTATTTCATGTGCTTTCTTGGGTTTAGTTACCCTCCTTGTGTTGGAGTTTTCCTTCTAGTATCTTCTATAGGGCTGCATTTGTGGAAGGATATTGTTTAAAATGTGTTTTGTTATGCAATATCTTTTCTTTGTCTATGGTGTTTAGAATATTTGTTGAGCAAAGATATTTGGGCTTGCATCTATGATCTGTTAGAGACTGTAAGATATCCATATAGGTCCCCAATCTCAGCTAATTGGTTGTCTGCATCTGTATCAATCAGCTGCTAGTAGAGCCTCTCTAATGACAGCCATGCTAGGCTCCTGTCTGCAAGCACAACATGGCATAAGTAATAGCATCAGGATCTGGCGCCTGCATATGAAATGAATACAAAGTTGAGCCACTGAATAGCCTTTCCTACAATCTCTGCTCCAGTTTGTTTTGTTTGTTTGTTTTGTTTTGGGGTTTTTTTTTTTTTTTTGTCCCTGCATTTCCATGCATGTCCTCTTGGGGTCTAGCTTACCTCACTCAGGATGATATTTTCTGGTTCCATCTATTTGACTGTAAAATTCAAGTTGTCCTCATTTTTCATACATAGCTGAATAGTATTTCATTGTGTAAATAAACCACATTTTCTATATTCTTCTGCTGAAGGACATCTGGGTTGTTTCCAGCTTTTGACTATTATGAATAAGGCTGAAATGCTAAAAATATCTACATTCTAAAAGAACAGAACTTTTCAATATATACACACATATATATGTGTCTGTGTGTATATATTGAAAACCACCTTTGTAGTGTCTACTAAGCACTGCAAAGTGTATGCAGCAGCTCCCATGGAATCTCTGTTTCCTAGCCAGAATTGGTTCAAAATTTATAGACATGAGCAGAGTCTTACATGACCGAAAGATAAGTATTGTATTTTTATTTGAATTTTAGTGTTTCTGTTACCATCTTCAGCCTTTTGCAGGCTCAAAATAAGAACTTGATTTATAAGAAGGTACTGTCTCAGAAAAGATGCCATGGAAACTGAAGAAGTTGAATGTAGTTGGGGCAGCCCTGAACAAATAAATGGGTTTGCTCCACTGTAACATTATCTTTTTCTGTTGCTGTAGTTGGTTGGTTGGATGGTTGGTTTTGTTTTGTTTTAAATTTTTGTATGTTTGTTTGTTTGTTTGTATGTTTCAGGGGGTTGACAACATTCTTTTTTTAAGCACAAAGAAATTTGAGGATATAATCTAATGTCCTATTTTCCAGATTGCTTTGAGAATTATGTAAGAAATTTTGTGTGTATGTGTATGTAGAGGACCAGAAACTTCAGGGTGGTGAAGAAATACTAAATTCAGTGATAGTTAAAAGAGCTCCCAAGGACTAAACCACCAACCAAAGAGTGCACGTGGAGGATCCCATGGATTCAGCTGCCTATGTAGCAGAGGACTGCCTTATCCAACATCAATGGGAGGGAAGGCCCTTGGTTTTGTGAAGGGATGCCCCAATGTAATGGAATACTAGGGCAATGATGCAGGAGTAAGTGGGTGGATAGAGGAATACCCTCATAGAAGCAGGGATGGAGGGGAAACCATAAATTAAAAAAATACAAGTAATTAATAAAGAGTGAAGGCAAACATTTTGTAGAATGTTTATGCTTTGGATAAAACATCGTTAAGCTATATATTAAAAACTTACTAGATTAGCACCTTCAGGCAATGCAGCAATATGTTCAATACAAGTACAAACTTATATACAAGAAATCCTAATATTATTCTACTCTACTCCCTTTTAATTAATTTAGTAGTTTTTTTCTTTTATACAAACTAGATTCTCAGCAGAAATAAACTTTTTAAAACTCTACAGCTAAAAATACATAAGTGTTTCAAATCTCACACAGAAATTAGATTTCAACTGCAGGTTTGATACCTATAACTCAGTACTTATTGAGATGGACATATGATTTAAAACTGAGATGAGAAAGAAAAGCAATCATTATCCATTCATTGGACATGTCTGTGGAAAGCTATTATGACATATTTCATTATACTTTTTCATCATGCTATTTACTATGCTAATGCAAGCTTTGTGAAGTTTGTGATATCAAAAAGATTGTTTAAGCAAATAGCATATGCCAGAGTAAATCCATCGAAAAACTACATTTTAAAGCTCCATTTATGATAAGATGCAAATTTTCCCATTAAAACCCAGAAAGTAAAGGCAAAGGTTTGATTCTTTAAGGAGAAAGGAGCAAGGTGACATTACCTTAGTTTTAAAGCAGCTCTTCAGAGTCGTAGCTTGCTTTCTGTTACTGTTATAAATACCATGACCAAAAGCAAGTTGGAGGAAGAAAGAGCTGATATATCATATAGGTTATAAAAATAGATCATCATCAAGGAAAGTCAATATAGGAGCTCAAGACAGGAACCTGGAGACAAGAACTGGAGCAGACAGTAGAGAAATCCTGATTACTGACTTGTTCCTCCTGGCTTCCTCAACTCCTATTTTAATAAAGCCCAGGTCCATCACCCCAGAAATAACATCATGCACACTGGCTTGGGCACTCTTAAATCAATTAACTATCTAGAAAGTGCTCCAGAGACATGCTCCCAGAACAACATGATAGACATAATTACAAAATAAAAGTCCACTCTTCTTAGATCTGTCAAGCTGACAACTAAGATCATCCATTATGTCAGCATGTGTGGTGATTTTAATATGCTTGGTTCATGGGAAGGGCTGCTATTAGAAGGTGTGGTCTTATTGGAGTAGGTGTGGCCTTGTAGAGTACTGGTGGAAGTGCATCATTGTGGGGGTAAGCTCTAAGGTCCTATGCTCAAGCTTTGTTCAGTGAGGATGAGACCCCTCTCCTAGCTCCTTGCTGAAGTTAATCTGCTGCAATGATAATTGATTGAACCTCTTAAATAGTAATCCAGCCCAAATTAAATGTTGTCCTTTATAAGAGTTGCCTCAGTCATGGTGTTTCTTCACAACAATGAAACTCTAACTAAGGCAGTATGCATTCCCTGAAGAAAAAAAAAAAAAAAAAAAAAAAAAGCCTTTATTTGAAGAAAAAAAAAATACCAGGGTTTTCCTTAACTGGAGACATTTTTGATCTCTGAGTATTGCAGTGTCTAATCCTTGGATGTCAGTTTGTTGAAAGATAGAAACTTTTATCAAATTAAATTGTGTCTCAAAACACACACTTTTACATTTATTTGCTTATATATGTGCATATGAGTATGGGTACATTAATGTCATTATATGCATGTGAAAATAAGATGACAACTTGGGGGGAATCCTTATTTTTCTTCTAACATGTGAGTTCTCAGGAACAAATTCAGATTCACTGTCTTGGAAGCAGGCACTTATACCTGCTAAGCCTTCTTTCCATACCTACTTTATTTTTCCTTTTAAAAAAAAATCCTCGCAACTATATTTAACTACAATTAGCATAGAATTTTAACTTCAATTATCAAACAGTTATTTTGTTTTCAACTTATACCATTGGAGAAAGACAACAGTATTCCTAGCATGAGCATGAACAAGTCATATTGACAGATGTATTTCTTCTTTAAATGTTACATTTCATGGAAATGGATTTTTAAATAGGTGACTAATGTTTTTGACAAGCCTGAAATTTCTGGACATGTATTTTTCACTCATTGGAACAAAATGATTTAGTATGAGTCTCTAGGTCATGATACTCATAAGTATTTAGCAAAACAAAGCTCTGAATCAAATGTGCTAACTTATTTTTAGTTGAGGTAAATTTGCTTGGGTAGAATTAAGTAGCTATGTCTTATGTTGCAATAATAACTGAAATATCTGCAACTTTATCCCTTAGCTTTAAAAGACTTTAATTATTAATAAAAATAAGTTTACCATCCAGAGGTTAACTTCAGAATATCATCTGCATGGCCACATCCTGCTTTTAGCTGAGAACATGATAACCAAACTTTAAGAACTGGATGATTTTTCAAGTTACACTCAGGCTCATCACCTAAAATAAAATTATACTTAAGCTACTAATACTTCCTAAGTCGAGAGTGGGAAGCTAGCAGCTGTTAATGTTTTCATTGAAAGTATACAGTGCCCTCAGGTTTAAGATATATTTTGCATTGCAGGAAAGTGATAAGTAGTTAAGCAGCCAATTTTTAAGGTACATGAATTTATATCTTGCTACCACATCAAACAGAGTAACTTAAGCTTAGCTGTTCGCAGCTAATCTTCTGCAAAATGTCAAAAAATATATACATAGTGTATCCAGCCAACAGCTGCCTCCAAAGATAAAAAATTTCTAAATTATATTTCAAAGACAATCCACCTACATTGCCATTGCTCTAAACTTATCTTGAACAGTACATTAAAACTGTCAAATTCTATATTCAAGGAAATAAAATCAGAAATTATCTACCTAAGTTTATGAGCAGACACTAAAATTTGTTCTTTGTAGTGATGTAGTCTGATTCAACCATTAACCACAGCTATCTCTGTACCTTACATGAGAATCATTTCATACAACATAAAGGTTTTTTTTTTCTGTTTTCAAAATGAACCATCAGAAAGTATCCTTCATAGATTTTTTCCATGTTGTGAAACCCATAAATAAATGATGAGTTTTGTTCCTGTATAGCAGGATACTAATGATGTGAAGGACATCACATAGATGGGGTCTTGGTATAGAAAATTGTATGGATGTGTTCCTCAGAGATGAAGCCCTTAGTATTTTCCTTAGCAATACTTAAGGCTCACATATTTAGTTAGCTTCATGGGACCTGCTGTTGTGACCCCACCATTACTGCAAGCCCCACCATGTTACTTACCTGGTGTGGAAGCAACAGTGGGAACAATAAAGACCAGTCTTGCCTTGTAGCCAAGGAGAAAGCATCTACTACCAGATGTGCCTTTCATTTTCATTAAACACTGAGCTTAATTTTGCAATGTGACCATGCTTTCCAAAGCTTGCACTTTTTCAGGAGTTACTTTTTTTCCCCTGCATGGACACTATTCTGTGCAAGGCTCCAGTGTGTATTCATTTCTTGCTGTATGCACACAAATGTTGCTGTGCGCACACAAATGCCTTTTCTTCCTAAAAATCCTTGCACTTATATGTATCATAACAGTGATCACAGTAATTTATCCTTACCCTTTCTTTTATAAACTCGGTTCCAGCAATGCATAGCTTTTGTTTCTTTTTTTCTTCACCTTCACTCTACCAATCACCTCTACAATAGGTATAACTGCTAAAACACCAGTTCCACAGAGAGCTGTCTGAGAACTCTGGATGTGTCTATGTTTGATCACACATTATTCCTCATCTTTCTGTTACAAGTGTTAGGAAACTGACATTCAGAAGCTCAATGAATTGGTACTTAAACCATATGTGGAGGTAGGACTTTACCCTAGTTCAGCTTAAGGCATAGCAGAAATTTTTCCTACTAAATTTTAAGTTACATTCACTCCAGTGTGCACTATGTCCTATGCTTTAAACTGGATCACCTTTTGCAATTTTTTCTTGATTCTTAAATTTACACTTGAAACCTGGCTGAAGTTTGGACTCATCATCATTTTGAAATAAAAAAAAAAATTAGTAGGAGACCACATCTCCTATTTTCATCAAAATATCATAATCTAAAACATATAAAAATCTTATTTTCTTAAACTACATTCTCACTTATGTGTCATAGAATATGAAAATTCTTCCCTTATCCAGTAAAATGTTTTTCTCCATTACCGGTCACTTCTTTTTGTTTTGGTTTGGTTTTGTTTTTTGGTTTTTGGTTTTTCGAGACAGGGTTTCTCTGTGTAGCCCTGGCTGTCCTGGAACTCACTCTGTAGACCAGGCTGGCCTCATACTCAGAAATATGCCTGCCTCTGCCTCCCAACAGCAACAGTCACTTTTACTTTCAAAGGTAATAATATAGCTTAAATAACCGTGGCATAAAACTGCCTTCTGAATAGGAAGCACTGCAGTTATTTCTTCAAAGTTTTCAATAATTATATATCATGAAACAAATTGAATATCAAAAAATGATACACAAATAATATCTGAAAATGTATAATGACTGCAACAAAAGCTTAATATTTTGCTGCACATATCTTTGGCATGTATTGAGGAGTTAGAGACCTTGTAATTGCTTTATTATTTGTTTTTGAAGAGCTAAAACTTTCAGAGTATTTTTGTGTACTCTAGACAGAATTCTGTCTACTGACACACATATTGTATAAGTCTCATATAACAACAGAGCATTGCTTGACTTAAAAGTTATGGATACACATTAACTATAATATTATAATAAAATATTAATTTATAATTTCATAAGGCTCATATGTTATAAATATAATAGCTGAGCTTAAAGATAAACATAAGAGGAGATTATTAATATGGAAACATAAACTTCAAGTCAACAATCATCATCTCTCACTTTTAAAAGATTTTTACTCATTTGAGCAATAAAGCATCAAAAATCTCACATATCAGTACTTTAGTCAAAACAATGTATTTTAAATATTTTATTCTTCAGCAGCCATTACATTTCATTCAACAATTGTCAATATTCATTCTTATCATACGCTCGTATGCTAACAATAAATAGAGCAGATGTAACTACCAGCAAATGGTCAATTAAGTATTATGGAATCCCATCACATTTATAGTGCTTCAAAATGTCAGAAATGAGAGCAGAGGCAATGTGGTGCTAAATTTCCAAGGTAATGTACTCTAAGCTGGCATGGCATGTGGGTACTCTCACAAATCACCACAGACTTTGAAATGTCCTTTGCTGCCCTCAATTATGTCAGGAAACTTCTTTCTTTATCTGGCTTGCAACTGCAACAGGAAACTTCCATGAGAGGTCCTGCACAAATATTCATTTGTGTGACTCAAAATGGCTTGTGTTCCTACTCAGTGTTAATATGATGAAATGGACAGTATGGATGCTTCCTAAAAATCATAAAGTTTATCTGCTTTATATCTACATTGAATTATTCTTTGTAGTCTTTAAATGTTTTATCCAGTGCTTGATAAATCATTGATTTATCATATACTTGCAATCAATAGTTGCATACATGTGACAGTTAAGGAAAGGACTGCAACTCACAGTACAGAATGCTTTCCTAACACTACAAAGAAATTGAGCATGCTTGCACAGCAGCCCAGATGAATGGAAAACAATCAGGCCTTCATGGTTATCCTCAACCACAAACTGAATCAAGGCCACCCCATATTGAATGAATAGATCACATACGAAAATGCAAAGGTAAAAAGAATATTAATATAATAAAATAATTTTAAGCTGGGCAGTGGTGATTTACAGCTTTAATCCTAACACCTGGGATGCAGAGGCACATAGATCTCTGTAATATAAAGGCCAGCCTGGTCTACAGAGCAAATTCCAGAACAGCCAAGGCTATGTCTCAAATAAATAAATAAATAAATAAATAAATAAATAATAAATAAACATTTAAAAATTAAAACAACAAAAACTAAAATGCATCAAAAACTAATTTGCAATTTTTAACTGGACTCTCAAATTCTATGACCACAGTAGCAATTAGTGTATATAATGTACATAGCAGTCCAGTACATAAGAAGGCAGTGGAGCAGAGTAAGAAGTGACAGCCTTAATTATGGCACAATGAATTTTTTTTGAGGGTCTTTATTCCAGAAAGAGAGGATTCTGTTGAGGACAGTGCAGCACTGGTTTGTTTGTATACACATTTTCCACAAGGCACCTTAGAGATATCAGAGGCATACCTTATTGTAAGCATCATCTCATGCACACACAACAGGCAAGCTACAAAAGTTTAGCTAGTATTTTACAACTAAAATTAGTTTAAACTATGCAATTTGCATTCATTCACATGACAAATGTCCAGAAGTGTGTGCACTGATGGCTAACTCTGATGTTCTGCAGTTTCAGGAAACAGGACCAGCTGTTCTCCACTTCTTTGAGTTTCACACACCAGAAATGAAACATTTGAATTCTCAACATAATGCTTCCAATGTAGCAAGGAAAAGTAGAAGTTTTGCTTACATCTCCTTCTGATCTATTCCTGACTTTTCTGACTTTCCATTGGTCTCAATTGGATCAAACATCAAACTTTAAGTGAATCTAGTTTGGTACCATGATTGACAATTTCAATTCAAAGTCCAAGCCATATTGTAGATGCAGTTTTGTTGCTGTAATAAAGATGTAATTACATCATCTAACGGTATGATATGTTTTAACTTGCATAATAGCAAACCTAGAAAATAAATACCAACTGATCCTTCATAAGATCTCATAGATTGTTCAAAACATACTTATTATTTGTAATTCCTTACATCATGTAGCAAAACATAATTTTTCTTATATACTATGGGATAAATAATTCTTTTTTTCACATTTTTCTTATTAAAAAATGATGGTTTTACCTGTAAATATGTAATATGCATTTCAAAACTGGGACACATGTTATTATCTTCACTGAATTTTAGAAAGTAGAGCAATGAAAAATGTATCGTCAGGGTTAGGGAGACAGACAGCTCAGCAGTTAAGAACATATGCTGCCTTTGCAGACAAGCAAAGATCGGTAGCTAGCCAGTATCTGCATCAGGATGCTCACAGTTCTCTGTAATTCTGTCTTCATTCTCTCTTTTGGCCCACAATGTCACCCTTGTCACATGTACAGACCCATACACAGGTAAATACATATACACAATATTAACTTTTAAAAATATTTTTAAACAAGATTTCATTCATGTTTGGGAATTTATAATATTACACATAATTTCTATCAGAAAATGCCATTTCAAAGATATTTATAAGATATTGACATGTTACATTGGAAATATTTTATTTCTTCTAAAATATTTATTTAAATGTCTATTTATAAGTCTATTTTGATTTTAATAAAAAATTACTTGAATTCAAAAACATTAATCAGTGGCTTAATTAATGTCTCAATGGTAGAATTACCATTTCCCAACAGCAGAGGACCTTGTTCAATTACCAACACCCATGTGGCAGTTCCAAACTGCCTGGAACTTCAATTTCAGAGGGTATGATATCTTCTGACCCTCTTAATCTCCCACATGCATGTGATACACAAAATTTACACAGTTATACACATAGAGATGTAAATAAACCACCATTGTACATTAATTATTAAATTAATACATATTAAATTTAATATAAAATATTTTTCATAGAATAGAATGATTTCTCATATTATCATGTATTTTCATTAACTTTCAATCATGCTTAAGGTATTTTTAAAACTATATTCACTGTGGTTCACATAACCATATAGTGACCAAATTGTGAATAAATGATTATATCCTAGTGCAGAATTAGTAAGATCAATAAAATAGTATTCATATTTAAGGTAAGGAACAGCTAAGTCAGAAGAGCTATATGTCACCTAGAATATATCTATTACAGTCAAGGAAAGTCAAAACCAGGGCAGTAATCTAGACATAGAAAGACAGGTGATGATGTATGTATATATAGAAATAGGATATTATAGAGAAATTTTAATCCACTAACATGACTGCTCTGGCATTGAATCACATCAAAAGACCTAGATCTGTGTGATTTGTCTGTAATGCAGATAAGCCACACACCTGTATACCCTCTGGCTATAATATAGACACACCTTTAATACACATCTTTAAGGTAAAATAAGTTTGTAAAAGGAAGAAACCATGGTTGAAAGTGATGTTTAATTGAAGGGCAAAGTGACAAATCAGAAAAAGATTGGACAGAATCAGTCAGCAATAGGATATACCCAACTCTCATGAGAACAGTACAGGAAAGAGAAGTTACTCAAGAGCAGTGCAGAAAGAGAACATCAGTTCAGTGGAGTTGATTTCCTTCAGTCAGAGAAGACAGTAGTAGTTCACTTAGTAAAATTCAGAAACAGTTTTTCTAAGCAGAGCAATTCAGTAAGAAGTCAAGAGAAAGCAGATTGAATCAGTGAGCCTGAAGAGGAATTTGAGCCAGCTAGAGTAGAGAAAGAACTAGAAGAGTTGAGCTTATTCAGCAGTAAGCCTCCAAGATGACAATTATAACAGGCAAATAAAAGAGACAATTATAGACATGGTATCATGTTCACACAGTTAACACAGTAATTGCAAGTAGCCCAGGCAATAAAACTAAGTAAAGTCAGATTTAAAAATCTCCCCCAAAAGAAATAAAGAGTAAGTGTTCTGAAAGGAGTACTTCTTAGTAAAAATTATAATTAATGGCTTTATGAAGATATACTCTTCAATGCAAAGACTAATCTATTAGCAGTCATCACTACAACTAATGATACTTTTCAAGAGCTCTTAATGAAGTTTTAGAAAGTAATTACAAATAAAGTAGCTCAAAAGAAATTATTCTTTAACTTGGGTAATATCTTGTTGAGTAACAGAATGATAATATATACGGTAATAAAGATGGAGATGGAAATTAATTTAGAAATTAATGAGTAATCTTGCTTCCTAAATGTTTTATCATTTTCTATAATTAATACATTTTAAATTTTACATGTCGGGTAATTTTATGTAGGTGCTCTGTATGCTTCATTAGGATAAAATAAACACACATGCACATACAACCTTACCTCAGTAAAAATAGACTCTTGCACAAAAAAAAAATATAGTTAGTTACTGACAACCAGGCTAAGATGTGGGCAAACCACAGGTGAGTAATGAAAATAGACCCTAATTGCAGACATGTATATTTGTTAGTACTTGGTATCACTACACAATGAATTAATCAGAGAGAACACATAGTATGTGTATGATCTAAAGAAAGTGAACACATATACAAAGTTGAGAATTAAAAGAGACTGAAGAGTTAGCTAATGATTATTATAAGACCAGTGTTTCTTAAAGATTATTCTCATGTTTACTCAAGGAATATTCAGCAATTTTATAAGACACTGAGAACTGTTTTGGTATTAAACATAACTGAAATGAAAGTTTCTGGATATATCAGGTAATATAAGCTCAACTGGTGAGGTAGACTCATGTATTATTTTGCTAAGATAAGACTCATGGGAGGAAATGTGATGTTTGAAGAGAGTATACATGAGACTCAATGGACAGTGACAGCATGCTTAGCTAGCTTTGCAATGCTTCATTGGTCTCTCATCATCATATTCACTGATCTTCACTTCACTGAGAGAGGGATGGCAGACAACTCCTGGCATCCAAGCTGGTCCTGGTTGTTCCCACTGACTCATGTTGATTTGAAGGCAGTCTTGCAGTTTATGATGGATCATGCCACCACTGCTGATTCATATTTGCTATGCTGACACTACTGAACACTACTGGTACCTTGACAGAGATAGGAATCACACCCAAGGAACTACTTCTAATCAGGTCCACATGATCTTGTTCTCTATACCATCTTTTCTCCCCTATTATTGGATGGTGCACTTGAATGAGGGTGGAAGCATTTTGAGAAACCTTATTAAAAATAAGTTTAAAAAAATCTAAGCCTCATTTAATCATGCAACTATCCAGTTCACACTTTACCCTTAGAACTCTTATTTCATATTAACATGCTACAGTTTTAAGCCTCAAAATCTGTACTCACCCAGCATTAACTTTAACAGAGGATCTCCAAATTGACAAAGTGAAGGAAGACTAAACAATCACAGGCAACTGCCATACTTGCTCTATTCTCTTCATACTTTAGAGGTGCAGCTGGAGAAGGGGACAAGGACAAGATCTTGTTGTAGAGCTCACTGTCAAGAGACAAATACATTTATTTGCATAACATGAAGGCAAAATGTGGAGATTATACACAGATAAAGAAGCAGTCTATGTCAATGTAGAGTTCTAGGGAGCCTGTGGTCTTATTCAGTGAGGGAAATATTGGTCACATCCCTGCACTCCCTGACTTTGCCTGCTAACTCATCACCTCTGTAACCTCGATTTTTTGGGTAGCAAGCATAAATCTCCAGAGACTTAGGACTTTGAGATGCTCAAGATTCCCCTTGTGTTTCCTCACTGTCATGACTCAAGTGTTGTAGGTTTCAAATAAATGTACTCAGATTTGTAAGTATATTTCCATGTGAAAATTGTTACTGCATCACCACTTATTCATGTTACCATATCCCCCAACTTGTTGCTCAATTAGTAAAGCCACATAGACAGACTTCTCCAAGAGAATTTAAAAATCTAAACTTCTGGATCATTTCTCTCTACTGAAAGTGAGAATCCCATTTATGCCAACCTGATTACTGTCTTGTTGGATCCTTCAATCCTGGTGCATAATCAAAAGGCTGGTTTTGGTGATTCTTTTGCAAAGTAACAGAGAGACAGAATGGTTCTATTTTTTTTTTCAATTTTATTTTTGACATTATAACTACAAATTTTCTCCTTTTCATTTTCTCCCTGCATACCTCTCCACATCACCTTTTAAATCTATGTCTTGTTTCTCACTAATTATTATTGCAGACATATTTAGATGTATATATGTTATTGCATGCATATCTATGTATATATGTGGGGTTATTAATAATACAACCATACTTAAACACACAAGCATGTGTGTGTATTTGCATGTGTGTTGTGGATTGACCTGAGGCTGTTTGGATTTTGATGTATTTATTTTAAGGATGTTCTTACATTAGAATGGAAAAGAGGAAATGTGTTACACTGGGGGAGAGGTTATGCCTATATTTCCACAGGAAATGAAAAACTATGGGTGTCTTCCAAGATGATAAAAGTCAGACATGCCAGAGGGAGACTCCCTTGAAGACCTTGACTACAGACAAGAAGGATATTGACAATATCAACAAGATAGGTATGTATATATGATGAGGTACATGTCTCTGTATACAGAGACAACTCTGACAGTGGCTGAGACTTAAATGCCTCTATACAGCCAATAACTCTGATTGGCTGCAAAATTCTCATGATTTGTTTTTATATACCATCCTTTAAGATAACATGAATAGAAATTTATATTGTTGTTTGATTATGTAATCAAACTAACCTCTAAGAAAGACAGTTGTCTTTACTGATCTTCCTTAACTGATCTGAGCTCTCTGCATGCTCCATATAAATATCGTTACAGAGCTACATGTTGCTTGTATGGTTTGTATATTGCAGAATTGATGAGGAGAAAGATAGCCCTGACAAGATTCACACTCTATTCTAGGATGTTAAGATTCTGGGACTTTCCATTCCAGCTACCTGCTTTATCCTACATCATCTTAAAGCTGTTTCTTCTAAAGATTCGCTTCCAGGATGTTTCCAGAAGAGCTAGCTCTCCCATCAAGCCTTTCAGACTGTTACAGTCAGGACTGCAGTTAAGCCATGAACTTTTTCAGTACATAGAGACTAGACAACAAATAATGCCAGCTAGCCTTCCTTTATCAAAGCCAATTTTCCTATTTTCATCTGGCTCCTAATTCTTCCTCCCAATTAAGCTAGAAACAAACAAGAGATCATTGTCCCAGTTCCTTAGTTTATGGTGGGTGGTTCTGGTTATTCTATGAATTCTAGGCATGCTGTCATTTAAGGGATAATTTATAATTGTTGTAACTTTGGACAGGGAGGAAACTAAAGAGCTTAGACTCAGAAATTTCTACCTTTCTTTTCCTCGTCTCTTTCCTTCTTTTTTAGATAAAGGAAAGTAGTGTTATAGAAATTAAAGAAATAGAGAAATAGGGATAGGATATTAAATTTACTCTTAAAGTATTGTATAGCCGTAATCTTACATTGATAGAAATCTTTATGTTTGATACAAAATTAAAGTTATAATTTTGTACCATGGTACAGAATTTATATACAGGTTTTAAGGTTTTCATCAGTAGAAAAATTTGTATATTAATACAAAATTTAAAACTAAGATCATAACTCTTAGATAGGCATGGTGCCTATATAACTCAGTTAAGAATACAAAGGCTTAGACTCAGTCCTTATAATAGCTGTTAATAAAAGCTGCTTAGGATGATTAAGTAATGAAAATTAATAGTCAGTGAAATTCATGATCATATGATATTCTAATGTAATTAATTAGAAGTGTTTTCCACAGCATTCAAATAGTGAATAGCTAAGAATAACCAATGCTAGACAATTCAGTTATGCTAGTCTTCTAAAGTGTCAGAGTTTCACAGAATATGAAATTTAATATTATTTCATTATTAAAGATCAATTGACTATGAGACATGTGTGCTCCTCACAGTGTCCCCATTCCACTTCAAGGAAGATATTGAGCATCATTATCTCTAAGCAGAGATGCTCAAGTTGTAGCAAGGTAGCCACTGAGCAATAATTGCTGTAATTCATATGCAGACAAAAATATTCCAAAACAGGACAAACAGGTGTGGAATAGTCAGCTGCTAAGCTTGTCAATACAGGGACAGGTAGTCTTTTATAACTTCTGCTTCACTTAAGGTCTGTCAGATGATTCTGGGACAAAAGACTGAAAACAGATGCTCCAACATTACAAGAAATTAGAAAACTTCCAGGCAATCAACTATCTCTACAAACTGCAGAGTTCTGGAAGCTATGTTTTTGTGTTTCCTACATTTTTAGGTAATATTTATTTCCTTTTTCGATATCTGGCAGGGTCAAAGACTAGTTATAGTCTCATAATTGAACTTAAGTTGTTTAGTATTTTAAAAAATGTTCCAGATTTGAAAGGATGTATTTCAGATGGTAATAAAAGTTAAAATCAACATAGTTCTGACACAGAATTATAAACTCCTTAAGTTAGAGTAGATGGTAGAGTACTTCATCTAAATTGACATATATGATGGACTAAATGTTAAGTGTATATCATACTTTTTAATTTATGTAATTATTATAGTTATGCTGAATTTGTATCTGAGAGAGCTGTTTGAATTCTGATGTTAATTCTGCTTCCTCAAGAGGGGTTGTCCCTGATAAACATCTGATCACTTACTCGGGTGATCTCATGGGAAACTTCTCCCTATTTTAACTGCTCAATAAATACTAGAGCCTGTGACTGGGCAGTGGACGGTAATGGTGGGATGGGAGGTATTTGAGAGTGGGGAAAGGTAGAGAGAGAAACAGAGAAGGGAGAGAAGAAAGATGGAAAAAGAGAAAAAAGCCATGATGGAGCAGAACCGTGTGGCCAAGAAAAACCACAAGTAACAAAGGATTTTATGGCTTGGTAATAAGTTAGTGTAGCACTAGATCTGCCCAATCTAGGCACCTAGCTTATCATTGTAATAACTAGATTGTTTATTTGTTTTTTTTTAATATGGGCTTATTGGGGTTGAGAATTACTACAACACATGTGTTCCAAAATATAACCTTTTCAAGTCTGTATGTTACCTGCCTGTATCTTATCAGGGCTATTTGTGTGTCTGCTCAAAGATGAGATGAATAAAAGCAACAACAATTGACATGACAGAGTAGATGGTGAAAAGCCCAGAAGGCCTCAGCCTTCACTATAAACTCTAGGTAACTGAGAAAACATAGGAGCATGAGAGATGGTGCTCCCTAGGGAAAGCACACTGATTGGTAGTGCATTGCCAATCAGAAAGGTTCTTAACACGGAGTAAGAAAAGGTTAATGTGTATAAATATTCTCAATAGCTGTGATCCTCACATAAAAAAATGAAGAAAATGTCAGTCAAATACTTTACACCATGAAGCAGGCAAAAATAATTGAGTGAGAGAGAGCTATGCACTCTATTTGAAGAATTTCACGAATGCTCTGCAAAACGTGCATAGATACCTGAGTTGGAAGGATTACTAGGTATCCTATTTATACTATATTAGAGGCTGATCTTTAGGCTTGAGCATAGTTGTATCAGAATATGAGGTGGGAACCAAAAAGTTTAGTTGCTTTAGTGTTAAATCAAATAAAGCAGGTGAAAATGCTTCAGGAGAGGCAGTAAGCCTTGCCAAGATTTCATTAGGCTGTCCATTTTCCCCCATATGACTGCCAGACAAAAATTAATAAATAAAGTAGATCAAAGAGCTTTTATCAAAAATGCAAGGTGGTATGCCATCACCTCTGTGATGAGAAACAGATTTGGCTGAGACGTGCATTTGATCTGCCTGAGATTCCTGTTTACACTGGGTTTTGAGCAGTGTGCTTTCAATCAGCCACTGAAAGAACTGCCCATGGGATTTCTCAAAGGTGGAAATAATACGGAGAAAAACATAAGAATAATGCAGGCTTTTCACTTACTTGAGCAAAATGAAAGAATACATTGTTTGTTCTTCCATAGTCGTGTTAATAATCTATTTTATCTAACAATAACTCAAATTCTTTCACATTGTGGGTGGTAGTGGATTCTTTCATTCATATATGCTTACCCTTGGGCAAAAAGATTAAGGCAGCTGGGTGCACTGTAATCTACAAAAATAGTTTTGTGTCTATCCTTGAGCTTTATGGAGGCAATTGAGGACACATATGGTTACTCTTAGGAAATGCTGGTCCTAACTTTCAACTCACTGGCAGTTCAAGAGACATGATGTGAAGTATATTGACTTCCATAGTCTGAATCACTACCCCTCCAATACCACTCTCCTGTTCTGAGTGTTTAAAACTGCCAAGTTTCTATGGCTTGTCTGTCAAATATAGTAATATACCATATTGTATATGGGTATAAATTCACATCACAGTTCTGGCTATATTCAAACAAGTGGTTCTTTCATGTCTCTCCACCTCATTTACTGAACCTACTCAAAGGATATTTGTAAATTTGAAATAATTATAATTCATTATATTTTTACTAAGGCCCCTATAATACCTTCTGTATCTTGAAGAATTTGTTGAAAAGATTGACTAGAAAGCTGAATGATTTCTCATGTATTTTCTCCAGCTCATAATAAAAACATTACACAACATTGACAAGTTTTCAGCCTGATCTTCTCATTGGAATACACTAGACTCTCAGGCTTTGACCCTTCTGTAAGGGGACAAAATTAGATTTTATGAATTTCAGTCTGGCAAATCTTCCAACGTTCCTAGACCAACTCCTAGATTTTAGGGTTTTCTTTTTCTTTTTCTTTTACTTTTTAGTTTCATGCGTTTTTGTTTGTATTTCCTTGAGTTGTGTACTATTTTCCATAACACTTCTCAGCATGTGGTGTTGAACTGTTTTGAGATAGAACATAAGCACTAGCATCAAATCCACTGGGCAAATAGAGGCTGTATTTGGTTTGTGCAATGCGGTGCATATTTTATTGTTGATGATATTATAAAAGACGTAGCTATTGATAAATATCTAGACTTTCTATTGGAATGATAAATATGTATTAAGAGACCCAATACTGAGGCTGCCAATAAAATAAATCATTTTTCTTAAATACCCTGACCAATTCTTGAGAGTAGGCAAATATACTTAAAAAATAGGATAAATTCTGAACAAGAGAATCTCAAAGCCACTCACAAGTGTGTGCATGTGTATATACAGCTGTGTGTGTGTGTGTGTGTATGTATGTATGTCCAGAGTAATAATAACCTTATTTAAGAAGCTTTTTTTTCTTTATTATTGGTATAACTTACATGGTTTCAGTGTATTCTTTAAAACCATTAAGGAGAATTCCAGCCCTGTGTCATGTGGGTGCTGGCTGCCATAGCAAGCCCTAGATGACCCTGGCCTGTGCCACACAGAAAAGGCCTAAGTTGGCCATATGATGAGCAAGTAAGTGGTGTCAAGATGGAAGAGAAAGAGAAGCAGAGGAAAACAGTCAATAAAAGTAAACCATAAACAGAGTAAATAATTCTAGTTCATTTTTCGAGGGTAGCTTCACTGTGAAGATCATTCTTCTAGAGTTACTGTTTATCTTTATTTTCACAAATTTACTTTCTTTTGATGTTGACTGAAGACCACTCAGATCCATAAATGAAGGAAATATAGAATGAGAGTAATCAAGAATTAAACATGAGCAAAGTACCTGGTGTAATACATTAAAATGTCATTAAGGAGTCTCCTTTGTTAGCAGAAGTGCATTTTGAAAAGCATATGGCTAGAGGAATGGTTTAGGCAGGGTTTGCATTTAGGGGAATCAAAGTCAGTGTCCTCTTTATGACTGAAAGCATAAATAGTTTGATTCTGTATGTTAACATTGACACAGCTACCTAGAGATTCTAGCAATCCAACAAAAATATAATGCCAAAAACAAATTTAATAAAGTAATCACTAAAATACATTTCTTCTCAATGATTGGTCTGGATGTTTAAAATATTCTCAGTAGAGAAACAAAAAAATAATTAGCTTTGGGAGAAACAGATAACCCAAACATGTTATGGCTTCAGTATTAGAAGCCATTTGGGAGAGGACATCAATTCAGACTTTCTCGTGCTGAGCTGCGACATGAAAGATGATACAGGTTCACAGTGGATGTGACATGCTGGCTGTGAACGAGAAGGTGTGAAGTGTCAGCCTCCTCCTCAGCATATCTGCATGACACATTTTAAAATGTAATGTACTCAAAATGTGTAAAACCGTAAAAATAATGCAGCCGATTGTATGCTTTTAGTTCTTGGAGGAAAATGTCACACAGAAAAACATCAGAGGATGAATGTTAAAACAAGAAAAGCACTTGAAACATACCAGTGACTGAAGATCATGTTCCTTGATACTGGATTAATTCTTTAAGAAGTAAAAAAGAAAATGTTAAAAAACCTGGATGAAAAATACAAACACATAAAATCTTTTAATTATATCCAGTAGTTATTATGGGGATTTGTTGTCAGTTACAAACTTCTTAGAACAGAATCTGTCAAATTAAAAGAGATGCACAAATACTAGGGACAATAGCACAGACATCACTTTTCCAGATCCTAGATCCAACATCATGAGCCGGTATCTGTATATTAGGTATGAATGAAGGCAGTGTCTTAGCAACAGTGCTCTTTGGTGCTAATGACAGTGATTATCAGCTGGGGAGTGTGACATTCAACCCCAACAAGAATTTATCAGCACAACCTACAGAAGAAAAGGGTTACAGTCACAAAGCATGCAAGAACAGTGAGAGTCTACTGTTGCAAAGAAATAAGCCCTTTGCCCCTGGAAAAAAAAAACCTTGCCTCAACTTTTCTTTCACCAAATTAGAATTTCCCTCAAATGACGTTGCTCTAATGCTGAATGAAGATGATATAAAAAGAATATGTGATTCAGTCTTCATAATGAATAATAGATCTTCACTTTATTTTTTTTGTAGAATTTTTAAAATTACAGATAGGAGTAAATGGAACATTAGTAATGTAATTATAGTATGTATATTATACTATATGTAAATATATTGATGAGGTAATCTACAATGCTATTTTAATGCTATTTATATTTTTGGTTAAATTTCAGGGTCTACTTTTAAGACCAGTTTTTATATAATGTAAAAATATAATAATCACCCATTTTCACAAAGGTAATTGAAGGTCTTAGTACAATTTGGAATGATGGATTCATGCTGCTGCCGTGCACACACAAATGAGTGCCCTTGTGAGCGGAAAGATATTCCAGAATGTTTATTGTAGTAAGGGTTCACACCTGCATACTGATCAAGCCCTTCCTCATTAGCATACAGGCCTCCTTGTCTGAGCACTCATTTGCATGCTCCTCTAAAGTGCTTTTTTTTCCCCCACTGTTCAAACAGCCAATGACCTTTATAATCAACAAGAAAATTAGAAGCAGGTGGAGGCTTATTTTTAATGATGCTGAGACCAAATTGAGCAACTTAAATCTGAACTTTTTTCTCTCCCAATCCTGTTTAATACCTGAGAAATATTAATTATGGAAAGATAAACAGGGACTCCAGCTTTCGTCGTCTCTGATCAAGCTCTGTAACTAACCCTTTGCTTTTATGTTTAATTAGTATGATGAAAACATCTCTCTGTGTCACTCTTTTTTCTTTTGCCTGCAGCCTCCAGTACAAGCATGGCATCCTTGGGGTTTAGCTAATGTACTTGCAACCTTTACAAATTTACCTACATGATTATAACTGAAACTGATTGAGGATATTTCCTATAGGAATGTCCTAGAGTTATTTACTTTAATGAGAGACTATAAGTGGATAAGAAACAAAGTTTTAACACCATAAATGGCCAATATTAGTTGTTTTCTACCTATTTTGTTTCAAGATAATCTTAATTTTATTTACAAGAAATAAATAAGTGCCAAGTTTTGTTTCAAGATTTTTTTAAATTTTTCATTATACAGTGGATTAAATAATGAAAAGTACCAATTATAGACATATTTGGATTATTTATTTTAAAAAATGTGCCCTTCGAAAATTTTCCAAAATGATTCCCAGGCCAGTTTTTGTAAGTCCTTTTACATATGTTTTCTGCCATCTTTAATCATTTAAAATATGATCAAGAAACTAAAATCATCTATAAATGTTTCACTGAATTCTTCCAAAATAAAAATAAGCTGATTTTATAACAGTTTCAAGTTCTGTATTCACCAGTGTTTCTGTTACTCAATTTGAGAAACAGAATGCTCAGGAAAGCACATTCTTTAAATCACTCAGTATGGACATTTTATTAATTAATTAATCAATTAATATTGATAGAAGCTTCATTTCTCAAATAAAAGTTCATTTTTATGTAAGGAAGAAAGAAATGTCATCAAAGATTTCCCTTGTCATTTAAAATAATATACAGTGGAGTGGATGAGATGGCTCAGTAGGTAGAGGATCTGAATTTGACCCCTGCACCCACAGAGTCGAAGGAGAAAGCCAATTTCTGCTAGTTATCCTCTAATCTCTAAGTGCATGTCACATTTCTTAAATAAAGAAATGTTTAAAAAAATACCAAATTCATTGGAATGCATATTTATGGTTTGGCACTATTTCCTAAGAATTAACTATTACACTATTTTGTTTATTAACATTTTGTAAAAAGAAAATAATAATAGATTTTTTCATCCATTTGAATATTTGAATGAAAACTATTTGTGCCATATTAAATATCATTTAAATATTAATGTATCCATGCATTAAAGCACATCCAAAAGGCCTTGTTGGAGATTGTTTACAAAATTATCATTAAATAGACTGCCTAACACTGTGCCAGCCTTTAAAAAAAAGAAATCAAACCTATGAATCTTATCAATAGTTTAGTTCTATTTACATATTCACTAATTTACAAGTAATCTGAGATACCTTAAAATGAAAGACAGTAAAGTAGGATATTTGATTTCACAAAAATAATATTACAGAAAAAATTAGAAAATTCATTTACATAAAAACTATCATTTTAGGAGTTTCTGAAGTAGCTAGTTTTCTTGTATTGGAGGTTGGGGGGGGTAATGAATGAAATACAATTAACAACATAACTCCCACACAGAAAAAATTTACATGAAAATCAAAGTTAGAATTTGTACCTATGGGTGTTAACATCTAGCACCGCCCTCAAATTTAAACTTGAAGTTTAAAATCATTTTTAATATCAGTGACCTTTATTTGTCACATACTGCTGATGCCTGCTGCTGCTGCTTTAGGAGAGTCACAGACACAAAATTAAAAAATTAAAAGTAGCCCAAAATGGAAGGAAAAAGATGGCCTACTATTTCTATGGCCATTTTATGTTTTTATGACCTCAGGGATATTGAAGAAGTTGATATTCAATTAATTTTCCATGTAATATTCACACAAATAATGGACAAGTGGACAGAATGTTGGTTCTGGGGTAAATGATAATATAGCCAGAAATGACATATATAGTGTAGCACTTGTGTTTTATTGTTGACATTGCTTATTATAAATAATCAGAGATGCATGGGAACTAGTCATGTAGCCTTTGGACATCACAACCTAGCTAGAGGCAAAAAATGGAAGGGATCCAGAAGCTAATGGATTCCTTGGCCAGTGCCCATCAACTTCTTATCACATCACTGCTCAAGTTGTCAGCGTAGAAATAGGAAACTGTGCTTAGACATCATGCAGCATCTCAGTTGCTGTACTTACTATATTGTGCTCAACCCTTAGACTTCCCTAGCAGTTAACTGGTTTGGTACTGAGGAAGCTTAAAATGTTATGAGTTTGATTCTGTGTCCAAGCTAATGCTAGCCAAGTCCAATAAACACAATAGTAACTCAACAAAGGATGTTTTGTTTAGACTAGCAGGATACAAGAAGGAATCAATTTTAAATAAAGGTTGCTGGGAAATAACTCAGCTAGAAAGAATTATTTTTTAATATATATGAAACACAAAAGATAGCGTGATATTTAAATTTCAGAAGACTAAGACAGGACATAAAGACTCAGAGACAGACCTAAAATTCAAAAATAGTAAAGCAGCCAGAATGGGCAGATCCAGAGCACAAGCAATAAAGAGACCATCAAATAAGTAATCACAGTGGTTAGAACAGGGTAGGCTAATACTTGTTAGTCTATTCAGGATTGGGATTTTACCTAAGGTTAAATCAGGAGTCAGTGGTTGATTGTAAGCAAAATAGAGATGCAGTGTCATTTTTGTATTATTAAAATCACTCCAGACACTGCTTTGCCATCTACTTTAAAGGGATCATCATGGGAAGCCACCTTAGTGACTATCCTAGATATACCAGCAATAAAATGAGTAGTCTGGCCATTCAAAACAGCAAAAGTTGGAGTGTTACTTATGCTTTTACTACTGTGAACAGACACCATGACCAAGAACAACATTTAATTGGGTCTGACTTACATGATCAGAGGATCAGTCCATTATCAACAAGGCAGGAGCATGGCAGCATACAACAGGCATGATGTGGGAATCTCAGGCAAGCGCAGAGTTCAACATCTTGTTCCTAAGGCAAACAAAAAACTGACTTCCAGGCAACTAGGATGAGAGTCTACAAGCCCACGCCCACAGTGACACACTTCCTTCAAGTCCACACCTACTAAAGTGACACTCCCTGGGCCAAGTATATTCAAACCGCCACAGTTGGCATATAAAAAGAGGTGGTGGGGAATTAAGGATCATTGGACTGTCTCCGGTGACTATAACGATCAAGGTGCCATGGTGAAAAGAAAATTATTTACTAAATGCTTGTTGAAATAAAAAGAAAGATTTTATTCAGAGTACTGGAAGGAAGACATAGACATCTGTATGGACTTTGTTCAACGTCACACAAATTAAAAGCAGAAAGCTTCGTGTGGTTAGAGAAAAAGAACAAAACTACAGCATTAACGGGAATGTTCAATGTGATCAGGTCACCAATGTTGGCTAACTGTGGATTATAAAGTTAGATCCTACCCTTCCAGGGGCACTGGGAGATAGATTCTAGCCTTCTTGTTATTGCCTATAGGTCTAAGAGATAGTTCACAGGTACTGAAGAAAGATGTTTCTGTGTTATAGAAGTAGACCTAACAGGAAAAAGGATCAATACATACACATTTTTCAGTGTTTCCAAAAGGAAACTTACGGGCTAGAGTGTACAATATATAATTGAATTTTCATGGATAGGTATTTTTACCTTTCAGCCCTCCCGGGAATGTGGTTTTGAATTAGCAGATGCTGTCTGAGGATTGATTCAGTTCTCTTGATGATTGTTATGGAAAAATAAATATGCTATGCCCTTTATAAGACTGAAGTTGAGCCTACATTAGCAAGGGAAAACTTAGAGGAGTTTGATCAAGCACAGTTTTTGTCACCATAAAAATATAAATTTCCATTCTGTTTTGATAAGCAGTTTACTTACTCTATAAATTATGGCCAATTTCTATCTTAGTACAGAAGTTACTTCTTATGTTTTAATGTTCTAAATGGCTCTGATTCTCTTGTCATTATTTTACTTAGTATTCATATACTTTTCTTAATAGAAACAAACATTAAATTTAACATATCAACTTAACAGTATAGTATTTTTTGCACCTTATTCACAACCAAATTATCTGCATTTGATATCCAGTCCAAAGGAAAATTTTAATTAGCTGATACTTAATACTTTAAACTACTTTTTAAAAATGAGTCACACTGATGCTTTTTTAATGTTTCCTTTACAAAAAAAAGCAAAATTAAAATTCATGCATACTGAACACACTAAAAATTCCACATAAAATACTCACAACAAAAGCTAATATATTTCCTATTAGGAAGAAAATTACCATAATATGATAAGCATGTAATTTTGTAGGAAAATGAGTAAGCAACTTAATCACAAAAAAAAGCTTAATGGGCTTTTAGCTGTTTTTTTAAATCCTGTATACTGCTTTGTTGAAGGACCCTTTAAAGAAAACAATGTAGCAAATACCTGGGGGAACACTGAGCTGCTGAGTCCCAGTTAAACAACATAAAACAGAAAGGCAACGTTTCAAATTTTGTTTTCAGAACCCTACTGGCAGACCTCGTACTAACAAATTAAGAGGGAAACAAGCCTGCACACATTCAAACTAAAGGTGTTAAGAGTAAATGTCAAGCACTTTCTTGAAAAACACACAGTTTGCTATTACGTTTTCAATTCACATGTAATTAGGGGAAATATTTATTCAAGATATATGGATATGTGTCTTTATTTTCCTTTAAAATTGTCTGAGAATTTTGTATATTTATATAATATTTTGATCAAACTCACTCCTTTTTCCCTTTCCTCCACTCCTTCCTTATCTCCCTTTGCCTTTTCTCTCCCAACTTTATATGTTCCTTCTTAAAATAACATATTTTTATGTGGTGTGTGTGTGTGTGTGTGTGTGTGTGTGTGTGTGTGTCCTTGTGCATGTCACACAAATACAGCTGCCAGAGGAAGCCAAAAGAGGATGTTAGATCCCTTGGAGCTGGAGTAACAGGCAGTTGTCAGCCCTCAGAAATGAGGGTTGGGAATGGAACTCAGGTCCTATATAAGGACAACAAACACTCTTAACGGGTAAGCCATTTCTCTTTCCCACATATGTATATTTTTAAAAGATCTTTTAGTATTGAATTTATGATGAATGAACCAATTATAAATAAAATCAGAAAATATTTGCAAAACACATACCTTATTAAAGACTTGAATCTAGATTTTATAAAAATTTTTATACTTTAGCAAAATGGGGAAAGTAAATTAACATTTATAGACAAAGATAAGTGGTTACAAGAAAGTTAAAATACTTTTAAAATATTAGCTATTATAGAAATGAAAGCTAAACACACAAAAACGCTTGACACATACAAGTATAACAATAATAAATCAATCAAAAACTAACTAATACCACAAATGTACAAAAAATTTAGGAAGGGTAGATCTGTGTGGAATGTATTCATGTCCTGGCCTAACAGGGGTCTCAATACATGTATACATTTTTACCACAGCTATTATTCCAAGATATCTACGTCTTGTTCAGAGAGTTTACCTTCTCTGGAAATTTCATATAAATTATATGTTTCTGGCTTCGCTCACTTAGTATAGTATTCTGGAATTTACCTAGGACACAGCTATGTCAGTTGTCTGTCTTTGTTGTGAATGGACTGTAGTTGTATTATATTTTGCCTATTTATTAGCTAGGTTATGGATATTTATATACTTTCCAGTTTGGGCCCATTTTGATTAATAATGCTATGAGCCTTATATACAACATGACTTACATGTAAATCTTTGTATGGATACATAGCTAAGTCAATTTATGATATAAACATCTACTATATCTTATATGGAGATCTAGAAGATGTCTTGGATTAATAGTAGGGTTTAAAAAATGTACATGCATTAGGACCCTTATGAGGCAAGTGTATGAAAACATTCCAAAACACATTCTACCCGGAACCTTCGGTAGTTACACCTATAAGGATCCCAGAAAAAATTTTCTACCAGGTAACTCACAGTCACACTGTCCTAAGAAGCAGAGCAGGAAACAGAAAATTAGGAATAAAATACCAACCCAACAAAGACAAAACCAGATATGAGCATCTAAAAATATAACCTTCTGAAATATAGATGGCTGGATGAGTGCATTAAAACACAATTAACAACATCCATGAAAATATGTCTCCACTGGAGCCCAGCAACCCTACCAGAACAGGCCCTGAGTATTGCAACATAGATGAAACACAAGGCTAAGACATTAAAATAACCTTCATGAAAATGATGGAGATCCTCAAAAGACATTAATAAATATCTTAAAGAAATCTATAGAACACACACACACACACAGAGGTGGGGAGGAGGGAGGGAGGGAGGGAAGGACAGAGAGAGAGAGAGAGAGAGAGAGAGAGAGAGAGAGAGAGAGAGAGACAGAGACAGAGACAGAGAGAGAGACAGAGAGAGGATATCTGATACTAAACAAAATGCTAATCTAAAATCTAAATGCTAAGCTCAAAAGAATCTTGACAAAAATATTCAGGAATTTTTGGACATTACAGAAAAGAGCAAGCCTAAGAATAATAGAAATAGAGAACTAGAAGAAACACAGATCAAAGGCATAAAAATATATATTCTACAGAATCATGAAAAAATTTTTCTCTAACCTAAAAAAGGTGATATCGACCAAAGTGCAAGAAACATACAGAATACCAAATAGACTGGAACAGCAAGAAAGTCCCCATAATACATGCACCTAATAACCAAATTACTAAATATACCGAACAAAGAAAAAAATATCAAAAGCTGCATGGGTAAAGATCAAGTAACATATAAAGAAAGATGTACTAAAGTTACACTTTCTCAATGGAAATTCTGAAAGCCAGAAGAGTATGAACAAATATTCTGCATATTCAAAGAGAAAAAAGAAGCCAGCCATGATATTATACCCAGCAATACTTTCATTACTTTCAGTAAGACATTCCATAATAAAACTAAATTTTAAAAATTATATATCATGATAGGTTTGTGTGTGTGTGTGTGTGTGTGTGTGTGTGTGTGTGTGTGTGTGTGTGTGTGTGAGTGTGTGTGTGAGTGTGTGTGTGAGTACTACATAGCCTCAGTAATAGTGTCAGGTCTTGGGGCCTTTCCTTGAGCAGGACCTCACTTTGGGCTTGTCACTGAACCTTCTTTTCTTCAAGCTTCTCTCCATTTCCATACCTGTAGGTCTTTCAGACAGGAACAATTATGGACCAGAGTTTTGACTGTGGAGCCCCCAAAAGACCCAACCAGCAGATTAAAAAATCAGATGCAGATATTTGCTGACCCGTGTGGTTGAATTAGGGGAAAGCTGGAAGAAGCTGTGGAGAAGGAAGAACCTGTAGCAAGGCCAGCAGTATCAATTAATCTAGACCACAGAGATCTCTCAGACACTGAAACACCAACCAGGTTGAATATACCCACTGATATGAGGCCTCCAACACATATACAGCAGAGGACTAACAGGCCTGGTTTCAGTCAGAGCAAATGCACCTAACCTTCAAGAGACTGGAGGCCCTAGAGAGTTTTCAGGTCTGGTTGGGTTGAGGGTGGGAATATCCTCATGGAGACAGGGGCAGAGAGGAGGTACAGAATGTGGAACAGTGGGAGGATAGACCAGGAAAGAAATAAAATCTGGAGTTTAAAATAAATACAGAAAGAGAGGGAGAGAGAGAGAGAGAGAGAGAGAGAGAGAGAGAGAGAGAGAGAGAAAGAGACACACAGAGAGAGACAGAGAGAGAGAGAGAGAGAGAGAGAGAGAGAGAGAGAGAGAGAGAGAGAGAGAGAGAGAGAGAGAAAGAAAGGAAGGTAGGTAAGTATGTCAATAAAGATGGGCCTACAGTAGACACTAGAAGGAAAACTCCAGCCTAAAGAGGATCACCAAACTCAGGAAAAAACAAGAATTAAATAATTTCTTCAAACATCATATGTCCTGTCACTGTTCATTCATCAGAGAACACCATGTGAGTCTTTCTTATCAAATAATGAGTATCTCCTGATATATCCAGGAACTTCCACGTCAACTTTCCCCAATATTGATCACATATTCATATACAATGCAATCTCAACATATATTGGAAAATCAAAATAACACCCTAAGTGCCAGATTAATGCTGGATATTATAAACAACAAAAGCAATTGAAACCTTACAAAATGATGGAAAGTGAATAACTCACTATTGATTAAGAATGGAGTCAAAACATAAATTAATAAAGAAATTAAATGCTTCCTTGAATTTAATGAAAATGAGTACATAGCATAGCAAATCTTACAAGATTTTCATAAGGTACGTGGGTCTAAGAAGCAAATTCATGGCACTAAATTCCTATATTTAAAAACTAATAATAGGTGGAGAAAGATGGCTCACCAGCTAAGAGCAGTGACTCTTCTTCCAGAGGTCCTGAGTTCAATTCTCAGCAATCACATTGTGGCTTACAACTATTTGTAATGGAATCTGAAGCCCTCTTCTGGTGTGTCTGAAGACCACTACAATGTACTCATATGTGGGTCCCTTGTTCCAGAGGGTGTCCCACGACAATCACCTGGCTGGGGACAGGGTGAGAGCAGGAAGGGTTCACTACTGTCTCTTCTGCCCGTGTCTCCACTGCCCATCAGTCTCTGGCCAGCCTGGTGCAGAAGGTCCAGGCCAAAGGGCACAGAGTGCTAGCAGGGAGAAAAGATTGCCTGCCCCTGCTGCAGCCTCTGCTTGCTTACAGCTGTCTGCCGGGTCACTCCCAGGTGCTGCACTTGTCTCTTTGTGCTGAGCCTGCCCAGGCCCAGGCTGAGTCAATAAGAAGCCAGCTAGCTGACAAGGAGGCAGCTTGGTGTCCCAGGCAGGTTCCGAGAGATCAGATCTCTCCCCAAGTGTTACAGATCTTGTGACAAAAACTCTCGGACACCAGGATGATTCTGGAGCACTTTACTTCCTTATATACAGTTATATAATAGAGCCCTTATATGCAGTTTCAGGGTGGATTAGGGTCTGGCAGCAGATAATGCCTTTTGGCTTGGTCTAAGAGCTTGGAGATACCTCATCTGGATGTGGGAGAGTCTGAGTCACTGTTCCTCATGACTGATGGCCACACACCTCTCTGTGGGAAGTGCTGTAGAGGGCTGAAGCTGAATGAAAAGAACCGGGGCCTGGGAGCAGAGCCAAATACCTGCTGTCCAATAAACGTCCGGGGTTCCAGGCTTATGCTTGACCAAGCATCCAGCTGCTTCTCACAGCCCACTGCCCCACACTCATTCATATATATATATATATATATATATATATATATATATATAATATAATATATGTGTATATAGTGTATATGTGTATGTATAGTATATAGTATATGTATTTATATATAATATATATACATATATATGTATATAATCATTCTTAAAAATAATAATAAAAATAAATATTTGAAAAGTCCTAATAATAGTATCTTCACAGCACTCTTGAACACTATCTAGAATAAAAGTATCTCCGAAAGGAGTAGATGATGAGAAATAATCAAACTTGAGCTTGAAATCAGTAAAACGGATTTAAACACACACACACACATACACACACACACACAATGAAAGGAACTAATGGGATTAACAAGCCCTTAACCAAATTAACAACATCAGAAATGAAAAGGGAGACATAACAACAGACACCTAGGAAATGCAGAGAACTCTTAGGTCAGACTTTAAGAGCCAGAACGTTGCTAAATTGGAAACTCCAGAAAATAGATAATTTTCTCAATAAATTCAAGTTACCATAATTAAATTAAGATAATATAAGCATTTATATATCTATATAACTCATGGTAAAATAGAACTAAAAATTTCCCAATCAAAAACAAAACAAAACACAAACCAAAAAACAAACAAACAAAAAACCCTAGATGGTTTTAGCATAGTATACTATCAGAAACAAAAGGAACATTGTCAATCCATTTTTAGAGATCAGAATTACCCTGACACCTAGACCTAACAAAAAAGAGGATTACAGACCATTAATTTTTAAACATAGATTCAAATAAAGTTGTCAAAAAATACTTGGAAACTAAATCCAAGAACTCATCAAAATGATCATCTACCATAATCAAGTAGGCTTCATCCCAGAGACAGAGACATGATTCATCATACATAATTCAATAAATATAATCCACCATATAAACAAGCTGAAATAAAAAATCCTCATGATCTTTTTATTATATGCAGAAAAGGCCATTAACATAATCCAATGGCTCTTTATAATAAAAGTCCTGGAGAGATTAGGGATAAAAGGACATACTGTAACATAATAGATGCAGTTTACAGAAGAACAGAGCCAACATAAACTTAAATAGAGGAACTCAAACCATTTCCACTAAAATCAGGAACAAGACAGTGCTGTCCACTCTCTCCACACCTATTCAATATAGTACTTAGAGTCTTAACTAAAGCAACAAGAAAACAAATGGGATCAAAAACATAAAATTTGGAAAGAAAGAGGTCAACAGAGTATCTTTATTTGTAGATGATATGGTTCTATACATATGTGACTCTAAAAGTTCCACCTAAAACCTCTACAGCTGATAAACAGTTTGATAAATGGATGGATTCAAAATTAACTCATAAAAATCAATAGCTTTCCCATAGGCAAAAGACAAATTAAGTGATAGAAGAAATACTCTTCACAATAGCCCCAAATAATATAAAATAACTTAGTATAACTCTAACTAAGCAAGTTAATGTGATATATGATAAAAATTTTATAACACTGAAGAAGAAACTGAAGAATATATAAGAATAAGAGAAGGTCTCCCGTGCTCAGTTTTCTGGGGGGAAAACATAGTAAAAGTCTCAACCTACCAAAAGCAATCTAGAAATTCAATGCAATTCCCATCAAAATTCAAAAAGAATTCTTCGCATTTCTTAAAAGGAAAAATTTTAACTTTATATGGAAACATAAAAACCCAGATAGTTAAGGGTAATGATACATACTAAAAGAAGAACTAGAAGTATTATTATCCGTGATTCAAGTTGTACTACAGATCTTAGGTAATAAAAAAAAAAAAAAGTACGTTGTTGATGTAAAACCAGACACAATGGTCAGTGGTATTGAATGGAAGATGGGGGAGATATGAAACTACCTACCTATAGACACTTGATTTCTGATTAAAAAAAAAAGTCAGGAATACACACTTAAAAAATACAATATTTAGAAAATTGATACATGTTCAAGAATCCTAATGAATCCACTCTTATTGCCCTTCATAAAACTCAAACAAAGACATCAACATAGAAACAGTTTCACTGGACCAGATAATGAGTAGTCTTGAAATAATTTGCATAAAGAAATATTTTCTGAACAGAACACAATTACATAGGCCCTAAGATCCACAATTAATAAATGTGATCTCATGAAACTGAGAAGCTACTATACAACAAAGGACACTGTCATTTGAACCAAGTGGCAGCCTACAAAATGGGAAAAGGGTAAAGGGTTTTAGGGTATTTGTTTTGTTTTTTCACAATTTACATGACTAAATTAAGAAAGAAAGAAAGAAAGAAAGAAAGAAAGAAAGAAAGAAAGAAAGAAAGAAAGAAAGAAAGAAAGAGAGAGAAAGAGAGAAAGATAGAAAGAAAGAAAAAGAGAGAAAGAGAGAAAGAAAGGAAAGAAAGAAGAAAAGAAAGAAAAGAAAAAACACTAGATATGAGAAAATCAAATAGCCCCAATTTAAGATTATCTGGAATGTTAATCATATAAGAGTGTCTCTTCAATGGAGAAGATAAAATCAAATACCTGCATTTCAGAAAGCTGACAGTAGAGCTTATTAACCACTTCTTAACCTTTTGACTATGTGAAGAGAGAGACCTCATTTAAATTCTCCAGCATGTTTATCTCAGACTCTTGTCTCTCTAGACTATTACTCATCTTTAGGGGAGATGTCACATTTATTTTATGGCCTAATGAACTTTATGCTATTGGACACAGACCACACTAGTGTATGCCTTTTAACTATAGAATCCACCTTCATGGTCACATGACTTTGTGAAATTGTTTATATGTAGTGACATATATTTACTGTACACTTGGAACTGGATTGATTCCACTGCTTGGAAACTTTTTCCCAAGGTGTACTATGTTTTAAATATGCTGACAATGAACTACCTGATATTAGACTCCTCAAAGTTTGTTCTCTGCTGATGAACTCAATCTGCACTAGGTTTTCATTCTTATTTCTTCATGGTGCAGTTCACTTACCTGCCTGCATACCTGCAGGGATCCTCTCTGAATACAGATTTAAACAGAGAGTTCTAAAACAAGGAAAATCAAATGGCCAAAAAAATGAAACTATTGTAGAATAGACAGTTATGAATGAATTGTGGTTCTAGAATGGGAAAACATTTAAAGAACAGCAGCATGGAAATATATATATATATATATATATATATATATATATATATATATATATATGAAAATTTCCAGTTCTGGGGTTGGATTATAACTATTTGAGTTGTTGTACAAAGGGGTTCCCTGAGAATTCCAAACAATAACTCAAGCTATTGACAAGACAAAAGATTCCTATCCACAAACCTACAACAAGGTTCTATTGCTTAAGATGAGACCTACATAATTCACTGAATGTGGATAAATAGAGCTGGTCCCTATATAGAATTTCACCTCTATGTTTTAGCATCATTGGTTTAGAAAGTTACTCTGCAAACTGTCAAAAGAGAAACATCAACCCATCCACAAACTTGTTGATGGACAATGGTGTCTTGCCTGCAATACTTGCTAGTTCAGTTGTCATAAACTTGGAGTAAACAACCAGTGTTAATTTGATTTTAAGCCTTACTCTGTGATATGAAATCTATATCCAAAGCTGCTTAGGTGGCCAAGAAGCAAAAACTAACTAGCCAAGGGCCTTAGAATAAAAGTAAATACTAATGGTCTTATTTTTTAAAAAGCAACAAAATGACTCCTAATTGCATTCTTCTACAGTTATAGTCAGTGTTTTGCTCAGTCATCATCAGAAAAGCTTCTGGAACAAATACACAGACCCACAGCTAGACGTTATTCAAATAATGCAAGATTTTAGAACAAATCCCTAAATATAATATTTCTACAAATTTCCTCCACTCAGGACTCCGGAAAATCTTAATTAAAGGGGGAAAAGACAGAGTAGAAGACCCAGGAGGGATAGGGTGGGGAGGCACCAAGAAAACAGGCCCCTCTAAATCAACATGACTAAAGCTCGTAGGAATTCACAGGGACTGAAGCAGTATGCACAGGGCCTGCTTAGGTCTACACCAAGTAGGGTTCTAGAGCTGAAAAGATCAATAGACACAGGCTCCCATCCCTCATTTGTAGTCTATTTTATTTATATCTTTATTGTTTTTACTTTTGGATGGATGGGTTTTTCTTTCTTTATAAAATTTATTTTCTCTCATATTACATCCCAACTATGATTTGCCCTCCCTCCTCTTCTCCTAGTTTCTCCCTTCCTATCGCCCCCTAACCTGAACTTCTCCTCCCTTTCTTTCAGAAAAAGTCAGGCCTCCCAGGGATATAAACCAAACATGGCATATCAACTTTCCATTGGACTAGGAACCTCTCCTCACATACAGGCTGGGCGAGGCAACCCAGAAAAAAACAAAGGCCCCCAAAGCTGGCAAAACTGTCAGAAACAGCCCCCACTCTTTCTGTTAGGAATCCCACGGAAACACTAAGCAACACAACTGTACCATATATGCAGGAGGCCGAGGTTAGACCCATGCTTACTCCCTGACCGTCAGTTCTGTCTTACTGAGACCCTATAAGTTCAGGTCTGTAGGTTCTGTAGGGTTCCTTGTGGTGTTCTTGACCCTTTTGGCTCCTACAATCCTTTATCCCCTTACTAGGACTCATTGAATTCTGCCTAATGTTTGTTTGTGTTTCTTCATCTGTTTTAATTAGTTGCTGGGTGAAGCTTCTCTGATGATGAGTATGCCAGACTTCTCTCATGTTTGGGCTTTGGGATTACCTCATTCAGGGTGAGTTTTTTTCTAGTTCCATGCATTTGCCTGCAAACTTTATGCTGTTATAGTTTTTAACAGCTGAATAATATTCACAGTCACTTCATTCATAATAGCCCAAAACTGGAAGCAACCTAGGTGTCCTTCAACTGAAGAACGGATATAGAAAATGTGGTACATTTATTTCATTTATTTTTGAGGCAGATTTTTGCAAATTTATCTAACAAACTTCAGTAAATTTTTTTCTTAGTGGAGGCAGATTTGTGACATGTCACACATAATGTCATCCTTGAGTTTTTAAATCCTCAAAACAAAACTTCCTGCATATGATGTGATTTTCCTCCAGCTGCAGCCAAACTTAACTTTTGGATAGTCTTCTACAAAGATAAAAAAGGAAAGCAAATAACGTGAACTTGTAGGATTATTTGTATAAAGCCTCTGAGACCATGAAAGCACCATAATGCAAACGCAATAAGCAATTCCTATTATTACAATTATAGATAAAATAAGCAAATGCCTTTATTCTCTGGCATCTCGCAACACATCACCTCTACTGCATGTTGCACACTTTTTATTCTTACTCTTTAGGACAGCAGTTGTCCAAGAGAGGAGCCTTCACGTTCCTTGCTGAACTTTCAGATGCAAATTCTGAAGTAGTTTTTGACTAGACATTATTTGTTAGTGCAATTGTAAAAAGAGATGCTTTTTGTTTGTTTGTATATTCTGGCTAGCTCCTAAATAAATGAGACAGAGACTATTAGAATTATCTAATAAGCTTCATGGATCAATAAATGAGCAGAAATTAGTCTATTCTAATCCTCTAAAATAACCTAGCAATTTCCTAGCCCAAATCCCTGAGATATTTGCATTTTAGTATTGATCTGGCTCTCTCTGCTCAGAGTGTGTTCTCTTCATGGCTCCTGTACTCTCTCCTCCTGGGTCATCTTCTCCTCCCCTCTCTTTCCCCCTTCTGCCCCAAGCTGAGAGTGGAAGTATTAACCCTATTTTTTCCTCTGATCGGTCATTGGCTGATTAGCTCTTTATTGACCATTTAGGTAATAATTGGGGAGCAATGTTTACAAAATATTAAAACAGGAGATTCTTGGAATAAGCCTTACAATGTTCAGACTGTAACCAGATATAGAAGCACAGAAATCAGCATATGAATAATACAAAGATAATCTTTATGCAGTGCTCAAAAACATTACATCTACAATTATTAAACATGTGAGTCGTTGTCCCCTGACTCCACACCAGACTTTATTCTATGCTGGTATTGGATAATAGTCATAGATTCATTCTCCATGTCAACTTTCCTGTGAGTCTTTGGTTTCTAGTGTTCTAGCTCCATTAATATATGTGTCTTTTACAGAGAAACAACATGCTCTTTCTTGGATGTCCAAATTGGTGACTGTCACAAATAATGCACTTTCACAAGCTTCATTATGTAAATCGATCGTTTACATCTGCATGTAATTCTGCCTTCCTACAAATTACACTTATAGACTGTCATTAGTTAAATGGGGACTACTACATTCTATTAGTTTAGGTAATGTTTATTTGTCTTCTGTCCTTACATCAAAATTAGCAACCCAGAAGGTATATTTTTCATTCTCTGTCATTATGAACAACCAGGAAAAAACAATGGCATTTGGTCACTGTCAATGTTGTCAAGTGCTACCTAGCATAGAGCACAGATGAGAAACCTGTGTTTACTATTAGAAGAGAAACTATCACAACACAATAGAAGTGATATTAGTTCAGAAACAAAAACAATTGTATCTATATCTTAGCTTTTTTCACTCAATACCTTTTTGAAGCTGATATTTCTAAATTTCTAATATTCTAATATCACCATTTTCCAGTCACTAATATTTGTAAAGCTGAAGATAAGAAACGCAAATTTCTTGGCTCAGTGTTTTTGTGACATTTAATGACCACAATATGTACAGGTTATTGGCTTTGGAAATTTACCATTGTAAGTAGCTTCAGGTATTTCATTCTCTGCACTTAACATATTTCAGATTTCACTGAAAAGCAATAAAAAGCATTACATGATTGGGTGTGTGTACCTCTAGTTCTAGCTATTCTAGAAGGAGGAAGATCAGAAGCAGCAGGCCAACTCAGGGAGACCCCTACCTCATAATAAGGTTTTCAATAGGACTGGATTCTTAGGTCAACAGTAGAGCCTGTGCCTAATATATGCAAGAATTTGGGTTCAATCACCACTACAGAATGGAAGTCTTTAAATATTAAAATGCACATAAAATGCACAATATTGTAAGAGAATAGACATAAAGAAGTTACCTAGTCTAACTACAGTGATGGTGTTTAAAATAAATCTACATAAATAACTCTTGAATAATATTGTCAGTACGCTTCTATAAACATTATCAGGACATTTAGTACATGCTTATTCTGAAAAAGAAATGGTCAAAACATATTTGATCTGTTTTCAGGAAAATAATATTTAATTTATTTTATTTAAATATTTGGTGATGTAATAACTAAACTAACTTGAACTTTACCTGTTTTATTATGTGTACCATATCCCAAAGTTCCCACACTTTATACGTGGGAAGCTAATCAAGAGGTCTCACTATCATCTTCAAGGCACAGAGGAGAAAACAGGTAAGCAACCAGACAAGTAAACAGAAACCCTGAAACACATAAGTACAGGCAAGGTGACTGGGGGTGACAAGACTAATGAGAGACTGGATCATTCAGTCATTCAATCTAAAAAAAAAAAATTGTGAAAGCATTTACACATAAGATCTATTGTTCTAAGGTCACCCTTAACCATAGCACGAACAAACACAAAGGAGGTAGCTGCCAGGTATAAAACTTAAATAAAAAGTCTTAGGTAAACATTGTTTGGAGTTATTTCCCAAGAAATGTCTTAATTATTGGCATAGTAGAGGCTATTGCTAACTAGCATCATAGTCATCTTTAGGGTATCTTAACATCAAAATGCAATGAAAATTATTTGAGGTAATTAGTAAGTAAAGATATTGATATTTAGCCTGTACAACTTGCCTTGTAGCCTAATCTTGACATTTTGATGAAAAAAATATAGTTACATATATAAATAAAATGCCTTCAAGTAATGAAGTTTTTCTTTGGGTACAAGTGTAGATGGATGAGAGAACCGCAGACTTCAGTGTTCTCTATCTACACTGCCATCACCCTACTCATGCATGTTGGATTTTATGTGCTGTGAAGACAATCTGATGGGTGATCTGTACTGTTCTCTAATTATTTTCCTCTTTATTTGTGTTCATTGTGGATTTCATTCCTCAGTAGAGTCACAGTTCAAAAGTCTGTGTCAGATAGAAAAATAAACATTGCACCCCAAAATGTAAATAAACAGTATGAAAGGCTAGAAAATATTCGTGGCTTTGCCATTTGTGGGGCTTGATCACCAGTTAACAAGAAAGGAATGGCTAGCAGTGCATATTTCAGGTGGATATTCAGCTCTGCATCATCACAGAACTGGGCTGCAAGTACATAAGCACAGGCCTCTCTGCCTTGTAGATCTACTATGTGCACATCAGTAGGTCTGCTGAAGATCTGAGAAAAGAACTCAAAAGCAGTCAGGTGCAGGATGAGCCAAGGAGAGCACAGCCCAGCAGCTGAACAGGCATTGACCTCTGCTCATTAAAAGAGAAGTGGAGAGAGGAAAGCAGCATGGGGCCCTGGAACACATTCTGGAAAGCTGCAAAGACAAAAGAACACACTTTGGTTAAAAGCTTAGCATGAACATGAACGCATTGTGCTTTAGAAAGCACATGATATATTTTTTTTTTCAATAAATGGAAGAATGGTGCATGGAATGCAAGTACTTTTGCCCAGCATCGTTAGCCCTATCTGGAAAACAGAGTAAATAACTAAACACAGCAGCAAAAACTGTTGCAGCTCAGTTACACTTACCAATGATGAGTTCTAAGGCATCAGCAGTCAATAGAAGTGAGTATAAGAAAAGGATAGGAAAATGCCATTTACATTTCAGTCCGGGGCAATTTCTTCCCTGTCTCATGTCATAGGGACAGTCAAGAAGCAGAACACAGAGGCTTGCCTGTCTCAGAAGACAAAAGTGAGGGCTTGCAGGGGGAAAAGTAACTGAGGTAAAAGCAGTGACAGAAAAGACATTATCATGTAAAATCAGGTTTAGTATTTAAATTCCACCTTCTTTTGTAGTTCACTTTCCCACACAAAGGAACGAATATGAATAGATTAGAAAGTCAACTTTTTTCTAGCCATTAAAAAAAAGAATGTTGGCAGTTAGAAACTCAATAATTATAAGTATTCTAATGTTCTGAAAGAAGAAAACTAAAATATGCTTTTTAAGAGCTCTTTAACAAGCTAGGGTATTAATACATTATCATTTTCTTAATCATAAACATATTTAGAATTGATATGGAAAAGGGAGAAAACAAATATTGAATTTAATACTTTGTATTTAGAATAAGCTAGAAATCATTATTCAAAAACTGATGTATAAAATACAACCTCAAACCAGGAACCCAATGGAACATTCACACAGGAACTAACAGCACATTTTGAATTAGATCATTGGAGCTGTCTTCTCTTCTCTGAAATATATAAATGAACTTTCAGGGATTATCATCAGATAGTGAATTCAGATTTACATTATTTATATTTAATGTGTCTATGTAATATATTTTAATTTGTACTTATCACATAAAGAAATATATTTAATTATGGTGTGTTTATACATAGTTTTCCTGATGCCCACCCACACAGCACCCTGCTGTCCACAGTATTTTCCTTTCTCCCTTCATACCACATGTATTCCAACCCTCTCTCAACCTCCCCTTCAAAACCTATGATCCCTTTTCTAGGTTCCAGGTCTCTATCCAAACTGATTCCCCCCAAAGATACATGTTTTAAAAATTAGACTATAGGGCACACAGTTGAGAACCATCAGAAGATACTTTTATTGCTTTAATTATGTTTTTTAATTTTTAAATTATAGTGTAATCACATAATTTCTTGAATTCTCATATACCTTCTTTTGTTCTCTTTCAAAATCATTGTCTTTACTTTGCATTAATTGTTGTTACATATTTACATGTATAACTATATTTTATCTTAGCCTTTCTGAACCAGATAACCTGTTATATAATATTTTTCACTTTTTGCAATTTTCATATTCTGTTTTCTTTTTGGCTCAATAAAATCTTACTGTGTATATGTGCCACATTTTCATTATCTACCCATTCATTTTCATCTCCCACTTATTATGAACAAACCAGCAATAAACAGGGTATTTATTTATATATGAGACAGATACAAAAGCCTTTGGACATATGCCCCAAAATTGTGTCATATGATGATATTTCTATTTAAAGCTATTTGAGAAAACTCCACTTTGATTTCATTGGTGGTTGTGCAAGTTTTCCATTTCACCCACAGTGAATAAGGGCTCCCTCTATCTACTCTTATTCTATGGCAGCAATTGTCATGTTTTCTTGATTAATATTCTTCTGGCTGATGTAAGATGAAAATTCAATGTAGTTCACTTAATATTTCCTGAATATCTAAGGGTATTGAGCATTTAAGAAAAATTTTGACATCTATCTCTTCTTCTGAGAAGTATGGGTTCAGTTCATAAGTCTGTTTATGGAGCTTCAGTTTCATTACTTCTGGTGTCTAAATGGACCTGGTGAAGGTTTTCTTCCATTCTACAAGCTATCTGTTCACTGTGTTAAAAAATCATTTATGAACTCTACTTACACACAACATTTACCAAATTCACTGTGTATCTTCCTACAATTCTGTCTCCCAAATAGATTTTAAATAGATTTTGGACATAATTCTGTGGTCCATAGCTGTCTACTTATCAAGTGCATAGAAATTACACATATATTAGAAGGAGATAAGAAGTAAAATGAAAGAAAAACAAACAAAACTTGGGGCGGGTTACAAAATTGGGGAAAGGGGAAAGGAAAAGAGAGGCAGCTTTACTAAAACAGAGGTGTGGGGGGGGTAGTCTTTGAGAAAAGAATAGTGGTAAAGTATTTTCTGTATATGAGCAAGACCTCAGCATTGATAATCAGCTACAAAACACAAACAGAAGACTTATATGAGTTTTTCTACAAATAACGTGTATAGAAACACAATTATGTTAAGAAATCAAACAAATTCTCTGCTTTAAAATGCATAAAAACCTGCTGATTTCTGAGCTGCCTCCTGCATGAATTTGCTGTATAAGGTTTTTCACAAATCAGAACTTTATAGGTGCTAGCTTTTCTCTTCCAGAGCCTAAATGAATAGTCTGCTGTTTGTACTGAGAACCATTCTAGGTCAAGGCTCTATGAGATATGAAAGGAAGGTGATCACATTTAGCTACCTATTGACTTCCTCTTATCTGTCCAAAATTTATATTCTTCTACAGGATTGTTTTATCCCCATGAAGGTTCAGGAAAAAGAAAAAAGAAAGTTTGAGAATATACAAATAAACAATCTGGTTCCTCAGTTGTGCAGTAAAAATTTGGGACAGTGACTTAAGCTATCAACTCTTTATTTTAGAAGCAAAGTATTTTATGCTATTTTTAGCTAACACTTTTTTCATAGCCTCTCCCTAGTAGTGAACTCAGTATAAACGGTTAGCAAGAGGGTTGGACAGAGTAAAGATATCTCATTAATGCCTCAGATTTATTATACAACTTTATAATTTATCTTAAAATGAACACATAAGATAAAGATCTAAAGAAAAATCCAATAGAAACCTCACTAATGCTTGACATTTGTTCACTATTTATTTAGAATCTGATGTTTGAATAAATACAATGAGTTGATAATATCTTGGGCTTGGTATTTAAGGATATATTTAATCCCTTAAGCAAAATGACAATAGAACCTGATTTTTCTGCATGTTTCTTGAAGAGAAATAAGACAATGAAAAATGAAACTCCTACTTGAGTGAGTTTTAGATGAAATGACAGAATTGTAGCAGAGATTCTGAAGGAACACAATGGGGTATGCTGACTCCAGACTAGGCTGGGACTAGTCTATGGACTAGGTTGTTCTAAAGGACCCTTTAAAGATCAGTCTGTGCAGTAACCTCAGCTCAGACTTCATCTCAGTATGTATAGGAAGGACCCCACTAAGAACATTTAAATATCTAAGCATATTTGTCTGAGAGAAATGTGAAAAGCCAAGTAGGCATAAGGAAGTGAGGACAAAGTGATGCACTATATCAGTGGTTTCTTGTATTCTCATTTCTCACTTCTCATTGGATAATGATTATTTCCTTATTTATAATTCCTAACACCATATTTCTGCTCTGATTTGTCCAAAAGATGAATTGAGAATCTCAGCATTGGTTGAGAAGACATATTCATCAGCACGCAAGTCAAAACAAAAATTGGGGAATGTGCATTAAAGTCAAAACAGCAATAATATTTGTACCATTGCAAAGAAAGTTCTGTCACTTACCACATTATAGAGGCTGCATCCTTATTTTAGCATATATACAAATAAAAGAAAAGTGAAAATAAAGCACAATACTAAGTAATACATCCTGAACTTCTAATTGCTTTGCTGCCATCCATTTGTTTACAATGTGCAGAGTACACTGACAGAATAGTAATCAACAAGCATGACAAATCTTTGAAAAGAACACAAAGGCTTTAAATTCATGGCCAGTACAAAATACTTCATGAGTCAGCTAACATTATTTCCAGCTTAATTGATGCAACACACTTGGAAATATGGGTCTTTCTTTTAAATGTGGCTTGTATCTGTATTAAGGAATAAACACCAACCAAATATTTTTGCATAAAATGGGGATCTTTGTCTAAATTCGTCCTTCAGTGTCAGGGTTCTCTCTGATAAAACTACACTTCTCTGGCATGATTTCTGTCTGAAAGGAAAAAGGCAGTTGATGGCACAATCTTTATAATAAGATCATAGCCAGAAGAAGCTGAGGAGTGTCAGAGTTCTATACTGTGGTGCCCTGAGTTGATTTCTCACACCACACAAACCTGGGAATGATTTCTCTGTGATGACTAAAAGTCATAGAATTATTTTTATCACCTTTTATTGACAGTAGAGAAGAGATACGTCAGTGATCTCTCATGAAGCTCTGAGGATACATGCAATTAATAGAAAAACATTTCTCTTAAAATCTTCACAGCATTTATTGATTTCTAGTAAAAAATATACAAGTTACTTAGTCTCCTCCAGATATATGTGGATATAAAGTCTACCATCCTATTTCTCTCATTGGGTCAGAAAAGATGATTTCTTAAGTGGACATTAACAATGTGTGAAACAACCTTCAAAATCAATATATCTGATTAGTTAACTGTATTTTAACAAATAACCACAAGGAACTTAAATGAAACCTAAATTTAAAAACACAATACAATTGGGTTGAATATGAAATAACTAAAGAAAAAGCTAGCTATAGAAAATAATAAAAGTAACTTAAAATCTTACAAACTTAAAATGTGCAAGTAGGAAAGAAATGAGTACATGCCTCTCTTCTCAACTCTAGCATAACAATAAAAATTATAAAGGATTCCAAAATTAGGAATGAGAGAAATACTGTCCCATTTGAAATGATAAGTCAATGCAAAGGTACTAGTTATATTATATATTGTTCTTGAAAAAGAATTGGAAATTTCCTCTTACAACACTAGATTTACAATCTTAAGACCTTGAAGGATAAACAGAAATGGGGACTAGTAAAGAAGAGGATGCTCTTACTGACAGTGTTTTTCACGTTGTAATAGTGGATAGACCCATTATTGCTTGTTATTTGGATAATTCATTCTGAGTGGGAAAGTAGATTCCAGGAAGAGAAGATTGGCAAAGAACAAAAACAAACAGACAAACAAACAAACAAACCTATGTGCTGATTGTGTAATTTATTATCAGTTAACTAGTAGACATATTCAAACCTTTGAAATGGCACACAAGGTTGTTTGGTTTGGTGCTTAGCTGCCAACCTTGAATACCCACCTTCATAGCCAACCTTGAATACCCACAACCAAAAGGTATGAGTTAGTTATGCTACAGAGAATCCTGAAATTGGAAAGATAAAAGAAAGACAGGAGTGAAGAACATCTTTTGCTACTTCTCTTGAGATTCTGAGGCAAGAACTCTATGAAGAAGTCTTGTTGACAGGATGATCCAAGCCTGCAACTCATATTCATTTCCTGTGACCAAGTGAGTTCTAGGTTGCCAAGGACCAGCCTCAGTTTGGAGCCTATAGTTTTATTCAGATTCCTGCTAGCAGGAACTACTATCAGCCTTCCCAAGGAACACAGGGATAGAGTTTCTTCATCCAAGCTCTACTTTCTGTAATATGTACATACGTATATATTTATACACATAAATAGCTATCATCTTTTGACAACAGTGCTGTTTTTTAAATAAAATTCAAGACTAAAGGAGAGGCCATCCAAAGACTGCCCTACCACCTGGGAATCCATCTGATATACAATCATCAAACTCAGACACTATTGCTGATGCCAAGAAGTGCATGCTGACAGGAACCTGATATACCTATCACCTGAGAGACTCTGCCAGAGCCTGACAAATACAGAGGGAATACTGGCAGCCAACCATTGGACTGAGCACGGGGTCCCAATGAACTCCCCAGTGGAGGAGTTAGAGAAAGGACTGATGGAGCTGAAGGGGTTTGCAACTCCATAGGGAGAACAATAATATTAACCAACCAGAACTTCCAAAGCTCCCAGGAACTAAACCATCAACCAAGGAGTACACATGGAGGGACACATGGCTTCAGCCTCATATGTAGCAGAGGATGGCCTTATTGGGCATCAATGGGAGGAGAGGCCTTTGGTCCTGTGAAGGCTTGATGTCCCAGTGAAGGAGAATTTGAGGGCAGGGAGGCAGGAGTGGGTAGGTGGGTGTGGGGATCACCCTCATAGAAGGAGGGGAGCGGGAATGGAATAGTGGGTTTTGGGGAGGGACTGGGAAAGAGGATAACATTTGAATTGTAAATAAAGAAAATATCCAATAAAAATTCAGTATTGCGATGAAAACAATGAGGCAAGGGAATGTTGTGGGTTAAGTTTCTTTTTATATACTATAATTTAACTATACCATTTCCTCTTCCCTTTCTTCTATTCACACCCTCCAATGTACACCTAACTACTTCATCAAATGCATAGTCTCTTTTTTCACTGTAGAAGCATGCATATACTTATGTGTATGTCTATATACATATATATTCCTAAATCTAGCCTGTTCCATCTGTTTAATGCTACCTGTATGTAAGATGCCATGTATTTCAGCAACAGCACCCAGAGATCCCTGAGCTGGGGCACACCTGAACACCTCATCTCTGAGGACTTGCCTTTGTGGTGTCAGAAGATGCCAGACAAGCTTCCAAAGGAGGGGAACAATCAACAGTCCCATTCAGCTGTGATGCCTAGGAACCCCATCAATGACTAACATGGCCTGGTAACTCTAACGGTATAATGGTAGCAAACATACCTTGTGGTATCTAATACCACTCCAACTGGACTTAAGACATGCTGAGCAAGAGAGATACAATGCCTGGTTCTGGAAACTACTCAGTAATAATGTGTTCATAGTTATTGGAAGAGAAGGTAAAACCATTAATTTACTAAAGCAGCATAACCCCCTAATAACAATCTGTAAGCAATTGTGCTTATACATATAGATAAGTGTAGTCTTCACTCCACAACAACAAAATTTCTCTTTGCAGCAGATGGAAACCACTACAGAAAACCAAAACCAATCAAAATATGGAGTACAAGCCCAGGCCCAATGAATACATCTAAGGCTCAGAGAACACTGTAGATGAGTGAGTAGAAAGAATAGAAGAGCCAGAGGATCAGAGTTTGCTGTGAGATTGTGTCTCCTAGTGATGTCAAAAGCTACACCCACAAACTGTCACCATCATGATGGTCCAAACATGAGATGAATAAGGACAAATTGAATTGTGACAACCCACAAGCCCTCAATTTTATACAAAGAACTACAAACAACAGAGAAAGGCTGGGAATAGGAGGGATGGCTCTCCTGAGAGAAGATGACTCCAAATGGTTGCCCAGTGTCAATCAGTAAGCCTTGAAAATATACATACTATTGGATTAACTTTTATAGATGATTGTAAGAATGGAAAAGTAGAAAGTTCTAGGAAATTAGTGGAAAAAAAATCCTAATTGTAGGATTTTATTTACCCTGCTAAGATTTTTTCCATTTTAGTTTACAAAAAGTAAAAATTTAAAGATGTATAAAATAAAATCAGAATGATCTCACTCTTGTAAAAATCGTTACATCTCATAAAAAGTATATTATAGCCTTTGGTAGAACTTGATTTTGACTAATTTAACATTATGACTCAGAAAATAATCTAATGCTAAGTTAATTTCCCCAAAAAAGCCCACATTTTTTACATGGAATTACACAAAAGTCTGATATGATTTCTGGAAGATCACCTGCTTATCCCAAAATTAGTTTTAGAACAATAAAATAAAATAAGAAAAAGTAAAGGAAAGTAACTGCAGAGACAAACCACAGGAAAACCATACCAAGTTCTCCAGTCTAAAGAGAACTAGACTAAACTTATAACATATGCTTCCATCACTGCCACCGGCATACCAAGACAAATATTACCTGAATAATATAGTCACTGTATCTCAGATGATCTTAGTAATACTTACAATTTTAGTTAACATAATAACTAATATTAATAATAATATATTACATACAGATCTCTGAATTTGAAAATAACTAATTTACTACTTACAATATCCTTATGTGTCAAAGCTGTTCATTTTTCTCAGTACACAGAAAAAGACACTGAACCATAAAGACACCCAGAAATACATTCTAAGCCACAGAGCTGCTGGGAGTACAGTTAGCATTCCATTTTACATGTGTTTCTAATTGTGTTAGTACTTTGAAATATTTTATGCCACAAAAATTATTAGTTTTCAAATAATTACAATTAAAATTTTCTCTTAAATAATTATGTCTCTTGTGTGTTCCCTCTAAGAGTTATACCAGAGTTTCTATGAATTAAACATTTCCCAACTCTGCATAAAATAGACTCTTATCTGCATTTTTCCTACACACACAGTATACTATTTGACTAAGTAGATACTTGTTATAAACTATTCTGTTTTGAGTCTGAAATGTTAGATCTTGGTCTCCAGCTCATAGAGTATTTTTCAGGTTATGGCAGCCTGAGGAGCTATGCAAGAGAAGGGGGTCACTGGAAATATGTGGTTTGGAGTTAGTCTGCCTTCTAGTTCCTGTCTGCCATGTATGAAGAACTGTCCTCTACAGCTCACTTCCAACATGGACCAAAGGGCCTGAAGCCAAATCAACCTTTACTCCTTTACATTGCTTTTCTGCAGTGTTTGGTCACACAGTGCAAATCATGTTAATGTAAACATTGTCCGAAATAATGTGGGTTTCTTCTACCTCCCTTTCCTGTGCACAGAATATTACTTAATTATGCACAGAATTGTTTCAAATGGTTAGGTTTTGAGTATGTAAAGATAATGTCAAAAATGTTTGAAGATATTATGTCTGTACTATATCGTTTTATTCTATAAATGAAGCTACCATTTCCTTGGAAAAATGCTTTATATTTTCACAGTGCTTTGTTGTCTTAAATATTCAAGGTTATCCATGTTGAGTGTGTGTGTACATATGCATATACATGTGTTTTATCATCATGTTTTTTCTGTGTTTAATCAAACAAATTTTGTGTATCTTATACTTATCTCCCATGACTTTTCCATCTATGCTTTGAAAAATACATTCTTTGCATCTGAAAAATTCTCCCCTATGTTACGGCTCAGTCATTTGTTTCTCTCCCTATCCCTGCTTGTGTGGCAGCTCATATTTTAAGCTGACTTAAATACTTGATTGATTGATCTCACCAATACAGTATTTAATAAGCATAATCTTTATTGCTCTATTTTTGTATAAAAATGCAGTATTAAATGGATGAAATACTTATTCTGAGTCACCCATTCTTATTCGGTAGCTATGGTTCACTTCAGATTAAGTGTGTGGCACACATTTGTGTACTTCTTTTATAGCATTAACTTCTGTAAGGGGTTTCTTTTTAAGTTAAGTGGTGTGTGTGTGTGTGTGTGTGTGTATGTATGTATGTATGTGTGTGTGTTTGTATACACAAGAGTATATAACAGTATAGGAATAGAGGGCAAAGAATAAAATATAACCTACTTGAACATTACATAATTAAACTTAAATCATAAAAGGAAAAAATGAATAAAATATTTTAAATTATAACAAAATGAAATTGACCAATGAGATAAGGGAACCTACTGAGAAGAATAAAATAAGATTAAGTTCCAAAAATATATAATTTTCCATATATTTTCCATTTCTTTTTGGGATCTCAAGAGCTAATGACCTCTATAAATGTAAATAAAAGTTACAAACACTATGAATGCTAAGAATGTGTTCCAGTCTCTACTAGGGTTTTAACAGACTCCTAGTGCTAGTGAATGGGTATGGAGAGTGTGTCCAATGAATCCTTTCTTTCTTCACATCCTAACACCTAATTGTGAGTTCTCTGTTGCAGTTTAAACACAACTGGCATGCCTTGCCATTCCTTCGCCAGCTTTCACTCTGTGTGGCAAATTGCAATGTACCAGAAAAGAACCAAATGTCTGTGTACCTGTATCTTTTTCTGCATTTGTATCTGTGCCTGTATGTGCATGACTGTATGTACATGTGTATTTGTGCCTGTGTGATTGTGTGTTGTTGGATATTTTATAACTCTATCAGTTCTTCTTATCACCTGACCAGCTCCCAATAATCGAGAGAGAGTGTTCTATCAATGTATTTAATCAGCTTTAGGACAATTACTGAGTGATTACCCTGTAAACTATTTTTCTATGCTAGACTGGCTATTTTTCAGCTACACTCCCCAAATTACTTGCAAATAGTCATCCTGTCTATGCTGGATTCACTCCATTGAATCATTTTCTGGTTCTCCATTCTCTCTCTCTCTCTCTCTCTCTCTCTCTCTCTCTCTCTCTCTCTCTCTCTCTCTCTCTCTCTCTGTCTTCTTCCCTCTTTGCTTCATGGTCCCAACCTGTAAACCTCAAACCTGAATCTGAAGTTCTACCTACCTTTATCCTCTTTATCCTCCCTAGTAATTGGCTGTCAGCAACTTTTATTTAACTACTCAGAGAATATTGATTAGCAAAGTTTACACAGCATCATTTGGTGTACATGAGAATGTGCTTACTAGGACTGCAACCAGATTTTCGGAGCTAGTATTTAACATTTGCATACATAGCACCACATAAACAACTCCCAACATATATATCAGTGTACACATAGAAAAATTTAGATTTTATGGTTGATATTTAATAGGTATCATGAATGATAACATATCTTCTTATATTCTGCAAATAATAATACTTTATCAATATTATAAATATTGATTGTATTCAATATTCTTGGTACAATATATGGAAACTACATAATAGTAAATGAGATTGCCATATAAAATAATTGTATTTCAGGCTTCTTTTAGAATCTATAGGCCTACCTGAATGTTAATTCCTTAGTTGTTATATTCCACCATATTCTTTTGCAAATTCTAGCACTTTAGGAATCTTGACAAATTTTCCAAAATGACTCCCCATACACTCTTCCTTAGGACTGGAAGTAAATCTACACAATCACCATGGAAGCAGCCCCAATAGGCAGTCTGAAACGTGAAGGCTCCTTAGAATCCAAGCAGAATGTTTCACTCTAGTGACAGACAACTAAGCCATTCTTCTCCGTCTTTCTTTTCCTATCCAGTCATCCAAAGTAAAATAAAATTCATTAACACTTTTATTGGAATTACCAGAAAATTCCATCATACAATGTATCCATCACCCTCATAGATATATAGGTAATAATAGCTCTCTATATCAGGACAGAAGTTTCAATTTTTTGCAATCTATATTTTTATTACATACTTAGTTATATAAATTATTCTTTCTGATCAATAAGTATCAAAGATTTATAAATAAATGAGTTATAAATGTTCTGTTTCATATTTCATGTCAATTTGGATAATATTATAAAGATTATTTAAGCGAGTTTAATGATTAAAGAAAACAAAGATGTTACTTGACTTCATTTCTTTATTTTTACTTTTAAAAGATTCTATTGGAGTGAATGCTCATCATTTAAAATGTTAATGTTGTGAATAGTTTTTCTCTGTGTGTCCCAAAATAGACACAAATAGTTAAGCCACCTTATTTTATGTTGTTTGTAGTTATTATTTTGAGTGCATCATCACAGCAGAAAATCAGGTTATTTCACACATCATTTCAAATCATCAAAAATAATCACAGAGATTTTTAGAGTTTTATTACTCCATTTCATAGTGCACACACAAAATATAATTTTTTATCTTTAAAACATTTCTTCATTCATTTGATTGACAAAATTAAATGGACAGAGGCCATTCACTGCTCAAGTTCCTTTTCTAAAAGCCCAAACACAAACCTTAGAGGCTATGCCATTACAGAAACTACCAGCATAATTAAATGTAGCATATAAAACATTACATCATTTCCCTTTCACCCTTTCAAAGAGAAGATGCTAGATAAAGCTTATTTCAGATTTCATATAAAGTATAATCAAAGCATTTCATCTTCACCTAAGGAAGTAAAAAATTAAACTTTATGCATTAAGCTATAATTGGAATATTACAGAATGAACTCTCTCATTCTCTCCTCCTCTCCCCTCCCCTCCCTTTTCACCTTTTCACTACCTCACTCTCATACATGTTCCCCTCTCTCTCTCTCTCTTGTACTCTCTCTTTCTCTCTCTGTCTCTCATACTCTCTCTCTCTCTCTCTCTCTCTCTCTCTCTCTCTCTCTCTGTGTGTGTGTGTGTGTGTGTGTGTGTGTGTGTGTGTGTGTGTGTGTGTACCCACTGCTTTTGGAATAAATTATCATGCTATCATGTATGATATTATAATTAACACAATAATAATAGCTTAATTTTAATTTTTCCAAACTAGATTTCATCATGTGATGCTCAATTTCTTAAAACATTTGGAAAAATAACATTAACAAGATATATTTCAGCTTGAGGATGTGTTTACTTTTCTGTTGCTATGAAGAAACAAAATGACCAAAGTAACTTGAAAGGAAGCATTTAACTGGGAGCATGCACCCAGCTTCAGGTTAATCTATGAACATTGTGGCAGGAAGCATGGCATCAAGCAGGCCAACATGGCACAGGAGAAATATTTGAGAAGTTAGATCCCATCTGCACACAGCAGAGAGACTCTGCCTGGCTTTGGCTTCTGAAACCTCAAAGCCTGCACTCAATTCCACATCTACTCCAACAAGACCACACCTCCAAACCCTTCCTAAACAATCTACCAACTGGGAACAAATATTCAAAGATACGAGTCTAAGAGAGCCATTTTTATTCAAAATACCACAAAAAGCAAAGGGAACTTGGTATCTATAATAATCCAACCAAGATTTATATGTTGAATTCAAAATTTATTTCTACCTTTCATTTGGTCAAACTAGTTTTTTCAAGTAAGAATGCCTCTGGACTCAGTGATGAAAGCCAGCCCTCTGATTTCAGTTTGTGTTACAGTGGTAGGGTTGTCAAAAATGAAAGCTGAATATGTGACATAAAACAACTATCTATTTAGGCTCATATAAAAGATAAAAGTATCTTTTTTAACATTGTAAACTAAAGAAAGACTCTTAAAAGAGGTCCCATTCAAGAAGGCCAGAAACAGATGTCTGCTAATAACTTCATTTTGTCTTGAGAAATAATTGTATGTAGTGGTTGCACTTAAGACAACATTAAATTGCAATTGCATGTTTAAAAACTCCTTCAAGCTGAACTGTAGACAACAGGAGAAAGACAGGGCCACTTAGTAGACACAGAGACAATGTGTGTTATGTCCTAAGCCAGTGGTTCAGTTTCAAGGTTCTATGGGGTTCAATGATACATACAGGTGGGCACGGATCAGAGAAGGGTAGCCTGTGCTTGGCAGACACTCCTAGGTGAATTCAGGACCCAATTCATTTTTAAGTTGTCTTTATTCTCTGCGAGTGAACATTTGTCATATATCCCTTCTGCTTTAATACCACACAAAGGCACCTAAGTCAGTGTTCTGAAGCATTAAGTAGGGTCAGTCGACACTGCTCAGGTTTGGAAAAATATTCATAATGTCTCAACAGTTTCCAGATCTTGTCTGTTTATACATGATCATCTTATTGTATACATGATCATCACTTTTGATATGGATGCCTCAATAAACCCACATCAGCATTCTCTTTAGATCTTTTCTTCATGTTTGAGGCAATGCCAAGCATCCAGATCTAAAGATTCTTTTGAAAACTTTTCTCATAATTATTAATTGGTTCACAAAATTTTTATGGTACTGTAGCATTTTGTGTGATCATTTAGTTTGTATTCTTTATGTAATGTTCAGATTAAACTATGTTGTATCAAAAATTTATGTATTTTGGTTAAAATACTAAAAGCAAATTCTTTCATTTAAATTATAAAATGTATTATTCTTACTCATAACCAACTCTAGTATACAACAGAACATTATAACTCACTTATCTTTTATAAATTAGTATCCATTAGTTAATCTTTATCACATCTAACACCCCCTTACATCCCTGCCGTTTGTTAATAAGCAATGTACTTGCAACTTCTATAAAATCAACCTTTAATAATTATATTCTTTCAGAATATTGCAAATATGATGCATCCCTCTCTCATTACTTTCTCCTGTCATCTTTCCCTTCCCATTGAACCTCATTTTTTTTCCAATAATACCCCTCTTATTTTCACACTGAGTTGTGTGTGTGTGTTACTATATATGACTATATTTGCCTGCAAGAACTGTTCATAGGTGGTAAGAACCTGTCCTACAGGGTTGGCTACACCATTGAGGAATTTGACTCCCCCTCTCCAGGAAACCTTTAATTGCTTAAAGCTCTTCATGGAGAGGTGGGGCCTTGGGAACCTCTCCCAAACTGTTATTGAACATTGAAGAGTCCAGTCCTGTGCAGGTTTTCTGTTGCTGTAATTTGTGGATTTAACAGCTAGGTCACATACAGAAAACAGCTGTTCAAGCATTCTTTTTCATTGTTGAGTCTTTTATATTTTAATTAATCTTTATTGGATATTTTCTTTATTTACACTTCAAATGTAATATTTCCCCCATTCTTTCCCCATTCCCTGCGAAACTCCTTATCCCATACCCCTTCCCCTGCTTCTATGAGGGTGTTTCCCCACCCACCCACCCACCTACTCCCGCCTTCCACTACACAGAGGACCCTTCAAAGGACCAAGAGCCTCTCCTCCCATTGATGCCCAACAAGGCCATCCTCTCTTACATATGTGGCTGGAGCCATGAGTCCCTTTGCTTTCTCTGCCTGTGTGTTGCTATGCTTTCACCATGATAATTGACTAAAACTCTGAAACTGTAAGGCAAGCCATAATTAAATATTTTTTTAATGAGAGTTGCCATGGTCATGGTGACTATTCCTAGCATTTGAATAGTGATTAAGATACCTGTCTAGGGCTATGACCTTCACAGCCTTGGCTTTTAATCAGCTTTACAATTCTAAGAACAAGGAATGACTTGTCCTGTGAAACAGGCCTAAAATCCAGAACACTGTTGCTTAGTCCCCATGACAGTTGTGGACCTGTTGCAGTGAAGCAGTGGGAAGGTCTTCCCTGACAGTTGGAAGTGCAGCTCAGAGGGCTCACAGTTGAGCGAAAGGACGTTTGATGACTTTTCTTCCTCAGTAGCCAAAATCATACTTTCAAGCATATGAAAACAAAGCAAGGAGGGGAGAAGTTTCAGGTGGTTCCATCACTGGTCCAGCTTGATTTTTCTATGCTCTGCAACCAGATTGTGTGTTTATTTTGGCAGTGGAAACTTGCCATTTGATTCAACTAGGCAGTCAGTAATAATGACAATATCTTTTACTGTTTTGGAGTACCTTGGGGCCTCCTTGATAATAACTCAAAAGAAGTCAATCTCATACCTGTCACTGAGATTTTCATTTAATAACCCATGGCTCTAGGAGCAGCAGCATCTACTCATACATGGTACCCTTGTTCAAATTCTTTCTCTAAACATATAACATGCAAAATAACTGAGAATTAATTTGGGTTAGTGCTTCTCTTGTCTTCTATTCTTTCTTCTCCTGCTCTTTAAATCTCTGCAATCTTACTATTCCCTCTCTCTACCTCACATCATAAGTGTTCTGCTTCCTTCCGCTTACTGTCCCCATCTTGTCCCATTTCTAGCACCCTGGCCTTTACAAACACTCCAAGTTAAACACAGAAATATAGAACTTTGGAGCTGAGATCTACATATGAGGGAAAGCATGTGAGATCTGTTTTTCTGGACTTAATGAGCTTACTTGGTATAGTATTCTGTTTCCCTCCATTTTCCTCAACATTTCATAGTATTATACTTGAATAAACTTTCACTGTGTATATGTGTCCCATTTTCATTAATGCATAGACATCTAGACTGTTTTTCTTTCTTAAGAATTGTGAATAGACCAGCAACAAATATGGCTCATAAAGAAAATAAAATGGCTGGGTGGTGGTGGCGCACGCTTTTAATCCCAGCACTTGGGAGGCAGATGCAGGCAGATTTCTGAGTTTGAGGCCAGCCTGGTCTACAGAATGAGTTCCAGGACAGCCAGGACTACACAGAGAAACCCTGTCTCGAAAAAAAAAAAAAAAAAAAAAACGAAAAAGAAAGAAAGAAAGAAAAGAAAAGAAAAGAAAAGAAAAGAAAAGAAAAGAAAAGGATCACAAATGGTAGCCAGGAGGTTGGTAGGAGTGTAAAGTGCAACTATTGCAGAAATCAGAGTTGATGTTTCTCAAAAATAAAAATAGATCTACCATATAACCCAGGCATATCATATACCCTCAGAACTCAATATCCTACTACTGAGAAAATATATTTTTCTTTCAGAATTTAATAAGAATAGCTACTATAAAAAAAGATGAGTGCTTGTAAGGGCATGCAGAGTCTGAAAGAGTTGTATATTATTGATTGTAAAATCATGCAAGCACCATAGAAATCCTGAAATAAAAATTCACTAATAGATGCATATCGAAAGGAATTAAAATCATCTCAGAGAGATGCCTTCATTGCCATGTGCACCACAGCAATTTTCTCAACAGTGAAGACAAGAAAACAACCTAAAAGCCCATGGACAGGTAATGCATAAAGTAAATGTAAAGTAGACATGCAAGTGTACATAATTTTTAATGGCCAAAATTAAGTATCATGATAAGAGGATTTGCCATGTGCAAAAAGAATTAACTTTGAGTATACGGTGCTAAGCAAAAAGACAAAATATTACATGACTCTGGTTAGTTAAAAGAGCTACTACATAACAATTATATGGGCAGGTCATGCAGCCCTGCTTCCCAGGAGATAAAAAAGTCATGGGAAATAGTTTGTAAGAAGATGTTGAAGTTTATTTACAAAAGAAAACATTTTGGAGACATCTGTGAAACAAGATACTTGTAAGTACAAATAAAATACTTTGTACTTCAGTGTTTATTAAAAGGGGAAATGCTATGATTAAAAACAAGTATAATTGAGAAACAAATGTGTATTCTCTTAATTTTCATTTTGAGACACCTTAGATGAAATAAAAACCTTCTTAATCTTTAAAAAAAAAATGCTTACCAAAAAGAAATCTTTACTGGATTGTAGAATATTTGTTTGTACCTCTGTATTTCTTAGTAAAGTTTAATCACTTAAAGTTTTGCCTGTGTTTATATATGAAAAAAAAGCTTTACTTTAATCATCAAACTTTAAGCTTATCAGTAAAAAAATAATATTTCAGTCTTTAATTACAGTTGTCTAGACAGATGACTCATATCCTTGCATTCCTCTGTACCGGATGATCTCAGATTCTTCATCTGACAGCTAAATTGTATTTCACATTTTCTACTAAGAAGAGAACTTTGTAATTTCTCATTAACCTTTTTATCATTATGCTTAACTTATACGGTAAAACTAAAATTCTGAGCAAACAGCACTGGCTCTCAGTTTGAATGTCATAAAAAGGAGTGGAGCCTATTGATGGTGACCTTCCCTCTCTACCTCTGCCCTGAGGCAGAAAACTGCAGATGCGTTTTATAGTTAAAATTATAGTTAAGTTGTCAGGTATCTATTTATAAGAAATTGTATGTTATAAATTTTGTTAGTTAAATGGATCTTCTTTTTAATCAGATCCTAAAGAATTTTCTAGTACGGAAGGTATATACCTCAGAAAGTCATATTGTTGAAGTTAATTGTACATTTTCCAATCCTTTGATGATACCACAAGATGAAACTGAAAATATTGAGATATTTATAGACATTCACACACACACATAAATGTGTGTGTTTGTGTGTGTGGTGTGTGTGTGGTGTGCGTGTGCATGAATATACCTATTTATGAGAGACATACTTAGGTTACAATAAGAAGTGCAAGTTGAGTTTAAGGTTACATAGACAAAGATATCTTTGCAACTTGTGACGAGAAACCTGGAACATTGGACAGAAAAATCAAGTTGAAATTTAAGAACAGTAAACCTAGGATAGCCAAATAATGTCAAGAATCCAGAAACCTAGCTCAGCATCATCTAGCTATCTTCCAACAATCTGGTCAGTTAGTGCTGGAAATCTGTCATTATCATTATACATGCCAGCATTTTTGAATGTGTAATACTGTCTTTCCTGTTTTCTCATTTATAGTGTTTCTCAATTCATCCTTAGAGGGAAGTGAATCTATCTGCCCACAGAATTCAAATTATTCTACTTTAGGAAAGCCTTGAATGACAATCACATAATGTCTGACCTTTAACATAGTTCAACAAGATAGAAATGCTTACAGTTCCATCTAAGAGCAGAAGGTAGAAGTGTGCTTTTAATAATTTGGTTGAGGGTGGGGGGGGGTCAGGTTTAGGTCAAGAAAAACAGTATGGCCTGGACAAAAGTGACAGGAACTATGTGTAGTACCCATGGGAGATGAGCATTTAGGAAAGACTAGAGAGAAGGGAAAAATAAGGAGTAGCAGCCAACAAATGAGCATGACCCAGGAAGAATATCTGATTTAGAACAGGCTAGAGTTAAAAATTCTCAAGTTCTTCTGAGAAAATGAACCAAAAGTAAAACTAAAATCAAGTGCCATGGGATAAGGGTTAATTTATAGTCATAGCAGAAAACTTTGAAACATCTGATTTCAAATTAGAGACTTACTCATGTACTGAGAGAGCAAACCTGGCGCACTGATGTCAGCAACCATTATTACCTAGTTATGGTTATTGTTTCCATCACACAGAAGCTTTGAAATTTTCCATATATGATCCATTCCTGACTTCTAGCTAGTGGAAAAGATGGTTATTGGGATACTGGCTGAGACAAAGCAAAGACGTTATTTCTTGTTTATATTTCTATTAACTAATGAGATCATTGATCATTTTTGTATATTTTACTTTTTAAAAATATAATGTGACCACAAAATCCACCAGAGTATTCCGAATGATTCTATGATTTCTGAGTCTGTATCTATGTGTAGGGCCTTAATATGTAAGAATTATATTACTTTGATCATGGATATTATACCTAATGATAAAAAACTGACTCCTTTGCTGCTAGTCAATAGGAATCTTGCTGTAATGTAAACCTCAGTTACTACAACACCAGCAATGAAAGATAAAAAAGACAGGAGGATCCACAGAGTTCACTGGAATATGAACAGACATCACACTAATATTGGCAAATAATTTTAACCAGCTTTCTGATATCAGAGAAATGATACATTTTAATGTTCATACTTGAAACTTTTAAAACAAGAAAAATGGTTGATTTTAGACCTTACTGGAGTTTGAGGACAAACATAGCTGATTTTCATTTGTTTGATTGTTTCATAGAGCTAATTATCAACCAGGCAAATATAAATGTGAATAGTATAAACTGATTTTGGACCAGGGTTCTCTAGAAACATAGCCGCAAGATCAAATTAAAATTTGTTTTATGCAAATGATTGTTGCAAGATGATCAGGAAAAATGTGCCATTTAATTTTGACCCATGTTAAACTCAACATTAGAAAAAAAATCAATTTCAAACAAAAAGAATATAAGCCCAAAATATTTTTCTTTTAACTAAAACAAAAAATATAAAAATTAGAAGATAATGTCTATACCTTTAAAAAGTATACTAATTCTTCTTTCCAAATATTATCACTGATTTTTTTGTCATTAAAATTAATGACTAATTAATAAAAAATATTCAATTCATAATAATTTATAGGTATTTCATCCTATATATTTGGAATGGATAAAATTTTATAAACCAGAAAACCTGTCTCTCCACAACCACTACAATAATACTGAATGACATTAAGCCCAGGGGAGTGCACACTCTCAGCATCTTTCTTTTTGAATCCTAGATTTTCATGATTCTAATTAACGTAATTACAGTTTGCAATTGTTACTTAATTTGTGTTTAGAAGAACTGGAAACATACCTTAATGTGCATATGGAGGTCAAAATAAAAACGTATGGGAGTCAGTTTTCTCCTCTGCCAAATGGGTCCCAGAATCAACTCAGTTTCCCAAACTTGGCAGCAAGTGCCTTTACCAACAGAGCCATCTTGCCACCCACTCATATTGCTAAGGAAAAATATAACTCATAAAAAGCCAGAACTGTAATACCAGTAAAAGATTAAATCCAAATATTCTACTATTTTATTATTCTATATTTATATAATTATTCCTTCTAATATACAATTAATAACACATCCCAATCTTTTCTTCCAGTTGAGTTCTGAAATTCATTTTTTTAGGACACATTTTTCAACACCTAGAATTCTCTTGCAAGCTTCTGGATTTTCTGATCTAGACATTGAAAAGTAGATTCAATACAAATATCTACTGTTGCCAGGAAAAAAAAAATCACACAGTAATAGAAATGAATGCTCTCTTGCTTCAGTGAACAATTCTTTCTGTTTGTCTAATAATGTTTTGTTGTTGTTTTTGAGACAGGGTTTCTCTGTGTAGCCCTGGCTGTCCTGGAACTCACTCTGTAGACCAGGCTGGCCTCAAACTCAGAAATCTGCCTGCCTCTGCCTCCCAAGTGCTGGGATTAAAGGTGTGGGCCACCACTGCCCGGCTACAGTGTTTTTCTCTTATGTTTCCTCCAGACTTCTTCCTGGAATCAAAACTGTGCCTTTGAGAATTACCCTCCATAGTTTCAAGATTTGACCATACTTCCTGAAATGCTACCACAATAACAGAAGCCTGCCTTCTTCGCTATTTAATAACTGCATCTAATCTTCCCTAATCTAAATTCAATTCCTTCTGGCTTATCATCAGTTTCTCTCTATCATGTACTATTCATAGTACAGAAATTTAGTTGATTCTCCTCAGTACAGACATTTCCTATGCCTTGTCTCAGGCTTGTATTCATTGTATTATATTGTTTTATTGAATCCTATTTAATAATTACAAACAACACCCCAGAAAACAGATCTATATTCAATAACTGTGTTTCTTTGTATTTCTTATCTTGCTTCCAAATATGACAATCTCCATACCATGTAATGTTAAAAAAAAAAAAAAAAAAAAAAACCCTCCCAAGATGAAATCTAACAGATTCTCCAGTCTTTTCCTTATCTTTTACTGTCTGTTGACACCTTTTATGACTTTCTTCTTCTTCTTCAGTGCTTATTCCAGGACAACTCACTTTTTATTTTCAATTTTTTTGCCATTCAGTAGTATTTATAAAGTTTCCCCGTTCTGTTGATTTTTGGCACTTTTAGTGTGTTTAGTGCGATCCCATGTAGATCTATAGTTTCAATGAACTATATATTGATGGATCCCAAACATAAGGTCTAGTAGCTTGCCTTTGCTCAGAGTGCTTCCAGTCTATAGACAGAGAAAAAGAAGTCCACTTGGTCATCCTCTGACACAACAAATATGGTATTTTCAAATTGTTTTTTTTTTCTGTTTGTTTGTTTCCTGTGCCCATTTGCTTTCCATCCATGCCCAGATTCCACAAAATAATGACTCTGAAACTGAATTAGTAATGAGTAAATGCCTAGGCCTAAAGCTTTGGTTTGTTTCAGCTGACTCATAAATCAATTATCCAGTCTGTTCTGTTCTCAGTCAACCGCATAGCTCTTAACTCATCTGCAGTTTCATTTAACTCTCCTCCTCAGAGTTTCTTTCCTACATCTGACTCTATCCCAGAAATCCTTTATACCAGAACCTCCACCTCCCTATTTCATGCTGAAGCTAGTAGGCCAACAGTATTTTATTGACAGATGATTCTTCCATATATTGCATAAGAGATTCTCTCTACAGTTCCCACACTTCATTTTTGTAACCATGGCCATCAACATAATGCCTTACTTTTGAAACCCAGTTATAATTTTTCACCTTTTCTCCATTTTTACATATTTAGTTTCATTCAGATTCCATTGTTTCTTAAATATCGTTGAAATTATTTTCCTTTGTGCTTACACCAAACCTTTTTCCCTAAGTAGCTGGGAGATACAGTGCTTTTAACTGATCTTCACAGCAATCTATATCTTGAGTGGTGGCTTGCTAGCCACTTTGTTCTTCAAAATAATTCATTCTTTTTTTTTTTTTTTATCTGTTTGTTTGCTTTTTAAGTATTACCTTCCCTGACCCAAAGTTTCTAATAATGGCTGCTAGGAAAGATGTTTGTTGATTAGTATTTTTTTTCAATTGAGTATTCATTGGTTACCCTGATCAATAGCCAACTTTAGACCAGCCATTTTGTGTAAGATTTATTTTAGTGTTTGTGTGTGTGTGTAATATGTTTTACATACATTATGTCTATGCATCATGTGCCCAAGGACACCAGAAAAGCACAGGGGATCCAGTGGAACTGGGAATCTGAGCAGCCAGGTGGATGCTCGGAACCAATGTTTGTTCCCCTTAAGAATAACAAATGATTTTTTCTGAGCTATTTCTCCAGACCCCACCCCAAGAGAAAGTTTTCAATTTTCTGCCTACCCACTCTTTCTGAAAACTGTCAAAGGATTTCTATTATTTAGCTTTGGCTTAAACTCTCTTCCCTCGGGGACCCTCCTATGCTGTTGTCTGTCCACTTGGGGTCTTAATCACTTTTGAAATAAATCTCTTTCCCAAATAGCAAGCAATCCACCTCATTTTTCTCTTTGAATTCCAAATCCGAAGCCTTTCAGGAGCCAAGGGCTCATTTAGAAGTGGAAACCTAAATATAAATAAACAAAATATCCAATAAAAAAAGAAGAAGTGAAAACCTGACTCCATCACTCTCCATTCTGAAATTCATATCTGTTCCCCAGTACCCTCTGGATAATGGCCAGATACCATAGAACTACTCAGTTCCCTTCATTACACCATATTCCCTCTCATTTAAGAGCTGTCTTCTCTTGGTTCTCAACAATCTTGCTGCTCCGATGTGCCTAGGCAAAAATGATCTACTTGCTTTCCTCAAATTTTTTTTCTTACTTCTAGAAAACATAGTTGATAAATAAATAAATAAATAAATAAATAAAATGTTTTCTCCATCCTTCTTAGCTTTGAATTTAAAGTATACATTCCATGGACATAAGTTCAGATGCAAGTATTAAGGTCCTATGGATATAGCATAAATTAAAATCCTTAAAGGAGAGGCTAGAGAAATAAGTTAGCCATTAAAAGCACTTGCTTCTCTTCCAGAGGGTTTGGTTGCATCACTCACATGACGGCTCACAAACATCACAAACTCCTGGTCCAGGGTATCTGACACCCTCTTCTGGACTCTCCAGAAACCAGGAATGCATAGTGTACATATATATACATCTGGCAAACACTCAGACACATACAATAAAAATAAACAATTATTTTATGATATATCTATATGCAAAGGAATATATAAATGTATATCTTATGTATTTAAATGTACATAGGTAACTATATGTCAAATAATTGATTTGCCTATGTTGCTGCTTACTTTTTTATTTGAATCAGCTGATCATATTGATCAAGATTGTCTGATTCTAAAAGACAGAAAACATATCTGTTTGTCTCTCCATATGCCAGAACATATGCTAAATTATTGCTATTGAAAGTATGAAGAAAATGATTTATTAATTATCCTGAAGGACTTCTTCTTGAGACAAGGTATAATTTAGCAGACCCTTCCATCTGGACAGCTGCTGCATTGATAAATGCCTGATTTTGGTTCAGTCATCCATTTCTAGTCTAGCCATTGTGTCCAAAGTAATGGGATCATGCGATATAAACATGACAATTATGCCTACAGATTCACTATTCGAAACTTATTAACCTAGGCACTGCTCACATTGAAAGGACCATTTAAAGAAGACAATACAAATTCCAGAGACCTCCTTTAGTCTGCCTAATGCACCATCACTCAGGACCCTTTTTAAGAATCCAGTCTTCTGGCAAATGAATCTTGATCAGTATCTGTAACATCTCAAATCAAGTAGCTTGCATATTTTAGGATTTGTCTTTTATTGAGTTTGGGAGAATGAATTCTAGTATGTACTCTCATGGCCTCATTCATTCCCCAGAAAATAATAGATGTGTATTAGCTGTATATTGAATGATGGCTGAAGAAATGAATAATTATATGAATGGGGAAACAAATTCATGATGCAGATCACATGATCAATTTAAGAAGTCTCACAAATTTAAATTTTTATGTTATTAAAAACAGTCTTTGACATGTGTATATCTGTAGGGTGTTAATTTTAGCTAGTATAATAAATACATGAGCTAAATAACTTGTAAGGAGAAAAGGTTTGTATAGTTTAACCATTTTTCACTGATGATCAATTAATATTTGATTTGCATCTGAGGCAGCAGATTATGGTGAGCACAGGGCTTAGCGAAACGATATACCTCATAGCCAGGAAGCTGAGCATAGAGTGTGTGTGTGTGTGTGTGTGTGTGTGTGTGTGTAGCACAGATGAGATGGACAAAGACAGAAAGAAAGAGACAGAAAAAAATTATATATATATGAGAGAGAGAGAGAGAGAGAGAGAGAGAGAGAGAGAGAGAGAGAGAGAGAGAGGAGAGAAGAGGGTTGGATTGGACTGGAGTCCTAGAACCCCTTATGAAATTGAGATCTGTAGACTGCTGTCTGTATGCAGGTGAGATCAAGTAAAATATAAGTCTAGAGCCTGTGATTGGGCAATAAAGAAAGAAGGCAGGGCTAAGAGTTTTAGAGGAAAGTTACAAGGGAGAAACAGAAGGACAGAGAAAGACGAAGGAAGAGGATGAAACAGATCCACGTGGCTTGAAATAGCCACAGGTAGCTATGAATATCATAGAAGAGCAATAGAATAATATTGGGCAATTTGTCCAATCTAGGTGGGCAATGTGTATCAATATCAATTGAGTTTTGAGTTCTTTGTGTGGGTGTCTTGTGGGTTGAGAATTTACTGTTATAAATCTGGCTGATAAATTACAAGCTCTGGAGTTCTCTTTATATGGGGCTCGGGATTTAGAGCAAGTCTTGGCAGACTAGCTGCAGGAGACAGATGACTGGGAATGAGAGTGGTTCAGCTGCAAGAGAACCGCAGGAAATTGGGTGGACAGCAGCTTGGGGATAAACATGGGGGCAGGGAGACTGCCATTGCCGGCAAGTAGCCAGAAGAGACAGATCAGGAGGTCAATGAACTTACTACCAAATCTAACTACTGTTGTGCATGCATGTACAAAACACACACACATGCACACACCCCTCTCAACATCACACAAAATAATAGATAAATCAATGAGAGAGGAGGACAGTCCTCTGTTAACTGGACAGTCTCCCATCCGGCCTCTCATTCCAACCACTACCCAACAGTACCACGCTGAAGCATATTTGGGAATAAACTAAATCCAGAAATAGGTAAATATTTTACTGGTCCATCCATAAATTTAAATCTCACAAAACAGAATTGATTTCTGAGTTCTGGAGAGAGAGTTCAGTGGTTATAAGTATTCTCTGCACTTCCAGAAGGTGCTAAACTAAATTTCAGCACTCATGTGGGCCAACTCAACAACCATTTGTATCTCCTTCAGAAAATCTGATCCCTTCTTACCTCCATGGGCTCTGACACATACCCATCAGATATACAACACATACATACATACACACACACACACATACTCACACAAACACACACATGCACACACACTCACAAATAAATAAATCTCAAAAACGAAAACCAAATGAGTCCCTCGATTATTGATACTCCTATAAATAGATTTTTTTTGGTAGAATTTGCTTATATGATTTTTAGCACAGTGTAGGTTACAGAGTAAGCATGTAATTGTAGGACGCTGAAAGAACAACATGGTTTCTGGTTAAGCACCGGAGACCCCAGGTGATCCTAAGGGACAGAATGCATTTTGCCATGCTCCCAGACTCGAGGCTCCTGATACAAGGCCGAACACCTCCATAGAGTGGGGTCCTCCAGTCACGTAGGACAATGTCCACTAGCCTCTCCACAGGTAGAGGGTGTGACTACAGGCCACAGAGACTCAAGACAGATCTCCATATTAATGAGGTACCTAAAGGCCAGAGGGGCATAGCCAATTAAACTTTCCTTCCCAGACCCTCACCCTTGCAAAGGTATTTAACCTCAGGCCCGCCCTGAAAATACCGGGGTATAGTTTTATAGTTTTTATCTATTTTCTGCCATGACAATAAATATCTTAAAACCATGGACTACCTCCCTTCCTTGGAGAACAGTGGAGCAGGCCTTTGTCTATAGAGCCACTATCTAATCTCTCATAGAAGAACTTTTTGGATTTCCAGGCACGGAGGCCACCAACCCAAGCAAGCAAATAAAGCCAGGTGTGACCCAGCCAAGCCAGTAGCAGTGACCATGAACTCTCATCCCTGCAAGACACTGCCACAGCTTCTCCCCCTCCCCTATTCGGCTGTGGGCAAATCTAGCCCTTATGCCCACACTTTGGTCTCGGCCTTTCCGAGGCGCCTGAGAGCCCAAGGACCTGAGAACCAGCCAGTTCCTGGTCGCCTTTTGGCCCAGGATCTCCAAGCCAAAAGCTCTCGCTTCCCGCGGGACCTCAGACTGTGCTCCCCAACCCCGAGTAGAGTCCGGCAGCATTACATAGCCCAGTGTCTGCCTGCCCAATGCCAGTGTGGAGTGAACACAGTCAAATTCCTACCCCTCTGTTCCCACAAGAGGTCCTAGTCAAGTGGTGAGACAGAGGCGGGACCCATATATCAACACAACAGGTCCCACGTACACACTATAACCCAACATGTAATATGTTTATTGAATTACATTTTTGAATGGTTAAACTGCATTGAGTTAGATTACCTATATCAACATGAAATTGCTGAGTGCTACAGTATAAATGTGATCTATTTTTTTCTATCATATCTCTCAATTATCCACTATGGAAGAGGGTTTAGTCCTAAGGTTGGGACTATTTGGGTGTGATTGGAGTCCAGGATGTCACTGGGAGATTGTTCTTAGAAGAAATTTTGGATCTCCAGTCTCTCTTTGAACCCTGTTTGACAATGTAATAAGTTTATATACACAAATATATTTAAAATGTTAGGAGACTCAAATTATTCCACAGAGCAGGCAAAAAAGATTGAGCAATAAAACTAAATCTTATCTTATCAAATAAATCAAACCATAAGTAAAATATATTAATAACATAACTGGGTTTTAGAGTTTAAACCATTCATGACATTTTATTATTTAAATATAAACTAACCTATAAACTTCCAGACTTCTAATTGAGTAGGTTTAGAATAGACGAAGCCTCTGACTTGTTTAAAATACAAGCCCAAATGAAAACCAATAGTGACTCTTAAATGATTATGAATAATAACCTTTGGGGATATTTGATTATTTTTGAGCAACTGGTAGAATTGTTACAGCACCATTAAAGTACTCAAAATATATAGTTTTCTAATTCAAGAGTATCATGATAACAGATGGTCAGAATCTTTCTTTTAAATTTAGTGGACCACAAAATACAACAACCTAACTGTTCTTAGAACTTCAACTTCTTTTTTACCTCATTAAAAGAAAAGAGCATGTACAACAGATATCAAGGGCATTTCTGAACATTTTCTTGAAATGTATTTTGTACCAAAACAAATTTAAGAATTTAATATTAGTGTTATTAAAAGTTCTTCAATATCAACATATATAAAACTAGATATGACTTCTAAATATTGTTAAATATGACCTACTTAAGCATAAATTCTGTGTAACAAAACTGCTATAGTCATGTTGTTCTTTGATCTGTCATCTTATAATTATGCAGTATATACAACTTAGCTTCTGAAAAAAAGAAAAGAAAATCACAACTAAAATCCCTACATCTGTAATTCAAATTATTATTACTTATTGATGAACAGCACAGCATTTCATTTTATTCCTGTATAGTATCCACAATACTTCCCTATGCATTAGTAGTACCTTTTTATTTTATTTTTTCTCTCCTGGAATTCATCTTTTGTCCCAGTTTCGCTTGGGGAAAGTTCAGAAATAAGTTCACCCACGGGAATTTGAAATGGTCCTTACAGGATAGGAATAAGCCTGGAAGCACCTGGCCCTGATAGTCTGCTTTCCTGTGTTCCTCTCCTCAGCTTCAGTCTCTCATGTATATAGGATGCTAGCTTTCATGTCACCCAGGTGCCCTTCCCAGTGATGATAAAGCCCTTTCTGTCATGTTTTAAATGAAGCTTTGGGAAAAGCTGGAAGTGCATGTTGTTAGTCTGTGCTTTCAAACCTGGACCTCTGCCCAGTTTCCCTCATCTTTAAATCCTTTAACTCTCAAAACCCAACAAATAAATGCACTGTTTTGTTAACCTTCTCTCCAGGGTTATATCTATGCCCCGGATTTTCCCTGTGGTTCTCTTATTCCCTCTAATTGGTCTTCACCTTACAGAAGGCTCCTTACTCCAGTACACATCCACTAGTCACTGAGAATCAACACTGAAAAAACAGAATAAATGCTGTTCTTCAAGTTACCTCAAAGGTTTAAAGTTGTACTTTTTGTTTGTTTAACTTCTATGAAAATGATTACTGTTAAGGGATTGATCAATGAATACACAAGCTAAAAACTGAATAGGACTTAGGACTTTCTTTTTTGTTTTTGTTTTGGGGGTGTTTTCTTGTTTGGTTTGCTTTGGTGTGTTTGTTTATTTTCCCGTTTCACTCATTTGGTGTTATGTAGCAATTTTCCATAAATTAAGCTCTTCTATCTTGGTCACTTTGGAATAAAACTCATTAAGTCTCAGGAAGTCCCAAATTGAAATATTCCACCTGTCTTTAAGACTAAAAACTGAAGTCTCAGGAAGTACCTGAAACTTAAGAGATTCATAAACCTCTTCCCTTCCAAGGTTATATAAGAAATAAAGACTGCTAATGAAAAGAGTCTCTCCAGCCTGTTGTTTGCAAGTCATATAGTGTTGGAGCATGGAGGGGAGGGGTTGATGGATGTAACATTCATGACTTACCACCCAGGCTCTGATAGGCTTTGCAGGTATGCAAATAGTGTTGGGTTTCCATGCACCTCACACTAACCATTCATACTGTTAAAGTAACCCCAACAAACTCATTTGTTCTTCAAATTAAACTTTGGTGAAGACGTATTATGGTAGACAATCCCCAAGGTTGATCCATGTTAAAAAATAAATTGAAGCGTTCTGAGCTCCCTAGTCTCCATCTCCCCTCTCTCTCCCCTCTCCCCTCTCCCCTCTCCCCTCTCCCCTCTCCCCTCTCCCCTCTCCCCTCTCCCCTCTCCCCTCTCCCCTCTCCCCTCTCCCCTCTCCCCTCTCCCCTCTCCCCTCTCCCCTCTCCCCTCTCCCCTCTCCCCTCTCCCCTCTCCCCTCTCCCCTCTCCCCTCTCCCCTCTCCCCTCTCCCCTCTCCCCTCTCCCCTCTCCCCTCTCCCCTCTCCCCTCTCCAGTAAAGGGAGGTGCTGAGGAGGAGGGTAGCAGAACTAACTTTGCCCAATAATTATGACTTACTGACATGTACAGGCTTTTGTCCTTGTACTCCTGTTGGTCACTTCTGCACTTCCACATAATGAAAGGATGCTGAACCCAAGGCACAAAGCTGACACTATTGTGGAGTGATCCCTGCGGGGGGGGGGGGGGGGGGCTTACTAGCATAGTAAACTTTCTTCTTCCCAACTGAAAACAGCTAGGTGATTCAGTTTCCCTGGAACTCCTGAAATGTTTCCTTTAGTCTGTCATTGTGTCATATCTGAGATATATAGATGTTTCTTTATATCTTCCTTAGGAAAACTACATACCCATGATACTCAAGTTGTGCATTTTTGTTTTTGATTTCATTTGTGAGCATTACTAAACCTTCAATGTTGTATTATTCTCATTTCTCAGCACATGCACGAATGCAGACCTTGTTGGAATAGTGGTTTAGCAGAAGGCTGATATCACAAAGATGCTCTGCAAATGACTTTGTGAGTTAATAGAGCATATTTCCTTGAATCAATGATCACAATGAGCATAAGATCCTTTCAAAAAGAAAATAGTAATAATCACACAAAGGGCACATTTTATCCCTGTAAGTATGATAATCCAAGTAAGAAAATACAATTATGATCTGGGAAAGATCATGATTTCACTTGGGAACCCTTTCCACACTCCCCGATTGCTTTCCTTTCAGTTGTCTGCTGTTCTGCCTAGCAACAAAAGAACATTGTTTTATAACACCATCTCCTTCTAGACCACCTCTGTTTTCTTTAGACAGTAGAAAGTCAAAGTAATAAGGCAAAGCCGTGGCTTAATTCTTAGAGCTACTAACAATTACATTATAACTTACCCCTATCTTGAGAACTCAAGATACTTTTGACTTCAATTAAAATAGCATTCCAGCCTCAGAAATGCAAAAATATGCAAAAAAAAATACTCCTTAGTGGGTTTTGGCAAAGAAACAGGAAACTACATTCCTGTTTAAGGTGTCTGCATATTAATGAGCTTAAGCTTTCTTTTTCAGGAACTAAAGCTTCTTATAAACTCCTCAATACAATGCATTCTTTTTTTCACTAGAAGGCAGGGAGAGATCATGCATTATAAATATTGAAAGGAAACAGCACGTTATTCAGTGTTGTGTTACATTTGTCATTTGTGTATTTTTTGGCATTGTGTTTAAATTAGATTGAGATTCACTTGAATTCTTTATTGAATAAAAAAGGAGCAAACGGCTCTGTCTGTACAAGTAATCAGAGGCAAGAGTTGACAAAAGTAAATGCATAATTATGACCCATAATCCCTGCCTTCCCACACACAAAGAAATATTAAGGTGAAGAAAACAAACCAAAAGAAAAAAAACCCATTATTTAAACTTTGTGTTTTATTCAGTACCATAAAATAAATCAAGTTCATACAAGATAATGTGATTTTAACAAGACACTAGGAACATTTCCATGTCACTATAATTTTTATGAAAATAAGTTCAGTTCAAAGTCTACATATGCAAAATATCATATGTGATATGAGTGAGGAAAACCTTTGACAAAGGAAAGCAACAAAGTGTTGCCAGGAAAATTAATTACTAATGATTTGTAACGGTATGTGTGGATTCTTAGCTTGAATAAGAGTAAGTACAAATGTAGATTGCATTAAGAGAAAGTGTTCTGTCTTTCATACTGGTAAAAATTTAAATGTTTGACTTTATACTTTGTTGATGGAACTGTGGAGAAACTTGGCACCTGGATACATGGGGTTACAAAATCATCCAATCATCTGCCAAAGGAATTGCAAGTGCTTGACTAAAATAGTTGTTTACCTTTCATTGGGCAACTCCAACTTCCAGAAATTTGCATTTGGGGCAGCTAGAAGTAAAACTTGGAAAATGAAGCCACCTGAAGTTCATAGCAGCTTCCGACTCCCTGAGACCAACTGTCAAGACTCTCAGAAACAAAAAAGGCAGAAGAAGGGCCCTAGAAACAGCCAAGTAACCTAACAGCCTTGAGCCTAGGGACATCACTGAGGATGTCAAGTCAAAGCTTCAGAATGAGGAAGACATTCCTCCTCGCCCACAGGGGCAGCTTTTTAATAGCCAACATCTATAAGATAGCTCCACCTTGTCTGTCATTAAGAAGGAGTCTACACTGTACCTGGTACTCCCTCTTAGATGTTTGTGAAGACTCTGAAAGCAAGACCACCAGCCTGCAGTATATCCCATTGAACCACTGAGAACAACAAGACAAAGATTCAGCTAAAGGAAGGCATGAAAGCATCTCCTCTTGTCCAGCAGATACTGATATTTCCAGGCTAGAATATAACCAAGACCAAACCTGCTTTGCCTTTTCACAAGTGTGGCATTCACTTAGCCACAATCAAAGCAAAGATGACATTTGGAAGCGTATTCTGAAGTCTAAAAGGCAGAATCTATTTCGCTCCTTAGAAGAGAGAAAAACCTTATAAAAGAAACTTGGAAAATAGCAAAAGTTCTCTGTCTGTTGTAAATACGTTGTCCGTTGTCCCTAATGTCACAAATCAGAGAAGTTCTCCCTTTAAGTCTTGTAAATGTCAGTGTCTTATGAACATCCCATCAACATTACAAAATGTTTTCTGATGATTTCATTATGTGGTGACATACTAACCTTAAGAATATATATATATATATATATATATATATATATATATATATATATGTGTGTGTGTGTGTGTGTGTGTGTGTGTGTGTGTGTATACACATATATATATGTGTATATATATATACACATATATATATATGTGTGTATATATATACACATATATATATGTGTATATATATATATATATATACACATATATATGCTTAAATGCATGAGCATAATAATTTCTAATTCTATTGTTTCCATTGATCCTAAAAGGAATATTCTCCTTTTGGTCCCAAATGGGATATTTTCCCTTTGGTGACATTTCATATTGTATAGCTCCCAGTAAGCATATTAATTCAGTCTGCCTCCATGTCTCTTGCTAGCAGAGGTAACCAACTTTCACTTGTTATTTTGGATACTGTATCTTGAGCTAAGATTCAGAATGCGTGGAGAGGGCAGAGCCTCAGGCATATGTAAAAAACCTTCAGCTGATGGTTTCCAGAAGCTGATGCTGAGAATATGGAGCAGACAGTCTAGCTTCCTGACATACATGCTTTCTGAAGGGCATAAAAATCTTAGCCTTTGAAGCTGGTCATTTGACATGGAATATAGTAGTCCTTTTGCCCACCTTCTTCATGCTTTGGCTCCTAAACCTTACTAGGCTCATGTTAGTAGCAATTTATGTGAGTGTATCTGGCTCCGCACTGTCATTCTGCTGAGGCCAGAATTTGATGTTCTTTTTCCTGCTCTATTCCAATAATTGCTAATTCTGTTGCTAGACCAAATTCCCTTCTAACTTTGAATCTGACACTGAGAACAGAAAACTGAATAACTCAGTGTAGTACTTTTTATATAGTGAAGATCCGGTAAAAGTTAATGGATTTAAATCAAATGCATACTTTCTGATATTTCCTTGTAGGTTCTGTTTCGTTATAGCTAGTTTGTGGTTGGGAGTCTTTTATTCTCAGTCTTAAAAGTAAACCTTCTTATTAAATGCTGGGTGGTACCAAGTTTTTTTCATCTAAATTACAGTGGACTCAATGAGATATAAACTATTGAGGTTGCAATAGCCTTAAACAAACACAAGCAGCAATCCAAAATGAAATGTGAACCCCAAAGTAAGAGGTCTGTGCAGTCAGCCAATTCTTCTCAGCAGGATTCATATTGGTAATATGACATTGCTCTCTGACAAGCAGAGTTCCAAAAAGCACTTTACACTCCTGCTATCTATCACACCTGCCAAGAGCCCAAGTCAAAGACAAGAATAGGAGATAGAAGAAAAAGCTGTTCCTTCGTCAGAGCCTTATAAAGCCTGCTTTAGAACAAGTCTGATGCAGTGTTCATTAGTCTTATCTGTTCCTCCTATTATCAGGAAACAACAATGGCTAGCTATTGTTTCTTATTTTCTGAGCAGTCAGACAGTAGAAGAAATGTAAACAAAAGCATAGGTTGCAGATGCTCTCTCTGCTTCTGTCCCTCCTGCCTTGTGCTCTTATCAAAGACATCTGCATGACTTTCTGATTTAAAAAAAAAATCAAAAAGATTAGTAGCACAGAGCGGGCTAACCAGATATATCTTATCATTGGAAGTTTATTTATTTTAAAAAGAATCAAGGATCTTTTGTTTGTTTGTCTGTTTGTATGCCTTTAAAACAATGAGTAAAACTATTGGCGTGGTGGAAATTACCACTGGCAATTGTAGACCCTTGTGCATTAATCTTTAAACTCAGTAGAGCTCATTTATAAAATTCATAGCTTTTTAAAAAGGAATCAATTACACTACAGGTGAAAACAAGTCTCTCAAATACAAGGAAGATAGCATTTCTCACTCACACATAAAAGAAATTAATCTTGCAACATGAATACTAAATATGCAGCAAACTCTAATTTTTAGTGTCTCTGAGAAAACAGTATGTTAACATGACAACATGTAAAAGATATACTACATCCATTTGATCCATATTTGATGATTAGCTTTAACTGTTGCCATTTAGAAATTTTCTTAAGGCAAATGATGTGTGTGTGTTTGTGTGTGTGTGTGTAAAATAATATCTGCTATGATTTGATCTCAATTTTGTTTTCACCTTAAAGTTGCCAGGCTTCCACAGGACCCTGATGTTTCCATCAGGGAGCTAACAATATGATTCCTGTATGCCGACAGTGGTTCAGTTTCAGTGTACATCAATCAATATTGCAACATGGTAATTGTTAGGCAGAGAGGTTCTGATTCTGTTGATCTGGATAGAAACATGTATTTATATTTCTTACAAGTTATCCTGTAATGTTGATGCAGTTGGACTGTCTATCACTCTGCCATCCATCTTACTTCATATAGCAATGTCTTCACACTTGTAAGTACCTAGAAAGTAAGGATGATCTTTTGGCCAGTAGTTTGAGAGTAGGGTTCAAAATCTTTTATTTTTATTGTTATCAAGTAATGGAAACTGACCCTGTTTTGAATCAGAAAATTTTCAAGCTTTTGAATGCTCTGATGTAAGCTGTGACCTTATAGACCAGTGCCATGACACAATCTTACCTGTCCTCCTCAGTACACATCATTGTCTCTAAACCCTGTTGATGATTCAACTTTTTGGCAGACTCTACCTGAAGAAGTACAAGAATTCCCCTTTATATTGTGACTGCTACTGGATTTTCTTTTCAGTATAATTGCTGTTTTATTGTTCTTGATACATTAAATGTTTATTAGATTCAGAAAGTGCATAAACTTTCTATTTTCTATATCTTCAGAACAATGGTTATATGAAGCTTTGTTATTCTCAACTTAAAAGGATAGGAAATGTTTCTTAAATTTTTGGAAACCACAGGATTATGTTTCACGAGAATAAGAACTCTACTCAGGGTTGCTAGAAGTGACCTCCCTTGACTGGAATTATGTTATCTTTAGCATCTCACCTCAGGAGACTTATGTCCTTGCTTTTCCATTCCCCTATGTAGGACATCTGAGGCACAATTTCAGAATTATGTGGAAGGATCTCAGTTAGACTGTAGAAATATCTGGTATTTCTACAGTTCCAAATCTGAGCACCTTCCCTTTGCTGTGAATTGCCATTTCATATTTTATATATTATTTTAAAATATTTTATATGTGTGTTTGAGTATATGTGTGGAGACAGGCAAAGGTCAACAAAAACCAGAAAAGACTTCCAATGCCCCAAAGCTGGAGTTACTGAGGTTGTTGGCTGATGTATGTACTGGAAACTGGACTCTGGTACTGTAGGAGAGCAGGGAACACTTTCAACCACTGAGAATTTTCACCTTATTTGCTGAGTGCTGTGGCTCAGATTATCAGTCAAAGAATCACAAAGCTTAAATAATAGGGGGATTGCTACAGAGCTAGTAACTCATTAAATAACTTATAATTACTATGTGAGATAAATCTCCGAAAAAAAAAAAAACAATATTGTTTTAAAGGCTATAAGAAATGGTCTAGTGTAGCATGACAGAAGGGGAGTTGAAATTGGAGGGCTGACATGTGTAGACATTCAGTGGGGAGGATAAATTCTTACTAGATATTTGAAATACAGAATCTCCTATTGTAGAACCAGAACAGTTAAGAAGCTTTAATGCAGAGTATTTAGGTTACATTCCCAGAATCTACTTGGTGACTCTCAAGTACCTCTATTATCACCTTCAGCGATATCTGATACTTCTGACCTCATTGCATAAACAAATCTATATGCCCATCCCCTCCCTCTCCCTCTCTCCCTCTCTCCCTCTCTCCCTCTCTCCCTCTCTCCCTCTCTCCCTCTCTCCCTCTCTCCCTCTCTCCCTCTCTCCCTCTCTCCCTCTCTCCCTCTCTCCCTCTTTCCCTCTCTCCCTCTCTCCCTCTCTCCCACTCCTTGTCTCTTCCCCTCCCTCTCTCTCTTTCTCTGTGTGTATGTATGTCTCTGTGTCTTCATCTCTCTGTGTGTCTCTCTCTGCCTCTCCTTGTCTCTGTCTCACTCTGTCCTCTTTCTAAAATAAATGAATTTATAAGAACATTCAGTATGGAAAAATCTAGAAAAGCATCTAGAATTTTGAAGAAACTTAAGCAAGACCTCTGTGACTTTTCTTCAAAAAAACCAACCAAACAAACAAACAAAAAACAGAAGCCGAAGTGTATCTTGTAACATATGACTATGTCATGCATTATTGGGGCATATTTATAGTAACCGAAATTATAATGTATCTAGTATTAAAACTCTCTTTGTGTCTCATATATTTATTTGATAAATTTAGCAAACCTGCATGGGTCTCTGAAGTCTTTACTGAATTTTCTTATAGATGATACTCAGTGTGATAGCATATAACATTTATTGATCCAACACGTGTTAGAAAAGCATCTCCCGCATGCCTCTATATGGAACACACCTACTCCTATTTCAGTTATGAGTATATTCTACTAATCATGAATGTTCTACATGATGGAGCTACCTTTCCTGCTTTGTAAACATATTAATAGAGGTTTGGTTCAGCATACACCAAACAGGCAAGATTTGCCCTCTACAATAGCCGAGGACAGAGAAATAAATGTATCACTTTGCTTAATCCCAATAGAATTATTTTTATTACATACATACATTACTTCTAGATAATTCCCAGAGATAATAAGAAGTGAGTCTTATTAACCTCATTATTATTTCTGTTCAGATACTGAGGAAAATTGAGGCTGAAGAAGGTTAACTAAGTTGCCTGTTGTAACTTAACAATTAAATAGTTGAGTCAAGGGTCAATGTGCCTTGGAGTTAGGAGCCAGAATTTGTGCCAACGTCCCACCATGCTCCCTCAGAAATGCAAGCCTAGCATAGCTACCCATTACAGTTTAATATAAATTCTGTTTTTCAAAATTACATTTCTGTTTACTTGCATTTTTGTTTTGATTTACTATTTTTAAATGAAATGAATAAAAAATCTTACAACCACCCTTATAAAGCAATTTTACATGTGTAATTGTTATTTATTGTTCATTTTTATTTTAATGATGTGAAGTATCATCGAGATGACTGTTCTAATAAAAGGGTCCTTCCTCCCCCACATGAACACCAATGAGGAGACAGATATTTTACTCCTGATAACGGGGTTGGCCTGTAATTCAGAGGGAAGTACAATGATATTACTTTTCTTCTTCCTAAATAGACAAACATATTTTTAAGAATCCTTAAATGATCTTCAGGGTGATGTTTCTAAGGACTTTTCTGATGAAATTCTGGTCTTAGATTTCTACTGTAAAGGGCCAAATTACACCACACTAAAAGCAGGAGATGTGCAGCTTCTGAGACTCTTTATAATGTTCATATCATTTGCTGTTATGCCTTTAATTCTTGAACTGTGACTGCCCTTTCAAAATGTTTCATGCTTTTTTGAAGTTGTTTATTATAAAATGACAGGCTCCAATGCTGCTACATAACTATAGTTTACCAAGCATTAGAAATAAACAAGGAGCTTGGGCACCCTGCCTCCAACATTAACTTGATTTATGGATTGTAGTGTAGAAATATCAGTACTCCAATAACTTAAGGTGGTTCTGAGAATTAAGTAAAGGAGAAAATGTAACTATGAATCTAAACTCGCTTGAAGATATTAATTATGCATTTCAAGCGAGGGAAGTAAGCAAGCAATAATTTAATCTGTGACATGAAATAAATCTCCAACTGTACTCTTGAGAAGGTATTTTCTGCATAAGCACAAGGTTTTTTTGCGTCTCAAATGAACAGCAATTGAATCCATTAGCGTAATCTGAGATGTTTATTAAAACACGTCCCCTTGCATAACTGTTTTTTTTTTTAAATTAAGTTTTGAAAAGTAAATCAGGACAGGAAAAATATCTCTGGCCCAAAGAGCAATAGCATCTTTTGAAAGTATGACAGGTGAAATGTCTTAATGATTTATGGCGATGCAGGATGACAATGAGGCACAGCAGCCAGAACCACTGATTCAGGGTAAACCTGGGCTAGAAGAGCAGACACAGAAAGGTGTGATTATAGACTGCACCAATGACCACCCAGCAGAGAATGTAGGCACCTTGCCACAGCCATGCACACGGCAATATGCCTCTAATAACTGAACATTCCAGAACTCCTAGAGAGAAATGTTTCTCAATTCTCTAAGTCTGAAATCACATCCTCAGCATTTTGTATTAGGAAGGACAGGCACGCACATTATCCATATTATATTAATCTTCAAAATGCATTGCCTAAGGAAGAGACATGAAAGAGAACAGATTATCTCTACTGAAGGCATTATCACTTGAAAAGAAGAAAGGAAAAAATATAAAGGTTTAAAAAAAATGCATCCTAGGCAAACACGACACACCCTGCATCCCTAAGCTAGTAGGAATCTGCTTCTCCTAGGTTAGTACACAGAGCACTACATGGGTATTTTTACTGCATCTGTTACATAAATGTTCTCCTTGAGATCTCAGAATTAAAGGAAATATGTCCGTTAGGCTTTGGAAGGTAAGAATTTCGTGGTATTTTCAAAGTGGAATTAATTAAGTCGCACCAGCTTGTGCATCGTACACAAGAGGCGGCTTTAGTCTGTCATTTCTTAAGATACATATCAACAATTTAGAGTGTTTTGTTTTCCTTTTGTTTTATATTTAGCTTGTATATGTTTATATGTATGTGTATGTGTCTGCATGAATATATGTGCATGATGAATGTGTGTATGATGTGTACAACGTGTGTGAAATGTGTGTAAGATGTGTGGTCTCATGTGTGCATGACATGTGATGATTACATATGTACATGTGTTCATGCATAGATGAAGGTTAGAAGATAGCATGCATTTTTGTCACCATCTTCTACCTTGTTTTCGAGTCAAGGTTTCTTTATTACAGCTGCTTCTGCCAGTTCAACTGACCCTATGCTTTTTAGGTTCCTTTTCTTTCTTCTTTCCATTTGTCTCAGGAGTGTTGTGGAAACAGACATGTACATGGTTTTAACATGGGTTTCAGGGACCCTAACTCGGGTTACCAGGATTACATAATAAATGCTACTATCACAAAGCCATCTCTGTCAAAATTTCTAGAAGTTAAATTCTGAGGCAATTTTGGAAATAATATGTTTGAAAAGTATTTGAAACTCTAGTATCAAAGATGGGAATTTACCATGATAGTAGCCAATAAATAGCACTTGGGATATAAGTGGTGAAACAGAAAATAAACAACAACAACCAAAAACAACCTAGCAAGCAAGCAAACAAAACAATACATACAAGCATACTTAGATAAAGAAGCTTCTCTAAAGAAATTCTAAATGCTGAAATGTATTAGCAGATTCTCAATGTGCTGTCCTCCCCTTCCCCACCTACTGATTCTCAAGTCTGGAGATGGAAGAGGTATTCACATTAAACCCCAGGTGTTATGATATAACTAATTCTAAGAACAACATTCTTTGCTAAATTTCAAATTTAATGTTGAGGAGATATTCCATTTTCACTTATGCAAACAAACATCCAGAAGCTTCATCTAAGAAAGTAAGCCTCACCATTTTTTTTCCCAAAATAAAAGCCTTACAAATGGAAAAAAGAGGGGTAGTTTTTATGAAGGAAGCAGTGACAAAGTCCAGAAGAGCACTTGAAAGATACTAAAGAACAAGATCACTTAGAAAAGCATTTAAAAGTAAATTTCTTCATAGTATGTTGTTAAATAAAAGAAATGTAGATTTTATAGACACACACACAGAGACACAAACGTGATCACATCTTTGCAAAGAATTTTATTTCTAATTAGATTGACTGAAAAGATCGGAAAAGAAGCAAATCTAGAATTATCTTTAGTTGTTAAGATTATAATTAACTTTAATTCGTATGTTTTGTCTATTATAACTGCCATCAACTTTGAACCAAATTAGCATTCAGTAATACACACAATCTAGACAGAATCCCTACTGAGAAGTCCATTTAGGAGCCTATTTTTATCATCAACATTCTTAAGTAACTATGAGTAGTCCCTGAATTTACTGCAGATTAATTCACCCGAGAGATTTAAAACATTCTAAAAGCTCCCACAGCACCAGGGACCATGGTATAAGCATTCTGGCCTGTGGCCTGTGCTTTACAATTTTTTAAATAGTCATCAAAGAATTTTAATCTGAAGAATAGTTTAGAGTTCAGTAGTGTGTGGGAACTGGTGGCTGGGACCAGGGAAGTCCTCCACGACGGCCACAAGACAGCAGGTCCCAATAATACAAGAAAGTCTGTGGGTTTCCAAAATGGCTTTATTGGCATGGCGGATGGTAGTTGAATCTGGATGTGCACCCCACCGAAACTCAGGGCAGACCTGAGTTAAATAGGGACAGGGTCTGGAAAAAGGAAACTAATTGGCTACACCCTCTGGCCTTTAGGTAACTCATTAATATGAAAATCTCTTGAGGCTGAAGCCTGTAGTCACACCCTCTACCTGTGTTCTTTGGGAAGGGCTGGATCCTATGTGACTGAACAGTGCAGGTCAATGGGGTTCCATGCCATGAGCTAGGAGCCTAGATTCTGGGAGCTCAGCGGACAAAATGCCCATCCCTTGCAGGGTCTCTAGGCTAGTTCCAGCCAACGCTTCTACCAAAAACCAAGACCCTTTTCACGACCCTATAGTAGTGTATATTTCTTGTCATTGGTTTTCAATGGATAGAATTAGGGTCATCAACTTATGATCACAAAGACAATGATCAACTGGAGATGCTCCCAAAATTTTGGGTCTTTACTTCATTTTCAATAAATAAGACCGATTTAATTGTGTCATCCTTTATTACAAGAAGATATGGTTAGCATCAAGGCTCATAAATACAAAGTACTAGATATGCTGGGACAGCTTGTCAAGGATAGGAGTGCTCAGAGAGGTCTACTTTATCAAACCTAACAGTGGATTAATCATATCTCACTGCATGTTTCAGCGATCAGTTATTTGTGGCTAATTGGAACTATGTGTCTCAAGCCAGGCCTGTTCCTCAGCTTAACTGAAATGACTGCATGCTGCTTACTCCATTTGAGAGTAGCTCTGTGAATGCATAGACTTCTAAGAAGCATTCCTCAGCCACCACACAGTAAAATGATGCTCACATTAACATGTGGCAATTCTCAATGAAGATTTTTCACTTCTTACTGGACGTAGACTGTCAAGCTACAGGCCAAGTTTATAGTTGTTAGGTCTGTGATGCTTAGTCTCTTTTACATGATGAGGTTCTTCATGTAACTATTGCAGATAACATTATTTTATATATTTATTATTTTAATGTATATCTAATTTTAAGTTAAAGCCAGAAGTTTTAAAATTACTTTTAGTTGTTTTGATAATTTCACAAATGAGTACTATAATCACCCCCTTCTTTCTCCCTCTACCATTCCGCCATGACTCCCCACTATCCTTTAAAATGCAGACTTTATTATTATTATTATTATTATTATTATTATTATTATTATTAATAGTAGTAGTAGTAGTATTGTTATATACAAAAAGTTGGTCAGAGCTAAGGCCCCTTCCTGCTCTGAGGCTCTTCGCAGGAACTGGCCCTGAAACTCGGTGGCCCTTCGCCGAGGCGCTGAGGCCAGAGCTTTGTGTTCACGGCCAACCCATCCCCCCCCCCCCCCCCCCCCGGGCGGACCCAGCATGTAGGTGCCTGGTGGCTGCCATGAGCCTCGAGACCATGAGGATCCACAGCAAAGCACCTCTCCCGGGTTCTCCCGGGTGACATCCAAGACAAAAATGAAAAGAATAGAGCATCCTTAAAATCCCTGAAAGCTGATAATAGACTGGAAAAATCCAAATATAAGCCGCTTTGGGGAAAAATATTTTACCTTGACTTGCCTTCTATCACCATATGTGAGAAACTACAAAAAGATATAAAGGAACTTGGAAGGGTGTGTTTGAGCCGAGGAAAATTGTTAGCTGAGAAAGCTGTCAAGGATCATGATTTTATTCCTGCTAATAGTATATTATCGAATGCCTTATCATGAGGAGGAAAGATTCTTCATATTGATGACATTCGATACTACATTGAACAGAAGAAGAAAGCGTTGAGTGCACTCAAGAAATCAAATACATCTGGGAGGGATGCGGGGGGAAAAAGCTGGTACTGGAATACAAAAGGCAAGAACAGGGAGACTCAAGAAGCCTTTTTTAAAGGTTGAAGATGTTAATCGGTCTTACAGGCCATTTTACCGTCAGCTCCCCAGTATGCCTTGTATAAACTACTTTCTTCAGAAGCCATGTAGTCCGTTTGATATAGAGAAGTCATCCAGCATCCAGAAACAAGCTCAGGCAAAACTCAGAATTAATACGGATGGCGATAAATGTGGAACCCCAGTTCAACTCCAGTTGAAGGAAAAGAGGAAAAAAGGATATTGTGAATGTTGCTTACAGAAATATGAAGATCTCGAAACTCATCTTCTGAGTGAGAAACACAGGAACTTTGCACAGAGTAACCAGTATGAAGTTGTTGACGATATTATCTAAGTTAGTTTTTGATTTTGTGGAATATAAAAGAGACACGCCTAAAAAGAAAAGAATAAGATACAGTTTTGGATCCCTTTCTTCTGTTTCTGTAAATGTCCTGAATAAATCTGAACCAAAGGGGAATCTACCATTGGAGCCCAACTTCCAGAAGGACATGGGAGAAAGCAATAGACAACTGCTCGAGCAGAATTTTGACTATGAAGAAACCCAGAAACCTGAAGAAAACCTTGTGCTTGCTTCAGAACCCATGACCTATTCTTCAACAGGATTGAAAAGATGTGATGGGAAACCAGTGAGCATGTTAAATGCGCGTGAGCCTGACCCAAAGCAGGATTGTGCACAGCAACCTCTGCGTGACAACAAGCAGGAAGGCATGCGCGACGGCTCTGAACATAGAGTAACTGTAGACAGAAATGCTACTGCAGGTGTGCCACAGCCATGTGGGCACGTTTCTTGTCTCAGTGCAGAAAGAACTCTACCCCAACCAAAATTAACGGCAGATACTACACTGTTTTCAGCACAAGATCTGCAAGAAAAGGATCTTCATGTTGTGATTGGTCATGATTCTGACCTGTCATTAAATACATCAAAAGAGCACATTACAATGAAGGCGAGAACTCCACCCTGCAGTCCTCGGGAACCTCATGAGTGTGACACTGAGAATACGGAGAGTTTGCCTTGTGGTAAGATCCAGCGGAAAGTGAGAAGGTTACTCGGGCAAAAGAAAGCACATGTGGAACCGAGTGCTGAACTGGATAAGAAGAGGACTAAGTATCTTCCTGCACATGAAGACAGAACTTGTGGACCATCATTACAGCCTCTACTGGAACTTTTTCAGACAAGCGGGGAGAAATCAGAATTTTGGGGTTTTACAAGCTACACTGAAAACAGTGAAACGTGATGTTTTAGACATTTGGGAGGAAGAACATTCAAGTAGCCTGCTATCGACACTGTTTTCTTCCCCTTCAACTTCTGCATTTGTTAGATTTTAGTATTTAATGTGCTTTTCAGAAGTGACAGCTATATTCCTGAAGTTTTTATATACATATATAATTAGTTGTGTGCAGATTTTTTTCAACCTGTGTCAAACATACATAAATGCATCTAATACTTACAACAAAAATGACAATACTCTTGTAGATCTGAGTATGGAACCAAATTGTTTTATGAAAGAAAGAACGATTATACTTTCATTAGGCTATGTTAATCAAACATCTGTACTAAAATTTTCAAGAAGACGTATGTCAGGCATAATATGGTCAATTATATAAAGAAGAGTAAAATCCAAATTATTTATACTATGTCTATAATTATTTATCCTGTGTCTATAATAAAATAGATAATAAATTCTTATGCTTATTGTCAGAAAGAAATGTTTGCCCATAGACTGGAGATATGGAAGATGCTATTGGCCTATTTTTGGAACAATGGGGAAAATATGAGTAACCTCAGAGTTTCAAAAGAGATAAATTTAAGAGAGATTTTCACATTTGTCAACTACAGTTAAAACTTTGAACACAAGGAATCTAAAACTTCAAGGACCAAGCACAATATCATGCCCGTTAAGCCACAGTTCAATAACTGAGACCCAGTGCTCAGCTCTGAGAACAATGAGTTTGTGCTAAATATATATCTGTCTTTCTGACTTGGTGCTGTAATTGCTCTAAGAAAAGATTTCTAGAAACAATTTCAAGAAAAATGTAAAAACTCACATCTAGAGTTTCCAGGAAATGTATTTATGTAATAGATTCTTGCAATGAAAGCTGAACACCCCACTTAGAAAGCAAAGAGGAAAAAAGACTATACCTAGAGTCCCACCATCACCATAATGTGTCCTATAAAAATATTTGGGACTCAAAATGGTCAATTTACTAACTAGGAGATCACAGGAATTGCAGGTCAGAGGAGGAACTTTCTCAAATCACAAATCAAACACTAGTCATTTTAATACACTTATGAAGATGGTTTTTCTTCTTTGTTTTGTGTACAATTGTTGAGATTCGAAGTACTCTGACTTCCCACAGCACAGAAAACATACATATGGGCAAAGCCAGCCTTTCCAGCAGAACTGAAAGATCAAGGCACTCTTTAGTCTAAGTTTCAAAGTGTGACACTGTTCTCCTATTTTTAATTTTTGTGTGAATTCCTTTAAAATCTCTATAGAGTTTTACAGAGAAACATGGGAGTATTGTATTCACAATAAAAGTACACCAAGATACCAATGTTGTATTTTAAACCAGGAATCCATCAATCTAAAAAGATTTAAAACACTTAAGAAGTGATAGTTTTAATGTTGGAAATAAACTCCCCAACTTTCATGTAAGCTCTCTGTGAGGACACCACTGTCCCCCCCATGGAATAATTCTGTCTTCAGTAGAAAATACTAGTCATAATCCCTATGTTCATTATGGCAATTGCAAAAGTTTATAACCTGAAATATTAATATAATAATAGAAGTAAAATTATGGATAAAAAACTATTAAATGAAAAGGGTATTCCATGTTGTATAAAAAGATACTGGCATTCTATATAGGAAAACCACTAACACTGCTAGGTTGTTTGCAATGTCATGTCAGGGCAGGTTAGTGAACACTTAGATTTATTTTTTTTCAAAGGAATGTCAAAATCAACTTTAAAGGCTATAGCAATAACTATATAAATGTAGATATATGATTTGGGAAATTCAATATATAGCGAATGCAGACCAAGTGAGAGCGATTAAGGCAATTCTTATGGTACTTATTAGCTTAAATGGATCCTTAATATAATGACTTTCTCTTGAAAACAAATGGCTAATTTTTCTGAACCCCAAAACTATAAAAAATGCCTCAGAAATGCTGTTAGGATCTAGGGGTTTATGGTGAATTCATTAATTGATGGCAGTTTCTGGGTGAATAAGACAATAGGCATACTAGACGACAGCATTTGGTGCAAGACTTTTTCAACCCCAGCTGTTCCTGTGCATGTCTTGCTTACTTTTGTAATAACAAAAATAATGGCACCTAAGGATATCACTTCAAACCCCTGGGATTTATAAATATATCACATTAAGTCGAAAGGGAATTCATCAACATGTTTAGGTGAAGAACTTGAGATAGACAAGGAGGCTGATAACTATTGGTTATTGGGTAGGTCCAATATGGTTGTAAGTTTCTAATAAGAGAAGGTGGGAGGACACATGAGTCAGGATGGGAACATGGTACAGAAGAACATCAAGGGTTAGAGAGATTCATGTTGAAGATGGATGAAGGAATCACAATCCCAGTAATGTAGGTAGACACTGGTAAAAGTTAATACAATGAATACAATGTTCTCCTTAAGAAACTCCACATCAAATACCTTTATAAATGGACTTAATATTAACCCCATAGGAGTTGGTTCAGGCTTCTCATCTAGAGAACTGAATGGAAAGTAAATATGTGTCCTTCCAAGGCATTAAATTACTGGCACATTTGTGAAACATCATTATAAAAGTAGCAACTTGTTCTCTCGTTTTGATGATTGACCTGCTTTCAAGTTTGCATGTATGCATAACAAACTGGTCTACCTAAGCTCTAGGGGAGTCCAGCTCCAAGCTAAGGGATCTTGTTAAGAAGACCCATCCTTGGACTCAGCTGTCCTTGCAACTGCCTTTTTAAAATTCCATGTTTTTTTTTCTGCCTAATTCCTGAAGGCTAGTTGTAGATATGTTCTGGTAGGTAAACTCTGAATAGTGGTCTGCACATTAAACCTCAATGATATCCCTAAAATTCTCCCAGAGAAACAAATTCTGGAATAACTTTTATATCTGAACTTCTTCTGTACATATTTTTTTATAGAAAATGACCAAGGGCGATAATTTTTTTAATGAAATGTATGTTTTCAATCTGTAACATGGAAATTTATTATATCAAATTTCCTGTAGGAGGTAGCACAAATGAGGTTGTAGTCAAAGCCTTTCTAATATGCAGTAAGGGTTACCTCATTAGACTCAGACTCCTTAAACATTATTCATTGCAAACGTTTTAAGAACTGGCCCTATATTTGAGAGACAGTTTCCAAATCCCAAAATAGCCTGAAGATGTGTCTCCATATAGTTTAGGCATGGGATCAAATTAGAGAGCTAATTCAGAGGTGCTATTTATGATGAATGCTGTTTTGTCTACCTGCAGTTCTGGGCCACCAGCTTTACCTCTGATATTGAGTAGTTAAAACTAACATACAAGTGTTCTGCGCTGGTGGTTACCGCAGATAAAATACTGAGCCCTGGATGAACATCCCTAGCTAGTAATTCTTGATTACACAGTGTTACTGAGAGAATGAGAAAAGGAGATGTACGCAAACATCAATTCCCTAAAGGCAAATATAGGGGTGGTTTCCTATGAATGTTGTGATAGAGTAAGCTGAGTGTGATTACCCTGGGAGAAGACACAAGTCCTGGATGGGGAGATAGCTGAGATACAATGCCTGCTATGCAGGTAGAAGACCCTGAGGTTTATTAGCCAGAACTCATGTAAAATCTGGGTATCACATACTAACCTGGCACGGGAGATATCATGATTACGAATGTGGTTTCTCTAGGGAAACGATTGTTAATTGTACTCTAAATGTGCTGTCCACTGTGATTTTTCACAAATGTAGGAAATTCAACTGCATAATTTGTGGTAGTGGAAGACTGCATTCATTCTCTCCCCTGAGGTGGTTTGGGGGTTGGAGGATCACAAGGAATGTGAAACTGGGCATTGTAGTGCATGCATCTATAATCCCAACCCTCTCCAGCTCTCCAGCAAGACAGAAAGTGGAATATAACAATAGCTGGAAATTCAAAAGCCAACAAGACTGGAATACATAGAAATGAGGTAAAAGTAAAGGACCATCGTTCTAGATTGTCCTCTGACCTCCACATGTGTTTCATAGAGTTCCATTAAAACACACACACACACACTCAAGGTAAAACATAAAAAATAATTCTTAATTAAAAATTTCAAATATTTTTACGTTATAGTCTACTCCATAAATTTTCTCTTTGTTGATTTAAGTCTATATCACCACTGTGTATTGAACTATATTCAAAAGAACAAAATCTCTCCTGAGATTTTAATCCTTCTAAAAATTATTGAAATTTGTGATAACTTGGGGGATGGATAGAAGAATATTATAGATATTTCTTAGGGGGGATGGACAGAAGAACATTATAGATATTTCTTAAAAACTGAATGATCAATTGTTTGTTGATGGAGAAAATTGTCTTTCATGAACTTGCTAAGAGTTTTAGGATTTATTAATAGAATCACATCTTCAATCTGAAAAGCTTCCTATACACACATACAGTCTCACGCAAATATTCACTGTATTATAGCACTTTGAACAGAAATATTATTCTGTTTAGTATGCCTTTGCCAGATAACTACGTAATCACACTCAGCTTACTCTATCACAACCAACATTCATAGGAAACCACTTCTATCTTTGCCTTTAGAGGATTGATGTTTGCCTACAGACGCGGGAGGAGGCGAGCGGGAGTAAGCGGGATTCGAACACAGAGAGACAGCGCAGAGGGACCCGTGCCCTCTACAGGCGGACGCCTTATGGGCTATGCCACCGCTGGTTTGCTTTTGCTTACATATGTAATGAGCTCATAACGTCTACATGTGGCAGTACTCAGACTCCTTCCTTCCTTCCTTCCTTCCTTCCTTCCTTCCTTCCTCCCTCCCTCCCTCCCTCCCTCCCTCCCTCCCTCCTCTCTCTCTCTCTCTCTCTCTTTCTTTCTTTCTTCTTCTCCTTCCTTTCTTTCTTTCTTTCTTTCTTTCTTTCTTTCTTTCTTTCTTTCTTTCTTTCTTTCTTTCTTTCATTCTTCCTCTTTCCTCCTCTCATCTTTCTATACTGAAAGAGTAAATCTTTTTCCATAGATTTTCTTAGTTACAAACTCTGTAAAAACTTACCTAATATAAAAATGTTCATGATTATTGATGCTACTGCACAGAAAATACAGTGTTATATTGATGTGCTCTGGAAAATTGAGGAGTTAAGGAATAGATCATCATGTTTTTCTGCCCCTGACCATAATCATAGCAAGAAACTCTTTTAGTACTGCTTCATCCAGTGTTTCAGAACACCCTAGAAGCCTAGGACTGAGGCATGTGACCTCTCATCTGGACAGATTAATTACTTACACAGCAACACAACAGAAGTGCTTATTTCCATGTGTCATTTCTTTTATAAGGGCTGCTAGTCACAAATTTTTACATCTTAATTTGTTTTCAAAATTTGGCATTGAAAAAACAGTATCATCTTTAAGTAAAAATAAGCTGTCCTTGTTTGCTTAGAAAATTAGACATTTATTTCAGATGTTAGTTTTAACAAATCATAAATTTAAGGTCTTCTACTGGTTGAATGAATAGCACTTTCAAAATGTGCTTTCTACTACCAAATGTTTGCTTGCCTTGATGATATGTCTGATGATCCCTGAAAACCTTCCCACATATATTCATAAACACTACAGCAATTTCTGTACTGTTTGTAATAGCATTCGCCACAATGTATTAATGTTAAAGTGTTTCTATGAAGTATAGCTTGCTAAAAGTTTGAAATTTAACAATTTACCAAGTGAAATAAAAACATATGCTGGTGACAGAAAACAAAAATAACCACAGTAACTTAAACAAATGTAAGTAGTTAATTGTAATTTTAAGACACTCATGTAAATAGACATCATCCCAATGTTATGATCAAATTGCTAAACATTTGGGACTTTATGGAAGTATACTTGTGCAAGTCATGCTTGTTTTATAAGTCAGACCAGGATTTTTTTTCTTTATTTGGGACTGCCATTAAATTAGTTATGATGCAAAGCACAGACTCAATTGAAATGCTTAAAAAACATAATTTCCAACTTGAAACCAAAGCTACTCTTGATAACAACAGTGTCTAATAATAAGGATATTTTCTCTGCATTCATCAACATAAATTTGAATGCTTTCTATAATACTGTGAACTCTCATTTCCCAAAATTGATGCAAGAAAATGATTTCATTCCTCATATATGTAGCCAAGTACCATGCTAGTTAGAATGACATTTAGGTCCTCCTTGAAAGCAATTTGCAGAGATACGGCGGACAATTTCTCCCCCCTCACCACAGTTCCAGCCAAAAGAGAAACTGTCTATATAGGAAGACATTGAAGAAAACTTAGAAGTTGTGATAAGGATGCTGAAGTGCAGCTCTTCACAGTTGATGGCTTTTAGTGAGTATGTGATAGAGAAATGAATCAGTTATCCTTAAGGATCTGGCCACTGGGAGTTTGATAATTGTCCAGTGAGTATATGGGCAGTACAAATCAGACTTTTTTTTTCCTGTTATTTCTCTTCTTTTCATTTGAGGTAGATCATAAGGCTTAGGGGTTGACCTGGTAGGACTTGCTAGTTAATGGGATGGAAGACCATGTGAAATTTCTAAATAATCAATAAAAGTATTACTTTAAAAAGTAAAAGGTCATTAGCATCAATAACTACCAGCAATGTACAAATTGAACCACAAGGAGATAGAACCTCATATTTTCTGGAATACCTGTTTTCAAACAGACAAAATATATCAAGTGTTGTGGAATATATAGAAAAAAAACTTTTTTTATTGGTAGCAGAAATATAAAATGGAATAGACATTTTGGAAAATACAGAGTCCTGAAGTAATTACAAATTAAACAAATGAATGCCTCGGTAATCTCTTGTGAGGGTATAGGAAAAATAACAGAATTGGCAATTCTTTCAAAGAAGCTTCTTTGCTTTCATGCTTATTTGAGTTATAATAACTAAGGTAGAGGAACAATGTAAATGTCCATTAATGGATAAGATTAATAAATGGGACCTCATGAAACTTAAATGCTTCTGTAAAGCAGAGAATACCGAAACAGCAGCCTACTGTTTTGAGAATGGAAAAAAAAAATGTTCACCACCTCCATATATGAAAGAAGGTTAATATCCAAAATATATGAAAAAAAATCAAGAAACAAGATATCTAAAAACCAAAATAATCCAATTAAAAATGGAGTACCGAACTAAACAGATAATTTTCAACAGATGAAGCTCAAAGGGCCAAGAAGCACTTAAACAAATGTACATCTTTAGCCACCAGGGAAATGCAAATCAAAATGATTCTAATACTCCATCTTACAACTGTCAGAATGTTGAAGTTCAAAAGCACAAGTGACAGCTCATACTGGCAAAGATGTGGAGTGAGAAGAACACCTCTCCATTACTGATAGAGGAGCAAACATATGGGATCGACCTACTTCAACACCCAGGACACTTGCTTAACTATGTTCATAGCAGCTTTATTTGGAAATAATCTAGAAGTCTCTAAACTGAAGGACGGATATAGAAAATGTGGTACATTTACACAATGGAGTATTATTCAGCTGTTACAAAATGACATGAAATTTGTACACAAATAGTAATATATATATATATATATATATATATATATATATGCTTATAATTAGTTATTAGCTGTGTAAAGTTAAAAATAATACACTGCAACCCACAGACAAAAAGAGACTAAATAAAGGAGGACTCAAGGGGGGAAATGCATGAATCTCCCTAGAAAGGGGAAGTAGAATAGATATTGTAGGTAAGCTGAGGCCAGGGAAGAATGGGAACAAGAGGGATCAGGAGGGGGAAGGAAGGAAGGAAGACAAGAATACTGGAAGAGACAACTAAAATAGTAGAGCATCTTGGGGACAAACCAGAAACCTCGTGCAATGGATATTCCCAGGAATCTACAAGGGTTACCCTAGCTAAGACTCCTAGCAATGGGACTATGGAGCCTGAACTGAACATTTTCTGTAGTCAAGAAGACTTCTAGGGGAGGAATTGGGACACTAATTCAGCCAGAAAACATTCAACCTACAATATGACATGCCTAGAAAATATGCTGGGGTAAAGATCAACCAGAGACTGACTCAGACCTAAGAGACACAAGCCCTGAGAGGAAACCCTGACACTGCCTGGAGGGCCAGGAACTACAGGCAGGATAGCTCAGAGACCTGAGATAGAACCAAACATGACAAGCAAACCCAAAACAAACAAACAAAATAAAGCAGTACTTTCTCAGGCCTGCCAGACATATAAATAATGAGGCAAAGGCTTATTAATATTTTAACGCTTAGTCCTTTTGCTGGGCAGTCTCCTGCCTACTCTATCCAGACTAATCCTGGCATTACATCCCACCATGTGTCCACTTCTACCTCTCTGCCTCACTCTCTTCCACCAGTTCATGTTTGTGTCCACTGGAGAATCTCCCACTCTTTAATTCTTGTCTTAAAGTCCTTGTCTTTGCCCAGAAGTTACATCTTCCACTTCCTGCCTAGTTATTGGCTGTCAGACCTTTATTAAAGCCAATCAACTACAATTAAACAATGTTTTAGGCAGGTGAAGAAGAAAAAATATTTACAAAATATAAGACTGGTGATGAACCATTATCCCTGCTGATACAGAATTAAGAATTTGAATATACAGAGACATGCCTTCACATAGTATACCCTAACAACAACAAAGTCAATGAAATGATTCCTAATGATATTATGCTGTACTTGAAGACATAAGCTTAGCATAATTGTAATCAGAGAGGCTTCATCAAGCAACTGATGGAATCAGATGCAAAGACTCTCAGTCAAACATTAGGAGGAGCTTGGGGAAACCTGCTGAAGAAAGGGAGGAAGGAACTAGAGAGGTCAAGGTAACCAGAAGAAAAACCACAGAATCAACTATCCTGGGCTTAGAGGGGATCACAGAGTCTCAATCAACAATCAGGGACCCTGCATGGGTTGACCCAGACCCTCTGCATATATCATATGGTTAGTTGAGGTTTGGTCTTTTTGCTATGTATTGTAATGCTAAATCCTGACCCACCAAGAACTGGTTATCTAAGGGATGAGGAACCTTATGTACACTAAATGATGCTCTGTAACTTTACTTCTTAATTTAAAATTATTAAAGATGCCTATAGCCTATAGCTGTGCAGAAGATTGGAAGTTTAGGCTTTGGTTCCCAGGGTTTGGGGTTTGAAGAGGACCACTAGGAATGAGAGAAAGTGAAGGGGAGAGAAGACACAATGGGGTAAAGAATCATGAGAACTGGCCATGAGGGCTAGCCAGTCAGAGTAAAAGTAGCCCAGGCAGAACAGGCCAAGTCATATCTCAGGGTTATTGACATGAAAATAGACAAAATACTTTAGAATTTATATCTGCCCAGTTCTAGTGCTATTTAGGATTATTATAAGTGTAAAAGCTTTGTGTCTTTTATCTGTGAACTAAATGATCTAAGGTGTGGTATTAACCTCCAATTAATTTTAGCTACTACAGGTTTTCTTATGGGACTTCCAATGGTGAAAACTCAGGTTGTCCCTGAATCCTTTGCCTGCTTTTGGGATTGTTTTTCTCCTACTGGGTTACCTTGTCCAGCCTTAATACCAGGGGTAATATCTAGTCTGACTGCAAATATGCCATGTTTGGTTGATATCTCTTGAAGGCCTGCCCTTTTCTGATGAGAAGAGGATGTGTGGATGGCAGGTTGGAGAAGGAACTGGGAGGGGAGGGAAAACTACACTTGGGGCAAGTGTCTTGGGGCAAGTGACATCGGGAAAATGTCAATTTGCAATTACTATTTACAATTTATATAAAATTTAAATTATTATTTAAAATTTATTGCTAAACTTGAAATTATTAGATGAATAGGTTCCAGAGATCATGAATGGTTGAATTTGACTAATTAATAAGTACTGCCATAGATGAGGACAGGAGATAGAAAAAGTTAGGCAGGGATTCTAAATCATTCTGATTCTTGTACTTGGCTTAAAGCAAGAAATATTTTTTCTTCTGTTCAGTTGTCTTAGTGACTAGTCTATTGCTGTAAAGAAACAGTATAACCAAGAGAACTCTTATTGAAAGGTCCGGGACTCCCCAGAAGGGAGGTCCACTTAAGTTACAGGCTAGCAAGCACCCAAAGGACACACGAGAGACCGTCTTGCTTTAAAGTACATAAGGTGGTTTATTAAATCAGAGCTCTGGGCCAGCCTATATCCCCATATCTCACATAGGGGATAGAGGGACTGACCTCGTGGCTCAGGGGCCTAGCACTTATATATGGGTGGGGTGGGGAAAAAGCGAACTTTCGCGCGGGCGCACAGGATTGGTTGTTTTATTTTTTTGAACACTAGTAGGCCGTACCATGAGGGCAGGGTGAAGTTCCTCCCTTGGCCAGTCAGTTTCTGGGATGTTCTTAACAGGCCTTTGTCTTGTAACTCCCCCTCCTCTGTAACTAATTAGATGGGCCCAAACCTGCTGGCAGGCACTTTTAACTATTTAGGTTAGGGAAAGGGCCCTGTTATTATTATTAGTTACGGCCTATTTCAAAAATTATCTTTTATTATGAAGGGAAGCATTTAACTGGTGACTTGCTTACAGTTTCAGAGGCTTAGTTCATTATCTTCATGGCAGAGAGCATGCATGGTAGTGAAATAGTGGAATAGTGGCTAGGGGAGGGGAAGAGAAGGGGGAAGGGAGGGGGAAAGAAGGGAGGGAGGAACAGAAAGAGAATGAGAGAGAATGCAAGCACTTAACTTGGACATCAACTGGCTTAGCTCAGTGGTCATAACACAGAAGAAATGAATTAGCAGCCATGTATGGGATAATTTATTCTACATAAAAGGAAGTTAATGAAGGGGAAATAGCCTTGGGCTTACAGTGACAGATTTCATTTCATCCCAGAACTAGTTCCTCCTCATTTGTCTGGCAGTATGTTCCTTCATCAAGTTCTTTTTGCTTTTATTTATTTATTCTTTATTATGCTGGCATTGGTATTGACCCCAGATCCTCAAGCACACTAGACAAACAATCTACCATCAAACCCAGCACTCATATTTTGCTTTCTATTTGGAAACCAAAAATATTTGTGGTTGTTTACATAAGAACAGCATTCATTGGATTATTAAATTTAAATCCTTGGTCACCAGGGAGTGGCACTATTTGAAAGTACTAGGAGATGTGGCCTTGTTGTAGATGTGGCCTGATACTTGGGAGGTGTGACCCTCATACTTGGGAGACCCTTGCTCAAGTCTCAGGAGATCACGACCACCCAAAGACCAGAAGAAACCATACCTGGATGCAATCAGCAGAGGTTTATTAGGGGAAGAAACCTGGCAGCCAGCGGTCTCACCACGCACTCGCACAGGAGTGGGGTTCAACCCCCACAGCCAGTCCGTGGAGGGTTTTAAAGGGAAAAACCACAAACCAGGGGAGTGGGAAGGGGGGTGAGGGGTTCTCAAGGATACAAAACATAAAAATAGTGGAACAATTCAGAGATATTCACCCTAAATGATTAGTGTCATGTGGTAATCACCCTGCATTCTTCTCAAAAATGTGGTTTTTACCATGCCATTGTGTCCTATCCTGCCATTTATCAACTACTTCAGATTAACTATCTTCACTTCTTTCTGCTATAGCCTCACCTAGGTGGCTTGCATCTTTTATCTGTGGTCAGGAATGCCTTCCTGCCTTGGGCCTTTTCCACCCATAGGGGGGCCTACTGCTTGAGGCTTGATTCAGGGAATAATGTCCTCCACCCGGAATGTGCTCCAGGGAAGTGAAGGCCTGAAATCTTATTTTCAGCTCCTCGTTCTGGAATCTGCACTTTTTCTGCTCAGGTCTAATGCAAAAAATCTACACACATTTCATAAAATGGCCTTTATAATTTTTCACTCTACAGCCTTGTTAAAGGAAATGTATCATTGAGGGTGGCCTTTGAATTTTCAAGACTATGCAAGCCTAGAGGTGTTTGCTCTTCTTGCTGCCTGACAATATAGATGTAGAACTCTCAGCTACTTCTCTATCACCATGTCCCCTGACTTCTGCCATGCTTTCTGTCATGGTAAAAATAGACTAAACCTCTGAAAATGTAAGCAAGCCCCAATTAAATGCTTTTCTTTATAAGAGATGCCATGGTCATGGTGTCTCTTCACAGCAATAGAACAATGACTAAGACAAATCGCATTTTGAAACAGACTGTAATGATTTTAACCACAAATATTTCAAAAGAGGGGCAATAAAAAGAAGTATCTTAATAATAATAAATTAGAGAAAAATATTTCATCTTCCATAAAACTGAAAACACATTTGATTTTTAGTAAATATAGGGTAATAAAAAAAAACTGGCATATTCTGAGAACACTAAAACTTGGTTTACTTTGTTTAATAAAAGTGTGACTCTTCTTTAGGCACACTTCAGATCCTTGTATATTGTTTTTGACTTTTAAAATTAAATTGAAATGCTAAAGTTTTGAACATGAAGCATAAATTTCATTTGACCTTTTAGGAAACGCTATTTTTGTTTATTCCTCAGAAGAGGAGTTTATGTTCTGTACCAATCGTGTAAAGACAGGCCAGGTGGCAGATTATTTAGCATCTCGCCTTTCACCTCTAGAGACCAAGGCTTAAATGTGGCTTAAAAGAAATACCCAGAAGTAATGTGTGTGAATTTTGAGGCCTTAAAATTGGGCTTAAGCAGCAATCACTTGCAGCTGCAGAGATGTTCTTTCAAAAGACATCAGAAATGTCACAGGACAAGACCCAGGGATTTCAATGAAGACATAAAGGCCACCCAGACAACCCAACTGGGACAAAGCTTATCAAAATAATGAACCTACAGGTCTGGAACTCTACTGGTCAATGAGAGCCAAATGGGGAAAAAAAAAAAACAAAAACAAAAAAAAGGAACGGAACAGAAAGAAGGAAGAAAAATGGGTAGTCTCAAAGAGATAAGCTTAAGCAGTAACAGCATCCCTAAAGACATGCAAATGAGATTGCCAAAGGAGGCGGGGATGGGGGGGGGGGGGAGACACTAAAAACAAAAAACAAATAGTGTAGCTTACTAGCGTCCCCTAGTGTGCCTTCTCTTCTGCTTTATGTGGAATGTGATTCTTTAAATATATTTTAGAGAGTAGGTAGGGTTTTAAAAAAATAATTTCAAGAGTTACAAAAAAACGTGAAAAATGCGAGGTTTATATTTTTAAGTCAGATATTAGCATCCTAAATAGTTCAGCAGTAGCAAAGATGATAATGTTATTAAGTGTATTAGGATCAATAGACTGACATCAGTGACAAATTAAAGAAATACTGACAGACAGAAAAATGACAGCCTCTTTTCCTCCCATGCTTCAGCACAACAGCTCTCTCCCTGAAAAATGTTTTGCTTCACAGTCCCTCTGTTTTGCATCCTAATTTTATCCTGTGCCAACAAAACAGATTGTTTGCTAATTGATATCATAAAGCAAGACAGCCCAGTGAAGGATGATAATTCCTATTCCAGCCAGCGGCAGCTGATGGGAGCTGGATAGAGATGCTGTCATTTTCAACAGACTGCCTACAATCGACTTTCCACTGTAAATATAGAGATGTGACAGAAGCCTCATACACCCACCTTTAGTTTTGGAAATGAAATAATTCTTCTACAATATTCCTGTTACCTACTTTAGTTTTGCTACTTGTGTTTTTTTTCTCCTGAAGTAGGAAGACCATTTGGTCTTTGTCTATTGGTGCACACCATAACAAATTTCTTTTGTTCTGTCATATGCAAGCTTATAAGGAACCAATGAACTCATCTGTCTCTAGAAGGGAATAAAGTAACCAGAATGTGAACTATTGCCCCATCAAACATTTGCCAAACATCAGGAACTTAGAACAATTGTAAATTTACTTCACATATTTGTAAATTCAACTGTACGTTTTGAAAAGTAAAACTCATTTTCATAGTGTTCTTCCTTTTTCCTAGCAAAATCCTTTGTTCTTAGTAGGCTCAGCCTGTCAACCTAGCTAAGCATTGCAAACACAGTGCTTTGTGAATGCAGGAACTAATGTCATCAAGCATTACCAAATATCTAGTGAGTCCCCACCGAATTGAGCTTGAGAACAATGCCTGTGTGATGCAAATAACTCAGTTGCAAGTGAGAAAACAAACTCGCTGAGAGATGGAGGAGGCAGGGTAATGATGGGATTTTAATAATTCCAGTTCAGCTCTCAAGAGGAGACGCATATAAAGAGGCAATGTACACAAGTCATAATTTGTAGCCATCTGCTTTGCCTGTACAAAAAAAAAAAAGCATTTATTGTTGCTTTAAAAAAATCATTTTTTAACCTATTTTTCCCCATTAAATAATTTCTCCTGGGCTCTTCATTTTATTTTTTTGCCAACCTTAATGAAAAGAAGAGTAATAATTGACTCAGAAATGTTAAATCATCAAATAGGCATGTTTCTCTCAAATATAGAGCATATGTGGTGTGTGTCTGTGTGTTTGTGTGTGTGTGTGTGTGTGTGTGTGTGTTTTGACAGCAGAAAGGAAACCTTAAGAAGAGAAGAAGAATTCTTAAATAGTGGAGAAGTTAAAAAAATAAAAATGACTTATTTGGAAGCAGCAGAGAGCACTCTGGGTGGAGGAAGGATGTGGTGTCCTAGTTTATTTTCTCTTACTGTGATGAACATTATGATCAAAAAAATCAACTCATGGAGGAAAGGGTTTACTTTCTTACACAGGTTATAGTCCATCATCAAAGGAAGCTAAGTACAAAATACAGGAGGAATGCTGCTCACTAACTTGCTAACTGTGGCTTGCTAAACTAGCTTTCTCATATAGTTTGGGCCCATTTGATAAGAAATGGTATCACCCACAGTGGGCTGGGTCCCCCTTCCTAAACAATCATCAACCAAGAATATTCCCAAAGGCCAAACTTATGGATGAATGGATGCAACCAGTTCTTCATTTCCATGTTTCTCTCTTTCCAGAACTTCCAAGTTGGCCATAGAAATTAGCCATCAAAGAAAAAGACCTGTAAAATGAGGACTGTGAGATGAAGGCCAATGAGAGAGGCAGCTAACTGAAAATAGTTAAAACATTTATGTCTATAAAATACCATAATGACACCTATTGCTTTTTATGCTAGTGAAAAACATAATTTAGAAAACAATCAAGGTAGAAGAAAATTAAAAACATAAGAACAATCCTCCCATACTCTTATCATTTAGCAGTAAAAGAAACTGACACCCAGAAATGTGGAATCGTCTATGTTTAAAATGACATAACACGTTACTACAAGGGTGAAATGAAAGGAATATCTACTAGACTATGTATGACTTTTAAAGATAGCTATGTTTTGGGTTAAAAAAAAAAAAACCTTTTTAAAGAGCCTTTTTAAAAATGTTCAATTTTCTACCATTTGAAACTTAAATTTTAACAATTTAGTTCTTAAAATAGGCAATGGAGCAGGACTGAGCCAGGGGAATAAACTGCAGAATGGATTGAAATCCCATCAGAGTCGAAGGCAAATTGTTTTGCAGGCTAAAGTTAATCCTGAAGTAGTATTTGATGGACTTCTAATTAAGCAACAAACATCTATACAATTGTGAGACTGTCAATTTCTAGTCTCAACACTCTAATTTGAAAACCGTTAATTGATATAATCAAGGGGCTTTGTTAAACTATGAATAACCACACAATTCCACTATATCTTTACTATAAAATTCTCTATTCTTTCCTCTAAATTTATAGAGGAACTTTGCATTGTCATATATTGGTTGTCATTAATAAATACAGTTTAATATACATAGAAGTACTTTATTATTTAATCAAACTTTTGTCTAAAGACTATTCCCATTTGATGTCTGTCTGTATTTCAAGGCTCAATGCTCACATTTCTGAAGTAGGAAATGACTATTTCAGTAATAGGGCATATGTAAAAATGGTAACTATTTTATGGAAGACCAACAAGAAACCCTAGAAGCCAGGAGAGTTCCAATGAAGAAAATAACTCATGTGACTTAAGCCTGAGTTCAAACCTTTTCTTCCTCCTACCAACTGAAGAGCACACTGAACAAGAAGCATCCCCAAACAGTACATGGTCTAAAAGCCAAGAGCAAAGAAGCACGGAGTTCAAACTGGTCAACAGTTAATTTTCTTTCTGTTCAAAGTTATAATCAATGTGACTCTGTTTCCCCCCCCCCCCCCCTCTAGTGAGCATTGGTGCCCCTGTGCCATCTGCCACTGTTTGGAGTCATGTCTCCCTTAGTTATCCTTTAATTGGCTTGACCTATGGGATAGATGGCTTGCAACCAACTAATTACATAAATCCAAGCCAGGCTTTATAAATTTTACCAGAGACAGCTCTTCTGGGAGAATAAAAAGAAAGGAACATTTTATCTTCAATTTCAAACTTCATGCATTTCATCTGCCCAAATCATTCATGTTTCTACTGTAGTGAAAATTTATAATGATGTGTTTTCTTGTTAGAATTTATTTCGTCTTGTATCTAGGTAACATATAATGAAGATTTTAGATTGCACTGAGGTAGGGAGAATACAATTTAAACTCAACATTCAAAAGGATAGTTTGGCAATTAATTTTAGTTTACAAGTTTTCGTTTAAGTAATTATAATGGAAAAAATAAAATATAATGATAGAGTACAAGAGTCTCTCAAAACACTAACAAGGTTAAAATAGTGGTAATATAAGGTTTTCAAAAAACCTGTTTTATACTTTTATCAATATAGATTACTACAAAGCAATAAAAGCCATAAAAATAAATCTCTATCTCATACACATTTAATAGTCAACACCAGTAACATTAATAGTTAAATAAATACATATGATATATACATGTCAAAATGTCAAATATTTTCTTTTTGCAATAGTTCTGTCTTTAGAAAGATCATTAGAGTTACTGTACGTTACATGGTTTACAAAACTATCAGCAACCAAATTTCTACATGAAACATTAAACATTATCATCATTATTTAGAAAACCATCGCCGGGCGGTGGTGGCACACGCCTTTAATGCCAGCACTCAGGAGGCAGAGGCAGGCGGATTTCTGAGTTCGAGGCCAGCCTGGTCTACAGAGTGAGTTCCAGGACAGCCAGGGCTACACAGAGAAACCCTGTCTCGGAAAAAAAAAAACAAAAAAAAAACAAAAAAAAACATTAAGTTTGTGGTATTGCAAATGGAAGTTTGAATATTTGGGCAAACTTTCATAATGTACATAGACAATAGACTTGGGCACTTAAGTGTTTCTGAAAGCATTGTCATAGTGAATGATTTGATAACTAAGTTATCATGTGATATACTACAGCCTGTATTTAGTTCCAACATTTTGATGATAATAAAGAAGTAGCTTTTCTCCTAATGAAATACTTACAGATATTCTGCTACTTATAAACATTTAGTTAAAATGCTAATAAATGTTTAACAATTTAAAAACATTGAATTTTTTTGGACATATTTAATACTGTATTAGAGTTCACTAGAAAATAACATTTACAGCATGAATATCTATTTATATATACATATCTGTATCTATATCATCTATATATCTATGTCTATATCTATCTAATCTATATATCTACATTTATATCATCTATCTTATTGTTCTATATCTATCTTATTGTTCTATTGCTGTGAAGAGGAACCATGAACATGACAACTCTTATAAAAGAAAGCATTCACTTAGGGCTTTCTTACAGTTTCAGAAGTTTAGTCCATTATCTTCATGGCAAGAAGCATGGTGGCACACAGACAGACATGGTAGCTAAGAGTTCTACATCTGGATCTGATGGCAGCAAGGAGGGAGAAACACTGAGTATGGATAAGATTTAAGTAACAATTAATCTTGACATATCCATTTCACTTCCTTTAGCTATATAACTAGTACTGGGATTTGTTAGTCATAAAATATTTTTTTCTGTTTTAAGTTTTGAGAAACCTTTACATTGCTTTACATATGTAAAGCCGTACTAATTTACATCCCAGTCAATGATAAGTTTCCACTTTGTCTACTTCTTTGCCAGTGCTTGTCATCTTACATCAAAAAAATACATAGCCATTAGTGTTTTGATAAGTGATTACTTATTAAAATTTGATATACATTTCCTTGATGAGTGTATTTTAAGTATTTTCTCATTTTTACTTGCCTAAGGTTTCTTTTTCTTTTACTCTAAGTCAATCTATCTTTTGACCAACTCTTTATGTGTATGATATGTGCTGGTCACATTTGCCACCTCATTGTGTCTTATCACAGTCTAATACTCACCCACACTGCCTCTCCTCTCTTTCTTCCTACTATCATGTCTCTTTATCCTGTTTTATAATCAAGTGATTTTCCTAAAGCCACCTACTAGGTATGAGTAGGTCATGACTACTGTGGCATGACTAGGTCATGAGTGACTTCATTGAGGAGAGCTTTACTTCTTCCCAGTAGCTATCAACTATCAATAGCATTTTAGGGAAGGCTGTGCACCATGTTTCTCTTCCCTACTAATGACTGGATGTTGACGAGCCCAGGTAACTCAGTTATTGTTAGTTCATGAGTGCAAAGCCAAGAATGGCTAGAAGGGAGTGTTTCACAGTCATCTTCCTCATTATAAGACTTTTACATTCTTTTTATTCCCTTTTCTCTAACATTTTATTGAGCTTTAAAAGGCATAATAGCATTGTATCACTGATGGCTTAGTATTCAACAATCACTTATTCTCAGTACTTGACCATCCATGAGTCTCTGCATTAACTGCAATTCACTCAAAAAGAAGCTTCTTTGACCAAAATGGAAGACAGAAATAGTCCAAGTTAATAAACACAATATTCAAAAGACTGTTTGATGATATATCCATTCAACAGGGCAGAACAATAAATTTTTTCTAGCACATTGACTTCCTGTGCCATGGGCCTCACACCAAACCTGTTGTACCAGGCATAAACTTCCTCTTGCAAACTGGCATGCCACTTTTACAACAATGAGCACATATTACCTAGTGTGGTAACTTGTGGGGAGCTGACAGAAGGCAGCTATCTTCCTTGCAGCCATCTTGAGCCATATACCCTGACAAGAGACTTGTTTACAACAGCCTACAACAGCTGAGCACACTTTGATAACATCTTGTTTTAGATACCCAGGATCTTCCCTTGGGTGTGTGAGACTTAAAGGTGTGAGACTTAAAGGTGTGACTTAAAGGTGTGATTTAGAGACAAGACTTAAAGGTGACTTAGAAGTGAGACATATAAAAGAAGAGGCAGACAGAAGAAGGCAACTTGAAACCTGGGAAGAAGACTTGGAACTGGGAAAGAGACTAGCAACTTAGAACTAGGAATTAGGACTTGAGATTCATTACAGCTGGAACTAGGATAAGGACTTGAGACTTATTACAGCTGGAACTGGGATTAGGACTTGAAACTTGGTGCTAGGAACTAGGGACTTGGAACAAGGGACTTGGAGAGAAGAAGAGATACTGAAGAATAAATGGGATTGAATCATACTCTGTCTGGTCTCCATTCTTTGCATCCGTCCTCTCTCTCTTACTGAACCCTGACCCACAGGCTGGAGCAGCTTGGGGCAGTGTGGGCTCTAACAGTTTAGCCCCCAAGGCTTTTGGCAATGCAGGTTCCAAGAATGACAGAGTGGTCTGTGACAGTAACTTGATAGGAATGGCCCACATAGACTCATGTGTTTGAATGATTAACCCATAGGAAGTGGCACTATTATAGGAGTGGTCTTGTTGAAGTAGGTATGGCCTTTTGGGGGAAGTGTGTCACTGTGGAGCTTTGAGATCTCAGATGCCCCAGTTAAATGTTTTCCTTTATAAATATTAGCATAGTCATGGTGTCTCTCACAGCAATAGAAACTCAAACTAGGACACCTAGTTTGAGTTACAGCATGGACATTCTAGAGCTGAATAAGATGATTAAGAACTTTTCTGTCCTGCTGCCTTCTTAGCAATCTATAGCATTATGAAACCTAACCAACAAGAACAAAACTTTGATTCCAGTTTCAGCTATATTTCTCTAGATCCTGCATGAAAGATCTGCAACTCTTCATCTAGCTCTGGGGAGTAGCCAAGGCCAATGACAATCAACTATATTATTTTGATAGCATCTTCCTGGATAAGAACTGTCCTACTCAGTGCTCTATTGCTCTGAAGAGACACCACTATGATGACTCTTATAAAGGAAAGCAATTAACTTGGGCTTGCTTACAAGTTTTATACAAGTTTTATAGGTATAGTCTACTATCATTCTGGCAGGGAGTATGTCAGCATTTAGGCAGGTGTGTTGGAGAATTAGCTGAAAGTTCTACATTTGGATCCACACACAATGGAAAAAGAGAGCCACTGAACCTGGCTTTGGCTTTACAAAACCTCACCTCTCCTTAAGTGACATATTTCCATCATCATTTTAAACACTGCCACTCCATGTTAATGAAACATTCAAATCTATGAACCTTTGGAGGCCATTCTAATTCAAACTAAAACAACTCATAGGAAAGTACCCCCATGAACAGCATTAAGATTTTCATTTGATGACCTAAGTTTTTTGAGACATCTACTCATTCAAGATACCTCTGTACAGACATCTACCCAATCAAGATACCTCTGTTATCTTTGTTCTCTCCTGGGTTCCTTCTCTTGTGTGAGTATACATGTCATGACACCAAAGGACAACACTATATTTCCTAAAACATAAATGTATTGCAGTAACAAAAAAATAGAGAATCTGATTTACAATACAGAAAAAGAAGCAAATGAGAATATATAAAAATGATATAAAGTCATAATTATCTGATCATCTATTTAAATTTCTATAATTCAGAAAATAGTACAGAAATAATAAAGAAAGCAATATTTCATGTGTGCAGTGATAGACTTTCTGAGAGGCAGGCTGCTTTCATTTAAACATATAAAACATCTAAAGCCAGGGCAGAGTTGCAAATTAGGTAAAGATGTTCAAATCTCAGTAAAATATTATCAAATTACTAAGATGTTTATTTCCAAAAAGAGTAAAATTACTTTCTAGAATATTTCTCAAGAAAATCTTGAATAATCATTAAACTTTAATTATAGCATGCAAGTGTACTATTAGGAGAAAATAGAAGAAATGCTGAGAACACAGTTTGATTAAAATTCATTATGATAATCTATGCAAAAGAATCCTATTGAACCAATGAATGTTGTACAACAATAATGTGTCAATCCCTTCCAAATGTAATTTTGACAAAAAAATAGCAGCTTTGGAGTTAAGTACTAAGACACAACATGGGTTTACATTTGAATGAATCCTCATACAATAGTACAATAGGGTAAGGGTAAGTGGCAAATTAAGTATGATCCTGAATCTTCACTGCAAATCAGCAAAGTTACTTTGCAGAAATTGGTGAATATTAAAGCTGTGTTTCATTTAATTTTTTGCTTAGTAATGTTACTGAAGTATAAAGTTTGTTTTATTTTGCTTTTCTAAGGCATGGCCTCAAGTAGGCCAGGTTGACCTAGCAGACACTACACACTACACGTCTTGAAAACTTTATTTTTTTCATAGGTATCTGTCAATATGCTCAGATCTACTGAGGTATAACAGATGAACACACAGATGCATGTATTTGTAAACAGCTTAGTGAATTTAACATAGAGCCCAATAACATCAACTCAACCTTCAGTATAAGGATGTTTAATCATCTATACATTTTTTAAGCTAGTGCAGTTTGCTTTTGTGTTTTGAAGTAGAAATTATTAAAATGAAACCTATCATTTAAAAATAAATTTTGATGCTCACAATAATTGCTACCTATAGAACTGCTGTGATTAAACGTCCCTACACCTCTGCCACCTCATTTAGGGGTTAATGTCTTTGAAAACTAATTAGGTTTCAAGAGCAAAGTTCCACTTCATATATGAAATTAATGACTTGACTTTAGGACATTCGGAGATATTTCTAGTTCTTTTGACCATGACTACATCACAAGAATTCATCAATCCAAGATGGTGCTCAGTATCCTGAACTATTTTGTACGCTGATCACAGACTTCTGAAACAAATGAATACTTGTTGTTTGCACTCAGATCTATTGTGATCTTTTATAGAAAACTGAACCAAGACAGTGTTGTACAGTAGTTTTCTAAAACATATTCATTAACGTCAGTATGTGTTGTGGCCCGAGCTGCCCCACGCTTGGGGGCCAAAATGTCGGGGACCACTCTATCAATGTTGGAAACCATACTGCCAAAAGCCTTGGGGGCTAAATTGTTAGAGCCCACACTGCCCCAAGCTGCTCCATTCCGCAGGTCGGGGTTCAACAAGAGAAAGAATGGTGACCAGACAGAATGTGATTCAATCCCGTTTATTCTTCAGTCTCTCTTGTTCTCTCCAAGTTCCTAGTTCCTAGTTCCTAGTACCAAGTCTCAGGTCCTAATCCTAGTCCTAAATTGCTAGTCTCTTTCCCAGTTCCAAGTTACTTCTTCCGAGTGTCTAGTCCAAGTGACAGTGTCTAATAATAGGTGCCTGTCTCGAGTATCAAGTGCCTACTCATTTCTTCTGTCTGCCTCTCGCCTTTTATATGTCTCACTTCTAAGCCACGTCTTTAAATCATGCTTTTAAGTCACGTCCTTAGGTCTTATCTCTAAATCACACCTTTAAGTCTTATACACCCAAGGGAAGATCCTGGGTATCTAAAACAAGATGTTATCAGAGTGTACTCAGCAGCTGTTGTAGGCTATTGTAAACAAGTCTCTTGTCAGTGTATATGGCTCAAGATGGCTGCAAGGATGATAGCTGCCTTCTGTTGGCTCCCCACAAGTATGACTACAGAACAGTTCTCCATCTTTGTCTGTCACCTCCCAGCTCCTGACAACTATAATTGGAGACTGAGCCCACATGGATTTGAATACCATAGTTATATTATGCTATAAATAGAGTCATATAGCATTTGTTTTTCTGGGACTGTCTTTTTTCACTGTCTTGTAGCTTCTCTTTGTACATCACAACATTATTCATAATTTTCAATATGTAAAAACAATCCAAGTATTTATGAGCAGGTCAATTGATGAAGAAAATGTAGACAAATTAATGCCTTAACATATGTTAATAGAGCATAGGATAAATAATGTTGTAAACATGTCTGGGGCCTTGGAATTGCTCTGAAGCACCACATTAAAAACAAAATCAAAAAAGCAGGGAAATGGATGGGAAAGGGGGTTTGTGGAGAAAAAATCAAGAAGGGGGATAACATTTTAAATGTAAACAAAGGCCAGGCAGTGGTAGCGCACACCTTTAATCCCAGCACTTGGGAGGCAGAGGCAGGCTTATTCAAAAAACCAAAAAAACAAACAAAAACATAAATGTAAATAAAGAAAATAAACACTAAATTTTTTTTTTTAAAAAAAGAGTAAAGGCAGGAAATTGGAGGCTACACCTAAAGTAGGGACTGTGAGAGAATGTTTCTTACAGGATTATTGCACATAACTTACTGAGCTTGGTTTCTCAAACAACCCAGGTCTACATGTCCACTCTGGGCTGGTTCCTCTGATTTCAATTATTAGTTAAGACAATAACTTACACACTTGCCTAGAGGCCAGTCTTATGGAAGCATTTTCTCACTTAATACTTCATGTTCACAGCTATGCCAAGGTTGTATCAAATTAACAAACACAACCAGCACAGTCTTCTATTACAAATTATTACCAAATTCTAAAGTTTATCTCTTTTTTGATATGTTTTGTCTATTGTAAAAGAATAGCTCTTATAGTAATTAAACACTAGGATTTAAGACACTGTTATTAATTAATTAAATTTGTTTAGTGGCAAACATGCTTCTGAATAAAATTTATTGTAATAAAACAATGGAAGTTACTTAGAAGGTTATAAAGCACTAGTGACATCACTCATAAGAATGAATTTTGTAGTCTAAAAGCAATGCTCAAGATTTAAAGGGAAAGATATCTGGGATACATAAAATCTGGGAGATATAGTCAGAACATGTCTTATTAGGCAGCAAAGGATCACCAAGTTGTAAAACTACATTATTCCTGACATGGGAAGAGTAGCTACACACTTCATTTCATAAACATATGTTCTTGGTTTCTCCAGTGCTTACCTGTGTGCTCAAGGCCTTTTCGCCCTCTACAGTTATGGTCATCCACTGCCTCTGTCACTAACAATTTTTCTGCCACCCTTTTCTGCAATTATTACTGAACCATTACTGAACCTGTAGAGGAAAGGGTGCACTGACTGGCCTTTTGTCAATTTGACACAAGCTAGTCTGCAGCCACAGACCAACCGGGTTCTCCTGAAAGGTGGTCTGGAAATGAAGAAAGGGATGGAGGGTGCGAAAAGATGAAGGCAAGACAAAGTTCTCTGATCAAGGCTTGAAACTTAATGTTTAGCTCTCAGTTTAAAGGGAAAGCCCCACCAAACTCCTTCTTGCTTCAGTTGGAGATGGGTGGGGGAACCCATCCTTGGTCACTGCTGGAGATGGGTGGAGAAACCCATCCTTTGTCACAGCCTGAGATGTCTCAAGGCAAGCTCAGAGGGCAATTATTCTTCTAAGTTCCTGTAGCAGGCTGTAAGTGCAGCCAAGGTGGGTAACTCCACCTAGGTCCTATTATTGGTCTATTGTGGTAAACAAGGTCTTTCAGGCCTGCTCAAGGCTGGGGGTGGGGGGGTGGGGGTTGGGGGGAGGGCACAAACTAGAGTTCTAAGAAAGGAAGGAGCCTCAGCTGAGGAAATGTCTCCATGAGGCATTTAGCTAGCTGTAAGGCATTTTCTCAATTCGTTTTCCATAGATGAGGGACCAGTGTATTTGAGTGGTTCTGCCCCTGAGCTGGTAGTCCAGGGTTCAGTAAGAAAGTAAATCCTGCAAGCTAGGGAAAGCCAACAGAGAGAAGCAAGCCAGTGAGCAGCAGTCCTTCATGGCTTCTATATCAGTTACTGCCTCCAAGGTCCAGCTTAAGTTCCTCTCCTGATTTCCTCCAATTATGAACTTTATTTTGGTAATATACACCAAATAAAACCTTTATTTCAATGTTAAACCATCTATTCTACTTTACCATAATTATTTATTTATCTACATTGCTTCTGATTTTCTTCTAGTCACCTCTTTTTCTTTATTGTCATCTTTTTACATTTGGTTGTTGATAATTTGCACTTTAATGAAACATAAAGAAAAAATGAAAGTTTGAAAAATGCAATCTAAATAGCTGAAACCTTGTGCTGTCTTCTAGCAGAAAACGAACAGCTGAGATGGTCAATAGTCAGCCCCTAGGTGCTTTTTGCTCTACTGCCAGCATCTCTAAGAGCCTCATGCTGTGGAGACTGATTCAGCCAAGATTTCTGCAGAGAAGTTATACAATTTACGTGGTTATTTTAATTATAACTGCTAATTACAAACACTAAAACCTCAGTGTTCCATTGTGAATACATATTAGTTTGGAGTTAGAATCAGTGTAAAGAAAGCAGTTACAATACAGTGTATGTCTTTGTTTGGTTTTGAGATGGTATTTTAATTATATATTTCAATAGGTTACCACAAGCTGTCCAAAGACTTGCTCAAACTTGCTTTCATCTCTTTTTATATTTTAGCATTCTTGACATTTTAATAGGGCAACTCAACTTACAGTCTGAGACTTTCCACTCTAGTGTTATTTTACCTATTTTACCACTGCATAGAAAAAAACAGAAGAACATATTAGATTATTTATTATTATTTATCACTCAGTCTCTTTATGGTTTAAGTAATTGTCAAGGATGTACAAATATTATTTAAAATAAAAAGCTTGAAAAAAATAAAAATAAAATTATTTGGAATGTTCTTCTACAATTAAAAATAATTGTATATAGTTTTTCCTATGGTCAACTTCATTTATAACTAAGCGAATAACTCAGAACTTTTAAATGCCTTGGGTCTGTATCTGTACAGTGTCATCTGTACAAAGGGGTGTTTTCTATTCTTGTAACAAAATAAATTTTTATGAATTAAGTTTGTACTTCATAAACAATAAATAAATGCCACAATAAATGCTCTGTTCATTTGATTCAAACTAACAACTTCTCTCTTATATCCAGAGTATTGACTTTTTTCAAAGACAGTTTTAATATTTAGAATCTTAATTAGTCTATTTGGGGATTATTTGGGAACCATTTTTTACTTATCAAACCCATAACTTTTCCATTTTAAAAATGAAGTTTTAGTTAGCAAAACAGGTCTCACTGTGTTATTTTATACATCCATATCAATAATGATTCCATTTTCCCGCAGGAAAAAAAATATTTTGTGAGTGTACTTTCTCAACTTCTCACAGACAATGTGTAGATTAATTAAGACTAATAGTAGGCTTTTTAATCATTCATTCATAAAATTCATTGTATGCCTACCAAATACCAGACAATAAACATGAAAGTAAACATAACTGGCAAGAAATTTCTCAGAGGAGTTTCTGTAATAACAAGATTTTAATAACCTTCAAATGAAGGGTAGAAAATCAGATTTTATCACCAATATTGAACAGGTCTTCTGCTTTGATACTTATTTAAAATATCAAATTTCAAATATTTCACATTTTTATATAATGCTTAGGGAGCATACATTTAAAATACATTTAGTGTCTAAAGTCTCCTTATTTTTCAAGTTGTTTTTACCTTTGAAACCTTCACATTTAGTTCAGTCTTGATAGGAAAACAGTATTTTGTTTCCTTGTAGAATTAAATAAACCAGCTTAGTAACATTTATATTTTTCACGAAAACCTTATAGTTATGTTCTTCCCATAATCAGGGATTTTCCTCAACTTGTTTTTACCAACCTCTTCTGGAATTTAGGGTTACTGAAATTTGTGGTTTGTGAAGTTTGGGTGTGGTTTTTTCTCTTCTGTGGTTCAATGATGATCCCCACTCTCCCCCTGCCATGTGTGTGTGTGTGTGTGTGTATGTGTGTGTGTGTGTATGTGTATGTGTGTGTGTGTGTGTGTTTGTGTGTGTGTTTATGAATGTGTTTCTTATCTCATTAATGTGTACTATAGAATACTGCATAATGAAATTTATTTTGGCATTTTTATACATATGAATTACTATGTTTTGTTCAACTGCATTTCTCATATCCTTTCCCATGCCCTCAAAACTTTCGACCCCTAATTTATTCTGTCTACAAAAAAAAAAAATGCATGGACAAGGGTTGGAGCAGAGACTGAAAGAATGGCCATTCAGTAACAGGCCAACTTAAGATCCATCCCATTGGGAAAGCACCAGTCCCTAATACTATTATTCTTGCAGACAGGAGTGTAGCATGTCTATCCTCTGAGAGGCTCCACCTAAAAGCTGACTCAGACAGATGCAGACACCCCCAGCCAAACAGTGGATGGAGCTTGTGGACTTTTATGAAAGAACACCATGAAAGACTGCAGGCCCCAAAGGGGATAGGAGCTCCACAGGAAAATCATCAGAGTCTACTGACCTGGACGCTTGGGGCTCTCAGAGACTGAACCACCAACAAAAGAACATAGCCTTTCTACACATATGTAGCAGATGTGTAGCTTGGTCTTCATGTGAGTACTGAAAAGCTGAAGCGGGGGCTAAAAAAATTTTCAAAAGATGTTGTCGGTACAAGGGATATGTTCTTTTAGCTGGGCTGCCTTGCCTGGTCTCAGTGGGAGAGGATGCACCTAGCTTTGCAGAGACTTGATGTGTCATGGTTGGGGGATATCCAGGGGCGTTCCTACCCACTCAGAGGTGAAGGGAGCAATGGGGGAAAGGACTCTGGGAGGGTGTGACTGTGAGGGGACAGTGAGTGGGATGTAAAGTAAATAGAAACTTAAATATATATATATATATTTCTCTGCTGAGCAAGATAACTCACTAGGGACAATAAAAGCTGTTGTATAATCCATACTACTGCAGTTCTGTCTCCTATACTTATGATGGAAGACAGAGCCTGCCCAAAATTAGAATAGTGATTTAATGAGATACTATACTTTGTAATTTCCAGATAGACTGCATATTTTAATTCTCAGAGATACTGTACTTTTTGATTGACAAAATCTCATCCCTGGTACAATAGCTTCCAGGGCTGAAAGGACTTCAGGACCCAGGCATGTAGCTTTTAACTTGGCATGCTTTTCTGAATTATTCAGGACACTGTGGGGCAAGTGGAACCATGTCACCAGACAAAAACAGGGAAGGCTGAGCAGATTCAGAAACCCCAATAATTCTCATATCTGAGAATGGTAGGCATTTCATCTACTTTCAACCTGGTTCCGGTCCTGGAGCATATGACCACAACACCCCACATGGGGATCTTGACAACTTGTCATGTAGCACAGAGCACAGAGAAATCTAGATGGGCCACCCTGAGAGTTTAGCAAATAAGCTTCCTTTCCTGGACAATCTATCTCTGGTCCACCTTGAGTAAGTTTTATTCATCCATTTTCCATTACCATTAAACAATTTGGACAATAAGGACTGTTTTTCTCATCAAGAACTGCCCTGGGGGAGGTGAGGAGCCTTCATCATACAGAGCTGTACCACGTAAGTAGTCTTCAGAAGGCCCCTTTGCCTCCCCTCCCGCTCTGTATTAGACATTAGCCCCTGGGCTAACCTGAATTTCCCCTCTCCCTGACCCCTGGCTCATTGCCAACCCAATTCCCATCCAGACTCCTAGTGGTTCCCGGCAGCATCTGAGTGTCTGGGAGTTTGGGAACCCCAGGTTTGGCTCCAGCCTGCCTTGTTTCTCACCCAGCTGAGGGCTGGTGACTACATTTATTGCCTAGCACCTCCCATTTTCTCTGCCCAGTTGTAGTTCACACACACCAACAGCAAGACAGAACACAGACCCACATTTGGTGCCTAACATGGGCTACCCAGTTGAAGCACACCACAGCTAGAGGCCCATGCAGACATCTGAACGCCAGATTAAACAAAGACTGTGAGTAACCCCAGCCCATGGCCCACCAGCTTTTGACACTAGTCCAAAAAACCTAGGCCTTTCCACTCCGAAAACAAACACTATGTCTTCTTCTCCCTTTTGTTTTCTGGTGGAGCTACTGCACTGACCCCTGACAAAATCCAGACAGTCCAACCAATCACTAACAAAAACCCCCACTCCAATATGGTGCCACCAAATCCCAATGCTTCTTCTCTTCCTGCTATACATTTAGGCTTTACAAATGGCAGCACACCCCTTCTAGCAATACCAGCCAAGAAAAAACACAAAAACTTGCCTGGTAGAGCAAACTGTCCACAGCCTAGTATGGCAGAACAGGCTCCTCCCCCTTCACCTAGGTGAAAAGAGCCCACCAAGCACAGTGGATAAGATCTTGCTACTGAGAATTCAAAAAACAAAGCAAAACAACCCCCTCCACACACAAACCAAACAAACAAAAAAGCAAAACAACAACAACAAAAAAACGAAAAAATCAAAGAAACAAAAACAAACAAACAAAAACCCCACACACACCTGAATCTCTTAATCCCCAAACTTTCATTCTTTGTTTAAATTCGTGTACTTTTCCTAGCAGGAATACCTGAAACAATGTTTGTGCTTTTTAACTCACAGTAAACATCAATTTGTCCTTTTCTTCTTTCTATATCTTGGGTTTCCCCAAGAAAGTGGGTTTTTAAAATTTTTCTCTAAATACCCATTCTTCCCCATGTGGCTGTTTGTCTGACCCCAGTGCTAGCATGGAGGGCAGATGCTTTCCTTTTTCTCCTCTTCTATTCCTTCCCACAGCTGCTGACTCTCAGCTTGACAAGTTTGGGATGTGTTCTTTTTATAGGACGTGTTCTGTTCCAGTTGGAACAGAAACACCTGTGTCTAATAGCCAGGATTTATAATTCAAAGAAATTAATCTCATGGTGCATTTGGAATGACATAATTAAAAGTAACAATGAGATCCCTGCGTTTTACATAGTACCTATTAATCATCATCTGCCTCAGATTTCACAGTGTATTTTATCTTTGATACTTTAAGGATTACATTTCAAATAATCAAATATACTATTCTCTAGGTCCAAGAACATTTCTAAAATTAAGTCAATTTCAGACTGGGGAAACATCTCAATAGTTGTGCTTATTGCTCTTAAGAAAGATCCAGGTTTGAGTCTTAGTATACACATGATATTCATAACTACCTGCAACTCTAATTGCAAAGTATCTGACACACTCTTTTGATGTCTCTGAGCTCTTCCATTCATGTGTAGCTTGTGTGCCCCCCACACTCACTCATATATATACACACATAATATAAATACATAAATAAATTTTAAACAATAAAAGAACGAAAATGCAGTCATTCAGTCTCTGAGTCCTTACTATCCATAATACACATTTTCTTGCTTTTTCCTAAACCCTGTTAAACAACTTTCAATTGCTGATGCTGTTCCTTCTTCCATCTTGTTGCTTCCACTACTAATTGTAATAAGTCAGAAACTAATTGAGAACTGCTGAAGTTTTAGCCTGAATTTGTCTGTTCCTCAAGCATAAAATTAGCTTGGTCCTAAAATCAATTAAAGCAAGACTATACCAAATATTGATGAAATGACAAAAGCCATTTTATTATCCTAAATATCTCACTTATTTGACAAGCTATTTCATTAAGAATATATATATATATATATATATATATATATATATATGCTAAGAACATTTTGAAATATTTTGTAAAATTTTTTTTATCTATTTTAATATGTAAAGAACCCAACATAATGTTATCCACATTAATGGATAATTATTTAAAGATTACTAATACAAATAGTTTTGTGTTTGAAGAACATTTTATTTAAAATAATACATTATTAGCACAAACTCAAATGAAATATGTGTATTATTCTAGGAATACTCAGGGAATAGCATAAGTGTTCTTACATGCAACTAAAATATTAAAAGCCAATAAATATGAGATCCTCTAAATATTCTGTAGCTGTTAGACTTTTAATTTCACTCCAAGAATCAAATTCTTTTTTTTTCCAAATCCTCTAATACTGTTCTTTATCATCTTAATAATGACATTCTACCTTCCTGTGTCTCGAAATAATATACTACATAGTTTTAATATGTTGTCATTATATGAATAGATAAATATTTTCTAACATTTTTAACTTTTTAGTTTTAAATATTATATTTAAACTCTATCTGCATGTGTTGACTATTGTGTGATTACAAATATACTAGTTAGAATACTCTAGACTATGAAGCCTAGAAGAATAGAACAAATAGAAAGAAAATATATTATGAAAAGAGAATTATTAGATTAGCTTGCATGATAGGGGACTTTTACATGCTGGAGAGGCTGTGAACCAAGTAACATTAATTTGGATGCAACAGAAATTTTTCTGTGGCACAAAAAGGCTAAAAAAACCACTAGTTGCTATTGCAAAGCAAAGGAAACTGTCTTTCAATGTTCTTGAAGGTTATTAGGAATAGAAATAGCAACAGGATAGACGCCCTTGCCAAGGAGACACAAGGCAAACAAGCAAAGCATCATTGCCCTTCTCTGTACTTCTTGCTCACTACAGCTACTACATGTACACCACCTGAAGAAGATTTTCTGCCCTCATTATTTATTCCAGTGAAAATTCTCAAACCCACCCAAAGTAAGTTTCGTAGTTTGTTCCAGATCTACTCAGCTGGCAACAATGTTTACTGTCATGTAATTTTATCCAGACCTCTGTTACTACTTCTTATCTACTACCATTCAGTTATTTTGTTCTTTTCCCTTTTTCTTTAAGGTTTATCATCAGGTTATTTAGGATCTATTTTCCTTTGAAAGTAGGCACTTAAAATAAAATTCCTTCAACATTATTGCATTTCACAAGCTTGGGTGAACTGTGTTTTTATTTTCAATTGATTACACGAATGTTTTCATTTCCTTCTTTTTTTTATGTCTCAGTCATTATCCAGTAGAGTGTTGCTTAATCTCCACAAACATATACATTTTCTGTAATTTCTATTTCTATTGATGTTGTGTTTTATAAAAATAAAGAGAGAAGAAATATGTTTGATGAAGATGCAGTCAGGTGTGGGGGAAGGGGGTGCCTTTGTAGGGACCATGCTGAGGCATTTCTTCTTGCTGAAGGACAGGCCACATGATAGTATAGTATAGAACACAGTTTAATCAGGGCATGGGAAGAAGAGTTGAGGGAGTAGAGATAAAGGCAGACAGACAGACAGAGAGAGAGAGAGAGAGAGAGAGAGAGAGAGAGAGAGAGAGAGAGAGAGATGAGACAGAGAAGAGAGAAGAGAGTAGAAGCAAGAGGACAGAGTGAGGAGAAGAGAGTAAGAGAGCAAAAGAGAGAGGATGAGGCAAGCAGCCCCATTTATAGTGAGCCAGTCACACCTGGCTGTTGCCAGGTAACTGTGTGGTAGAGCCTAGAATAACTGCCAATAGTTGATATCTAGCTGTTTCCTATGTGGTAAAATAGAATAAAGGATGTTCATTCAGCTTTCCTGATTTTGTTGAGACATACCTTATGTCCAAACATGTGTGATCTCTTTTAAGCAGATTCCAGTGGCTGCTCAGAATGTGTATGTTGTAGTGTTTGAGTGGAAGACAGTGCAGGTATCCATTATGCAATTTGATTTGTTATGTCCTTAAATTATAACATTTCATTATTAAAGCTTTGTCCAGTTATTTAGTGGTGAATGCCTGGTATGGAATTCCCCCTCTAGGACTACATTGAAGTTAATCTGCTATTTTAAATCAAGTTGCATTTGTTCAATGAAATTAAGTGACCCTTTGTTTGGTAGATATTTATTTATACTTTTAATTTTCTCTTTATGAATTGTTTCTTTGATAAATATGAAGTTACTCCCTTTACCTGTTCATTACAAATGGATCAAGTTCTCTATGTTACATCTGAAACTCCAAACTCTCCCCAGAAAAGAGTAAGAAGTACATTTTGGGATATATACTATAGTAACTTTTAAATAAGACCTCTGTTATACAGAAAATCAATAAGTGGGATCTTGTTAAATTGAAAAAAATATGTACTTGCAAAGGAAATTTTTACTTTATTGAGCAGTTAGCCAACAGAGTAGGAAAAATAACTGCCAGCTATGCATGAAACAGAGGATAAATTTATTGAATATATAAAGAACTCAAAAATTAAAAAAAAACATAACAAAAAGCAAACATACAACAACAACAACAACAAAAGTCCCCAGAGAATTCAAAAACTGAAACACCAAAAAAAAAAAAATAGCCAAATTAAAAGTGGAACAAGAAACCAATGGAGTTCTCCAAAAGGAATATAAATGGTAAAGAAATATTTTTTAAAAGTTTTCACTATTCTCATCTGTCAGGGAGGTGCAAATTAAAACTATATTGAATTTTTATGTTACCTCAATCAAAGAGACTAACATTGTGAAAACAAATGACAATAAAAGAGAGTGAGCATGTAAAGAACTAGGACTATTTATTCGCTCTAGCTGGTAACATAAATAGTGCACCCACCATGGGAATTAGAAATACAACTGCCAGGAGTCAAACCCAGGAAATTACCCGCTGTTCTGGGAAACCTAGTCAATTCAAGGTCAAGAAGGGTCTCAGGTCCCAGGAACTTAAAGAACATCTGGCATTTCCTGGGAGCTGGTTATGACAGTGGGATGGTCTAGGACAATAAGGATATGACAGTGGGATGGTCTAAGGCAATGAGGATATGACAGTCTTAGAAAATGATGATTCAATAATGGGATAGCCCTAAGCAATGACCCTCACCCAAACTTCCTGTTTTGCTGTGTCTTAATAAACTGCTCCCGAAATTAAAGTTTCAGAGTTTGATCAGAACCCCAGACTTGCTCTAGTTCTATGTATCTCTTGCCCCTTCATTCTTTTGCCCGCCTTCCCTAGGGTCTTGTGGAATCCTTGTGGGCCGGGGCATATAACTACCATATCACAATAACTAGGAGATGAAAAGAGCTTAGATGCCTATCAGCTGATGAATTGAAAATAGAAAGAAGTAGCACATATACACAAAGTAATTGTATACTCTTCTAGGGAGAATGAAATTATGAAAATGTCAGGAAAATGAATGGAAATGTAAAAATTATAGTGAAGAAACCCAGACCCATAAAGACAAATAGTACATGTTCTTTCTCATAGGTGTTTTCTCACATCAAAATTTTAGATTTGCGTGTTTAAATTATAATGCCTGAAGAAGTGCAAAGGGGCCACTGAATGGGAAAGGAATGGGATGATGTTGCAGAAGAGAGAGTAGGTGATGGATGACTAATATTGAGTATGTCTTGAAAATCCATGTTAAGACCTACTAGTTACCTTACATAGTGGGACAGTGATGTTATCAGAAGTTATAGGTTGTCAAAAGAAAACCCAAAACTGGGTGTGTAAGACCTCGTTTCAACTCATTGGTCAAGAGGTCCAAGAGGCCACCAAACAAAACAGGCTATTGTGGTTGTTCTTGGTTGACCAACAGCATTTAATGGCAATACATTATCCTAAGGACATCATATATTTTGGTCATAAAAAATGAAAAGATCATATTGGTACTAAACTGGTAGCTCCCTCCTTAGTAGCTAGCATTCAAAGTACCAGAAGGTGCCATTCAGGCTGCAGGAGAGAAAAGTCATGATCAGTATTACCCATGTGTAAATTCTAAGAGTTACAGTATTGACTAGTTTGGCATGCTGTGCCCTAATTAACTGGGTGTGATGGTAAGAAGAATGTTACAGGAGTAACCAGCTGCTTTGTGATTAGATTTAAGTCAAACTCCAGAGAAGGAAACTCATGCTGAGAAGGTGACAGACCTATGTGTAGTAGGTTTGGACTAATGGGCAGACAAAGAGGAGACTTTTAGGATTCCTGGGTTTGGGACCAAGGGAGGAGAAGAGATCTTTCATGCCAAAAGAAGGAGAGAAGTGGAGGACAGGGAGGTGTAGCCAACAGGCGAAGGAGGTAGGAGAGTGTGGACTAGTTGGGCAGATATCTGAGTCTGGGGCAGCCAAGGTAGAATGAAGAATTTAGTAAGTAATAACTTGAGATTATCAACTGGAGATGGATTAGGAGGTTAGGAAGTAGCCTAGCTATTGTGCTATTTAAGGCATGCCAAACTATAAATGTGTGTCTTTCATTTGGGAACCAGAACATTGGGGTGGTAGTGGGAATGCACTACTAGATTTATATATAAAAATATAGAAATGTTACCATACAGAATATGGTAACACCAAGAGATATCCTACGTACTCCTTTTGATTTGACCTCAATGGTGAAGAAGTATGACACACCCCACTTGGTATTCTAGGTAAATCACTGCTGCTAACACTGCTACTCTTTTCTCAACCACTTGAATGAGGAAATGAGGAGCCCAAGGTGGCTAGTCATAATTTCTGGTCAATGGAATCCTGGTGTTCCTGGAGGAAAGATTCTTTTATCTGGGTAATAGAATAGCAGTTCAGCAAAAGGAAGAAAATTTTACAGACAGGTTAATAGTGATGATTATGTTTGATTCTTGGTCAGAGGAATCAGTGCTATTAAAGAAACACTCTTACTCAAGGTGTATATATGCTATATATTCTGATACATTGAAAGCATCAATTTAGTGCCAGGTTGACTACACTGGACTACTTTTTTTTTTTTTTAATTTACTTTTTAGACATTGCCTCCTTTTTTGATCTCCACTCACAGTTTCTCATCTCAATCATACTTCCCCTTGCCTCCAAGAGGGTGCTCCCCCAATCAAGGCTTCCCCTTCCCCGGGCCTCAAGTCTCTCATGGATTAAGTGCATCTTCTCCCACTAAGGCCTGACAAGGCAGTCCTCTGCTATGTATGTACTGGGAGCCTTGGATCAGCCCATGTATACTGCCTGGTTGATGGCTCAGGCTCTGGGAGCTCCCTGGGGTCCTGGCTAGTTGAGACTGTTGGTCTTCCTATGGGGTCACCCTTTCCTTCAGCTTCTTCAATTCTTCCCCTAATTCATCCAGAGGAGTCCCCAACTTTGTCCAATGGTTGGGTATAAGTTTCTGCATCTGTCTCAAGTCAATTGCTGGTGGAGCCTCTCAGAGGCCAGCCATGCTAGTCTCCTGTCTTTAGTCTCTTCTCCATTTTTATCTCTGTAGTTCTTTTAGACAGGAACAATTCTGAGTCAGAAATTTTGACTGTGAGTTAGTAACTCTATCCTCCATATGAGGCCTTGTATATCTACTAGAGGTTGACTCTGAGTTCCTTCTCCTGTTTGTTCGGCATTTTGGCTAATGATGACACCCCCATTGAGTCCCAAAAGTCTCTCACCTTTCAGTCTTTTTATAGGAAATCCCCCACCTCCTACTCTGAGGCTGCATATTTCCATTCATTCTCCTTGCCTTCTAGCCTTCTCTCCTGTCCCCTCATTCATACCTGGTCCTGTTTCCTCAAACCCAGGCCCCTCCCTCCATCTGACTCTAATAATTTTTTCCTTCCCCCTAAGTGAGATCGAAGCATCGACTTTTGGGCCTTTCTGCTTGGTATACTTCTTATAGTCTATGGGTTATATTCTAGGTATTCTGTACTTTTTGGCTAATATCCACCTAGTGAGTAAATTACATGTATGCCCTTTGGTTCTGGATTACCTCACTTAGGATGATATTTTCTAGTTCCACCCAAAAATTTTGCCTGCAAAATTCATGATGTCCTCATTATTAATAGCTGAATAGCATTCCATTGTGTAATTAAAACACATTTTCTGTATATATTTTCCTTTGAGGGCCATCTGGGTTGTTTCCAGCTTCTTCCTATTACAAATAAGACTGAAATGAACATAGTGGATCAGGAGTCTTTGTGGAATGGTAGAGCATCTTGGGGTATGTGCCCAGAAGTGGTATAGCTGGGTCTTCAGGTCAATCTATTTCCAATTTAGTTAGTTTGACTAAGGGTTTATCTATCCTGTTGATTTTCTTAAAGAACCAGCTCTTGGTTTTGTTGATTATTTGCATTATTTTCTTTTTCTTGTAACTGGTTAATTTTAAGCCTGAATTTGACTATTTCTTGCCTTCTACTCCTCTTGGATGTGTTTACTTCTTTCTGATTCAGAGCTTTCAGGTATGCTGTTATGTGGCTTGAATAGAATCTTTCCAGTTTCTTTAAGAAGGTACTTAGTGCTATAAATTTTCTCCTTAACACTGGTTTCTTAGTGTCCCCAAAGTTTGAGTATGCTGTGTCTTCATTTTGATTGAATTCTATAAAGTCTTTGATTTCATTTTTTTATTGCAGGTCCCTGTGGCTGGAACGCAGAGAGGTCTTCCAGGCGGGAAGTGGCTGCAGCATCTCAGAATTAAAGGATTTTCCCATGATGGGCCCCAGAAGACATGTGGACCCCATTGGTTTAAGATATTTATTTTTATGGCAGATGGTAGTTGAGTCTGGATGCACACCCCCTGAAACTCAGGGCAGACCTGAGTTAAATACAGAGGGAGAAAGGGGGGAAGGTCTGGGGAAGAATGCTTAATTGGCTATGCCCTCTGGCCTTCAGGTATCTCATTAGTATGTAAATATCTCCAAGGCTGAGGCCTGCAGTCACTCCCTCTACCTGTGCCCTTTGGGAGGGGCTGCATTGTCCTACATGACTGAACCATGTAGGTTAATGGAGTTCCATGCCATGTATTAGGAGCCTGGATTCTGGGAGAGCAGTGGAATAAATGCTCGTCCCTTGCAAGGTCTCTGGGTTACTTCTAGCCAGCACTTCTACCAAAAACCAAGACCCCTTTCACGGACCTACACTTTATTTCTTCTCTGACCAAGTTATTATGGAGCAGAGAGTTTTTCTGTTTCCATGAGCATTCTGCTGTTTTTGTTGTTATTGAAGTCCAGGCTTAGTCTGTGGTTATCTAATAAAATGCATGGAATTATTTCAGTCTTCTTTGATTTGTTGAGTCTTGTTTTGTGTCCAATTTTATGGTCAATTTTGGAAAAGGTATCATAGAAGATATTGACATATCAGTCAAAGAAAATATAAAGTGTAAACAGTTCCTAACCCAAAATATTCAGGAAACTTAGGACCTAAGAATAATAGGAATAGAAGAGGGTGAAGATTTCCAGCTCAAAAGGCCAGAAAACATCTTCAACAAAATCTCATGCTTGTAAAACTTTTTTCCAGCCCTTTACTCTGAGATAATGTCTGTCTTTGTCCCTGAGATGTCTTTCTTGTATGCAGCAAAATGCTGGATCCTGTTTACATATCTAGTCTGTTAGCCAGTATTTTTTAATTGGAGAATTGAGTCCACTGATGTTGAGAGATATTAAAGACAGTTGATTGTTAGTTTCGATTAGGTTTTTTGTTGTTGTTGTTTTGGGTTTTTTTGTTTGTTTTTTGTTCTGTTTTGTTTTGTTTTCTGGAGGTGGTATTACCTGTGTGTGATTCTCTTGTTTTTGGTTTGTTGTGAGATAATTAATTTCTTGTGTTTTCTTGGGTATAGATCCCCTTATTGTGTTAAAATTCCTTCTAGTATTCTCTATAGAGCTAGGTTAGTAGAAAGGTATTGTTTAAATTTTGTTTTGTCATGGAATATCTTGGTTTTTCCATCTATTGTGATAGTGAGTTTTGCTAGGTATAGTTGCCTGGAGTTCTCCTAGGGTCTGTATGACATCTGTCCAGGGCCTTCTGGTTTTAGAGTCTCTTAAGAAATCTGGTAGCTGGGCAGTGGTGGCACATGCCTTTAATCCCAGCACTTAGAGTAGAGGCAGGCAGATTTCTGAGTTCGAGGTCAGCCTGGTCTACAAAGTGAGTTCCAGGACAGCCAAAGCTATACAGAGAAACCCTGTCTCAAAGAGAGAGAGAGAGAGAGAGAGAGAGAGAGAGAGAGAGAGAGAGAGAGAGAGAGAGAGAGAGAGAGATCTGGTATAATTGTGTTAGGTCTGCCTTTATATGTTATTTTATTTGGCCTTTTTCACTTACAGCTTTTAATATTTTTTCTTTGTTCTGTGCATTTAGTTTTTTGATTATTATGTGACAAGAGAATTTTCTTTTCTTATTCCATCTAGTTGGTGTTCTGTGTACTTCTTGTCTATGCATGGTGATCTCTTCCTTTAGGTTAGGGAAGTTTTCTTCTATGATTTTCTTTAAGAAATTTATTTGTTTCTTCTTTAAAGGCTTCTACCTCTTTGCCTGTGTTTTCATGTATTTCTTTAAGAGAGTTACTTTTATCCTCCTTAAAGGCCTCTATCATCTTCGTGAGAAAAGATTTTAGGTCAGACTCTTACTTTTCAGGCATGTTAAGGTATCCAGGGCTTGCTGTGGTTAAAGAATTGGGTTCTGATGGTGTAAAATTGCATTGGTTTCTGTAACTTATGTTCTTGTGCTTGCCTCTTGCCATCTGGTTACCTCTGGTGTTAACTGGCCTGAGTACCTCTGACTGGAGTCAGCCTCCTTGGACGCAGGTAGAGCTCTGTGACACGGATTAGAGACAGTCTCTTAGGAATCAGTCAGTGCTGTTTCTGATTGGGGGCTGGGAGAGGGGTTCATGTGTCTCTGGTTGGAGTAAACTTCCTGAGTCCCCACTTAGGGCAGATCTCTTGTGTTCCTGGTCTAGGTGTACCTCCTGGGAGACAAACAGGTTCTAGGTTCAAGAAGCAGGATCTGCCCCAGTTGTAGATATTGGTGCAAATTTGAAGGACTGTGCCCCTGATTAAGATAGACCTCCTGGGAGGCACGTAGGCTGTAGGGTAGAAGGGTATCAGGCAGCTGATCCGGCCTGGATCAGGAAGCAGACTAGAAGGAAGATGGAACTAGGCAGGGAGGGTAAGTCCAGTGTCAACTGGAGTATATGTGATATGTGTGTCCTAGCTGGCATAGGAATTTTGGTGGAGGGAGTCTTACCTGTGTTCCTGGTTACTGGGGCAGGCACATAGTCTGTAGAGTATGGAAGAGTATAGGGCTACTGATGTGTTCCAGATTTGGAAGCCATTTCTTATTCTTAATCATGTTATTATTTGTTTTTAATTATAACCCACTGAATTCTCTGAACCTATTGCCCCTGAATTAGTACTGCAGATGTGTCTTTAAAAGCTATTATACTGTTCTATCAAGCCAGATGCTACAGAATGTTAGGAAGACCCATAAATTCAAGAATTATTCCTGTGCCACAGAGCTGCACACCAGCTTGATTTACTTTATATCCTCTTAGTTTTCTCTTTGTTTCTGTAAATTTTAAGTTTAATGTGACCTTTGCACTTTGAATTTTACCTAAAAATCCTATAATGTTCCATTTTACCCCTTCTCTGTTTAATTACTTTGATGGTTTTATTTTTTTTATCATAATGTTGCTAGTTTTCTCATCTATTTAAATGTGCTAAAGATAACTCTTTAATACCATGTGGCCATTCTGAACTCTATGTTCTATGAAAAGCTTATTCTGTCCTGATATTTTAAGACTCTCAGAGACTAACTTCTTACCACTGTGCTGTGTAAATTGGTTTTGGCAATTTGCTCCTGAGAAATCACATTCTTTGAACTTTTCTTTGCAGTTACCTTGAGGCATGTGTTAAACATGTTGTTTTTTTTTTTTTTTTTTTTTTTTTTTTTTTTTTTTTTTTTTTGTTGTTGTTTTGTTTTCTATTTTTCCTCAAGAGAAGATATGTGTATGTTTCTAGCAGGCACTTGAGATTCAATGTAAAGTAAATTTTCTGCTTTTGAATTGCAGGACCAATTAGTGTTGCTTCTAGTCTCTGCCCAAGGAAGAATGGTTATAAATTCTCAGGAGAATTTTGTTTTGTATTCTTTTGTTTTTCTTTTCTCAAGCTACCTGCAGGCAATAATTCCTTAATATTTTAGAACCAAATGACAGATTTTTTTTTGTTTTTTTCTGTTTGTTTACTTGTTTGTTTGTTTTCAGCCATGGAGTATATTACTTTTAAAAGTCTTGGTGTGATTTTAAATCTTTTACCCACCCTTTGACTATACATGCTCTAACATTTATCACTTACATGTGAACTTAAAATTTGAAAGTCTAGGACCACAGGAGTAACTTGGCAAGGCCCTGAGCACATTACCAGGTTATCTGTAATGCTTGAAATTTTTGCTAGATTTAGATTTTTGGTAAAATTTATTTCCTTAATATGTTGCTATGAAAAGTTTTGTTCAATATTTTCAGTGATTTAGTTTCAGAATGACCCAGGAATATAACACACTGTCTTCTGTACTTCAGTTAACTTATTTCACTGTGAAGTAGGAAGAGGCATTCATCTTTACAGTTTGAAAGACTATGTTGAGTCAAAGCCTCGGTGGTACATATCTTGACGGTGAGATTGTCTTATACTGAAGAATTCTTTTTATTCCATTATGTCTCAACTCAGAAACTACTCCATAAAACATTTGCTATCTACCCTAATTGTAAAGCACTTTGCTTCCACAGCTGATAGGCCTGTCTGGGTTTTTCTGAGCTGCAGTTTCTGATTTAGCACCCCATAAAAACACAGTGGGAGGCTAAGTAAAGCTGCCTTTGTTCTATCTCAGCAAAGATTTGCACTATTTTAAGTCTGAGGAAGAGAAGTGTAGAAAGGTATGTTTCTGCCCTTTGTTCTCAGGACTTGTATGACTTTCAGAGCTCAGAGCGTATTCATGTGGTAAAAAGATCAGTATGAGTTTGCACATAAATTCAGCTCTTAAATTGAACAAGAGGTTTATAAAAAAGAATGTCTACATGCGTATCCACTAGGAGCAATTATTTGGTTAAACATAAATCATTTGTTACTAGCTTACAGGTTAATAGAAAGTTAAAACCATAACTAAGCTGCCCTTGAAGTTTTGTATAGATAGACCAAGTTAATATCTTATCTCCTGTTTTTGCACCGGTGGTCCAGTGGTGTATATCTTCTTTATGACCTTTGGTTAAAGGTCTTGATAACACCTTGGAATGTACTCTAGGTTTTAAAAGTCTGTTATTATCTCAGAATCAATCCAGCAGTTCTGTTATACTAGGGACTTAAATGTCTTTGTCTGAATTGCCATTCTGAAATGAAGGTGACCCTAGCATGCTAGCTTCTGCAGAATAAACTATTTTTGTTTTTGCATACTATCTGACAGCAAACCAGTAGCCAACATCAAACTAAATGGAGAGAAACTGAAGCAATTCCACTAAAATGAGGAACTAGACAAGGTTGCCCACTCTCTCCCTACCTATTTAATATAGTACTCAAAGTCCTAGCTAGAGCAGTTAGACAACAGAAGGAGGTCAAAAGGATACAAATTGGAAAGGAAGAAGTCAAAATATCACTACTTGCAGAAGACAGTAAGTGACACCAAAATTTCCACCAGAAGACTCCTAAACCTAATGAACAACTTCAGCAAACTTGATGAATACAAAATTATCTCAAAAAATCAGTAGCCTTCCTCTACTCAGAGGATACACAGGTTGAGAAAAAATTGGGGAAATGACACCCTTCAGAATAGTCACAAATAATATAAAATACCTTGGTGTGACTCTAACCAAGCAAGTGAAAGATCTGTATAACAAGAATATCAAGTCTCTGAAGAAAAAAAAATGAAAAAGATCTCAGAAGATGCAAAGATCGCCTATACTCATGGATTGGCAGGAATAATATAGTAAAAATGGCCATCTTGCCAAAAACAATCTACAGATTTAAGACAATCCCTATCAAAATTCCAACTCAATTCTTCATAGAGATAGAAAGAACAATTTGCAAATTAATTTGGAATAATATAAAATACAGGATAACAAAAACCATTTACAATAATAAAAGAACTTCTGGGGAGATCACCATCTCTGACCTCAAGCTGTATTACAGAGCAATAGTGATAAAATCTATAGGGTACTGGTACAGAGACAGGCAGGTAGATGGATGGATTTGAATTGAAGACCCAGGAATGAACCCACAAACCCATGTTCTCTTGATCTTTCACAAAGGAACTAAAACCACCCAGTGGAGAAAAGGACGAATTTTCAACAAATGGTGCTGGTTCAACTGGCCATCAGCATGTAGAAGAGTGTAAATCTATCTATTCTTATCTCCTTCTACAAAGCTCAAGTCCAAGTAGATCAATGACCTCCACATAAAACCAGATTCATTAAAATTAAGAGAAGAGAAAGTTGGGAAGAGCATTGAACACATGGGCACAGGGAAGTTTTCCTGAACATAATACCAATGGCTTATGCTCTAAGATCAAGAATGAACAAATGAGACCTCATAAAATTGCAAAGCTCATGTAAGGCAAAGGACACTGTCAATAAGACAAAACAGTAACCAGCAGATGTGGAAAACATCTTTATCAATCCTACATTCAATAAAGAAATAATATCCAAGCTATACAAAGAATTGAAGAAGTTACACTACAGAGTATTAAATAACCCTATTAAAAATGAGTTACAGAGCTAAACAAAGAATTCTCAACTTAGAGATATCTAATGGTCAAGAATCACCTAAGGAAATGTTGAACATTCTTAGTCATCAGGGAAATACAAATCAAAACAACCCCGAGATTCCATCTCAGACTAGTCAGAATGGCTAAGACCAAAAACTCCAGTGATAGCAGATTCTGGTGAGGATGTGGAGAAAGAGAAATACTCCTCCATTGTTGGTGGGATTGCAAGGTAGTACAACTACTCTGAAAATCAGTCTGGCAGGTTCTTAGAAAATTGGACATCATACTCCCTGAAGACCCAACTATACTACTCCTAGGCATATATCCAAAAGATGCTCCAACATATAACAAGGGCACATGCTCTTCTATGTTTATAGCAGCCTTATTTATAATAGCCAGAGACTGGCAAGAACCCATATGTCCTTCAATAGAGTAATGGATACAGAATATGTGGTACATTTACACAATGGAGTGCTACTCAGCTGTTAAAAACAATGACTTCATGAAATTCTTAGGCAAATGCATTGAACTAGAAAATATACTGAGTGAAGGAACCCAATCACAAAAGAACACACATGGTATGCACTCACTGATAAGTGGATATTAGCCCAAAGGCTCAGAATACCCAAGATACAATTCACAGACCACATGAAGCACAAGAAGAAGAAAGACCAAAGTGTGGATGCTTCAGTCCTTCATAGAAGGGGGAACAAAATACTCACAGGAAGAAATATAGAGACAAACTATAGAGCACAGACTAAAGGAAAGGCCATCCAGAGACTGCCCCAACAGGAGTTTGATCCTGTATACGGTTACAAAACCCAGACTCTATTGAGGATGCCAAGAAATGCTTGCTAGCAGGAGCCTGATATAGCTGTCTCCTGAGAGGCTCTGCCAGACCTGACAAATACTGAGGCAGATGCTTAAAGCCAACCATTGGATTGAGCATGGGGTCCTCAATGGATGAGTTAGAGAAAGGACTGAGGGAACTGAAGAAGTTTACAACCACATAGGAAGAACAATAATATCAACCAACCAGATACCCCAGAGCTCCCAGCAACTAAACCACCAACCAAAGAGTACACATGGAGGGACCCATGGCTCCAGCCACACATGTAGCAGAGGATGGCCTTGTGGGGCAACAATAGGAGGAGAGGCCCTCTGTAAAGGCTCAATGCCCCAGTGTAGGGGAATGCCAGGACAGGGAGGTGGAAGTGGGTAGGTGGGAAAACAACCTCATAAAAGCTGGGGGTGGGCAATGGGATAGGGGTTTTCCAGAGGGGAACCAGTAAAGGGGATAACATTTAAAATATAAATAAAGAAAATATCCAATAAAAGAAAGGGAAAAAATTAAGAGTTCTCATTATTTGGGGCATTAACATAGAATGACTAAAATTTGACCTCCTTTCCTATGGTTGAATGTGTACAATTTATTTTAACTCAAGACTTCTAGAACTCTAAATGACAATATTTCCAAGGAATGTGGAAAGAAGTGTCTATGATTGTATTGGAAGGAAAAACAGAATCTTCAAGGTCCTCAAAACTTGACATAACACATTAAATTTCAGAAGTGTTTGGATTCTGGAAGAAATAAGAGCTAAAAGCTCTTTTTTTCCTGGGGAGGTGAGATGAGTTAGTATGTAAAACTGCTTGCTAGCAAGTCTGATGGCCAGAGTTTGAACCCTACAACCCACAGAATGGAACTAGAAAAGAATTGAGTTATGTAAGTCTTAATACTATCACACATGTACTATAATTCATAAATAGTCCTTCTTACCCACACTGTACACACTAAATAAGAGTTTTAAATATTTTTTCATTTCCAAATACAATTTATTTTCTTGAGAAATAAGGAGATTCCTATCCTTAGACAAAGGTCCACAATGACAGTGTCATACCTCTCAGACTCTTGACATGTTTGCTGCAGAAGAACTTGGTTTTAGGTTGATTTTTTCAGGATCCTATGACTCCTGCCTCTCATCATCACAGAATCTTGCAATGTTTTCATGATTGCATGCTTAGTTTTCATTTACAGAGTCACTGCTCCAAATATGAATTTGTTCCAGCAAGCATTCTGAGCAAAACCATGGCTTTTAACCATTTAGACATGGCCTCTGGGATTTGGTGGATCAAGTAGGAGATGACAGATGCAATTGGTTTGTAAAAATTTTTAGGTCTTAAGAGAAAGTTCTCCTAGGAAAAGTAGCATGTCTGCTGCTGCCTTTAAAGTGACAGAGCAATAGATCTTGAGCTGCCTCAGGTGCTGCCTGAAGAATCAATAAACTCTCTTTAAAGAGTCACTGATGTCTCATGAAAGGCTTCCAAAAACATCCTATTTAGAATATCCATCTTATTTTCTCTGAACAATGGAACTCCCTTAGGCTGACAAATTGAGCAAAGCTTGATTTGTCTGTTTTTAAGGGTGTCTGTTTTCACAGAGGATATTGAGAAGGAACTCAGAAATATAGCTTTTGAACAGAAGCCCTCAACTCTGTTTAAAGTGTTTATATTAGTGAAACTTTTGGATAATGCAAGTAAGTTGAAGTTGTCTGTTAATTCTCAAGAATGCTTTCTTAATTGTTGGTATATGAAAAAGGTTAGTTATTACTCATGATTTTGTTATTATTTTATTTTAATACCTAAAATTTGTAACCATTATTTTTAAAAGATGCAATTTGTCATCTAGTTCAAGGGTATGTTTTTCCTAAGGCTTAAAATATCACTTCCTCATTGTAAAGTGGGAGAAATACTACCATCTTTATAAAACTGTCATCAACTTTAAATGATTAAGATATAATTTACATAATTTTTTTGGATTTTATCCACCATGAGTATACTACTCATAGCTTTTAGGATTTGTATATATTTGTAACACAGACTTATAATAAAATTATAATTTACCGAGTCAAATGGTTAACAAATTTTCTAAAAATCACATTTATTCACAAGCTTCATAATTTATATTCTTGGTATCAGTTGAAATTAGTTTACAAACTTATTTCAGTTTTCTTCAAGGAAATTGAAACTGCTTTCAAATGTTTGTGACATTGGCATCAAAGAGGTTAAAACCTGGTGGTTAAGCTTATAAAGACTAAAATGCAAAACTAATATGGAACAAATAGGAAAGTAGCAGACTATGAATAGGGAAATAACACAACTCATTTGCAAACATGAGCCAGGCTGTGAAGGCTTAAAATTCATGTATTAAGGCTTAGAAATATGTTTGAAAGTGTTTAAAACATGGTATAAGTGTATATGTATGTACACATATATATTATAATTAAAATATAATACATATATAAAAATGTATTCTTATGTGTATATGTTTGTATGTGTGTATACAAAAGACCTGTGTATTATATGATACATTCTGTACTTACTTCCAACTGAACATACACACACACATACACACTCACATACACATACAAACACACACACAAAATCATGAATGAATACAACTCATATATGTAAAGCATCAATTTTATAATCCTTTTATAGTTTACTTTCAAGAAAGGAGAGCATTAAAATTTTTGATTATTTTGTATTGCAGTGAAAATTTTGTTTTATTTATTTATTTTCCAAAGTTTGGAAGCCATTAAGATGTTTCAGAAATTTTACTATTTTGACTAAATTTTTCTCAATATAACAAGTTTAGGTAAAAGAAAGTTGTTTGACCTCTCTTTTCTTAGTTTCTTGACTTTTGAGTTTTTCTGATTGTTTGGGAGGCAATGGTCCTCTGAAATTTGCTGCATATACTGGTGAGAACTGTCTAATACTCTGGGCATAGTAATAAAAATATGAAAAATATCAGAGGATATACCACAGACCTATTGGAGGACTTGAATTCTGAAACAAGGATCATATAAATATTATTAACAAGGTGGACAAATAGAATATGTTCTTTATTGATTGGGAATACTAAATTGCATAGTCAATTTGGAATATAAAACATATTCTTACACATGCTCTAGTATACCATTCACTTTTTGGTATTTACCCCAATGAGTTTCAGTCCACAAAAAATAACAGATATTGATGTTTTTGACAGCTTTATTCCTAATTTCAAAACATTTGTAAGAAAACAAGATATTCTGAAGTACATGAACAGATAGACCAATGGTAGCATATACAGAAAATGCTAAAAGCAAGTGAAACATCAAATCATGAAAAAAATAGACAAAACTGAAATTTCTATTGGCATGTAAAATAATTTGGAAATACTATATGATATGTGAATTTAATTGTATGATATTCTGAAAAAGACAAATACTTGGAAACGATAAAATGATAGGTAGTTGCCAGGGGTTTGAAGGAAACAGGGATAAATAAGTCACCCAGAGATTATTTTCAGAGTATTGAAGTCATTATATATGATACTATAACTGTGGGCACATGCTATATTTGTTAATATTACAATTTTAAGGGGTAAGTTGTACTTAAATACATGAGTATACCAAATTATATTTTTAGTTATTTACTTATATTCACTTTTGACTGATACAAGAAAACATGAAAATGACCCACAAATAGATATGTCTGTGGCATGCTGGTTTTTTTTTAAATTTATTTATTCTTTGGCTACATAACTACTGTTAGGATTACTAAACCATATACTCATTTATTTGTAGTTTCTCCAGAAGCCTCCATATTGTTTTTATGACTATATTTAGATTCTAACGGAGTGCAAAGTTTCCCTTCATCAGTGCTTCTTCTTTTAAATTAACACCATTTTTATTGGATATTTTATTTATTTACATTTCAGATGGTATCCCCTTTCCCCATTCCCCCGCCCCAGAAACTCCCTATTCCATCCCCCCTGCTCCTTTTTGCTTTTATACCATTTTCATTACATGCAAGTATTAAGGTCAGTTCTAGGTTGAGGAACTACCAATATAATAGATGCAAATAGTCAAGGAACAAGCAAGACAATAAACACAAATAGTCAAAGAATAAGCAAGGCAATAAACAAAGTCCCACGATCAGATCAATGCTTCTAAGGGCTTATCAGGAGGATGACCAAAATATCTGAGCCTACTTCCCTGTCCTAGCCCAAAGTCATTTTCATGCCTGAAGCCTACTTCTTTGTTATAGCCTGAGAGATTTATCAGTGCTTCTTATTTCACAACTTCTTGATACCAGTTTCCCTAACAGCTGGAGAAGATAATACCATGACTGAGGCATCACAGCTTGTATTTTTAGGACTATATTGAAGATTCATTCCACTCATCGCAATTTGTATGTCTCCTTTGAGAACTGTAGACTCAGGCAATCTTGTTTCGCACTGTATAATTTTTAATACTGAGATGTAAAAATTTCTAATTTGTTGTAGATATTTGCCCCTCACCAAATGCGTCATTTGTAAGTATCTCCACCCATTCCAAGGCTGCCAACTACCTCTACTGTTTGGTTCACTCTGTGGCTGTCTCTAGTTTCATATCATTCCATTGTTTACTTCTGGTATCTTTTTTATGCTTCCAGAGTTGTTCAAAATTGCATTCTTCAAACCAATGTCCTGTCCATTAGGTTTTCTTTCAGAACTTTCACACTTTCAGCGTTTCAAGTCTTAAAGCTTGTAATTCATTTTTGGTTATTTTTCTAGACATAGTGTGAGATAACAGTTTAGTTTAGTAGAATGTTACTGATGTAGTATTTTCACTAAGAAGTGCTCAAATATTGATGCCTATAGACAACATTATGGAAATGTGAAGAGAAAATTAAGTAAAACTGTAACAGAATGTAAAGAGAGAGAGAGAGAGAATTAATTAGAAAAACAATAAAATATACTTTATTCTATTTCCACACTAACTATAAGTTAATTATTATGAATTGTGGGACTTCTGCTTCTTGTACCACATAATATGATTTTGCACATTACTGTACTTTGGATATTGGGTATTGGCTAATACAGCAGACAAAATTGTGAGAAAGCCTGGCTTTACCCTATAAACTTAGATGAGTTTGCAAAATCATTTACTGAAAAGGTCAAACATGCCCTACTGATAGTAATGCCACACTGTCAGGGAGAATGTTCCAGAATTTATTTTAAAAAGAATCAGCCTTACAATGGATAAGTAGAGTTTTTCCCTGAGATGAAAGCCTCTCATCTGAAAAGAGGCAGCTGATTTGGAAGATAATTTAGACAGTCAAAATTATGAATCCATTGGTATCATTATGAACTATTTCCCATCTAAGATGCAAACTCAGCAAAAAATAATCATTAAATACTCCCCTGAGGACAATTCTAATGACAGTCGTTACTCACTGGAGGACACAGAGAGCCCTATGCTTTCAGGAACTGTGGCTAAAGGTGACACTTTCAAAGTACAGCTGTGAAATCTTTTCTACATAACAATATCTGATTTGTCCTCGCTTCAGGGTACTTTTAATTTTAGCAAATATTTCTCTTTGGGGACTTATTTCATTTTTATTATATCTTGGGGGAAATTGTTTCTGTATAATTACTTTAGTTTATATTAAGCTTTCAGGGTTTCTATACATATTTAGTAATAACTGTAATAAAATAAAACCATAAACCAAAGAATGGGAATGTTCTGTAGTTCTATACATTATTATTGAGTGAATTCAACCAAAAACAGTATGTATTCATTTTCTCCAAGATTCATTGTACTGATATCTCTAATATAATGTTTACCATAAAGTACAATTAGAAAACAATTAGTTATTGCACATTTGTTTAATCTGACTTGACTTTGTTCAGTACCTTAAAGAAATAAGAATTACAAATGCTATTTACACACTAATATTAGAGCAAGCTCTTAGCATTTATGACACTTCAGAAAATATAGAATTGTAACTAAAATTAATTTTATTACCTGCAATTCAAGTTTTATTTCTTTTATTTGTGCACTATGCTGACAAAGGATGAAACTCCCATTTGATCTGGCAACTCCTCTCCTATCCTATCTTTTATTTTGACAGAAATTGTAATATCTGTTGCACATCTTTTCCCTACTGATAAGTACTCTTTTTACCATAGCAATAAGGCATAGAAATACACACCAATAAGTTATTCCTATTTGGTATTGGGAATTGCAAAATTTGAAATCTGCAGGATGTTGGTAACTGTATTCTCTAGTATGTAGTCAGACATAATTGACAGCAAAAGAGTATTGACAATATACAGACAGGGCAGAACATACATGAACAGTGGATGCTAAAGGCAGAGAGTCAAAAAACAAGGCTGTAAGTAGACAATTAAATATTAATGCCTTACACAAGCTCACTCTTCCTCAATATCCTAGTAGTCAGCTGATAGTTTGTTTTGCCAAGAGTCAATGAAGCTTAGTTTCTGTCATTTATAACAAGAGCCCTGATTATGCTGATCATTGTTAGTAAACGTCTTATTGTCTTCGTGTTATTACCACTTTGCACTACATGCAACTTTAAATGTGGTTCCCATGAAGCTGGTAAATGTCCCCTTTCTCCTTTAGAATTCATTTTACTTCAGACAGTGACTCTCCAGTGACTTTTATTAAAAAATCACATCAGTTAGAGACAAAATAAAGGTAAAAATGGACCTGAAAAAGAATATTAGCCTGAACCAAATAGTATGCTACTAGCAGAGGCAAATGCAAGGTGCTCAAAGGGCTGTTGTCTGGAATTTTGGAAAGTTTTAAGGTTCAAGTAATCAGGAGCTTATGGCACCATTAATAGTGTCTGAGTGTTTGTTCTCTCCCTGGGTGTGGATCTCAAGTTGGGCAACTATTCTGTTGGTCGTTCCCTCAGTCTTTGCTTAGTTTTTATCCCTGCTTATATTGTATGAAGGAAAAACTTGGGGTTGAAGATTTTCTGGGTGGAAAAACATGAATCAGTAGGATTAACATAGTAAAAATGGACATTTTACAAAAAGAAATCTACAAATTGAATGAAATTCTTATTAAAATTTCAACACAATTCTTTACAGACCTTGAAAGAGCAATTTTCTACTTCATATGGAAAAAAACAAAAATGCTGTATAGCTAAAACAACTCTGAAAAATAAAAACACTTTTGGAAGACCATTTCTGATTTTAAGCTATACTGCAGAGCAATAGTAATAAAAAAACCACATGGTATTGTCATAAAACAGACAGGTTATCAATGGAATATAATTGAAGACCCAGAAATAAACACACACACCTATAGACACTTGATATTTGACAAAGAAGTCCAAACCATACAATACAAAAATGAAAGTAATTTCAAAAATGCTGCTGGTCTAACTGGATGTCTGCATGTAGAAGAATAATAAACCCACATCTCTATCATCCTGCTCAAATCTATGGTACAAGTGATCAGAGGCATCAATATAAAACAAGATACACTAAATCTAATTATAAATCTAAGATAAATTGGGTAACTGCCTTGAACACCTTTGCACAGGAGACAAATTCCTGAACAGAACACCAATAGATCAGACACTAAGATCAAAAATTATTAAGTTGGACTTCATGAAACTGAAAAGCTTTTGAAAGGTTGAAGACACCATCAGACACCAACACACTAAACAACCCAATTTAAAAATGGGATGCAAAGCAAAACAGAGAAATCTCAACAGAGGAATCTCAAACGGCTGAGAAGCACTTAAAGACATGTTCAACATCCTTAGTCATCTGGGAAATGCAAATCAAAATGACTCTGACATTCCATCTCACATCCATCACAACGGCTAAGATAAAAACTTCAATCAACAACACATGTTGGTGAGAGTGTGGAGCAAGGGAAACACTCTTCCATTACTGGTAGGAGTGCAAACTTGTACAGATTCTTTGGAAATCAATTTTGTGGTTTCTCAAAATCTGGAAATAGTTCTACCCAAGACACAGCTCTACCACTCCTGGCCATATACTCAAAAGATGCATCGCTATATACCACAAAGACACTTGCTGAGTGATGTTACTCATAAAAGTAAATGCCCAGAAACTGGAAACAATCTAGATGTCCCTCAACTTAGAAATGGATGAAGAAAATGTGGTTCATCTAGACAATAGAATATTACTCAGCTATTAAAACAAGGGCATCATAAAGTTTTCAGCCAAATGGATGGACCTAGAATGTATCATTTTGAATGAGGTAACCTTGACCTAGAAAGACACATATGGTATGTACTCACTTATAAGTGGACTTTAGGCACAAAATGCAGGATAACCATGCTACAATCCGCAGACCTAAGAAAACTAAGAAATAAGAAAGGCCCAAAAGAGGATATGTGAATCTCATTCAAAGTAGAAAACAAAATAGTCATTGGAGGTAGATGAAGAGAGTGTAATAAGTGAGAGGGGCGGTGGGGTGAGGAGGGGAACTGGGATGGGGATCAGATGTAGGAAGAAGGGGACAGAAGAGGGCTGGTAGTGAGAATGGAAATTGGTGCAAGGCATCTCTGAGTAAGTGGTTTTTTAAATGACTGTGGGTAATAGTGTACTTAACAGCTTTTGACAAAACATCAAATTTTTTTTTGTGAAGGTTTGAGTTTACTCCTACTCCAACAGAAATGTAAAGAATCACATACTTTGAGCAGAGATTAATATAAAGTTAGAGTAAATATTATAAATCACTAATAATCAAACAGTAGTTGGAAAGTACACTTCAATGACTTAAGCTTTGTCATTTATATAAGAACGTTCTGAGGAGCTCAACAGTCTGGTCATTAATCTAAAGCCGTTGCCATCACTGAGACAGTCAAAACATCGTTGTTTATGCAAATGAATTAATGAATTCAGTATTCCCCATAAAGACAGTTTTTATTTGGAACTGGAATACAGTTAAAGAGCACACCCTCTGTGAAAACAGTGCACCATGCAATACTCTCAGCTGCACTGTAGTGAACTCACTCAGCATCTTCTGTGAATTCCCATTTTGAAGCTCCCGATACTTTGGGGTCTGGAAGGGACTTCATCAGGTCAACTGGCCAATGAATGTCTTCTTTAGTAGTTACAGATGAGAAGGCACCTAGAATGAAAAATGTGGAAGAGGCTCTTTTTGCCTAAATATTAGAAAATCATAGAAATGATGCAAAATGTCCATACAAGAAATAGATTTTATAGAAGAAAAAAAATAAGGTCCTGGGGTTTTTTAAATCAGTCTGGTCACAACATAGTATGAGATCTTTCGTAACATATCTTGCTTTCTAACTAATTGATGATTTGATTACATTATACAGAACAATTGTAAACACCATTATCCTATAAATTTTCATAAATCCTTAAATAAAGCAGGGGAAGAGTGCTAGAAAAATCTACCTCCAGGAGAGGTAACTTTACAGCCAGACATGTCTTTCCTGCATACATTTATATTTCTCTCCTCTATGAAATTCATGTTTCAAATCATATCAAATTGCCATTTGGGGAAAGATGACTTCCAATGATGAAAAAGACAATTTTTTCTGTTTTGGGGGACAGTTGTTCATTTCCCAAATAGATGACAGTGGTGTTATCAAAAATAGCATTGGATTTCAAAGATGGAGAAGATGGAGTCTCCATCCAACCTGCAGCATATGAGAAATTCAGTGACCCAAAGGCTGACTCTATCCCGAACACTTGATCTGTGGTTTTTTTTTTTCTCTAGTAAATGCTTCTCCACTTATTGTCTTTACAAATGCTTCTCTATGTGTACTAATAGACACTGACAAGTTCATGTGTTGTTATGGGATTTAGTGGGAAACCCTAACTGCACAGTGTTGAATAGGGTATCAGAAGTGGACTTGCTCTAAGAGTGAAAAGAAATGAACACACAAATAAGGCTGTCAGCAAACTTCGTGGCATATTAGGAAAGTTTCTGAGGTTCATTCCCACTGAGTAGTGGTAATATATGCATAGAGGTTTTGTAAGCAAGGGACTGGCTAGAAGAAATCTCCAATGCAATTTTGGTTCATCAGAAAATTATACATTCCACATTGGGCAAAAGTGCAGAGACAGACTTATATTACGCAGTTATATGTACTTCTGGAAAGCTAAAATGCAAAATAAGTTTTCTATATCCTCAAATAAACAAGCAATAGTAAAAGGAACCAAATCACAATAAATTCCTTTGAGGAAGTTTACACATATATTATAACATATTACTATTCTTAAAATCAATTACATTCCCAAAAGAATTAAAATTAATTTTAAGTTATTCAACTCAATTTCTTCAAATGGAGACATCATGCTTTTCTTACATTATACAGAACAGAACACCCATTAGTGGGACAGTTCCTCACAGGAAGAACTACCTGATGCTTATGCCAATTGTTAACTTGACACTATTGAGATCATCTGGAAAGAAGGCACCTTGAGGGATTTCTACATTGAATTAGCCTATGAATATATCTGTGTGAGATTGTTTTACATTCATTTATGTGGGAAGACCAGCTCAGTTTGCTCAGCACAAACAAGGGATCCTGAACTGTATAAGAATGCAGAAATTCATCTGAACACAAGAACATGCTTCTCTGTTCTTGTCTGTGTTGTTATGTGTCAGCAGCACTAAGTTTCTACTTTGATTTTTGTGTAATGATGGACTATAACCTGGAGACGTGAACTGAATAAACCCTTTCTTTCCAAACTTCTGTTTTGTCAGGATATTTTATCACAGCAACAAAATAAACTAGAAGCTCCAGACATGATGAAGAGCCTGAATAAAACTCCAAGTGTTTGTGCATGCATGGGCAGGCACTCTAATACTGTAAAACTCTTACGTACTTTCCTCATCAAGTTTCCATAATTCCATCTCCAATAGGTGATTTATATTCATTTCAACAAAATATGTGAAAGTTAAATGTATGTGTTTGTATACTGAAATAAGCATTTCTTTATTATGTAATTCAAGTTGCCACAAGGTGTAGCATACAAAGATGCACATGCAGGGATATGCGCTTAAAGCTAGAGTCTTCATTAGTGGGTGTATTGATCTTCATTTATCCTATATTTTATAAGCAGAAGAAGTGCATAGGTTAAGGACTCTCTAGGCCTAAGTCCTTTCAGTGCCTGAAAAGGCCTTCTGAGAGATGTGCTATTGTTTTACTAAGCCATTGAAATACAAACAGTACTTTTCCATGTTTAGGCTGTCTCTTATAATGGTTATTGTGTATGGAGTTTTCTTTATATTCTATAAATATGTGCTTAGGGAAACATACATATGGAATGTACAGTACTGAGTTCATTACTCTGAAACTCAAAAAAAAATTTAAAGTAAATGTAACATATTCCACTTAGCGAATAAAATCATTTGATAAAATTATTTTTCAAAGGTTAGTCAAAAAGCTATTATACCATATTATAGTAAAAGTGATTATTTACACACTTGTATTATTCAAATTTTTAAGTTTACATAGATGAAAATGAAAAGCAAATATAACTTAATATTACTAACATTTAAGTTAGGAATCAAATCATATAACTTTATTTTCTCTAAAACATTTAATATTTAATTCTTTCCTACCATCTATATGTTCATAGTGTCTAAGATTGTTCACCTGTATATTGACCTTTATATCTATCAAACTGCATAAAATTCTTCTATGTGCTAATAGGGCTTGAAATTTGCCATGAGTTATGAATGTGAACATTGTTTACCTGTATCCAGAAGGTTCCAGGAAAGACAGGAATACCAGATTCTAATAAGAGATCATGAACTTTTACAAATGACACAGGTTCACTTCTTTTAGAAGAAAAGTACAGTGTCTAATAGTCATAGAACTGTGCCTACAGTGGTTTATTAATTCTTATTCACAGTTATAGAGAAGCAAGGAGAGTCAGTAATCACAGTAATATCTACTCGCATGTCCTCTAACACATAACATAACTGCAACTGAACTATCCCAGACATGATGAAGAACATCCATGACCACAGCTGAATGGTCACAGAAATAATCAAGAACATCCTTTGTTGTTTATTTATAGCATAGAAATAAAAGTGAAGAAAATCTATACACTTGTAAAAAATGCTATGTATATTTTACACGTTCTTTTCATAAATTTACTCAATGAACACCAAATATTTATTGTATTGGTGGAAGGAAAATTGGGGAGATCCATTTTAGTTGCCTTCCTAACATATTCATGAAGTCATGATGAGTGTAATATATTCTCATTGAAATGAATAAATCTGTTAACTCTGATGCTCATTTCTGTGAATGTTTGGTTTCAAGACAAATCAGAGATTCTTGAAATGTGACTCAATATTCTGTGTCTCTTTGCAGGCTTATCAACAGAGGTTTCCTGAAAATAAATTTTCCATTATTCTTATTTTAATAGGTATTATTATGCAACAAAATAAGTATTATTGTTTCTAGACACTACTCACTACATTGGACTTATTTACATTTTTGCCTAAATTTAAAAAGTAATTTCTTTTGATTAAAATAACCAGCTGTTTAAAATTTGAAAATAAAAGAACTCAGAATAAATGTGCAGAATATAATTCACTGTTGAGGCCCACACTCTGCCTCAACACTTTTCATCAACACTTTTGGGGCTAAGTGCTCTGGTCAAGAGAGAGTGTAGGGCTGCAGGGGCAGGAGACGCGAAGAATGGAGACAAGACAGGGTGTGATTCAGTCTCTCTTCTATTTTCTCAAGTCTCCCCTATTGAAGGGAATTCTGAGGTATTTATTTATACACAAGCAGGAGAACACAGGTGAAAACACTTTACCACGTGCACCATACAGCTGAGGTCACTAAACAGCAATACAAAATATGTGGGATATCAGAGTGTGCTTCAGCTGTTGTAGGCTATTGAAAACCAAATCTTTCGTCAGGGTATATGGTTCCAGATGGCTGCAAAGTTGATCTAGCCGCTTTCTGCTAAAGTCGGCTCCCAACAATTCACCTTAAAAAATAGTGTTATTAGGATATATATTCTCTGCCTTTAATATCACTAAAACTACACCATTGTAGAAATGAACGTATTATGTTTTCATTCTTTCATACATTAGAAGTGATTAACCTGGAAATAACAATTCACTGATTTATGCTTACATCATTTCTTTCCATTAAGTGAAATACAATTACTTTTTTCTATTTTTCAGATATGGTGTGTATGACTGTCTTCATCCTATCATGCAACACATGTCATAATCTATTCCTCCAATCATTCACTTGAAGCAGTGGTCTACCACTATCTCTTACACTTTCCTTTTGTTCTCCACTGTCTGTTAGTAAGGAATCTGCTCTCATCTTCTATGAGACCAGCAGTTTAAAATTTTACTTATAAATGATTGCACATAGAACTTCTCTGTGCATTTCATATTCTTCATGTTTTTAGTACTCATCGTCTTCTGTGATAATTGTCATGCTATGAGTGATAGCTCCTTGTGGTTTGATTTACATTGCCTTGATGCTTATTGTTGTTGGTCATTTTTATATACCTACTAACCTTTTGCATATATGTTTTAAATTTATATCTGAAAATTTTTTCCAATTTTGAATGAATTATTAGTTATCTTTCTTTCACATTTTTATGACTCTTCATATTTTAAATTTTATTTCCCTTAGTTTACTTTGTGTAATTTCTAGGAAATCTCTCTGGATCATTAATGCATATGTGCTAAAAATCATTATGTAAACTTTCATTTCAAATATTTCATTTCCCATTTTATAACTATAACAAAACAATTGAGTCACCTCTCATTAGTTACAGATATAACTTCTTGGGCTTAAATAGCATAAGCAGAACACAGAAGTACATTTTGAATAAGAAATAAGGGCAGACATTCCAATACTAGATGATAAACCAATCATAAACAATGAGAACTCTTTATTTTTTTTAGTTTGGAAGTGTGCCATGTTGAAGACATTTTCCCAGGCAACTAAGTTGCCATCTCTTGATGGCATGCAGAAGGCTAGATGGGAAACAAATGGGAAGTGTGCCAAGTCATTGTCTTTCTGATACTTTGAAGGTTTTTTTAATGTAAAAAATCATTTTCCTTGGGTTATAAGTAGAATAACTGACACTTAAAATGTATGATTTTTCTCATTTGATACAAAGTGTATATCAGGTTAAAAGGACATAAAGTAACATAGTTACAAGCAGAGGAGAAGGAAACACATGAATTTCAACAGTCTTCATCCTGAGGCACCATGAGTGCTGGTCATGAGTAGAGTGTGGCATAGGTTGAAAATGTACTTCAATATGGCTCAATCACAAAATTGGTTTAGCAAGATCGTGATATTAGAACAGACAACTGTAAAAAGCACTGAATCTTCTGACACTGGGTTGTAAGCATAATCCCAGGAATTGTTTTTATTTCAAGTATATACATGGTATGCTCAGTTGCTTATGGTTTTCATGAAGCTAATTTTCTGGTATGTATGGATATTTATTTATATTTTTACATACAGAAATAGATAGATGATAGATAGATAGATAGATAGATAGATAGATAAAAGATAAATAGGTGTGGGTGTAAATGGGTGTGTGTGTCTGTGTGTGTGTGTGTATGTATTTGTAGTGGCCAGATGACATTCTACACAAACAAAATCATCATCATCATCATCATCATCATCATATCTTTTTTACAGTCTAGTAAGTAACCTCCTCCTGGTACTCCCTCCAACCATTCCTCATTCCATTCCTCCTCCCCTATCTCCAAAAGGATGTCCCCAATCTGCCCCACTCCACCAGACCTCCCCACTCCCTAGGGCCTCAAGTCTCTTGAGGGTTAGGTGTATCCTCTCTCACGGAGGCCTGACCAGGCAGTCCTCTGTGGTATATGTGTCAGGGGCCTCATATCAGCTGCCTGGTTGGTGGCTCAGTTTCTGACAGATCACGGGGATCCAGGTTAGTTGAGACTGCTGGTCTTCCTATGGGGTCACCCTCTTCAACTTCTTCCAGCTTTTCCCTAATTCAACCACAGAGGTCCCAGGTTTCTGTCCATTGAGTGTAAATATCTGCATGTGACTCTTTCAGCTGCTTGTTTGGCCTTTCAGTGGGAAGCCATGCTAGGCTCCTGTCTATAAACACACCATGGCATCAGTAATAGTGTCAGACCTTGGAGTGTCACCTTGAGATGAGCCCTAATTTGGAGCAGTCACTGGACCTCCTTTCTCTCAATCTCATCTCCATTTTTGTTCCTGCACTTCTTTTAGACAGGAACAATTCTGGGTCAGAGTTTTTGACTATGAGCTGGCAACTTGATGCCCTGTCTTTCTACTGGAGGTGAACTCTACAAGTTCCCTATCCCCAGTGCCAGGCATTTTATCTAAGGTCCCTCCTTCTGAGTCCTGAGCATCTCTCACCTCCCAGGTCTCTGGTACATTCTAGAGGGTTCTCTCCATCTCCTACCTCTTGAGGTTGCCTGTTTCCATTCTTTCTGCTGGCCCTCAGGGCTTCACTCCTGTACCCCCTAATAATTGTTCATGTTCCCCTTTTCCCCTCCTTGTCCCCTCTCCTACCCAAGTTCCTCCCTCCCTCTTCTCCCCCACCCCCACCCCATGACTGCTTTCTTCTCCCTCACAAGTGGGATTGAGGCATCCTTACTTAGGTCCTTAGGATTGTTAACCTTTTTGAGTTCTGTGAATTATATCCCGGGTATTCTGTATCTTTTTGGCTAATATCCACACATATTAGTGAGTACATACCATGCATGTCCTTTTGGGTCTGAGTTACTTCACTCAGGATGATATTTTCTAGTTTGAGCCATTTGCCTGCAAAAGTTATGATATCCTCCTACTTAATAGCTGAGTAGTATTCCATTGTGGAATGAAACACATTTTCTGTATCTATTCACTCATTGTAGGACATCTTGGTTCTTTCCAGATTCTGGCTACCATAAATAAGGCCCATATGAATATAGTGGAACACATGCTCCTGTGCCATTGTAGAACATTTTTTGGTTATATTACCAAGAATAGTATAGCTGAGTTTTCAGGTTGATCTATTTCCAATTTTCTAAGGAACCTCCAGACTCATTTCCAGAGTAACTATACCAGTATGCAATCCCACCAAGAATGGAGGAGTGTTCTCATTTTCCACATTCAAGACAACATGTGTTGTCACCTGAGTTTTTGATCTTAGCCATTCTGATTGGTGTAAGGTGGAATTTCCAGGTCATTTTGATTTGCATTTCCCTCATCACTAAGGACTTTGAACATTTCTTTAGGTGCTTCTCAGCCATTTTTAGATGCCTCTGTTATGAATTCTGCTTAGCTCTCTACCTAATTTATTGACTGGGTTGTTTGGTTTTTTTGGAGGTTAGCTTTTTGAGTTCTTTATATATTTTGGATATTAGCCCTCTATCAGATGTGGAGTTAGTGGAGATTTTTTTTCCAGTCTGTAGTTTGCTGATTTGTCCTATTAACTATGTCCTTTGCCTTACAGAAGCTTTTTAGTTTCTTGAGGTCCAATGTATCACTTCTTAATCTTAGAGAGCCTGAGCCATTGGGGTCCTCTTTAGGAAATTTTCTCCCACTCAATAAGTAAAATTTAAATGTAAAAAATGTTTACTCAGAGAAAGAGCGGTGGCACACGGCTTCGGCGCCCGCTGCCACAGGGCGACCCGCGCCCTGCTCTCCTGGTTCGAATCCTGTGTTCCCCTTGTAACTCTGCCTGAGTCTCATGGGAAAAAAAATGTTTACTCTTTTCAACAGGAATTTCCAGTGGTTCTTATAATGAACATTAAGCTAAACTCGTATTAATTTAATACAGATCAATTATGTTAATATTTGTCTTGCTCTTAAATTATTCCACAGAGTCTAATGTTTCTTTGCCTTTATTTATATTTTCTCAAATACATTAATTTGCTATGAGTTTTGTATATCACTAAGATAAATTACTTAATATTGTTTTATTCTAAATTTTAATAACAGTATATCAAAGGATGATACCAAGCAGTTATATTATTATGATTATGAAACAATGTCTTTCCATTAAATAAGTATGTTTATTTGAATCATGTTTAGTTTAATGTACTATTTATTAAGTAATTACATAATAGAATAAGATTATAATAACATAGCATAACTACTAAATATTGTACCCATTGAAAATAATTAATACTATAAGACACATAGTAACTGAACAAATGTAAATAATTGGTAGAGTAAGGCTATATCATAAAAAGAACAAATTTGATTTTTTAATGCAAAAGTCTTTTGAAAAAATTTAAAACATTTATTTATTGTAAATGTATGAGTGTTTTGTTTTTGTGTACACATGTGCATCACATGCTTGCCAAGTTCCCACCAAGATCAAAAGAAGGACTTAGATCCCATGGGATTGGAGTCATAGACAGTTCTTAGCCACCTTATGGGTGTTAGGAACCAAGTCTGGGTTCTCTAAGAGCCTTATCTTATCCTTAGCTTATGAGCCATGTTGGTAGTCCTTGAATAATTTAAAGTAACTGATAATATCATTATAAGATCATTTATTTTATACATTTATGTGGGTACACATTAGAAAAAGTGTATTAACTATCTTTGTCAATGACTCCCAAAGCTAAGCATATTATTTGCTGATACAGATAAGTAAGTCACTTGAGAAAAAAATTTCCTAGTCTTATAATTTTAAAAATAAGAACACAATTGTATTGAATCTAAAAGTATCTTGAAGTTCAATTAACATATATATGAAAAGTGTCAACTTTACATTTAATATTAAATCTACATAGCTCTTATACAAATCAAGTGTGTATCTACAACACTTACAATCACTACTGGTAACTCTTTTCTAAGCTGTAACTATTAAAATAGATGACAAAAAAATGCATGAACTTTCTAGTAAAGAAAGAATATAAGATTTTTTTATAACATAGTAAAACTTAAATATATATCTTCTTTTTCAAGAGTTATAATTAATTACAATAGGAAATGTGTATTTTGTAATCATTTTGGACCACATGAAATCTACTCTTCTAATGGAATCTCAGTGTTGTTTATAAATACATTTCAAATTGAATACTCATTCAGCACATTCTTCAGGACAATACATTTCGATTTTACTTGACTTTCCGAAAATATAATGTGCCACCCATCATATTTTAGCAGTACATAATGTTATACTCTATTGCATATGATTGACACTGCCATGCATGTACTATAATAAAATCTGTCAGTGTGCCAATTTTCATTTGACAGAATTCTTTAAAAAAAATCTTTCTCTGGAAACTAATTAATTTTTTTCTATTTTAATTTATTTTATTTTTTTTCTAACAGGTTAGTTAATGGGGTAATTTTTGTAAGTGATTTTTAACGAAATTAAATTAATAGTGAAATTTTAATTAAACAATCCAGAAACAGTGATTTCTGTATACTGACCACTTTTCCCTTTGCAGATGTCTGTGCTAATGTGACAAGAATCTCACTCGGGGACTGGAATTTCACATCCACCAAATCAGCCTATCACTTACCTAAGGATCACTTTTTAAAGACTTTAATATAAAGAGGAAAATATGTACAGCTGAAAAGGCTACAGAGGCCAAATGTCACAAGGGTTAGTAATAAATATAAACAAGCTGTTAGTGTCAACAGGCTTGTGTTTATAAATTCAGAAACAAATAACTCAAGAAGTATTTATCACCCATGACAGTTAAGGAAATGGAAATTAAAACAGTATCCCTGTCAGAACAGCTACCATCAACAAAGGACTGATGATAAATGCCTGCAAGGCTGTGCAGGTGGGTGGAGGAAAACTTATTTATTGTTGGCAGGAGTGTAAGCTTTTAAAACCACTTAAATAAATATGGAAAATCCTTAAAACATCACAAATAAATCACTGTATGACCCAAATATACTACCCTTGGCATGTTCCAAAAGGACTATACATTCTACGTTAGAGATGCTCACACAGCAGTGTTCATTGCTGTCCCATTTACAATAGCCAGGAAATAAAAACAATATACATTGCCTTCCAGAGGTGAACCTAAGTCCTTGCTGCTGAAAAAATACTACAAAACTTACATACAGAATTCAAAGTATCTGAGCTCAATCTTACATGAATAGGATAGATAAACTTATTACTACTAGATACTATCAAAATTTTAAGGGAAATCTAATATCCACATTCGTTAAGCTGCTCTAAAGTAGAAAAAAGAATGAACATGGCTATATTCCTTCTATGATGTCAACATTATACTGTTACTAAGATTTAATAAATTAACAACCAAGAAGAAAACTATAGATTAACCACCCTCATCCTTGAACCTTACAGAGATTCACTTTTTCCCCACAAAGTACTTACAAGCCAAATCCAAGAGCATATTGTAAAGAACACAGATCATGAACAGAGCTTAAGGTGAGGATCACTTTGCATGTGGGGAGTGGGGTAATGAACATAAAGAAGAAAGACCAGTAAGCAGTGAATTAGATGATACACCCAAGGAGAATCAGGAATTACTCTGAAATCAAAACCTGAGGGACACTGAAGATGATGTTAGCAAGCAAGAAAAATCCAAATCAATTTGAGTTACAGAAGGACATTAACAAATTCCATTTCTGTCACTAAAGCAGAAAATATTAAGATCATATTTAATATAAAACTGTAATCAGTATATCATTTTATTCAATCTGGCACATCACATGCCAGATGAGGTTAGAGATGGCAAGATTCTAATTAAGATATGTTAGTGAAGAATCTGTGGGCAGGCAAGTTATTGATGACACTGATGCTGTGTATAGAAGAGTCTCAGAGACAGGATTTTATGGTATGAATTTCTGCCAATACTTAATTTACAAATGTTAACAGGATAAACCTCAAGTTAAAGGGAACATTTACTTATTTGTTTTTCTAACTTTTAATTGGAAATAGTTTTATTCCATAGAATATATTGTGGTTATTGGTTTTTTTACCCCTACTTCTCCCAGAACTGTCCACCTCCCCTTCAGTTCAAATACACACCCTTTCTTTCATTTATTAGAAAACAAACAAGATATCTAAAAACATAATAACATAAAAAACAAATAGGACAAACCAAACAAGAAAAAGAGTCAAATAAAAAGATAAGAAACACAAATAAACATAGAGATACACATGTTCACACACACACACACAAATTCCATAAAACATGAAATAGCAAGCTATAATATACTCACAAGACCCTATAAAATAAATAATAATAATAAATAATAATCCAAAATTGCCAGTATATTTTGTTTTGGCTAGGCATTTCATTTGACCTTAAGGATGATTTGTGTACCAAATGAGACTCTGTTGGAGAAAACTATTTTTTCCTTTTAAAGTGGTTTTCAATTGGACATAGCTTCTGGGTTAGGGATGGAGACAACCATTCCCCTTCTCAGTGCTAGTGCCCCATCTGGCTGGCTTTGACCTATACAATCCATGAACATACTGTCACAGTCTCTGTCAGGTGCTTTATATACCACTCTTACTATGTTTTAAAAGTTTTATATCCTTCATTCCCTCTGGGTTTTATCATCTTTCTGTTTCTTCTTCCTCATGTTCTCTGGGCTCTGTGGAGTGAGATCACATTATCAACATCCCATTTATAACTGAGTTTTCCAAGCTCTATCAGTGTCTGTACATTGTCCAGTTATAGGTATGTATTTGTTCCCATCTAATGAAGGAGGGAGCTTCCCTGATAAAACAAACATTTTAAAAGCACAATTTAGTAGAGAATAATACTAAATATGGAAGAAGAGGAAGAAGAAGAAGGAGAAGGAGAAGGAGAAGGAGAAGAAGAAGAACAACAACAACAATGACAACACCAAGAAGAAGGGAGACAGGTAAAATAACAATAAAAATTTTTAAAAATCCACATGGAATCATATTATTAACTACTTAACAATAACAACAAAACTCTATAACACATGTAATTCCATATGTAAGCTTACATGTGTAATTTTAATAAAATTTTCATATCTAGGGTGATGGTGCTCCCTACAAGAGCCAAAGACCACACATAACAAAAATACAATATTAGAAACAGGAAGTTCTTTTTTATTATTTGTTTGTTAGGGATGTACCAGAAACAAACAGATATACTATTGATGTTGCTTTTGGTTATATCCCAGAGGTAGAAGTTAAGTCTCTGTAGAGGAAGATACCATGAACTTTAGAAACAGAGCCTGGATGTGGAAATGACCTGAATGTCACCTCCCTGAGGACCAGCTTTTATTGTACCAAAACAACAGTATGGAAATACTCAAAAGAGGAAAGCAACCAATAGTTTACAGCTATGAACTCAATTATGAAGCCTATGAACTATACTAATGGCTAACATGACACAATAACCCCAAAGGTACCATAGTAGTGTATATATCTTGGAAATAACCCAAGTCATATAATTGGACTTAAGACCCACCCAACAAGAGGGATACTATACCTGGTTACTAATTGAAATCATGATTATTGGAGGAGAATTCACATCCACAGCAAACAAAATGAACAGGTATAAAACACAGTCCCAGTGGACACTTCTACACATTACTCTTCGACTTAATGCACAAGGAACATTGCAGGAGAGGAAGTAGAAAGATTGTAAGGGCCAGAGGATCAGGGAGTTTGCAGTAGGATTGTGTCTCCTAGCAAAAGGTATACCCACGAAGTTTCATCAACATAATTACCTAAATGTGAGTTAAATAAGAATGACACCAATGAACAGGCTGAACTGGACAGCAAAAAGTTCATGATTCTTCAACTCTTCCCGTAGAACTAACTAAACCTAACAAAAGAAACCTGGGAATAGGAGAGACAGTTTTTCCTGGGGAAGTACACACCAACTGGTTGCCCAGTACCAATAGTCAGCACTGAAAACATAACACAGGGAACACTATATGAACAAACCTGTTACTTTTAGGAATATATATGTATATACTTATTCATAAAAGCATGTACTAACAATCAGTGAACAGAAGATGCAAGAATCTGAAGAAGAGTAGATACGGGTAAATTGAAGAGTTTAGAGGGGGTGAAAAGAAGAGAGAAATGTAATTAAGTTATAATCTCATAATAAAAAAGTTAATAAATATATTATAACATTTTTAAATAGACTGCTTTTTATATGCTCATAAATCTGAAAGCTTGGTACCCTTCCCAGTTGATAGAACTATTTAGAAAGGATTTGGAGATAAGGCCTTGTTGAAAGAACTCTCTCTCTCTCTCTATCTCTCTCTCTCTCTTATCCTCCATTATTCCCTCCTTCCCTATTCTCTCTTTGCTTTATAGATGCTGTCTCAACATGTACATTCCCTGATACTGTTCCAACACCATTTTTGCCTGCCTGCTGACATGCTTTCTTCCATTATGGCCATGGACTCACATGTTGAAATTGTAAACAAGTCCTTGAATTAAAAGTTTTCTCTTAGAAATTGCCTTAGTTATGGTGATTTGTCATAATGATAGAAAAGTAACTAAGACACACAGTATGCTTTACAGGAAGTACTCACAGATATACAGTTTTCTGTGGCTCAAATCCCAAAACCTTACAAGCAAGAAATACAACATTCACAGTGCAGGACTATGTGAAGAACAATATGCAGGATTCACTTCATGAACACTAAGTAACTTGGATATCAAAATATATACATTATTCCTTAACTCTACAAGTTTACTGATCACATACATAGCTAATGGCCTATAGAGATTACTGAATAATATAAATATAATCATGTACCTATTCTCAAGAAAAGTACATGAAATCTGTATGCTGATGAACTCATGAATATAAATATTATTTCAATGTTATATTTTACTGTATTTCTATTATCTTCTTTTAATCTATTTTATTATGAAATCCAGCTAAATATATATCATCTACTTAAATATATATATGTATGTGTGTCTTTGTATTTAATTATGTCATTATTCAGTATTTTCACTTTTATCATCTATGTCTGGTATTGGTTAGCTTTGTTCCCTTTTGTGTTCTATGTAACCTAGTCTTCACTTGTCTTCCATTATATTTATTTCTTAGCTTCTCTGATTGTTTGCTCATTTGTGTAGTTGTTTATGTTCTCATACTATTGCATACAGTTTGGACATTCCATATTAAAATGTCTGTGCATATGTAGGCTTATATTTTTATAACCTACTTTAAAGGGGGTTTTTTAATGCTCTGACCTTCCCTCTAGTCCACCACTCACCAGAGGTAGTGGAAAGAAAAGGTTAATAAGGCAAAGGGTAATTTAGACCTATTTAGAAATAGTTCTTTGGGACAATTCCAGTCTTTGTTGTCAGGATAGCAATAGTTCAGTTCACATATGAAACAGTGGTAGCTTCATCTACTCACAAACATTATGCATACATCAGCGAGGCAGTTAGATCTGGAAGAAATCATGAAGCTCTGCCAATTGTCCACAGAAGCAGCAAGAAGCCTTCAGAACATCACAAGTTCTTTAGTGTGTTTCCTTCTACAAATGACAGTTGACTAAGGCAAGGTGAACCAGTGCTACAACATTGGCAACAAAGACCAATGTCAGCAAAGACCAATGAAGAACAGCAAAGAGGGGCAAAGCTAACCAATGCCACACAGCGTTGTCCACTTGCTGAGTTATTTCTTTTCTAAACATCATGTGTCCTCTCAAGTGTCTGCTCTAGTAAAACCTCACATGCCCCTTTTTCCAGGAAGCTTCCATAAAAATACCATGTATCTGTTCTCAGCAAAACGTCCTCCCACAGGTATGTTTCAGCAAAACCATCCTTTCACATGGCACAACTGAGTCTCCAAAGAAACCCAAAATTTCCTCTTCACATCTCACTTTCTGTTAAAAAAAATTGTCTTTCTCTCTAACATCAACAATCTACATACAACAGGAACAATTCTAAGAGCCACAAAGTTAGAACTTTACATCACTTTAAACAAACAGCTAACAAGATAGTCAAACAGTAGTCTTACAAAACAACCTTAAATTTCTATCTATATAAATATACAATAATTAAACAAAACAGCTTTAAATTTATATCAACATCAGAACACTAACAGACCAGTTGTAGCCTCTCTCTTTTTTTTTTTTTTTTTTGCTATCTGTCTCCATTTCAAGGGAGGAAACTAAGAGGATACTGGTGGAACTCTCTGCTTTAATTTCTTTGAAGCTACACCATTCCCCTCAGCCCATCACCATTCATCAGTCTCAGGTCCCAACATGCAAAACAAATTTAACCTGAAACTCACATGTGGGAAAACTCTGCTAATTAAGGTCAAATTCCACCATACAGAATCTCATACAGCCTCAATTGGATTACAACATCAATTGCTTTTCTTCAAATAAGGACCTCGTCAATTAGCACCTGAGATTCCTGAATGTTTCTCTGGGCTAATGAGGCATTCCAGATACCCTAATCCCCTAGCCAATGACCTTTGTCAATTGTGGATATCCCTACCCTCAGTCACCCAAAACTTTATAAGCCTTCAGTCATCCAAAGTAAAGTTGGTCTGCCTACTCATAGCAGTACTTGTGTGGTCATTCACCAAAAGTACTCACAGGGTTTTTGAGACTCCCTGACCGCCATCTCTGCTTCCTTTATTTTTGTGGATTGTATTGGCTGATGATCCAGGAGGCCAAGGAAACCTACAATCCCAGTACCCACACCGATCAGGATGCCAGAAGATTTTCTTGTAGGCAACACCTTCCTAAGAACCAGAGAGGAGAGAGAAGACAAGGAACAAAATACCCACCCAACAAAGAGAAGACCAGATATCTACAATTACAATTTTTCCAATTGCTGATGTGTAGACATCACTCTGAAAATACAGTTAACAATTTCTAAAGCAATATATCTCCACTAGAGCCCAGCAACCCAACTACAATAGGCAATGAACACTCCAACATAATTGAAGAACCGAAAAAAGATGGCCTTTATGTTTATGACAAATGCTCATAAAGAGGAAACAGATAATTTCCTTAAATATATAAGTAAACAGTTGAAAGAATGAATAAAACTATTCAAAATGTGAAAATGTATATAGAATCAGTTAAAAAAAAACAAACTAAGGTAAATCTGTAAGTGAAATCTGCAGGGACTTAAAGAGGAAGCATGGAGGCAAGCTTCCCAAAAGGATACAGAGATGGAAGAAAGAATGTTAGTCACTGAAGACATGAGAGAAGAAACGGAGACCTCATTCAAGGAAATGTGAAATCTAAATATTAAATCTAAAAAATTCTGGCATAAAATATCTAGGAAATTTGGGGCACTATGAGATGAACAAATCTATGTATGAATAATAGGAATGGAGGAGAAAAAAGAAAGACAGGTCAAAGGCACAAAAAGTTCCAACAAAATTATAGAAGAATATTTCCGTGATCCCTATCAAAGTGGAAAAGCATATAGAACACCAAAACTACTAAACTAAAAAAGAAAGTCCCTTTCAGATATAATTGTCAACACAATAAATATACAGAGCAAAGAAAACTATTAAAAGTTGCAAGGGAAATATAAAGAAAGATATTAGATTTATACTGAATTTCTCAGTGGAAACTATAAAATCCAGAAGGGCATGGACAGATGTCCTGAAAATTCTAAAAGATCATAGATGCCAGCCAAGATTACTAGACCCAGGAAATGCTCAGTCATCACAGATGGAGAAATAAAATATTCCACAATAAAACCAAAATTTAAAATTATATATCTATAAATCCAACCCTACATAAGGTGCTTGAATGTAAACATTAACCTAAAGAAGTTAACTACATTCATGAAAATACAGAAAGTAAATAATCCTAGCCCAGAAGAGTCAGAAAAAAAGAATCACATACACACACAAACAGACACACACACACACACACACACACAAATCACCACCCCAACCACTACCACCACTACCAATAACAACAACAAAATGACAGGAATTAACAATAAATGATCCTTGATGTCTCTCAACATGGTCTTAATTCTCTAATGGCAAGACACAAACAAACAGAATGACTGTGAAAATGGGATATATCCTCAGCTATATCCAGGAAATACACATTAACTTAAAGGATGAACATCACCTCAGGTTAGAGTGTTGGATAAAGATATTTCAAGCAAATAGATCTAAAAAACAAGTTGGTGCTGCCATTTTAATATCTAACAAATAGACTTCAAACTAAAACTAATCAAAAGAGGTAGGGAAGAATACAAGCTACTGATCAAAGGGAGGAAAAAGTCAAGAGGATGTTGCAATTTTTAACATCTCTGTCCTAAATACGAGGACAACCAAGTTTGCATGTGAAATATTTCTATATCTTAAACCACACATTGGCCCTCATAGACTATTAGTGGAAGACTTCATTCAGACAAATACCAAAGAGATGATGAAATTAACTGAAATTATAAAACAAATGGAAATAGCAGGTATTTAGAGACAATTTCATCCAAACACAAAAATCTACCTTCTTCTCGGCATGTCATGAAACTTTCTCCAAAATTGACCACATACGCAGACACAAAACAAATCTCAACAGATATAGCAAAATTTATTTTTATAGAAATAACACTCTGCATCTGTTGTGATCACAGGGCACACAAATAATGAGAGAATCACCTAAGTCAGAAAGAACCCAAAAGCAACTTTATTCTATTCAGTGCAAGAAGATGCTTCTAATTGGTTAGGGTTGAAATCAGTCTCAGAAGCTGACACAACAACCTGGAAAGGGCATGAACAGTCTCCTTTCAAAAGAAAAAAAAAAAATCCATGAGCAGATGTTCAGGAAATAATAAAGAAGTAATTTGTAAATTGAGGGTTAGTGCTAGAGCTCAGAGTGTTGCAGACAGTAGGATGTTGGTACAGACTCAAGGCTGTTCTAACATAGTGGTCTTATCTTGTCCTTTATGAGATGTACAGTGTCAGGGGTTTTACTGTAACTGTGAAGAATGTAGAGCTTGAAGACATGCAGTAGGATGGGAGTGGCAGACCAATATATATGGAATAGCTCTGGGCTCTTCAGCACCTTGTCTAATATCCAGGGATTAAAGCTGTATTTCGACAACAATAGAAACAACAGAAAGCTACAAACTCATAGAAATTAAATAAACCTCCACTCAATAAAAAAAAAAAATAGATTGACACAGAAATTTAAAAAGAGATTACAGACTCTCTAGAATATAATGAAAATGAATAGACAATATAGTCAAACTTATGGGACACGATGAAAGCATTTCTCAGAAGTAATTAAGTGCTTACATAAAAGAAATTAAAGATATCTCATGCTAACAATTTAACAGCACATGTGTGAGATCTAGAATAAAAAGAAGAAACCATTTCCAAAAGGAATACTTGGCAAGAAATAATTTATAAGTCTGCAATAAATAAAATAGAAACAAAACAATACAAAGAATCAATGCAACAAACAGTTGGTTGTTTGAGAAAAATCAGTAAGTTTGACAAACCATTATTAAAATTAATTAAAAGACAGAGAGACTATCCAAAATCAAGAAAATTAAAAATGAAAAGGGAGAGATAAAAATGGATACTGAGGAAAACCAGAGAAGCATAAGGACATACTTTAAAAAACCTGTTGTGCTGGTTAGTTTTATATCAACTTGACACAAGCTAAAATCATCTAAAGAGTGGAATCCTCAATTTTCTGCAGGGCATTATCTTAGTTAGTGATCCATGGGAGAGATCCCAGGGCACTGTGGTTGGGGACATTCCTTGGCTAGTAGTTCTGGGTTCTATAAGTAAACAGGATGGAAAACCATGAGGAACAAGCCAGTAAGCAGAAGCCCCCATGACCTGTACATTACCTGCTGCCTCCAAGTTTCTGCCCTGTTTGAATTCCTATCCTGGATTTCTTTAATGGTGGACTACAATGTGAAAGTATAATAAACCTTTTCCTCCCCAACTTGCTTTTTGATCATGATGTTTCATCAGGGCAATATAACCCTAAGACAACTTTACTCTTTTAGACTTGAAAAGTCTAAAAGAAATCAATAATTTTCAGGATAGATGCCACTTACCAAAGTTAAATTTAGATCAAATCAGCAATTTAAACAGACTTATCATTCCTAGTATATAGAAGCAGTCTTTGCAAAAGTTTCCCAACAACAACAACAAAAAGCTCATGGTACAGAATACTATCAGACTTTCAAAGAATAGCTAATACTACTATGTCTAAAACTATTCCACCTAGTAGAAACAGAAGGGGCATTGCCAAATTTATCTTTAAAAGCCAAAGTTACCATATACTCAAATGGCATAAATATCAGGCAGAAAAAGAAAATTTTAGGCCAAGGACATTTATGAACACAGACACAAAAACACTCAATAAAATATTTGCAAACTGAATCCAAGAACACATCAAAATGATCATCTATCATGATCAATTAGGCTTTATCAAAGAATTTCAGGGATGGGCCAACAGACATAAATTGATATAAATATAATAATCAACATAATATATTCTACCATACAAACAATCAGAAAGACAAAAGCACATGATAATCTTATTAGATGCAGAAAAGTTCTTTACATAATCCACCACTCACTCATGTTAAAAAGCCCTGGTTATATTAGAGATATGAGGAACATCATAATGCAAACTTAAATGGAGAGAAAGTCAAACAGTTCCCCTAAACTCAAGAACAAGATAATGTTGTCCACTTTTTACATACTTATTCAATATGGTACTTGACATCTTCCTTATAGGAATAAGACAATAGAAGAAGATCAAAGGGATACAAAATCAAAAGGAAGAAGTCAAAGTATCTTTATTTGTAGATAATATAGTATACACAAGTGACCAAAAAAATCTATCTGAAAACTGCTACATCTGATAAATACTTTCAGCAAAGTAGTTAGATACACAATTACCTCAAAAAGTCTGTAGCCCTCCTATATTCAAATGACAAAGATGACAGACTAAGAAAGAGCAGAAAAAGCAAACCTTTTAAAATAGCCTTAAATAATATACAGATGATATGTCCATAGACCGGTGAATTAACATAGAATAAATACCCATACTACCAAAACCAGTCTACAGATTCAATGCTATCTCCAATAAAATTCCAACTCAATTCTTCACAGATATTGAAAAAGAAATTTTGTCAAATAGAAATACACACACACACACACACACACACAGCCAGTATAACTAGTACAATGCCTAATAATAAAAGAACTGGAGGTATTACCATCCCTGATTTCAAGTTGTGTTAAAATGCGATAGTAATTAAAACAACATGATATTGACACAAAAGATTGCACATTTATTAGAGAATCAAATTGAAGACCCAGACATAAATCCACACAATTTTGGCCATTTGATTTGGTATAACGCAGCCAGAAATACACACTAGAGAAAAGACAGCATCTTCAACAAATACTTCTGGTCAATCTGAATTGTTACCTATAGAAGAACCAAATTGATTCATACTTATTACTTTGCACAAAAATTAACTCCAAATTAATCACAGACCTAAACATAAAACCAGATACAATAAAACTGAAAAAATAGAATGTGGTAAATAGCCTTGAACTCACTAGCTCAAGAAATGACTTTCTGAACAGAACATTATCAACACGGTCAATAAGATCAGCAATTAGTAAATGTGACCTCCTTAAACTGAGAAACTTCTGTATGACAAAGGAATCTGCAATCCTGACAAAGTGGCAGCCTACAGAATGGGAAAAGATTTCCACCAGCTACACACATCCAATAGAAGGCTGATATCGAAACATAAACAGAACTCACTAGAGTAGCTATCAAGAACAAAAACAACCCTAAAAATGGGGTGTGGTAAAATGTGGAAGGTACTGATAACGGAGCTATAATCCATAGAACCACCGAGGGTCAGGTAGAGTAAGGGACTAGCAGGTACAGATAGATCTTCTTGGTAAAAGGAAATAGAATACATAGCTATGAATAGATGTGGAATGCCATGAAAGTTCAAGTGGGGAGGTAGATAAAAATGTGTTTATGGGAAGAAATATAAAGAAAGATTATGGGGCATTTGAGCAAAAGTATAAAATTTAATACAGTAGATATATTCTAAAGTATATACACAAATAAAGGCAGTCGAAATTAAACAGCCAAGCAATGGGGAAGACAGAGTCCCACCTGGCCAACTCTTGTCAACAAAAGGCCCCCAGTACATGGGTTAGATCTAATTGAGTTGTTGACCAAAGGGGACTCATGGGAAAGTCCAAACAATTCAGGCTGTTGTCTAGACTATAGGTTGCTATCCACATACTGACAACAAGTCCCACTGAGGACACCTACAAAACTCATTAAAATAAAGATGTCCAATAGGTGTCTACATAGAGCCTTCATCCCTACATTCTAGTATCATACTAGAATGATACAGGAACATACTCTGCATGTTCTCAAAAAAGAACCATAAACACCAAGCCAGTCAAAAACTCTGTATCTACAATGGTGCCTTACCAGAAAGATATGCTATAGCAATGGTGGCACAATGCTTGTGGAAGTAACCAACTAATAACTGATTTGACTTAAGAATGACCCACAAGATGAAACACATACTTGACACTGCTTGGGTCATCTAGAACCTAAGACTAGATATCCCAGAGATCTATAGATTTCTTTAAAAATGTACTATGGAAACACCTCCTAATGATATTCTGCTATACTCATGGATCAGTGCACTGTTCAACCATAGTCACAGAAGCTACCTCCTTCAGAAGATTGAAACCTATGTAAAAGATATAGAGACCTATAACAGGAAATTACACAGAGAATATGAGTGGAACATTCGGCTCCAAATGGGATATTCCTAATAAATCCCTCTCCTCAGAGCTCAGAGAACAACCTGGAAAAGGAAGTTGAAAGATCCAGAGGGTCTGAAAGGCACCAAGGAAACAAGGCCCTCTAAATCAACGTGAGAAAAACTCTTATGAACGTTGAGTTTCATGAGAAGTGAAACAGCAAGTACAGGGCCTGCATGGGTATACCCCTGGCCCATTGTGCATGTATTGCATCTTTCAGTTTAGTATTTTATGAAATTTTTGACTGTGTAAAGTGGGTCTCTGATTCAGAAGTCTTATCTTGGCCTCTTTTCCTTGCGTTGGTTTGCATAATCATTTTGGTTTAATCTTATATATTATATTGACATACATTACTGAATGAAACAATTAACGAAAAAAAAAAAAAAACCCTAGCCACCATGGTAGGGGTCAGTAACTAAACTGTAACTTAAAGCTCCATTGAGAGGGAAAATTAGGCTTTTCCAACAGAATGAATGACATTGGGTATTTCAGCCATTGTAGGGCAGGCCTCATGTTTGGTAGTTGATCAACATGGACTCCTCATGTTTTGATTTGTTTTCTCTCTCTCTCTCTCTCTCTCTCTCTCTCTCTCTCTCTCTCTCTCTCTCTCTCTCTCTGGTCATAGTTAGATATTTCTGTTTTTCTTTTGTTTTTGTTGTAGTTCTATTTTATTTCTTGGTTTCAGAGGGTTTGTTGTATTGAATATTTCTTTGTATTTTGATAAAAATTTAAAGTTGAGGTGAGTAAAGATGGAGAAGTCTGTGGAGAAGTCTGGAGGAAGTTATGAGAGGGAAAAATATGGTCAAAATATATTTGAATTTGAAAATTATTTTAAATTATGAAAAATATCATTAAAATTATTTTTTTACGATTTAAGATTATAATCCCATCATTTCCCACTTCCCATTCCCACCTCATATACAAATTCTCGTTATTTTTTCAAATTCACAGTTACTGTTTTCCTTAATTGCTGTTTTCATGCAACCTGTTCTGACCGTGTAATGTTATTTTATGTATGTATGTTTTCAGGATTTGACCATTTGGTATTATATAATAAATCAGTATGCTTTTCCCAGGGAAGATGATTTCTCCCACTCTCGGCATTCCTTAGTTGCTTGTATTTCATTGCATTGGCTTAAAGCTCTTGTTTTTCACATTAACGTGTCCATTCTTGTTGTCCTCTCCCCTCACATTTGGGTAATCGTGTCGATGATGCTTTATGGGTATTGCTTCTTACAGCCCTAAGAGAAATGATCTCACAGCAAATTCTCTGATCCTCTGGCTCTCATATCTTTCCACCCTGTCTTCCTTGAAATAATCCGTAAGCCTTAGTGTCCTGTTGTAGATGTGGTCTTTGAGACTGAGTTCTACAACCCTGAATTTTAGTTGGTTGTGACTTTTTGTAGTAGTCTCTCTCTATTACAAACAGAAGTTGCTTTGATGAGGGGCAAGGAGTATACTTTGTCATGTGAAATTTAATACCAGCTCTGATGCTCAAGCTTTGTCACAAACTGTTAGCTAATACAGTATGTCTTAATAGCAAAAGACATTTTTCTCTGATTTTATAGCCTTCCACTTCTGGGTCACTAGGATCTGTCTCTTTACATATCTGAAACTCTCATGCTGATTATGTGTACCCTTGTTGGACAACCAAGTGAAATAATTACATCTCCAACACTATCTCATGCAATCCTTTTCTTTCATTCCTACAATTCATTGTGAGAGTTTCCTTGGAGTTATTGTTTAAGTTAGTGAGTAATCCCTGGAAATTTCTGAGATCTTTAGAAATCATGCTCATTCTGTCAAGATCCTTCTCTAAAAGTATTGACATTTGGGGCCTTAGTATTTATTTTCTTACTAATAATTTTAATGAAACATGTGCCATGGTACCTTCATGGTTGTTCCTTATGACAATAAAAATAAGGTCTCAAAAATAATTTAGGTGTGAGTTTCCCAGCATTTGACTCAACATTCCTTTGCAAATGGCCCCAGATACCATCCTTTGTCCTATTACTATTCAAAGTCTATATATTTTGAAAATTGATTATTTTTTCCAATGAATGCTTGATAAAATTATATTTTGAAGTGTTTTTTTTTTTATTATATGAAATGATCTGGTCACCATCCATTTGTAAAACACCTTCACTTCTCTATTAAGCATTTCTTAGTGTTATTCAATCAGTTACAGACTGCTTTCATAATTCACAACACTCTGCTTTTTACCCTCTTCTAGCTTCTTTCCTCTAATCTGTACTTTGTTTGAAAATATATGTGCAAGAGTGGGATATATGCATCTATATTATTCTTCTATATGGTCACTGAATGCAAATATTAACATATCATTAATATGTATGTCACCCATGTTATGATATAAGTTATGATATGACAGATGATATTAATATGTATGTCATCCATGTTATGATATGACAGATACCATAAAATCACAAAGTGCAACAGTTCTTATGTGGGAGGGGGTAAACTGAGGCTGCCTCTGGCCTAGGGTAGAAGGAAAAAAGTTGGAAGAGGTGGGATTGACCTTTCATGAGGATACATCCTTTCATAAGGGGAGGATATACGACTCCTGGCAACAGTGGGAAATATGTCTAGTCTTGGCATCTAGTGATGGTGTCTGCTGCCTATGGGTCCCTGGGGACAGGCAGTGGAGATATCTGCTTACCAGTAACAAAATGTCTATTCAGTATATATTCCTACATTGTTGAATAAAAACGATTCTTTTTATAGGTATTTACTGTATAATTTAGCTGGACATAATATATAGGAATTTCAAGAAAAACACAAGGTAGGACTTGAAGAATTTACAGAGAAAGAAGCCTTAGCACACAAAAGTACTGACTAATAACAAAACAGAGATAAAATGGAAAGACATTTTATGGATATAGTAGGGTGATGAGCAATTTGGTGAAAAAAATTCTATACTTAATTATCTTAGAGACATTTCTATTACAATGAGGAAAATATCATGACAAAAACAACCTCTAAAAGTAGCATTTGAGGTTCATGGTTCCAAAGGACAGAGAGTCTATGACTCTTATGGTAGGGAACATGATATCTGACAGGCAGGCAAGGTATTTGAGCAGTAGCTGAAAGCTTATTACATATAAAAAATAGAATGGCATGGACTTTTTAAAAAATGTCAAAACCTACTCTCAGTGGTTTCCCTCTCTTCCAACAAGGTCATAAATCCTTCCTAAACAGTTCTATCAACTAAGATGAAGTTCAAGTATATGGGCCAATGGAAGTCGTTCTCATTCAAACCACTATACTAATTATTCATGAACAACACACTGAACGCTAGGTGCCAGATAAATATTTCAACTGGAAGACACTTTCAATTGCCTTTATATACTACCTTTTCCTCCTGCATGTGAGACTACTAACATTATACCTACAAGTATTTTTACCATATATTCTTCTGTATAAGATAAAATAGGTAGGCTGAAAAACACAGTTAAGTTATAGTATGTCCAGGACTCTTCACAGTGTTTGCAATATTATTAGACATTCATAAACACCATTACAAGAGAGTAGAAAAGAAATTAATGTCCTTAATGCAATCCATCTGAGTGTTTGATAGCAAAATGTCATGGGAGAGTCAGGCTTTAGTGCATCTCAGAGCTGAAACATCTTTCTGAAGAGAAATGTGTGTCAGGAGAGTAGTTAATTGGATGTCTGCTCTCTTTGCCTGTTTCTTTGTGATGGAAAGGAAGGAATATTGTGAGTGAAGTGCGAACAACTTCAACAGTATGAGAAAGCAAATGGAACCAAATTAAAAATTGAACTTAGTAGATATAATTATAATGGCATATGAACTCTTCTTATCACATACAGGTAAATGATTGTTTAACTAGCGATGAAGGAAAGCTATGAAACTCACAACAGTGTACATGTGGTCATTAATTAAAAGTGAAATAACACAGGGTAGACATCGTGATCTCAGATCCTGTTTTAATACAATTTTTTAACATCTTGAATTAGTCCTGGTATCCTTGAGAAGATAGTTCTTTAAATTGCTAATGATATATATATATATATTTATGATACATAGCCTTTCATATTTTTCCTGTTTATACTACAATTATATATTTAAATAGTTTGAAAGAATTATTATTACCAGCTGGCTTACAAAACTTTATTGATAAAATAAAAGTTTCTAAAATGTGTTGAATCTCATTTGATGGCTCTGGTGATGACAGCAACATAACTTGTTTCTCAAAATAATTTAGATGTAATACACACATATGTTGTAAAATTAAAAGAAATTACATGGCCTACTGCTCTATATTTTCTCTCCATCCTTCTGTTTTATCCCTTCTGTAGAAACAGAAAGTCTATTTTAATTATTAGCTTATTATTATGTAAAAATCAGAAATATGGTAAAGTAAGAAGAACATCTGAGTGGATACTATGCTTCAGTTTCCACATTTAACTCAGTTTCTTGATTTGTTATAGCCCCTGAAGGGACTACAAACTTAATATCTGAACTCTAGAGTAGACATACCATAAGATACTTACGCATTAATATAAATAATGTGATACTTAAAAAGGAAAGTCTTATATGACATAAAGAAAAGAATGGAATCTGTAATGTACTATTTAAATGAATCAATTGAAGTAAGTGATGTAAAAGTGTAGATTATATATGAGATATGAGAAAAGTATATAAATTTAAATTTTAACATTTTGATTGAGGGAAATGATGACAGCACAAAGTTGCATATTTTTTTTAATGATACAATATGTTTTTGCCAATAAGTAAGAAAATAGACTGCTCTCTAAAAAAGTTAAAAGGTTACATGATGCAGAAATTTTCAGAACAATTTCAGATAACCATCAGGCAATCTTGTCAGATAACAATCATGCTTAATTTTGTTATTATGCTTAAATTTAATAACAGGTTTTAAATTATTAAATTAATAAGCTCTTCCCTTTATAAAAGTTACTGGATTTATCTTTTTCCCCCATCATTACTAAACACACAAAACTACTACTTGTAGGAAACAGATTACAGTAAGCACTGGAGAGACCAGGTTTGTCAATCACTACTGCTTATTTTCTTCTGTAAAAAAATGTGCATGTCTGCTGGTTACCTGGACTGTGGGACTGAAACTGGTCAAACATCTGGGTGATCCTTTGTAATGGAAGAATCCTCAGCCTCCACCTGAATTTTTCCAAAACCCTGGGAATTGTTCAGGCCCTAATCTTGTGCTTTGTCTTGTGCTTTGTAAATAGAACTCATCCTCACAAACAGGTCCCATTTACTTTTCATCTTCCACCAACAGAATTTATTCATATGCATATTACAACCCAGAAGAGTGCTTCCTCCTTAGGCTTTGCTTTAAACCCTGTATATCAAACAATAAAACTCATTCTTTTTGTAAAGATCATAGGTGCTTTGTTCCTTTGCTATGGAATACAAATATTTTCCCAAAATTTTACTATGTTTAAATATATAAGAAAATTCAACCATGATGACAAACTCTGCAAGTTTTGACCCAGTATCTTTGAAATTCTGTCTTGGCAGATATTAGAAGTCAACCACCCTGTGTCTACTTGTTCTTTTTGGATAACAATATGTCTGCAAATAAAGTTAGTGCATTTCTTGCTCAGTCTCTTTTTAGGGTTCTCTTCATTTTTTTCTACCTGCCCTGAGCTCTGGGGACAGTATGAACAATGGAGCTTCTAATTAGTCCCCAATATCTCTGCCAATCCACTTACCTTAGAAACTAAAGCAAGACTGTCATCTGATCCAATTATCTCAGGCACTCAAAACCTTGGGAAGATTACTTCTAATATGTTCTTGGCTATTATAGTAGCTGTTTCCTGCTTAGTGGGGAAAACCCCAAACCATCCAGAGATAGTATCTACAAATACTAGAGGGTATCCATATTTTCCTGGCTTAACTTCTACAAAATTGACCTCTCAATGTACTCTAGGCTGTTCTCTTCTAGGTCTTTTGTCCCGTTTACTCTTGGCCACCTAAGCATTCACTTGATGGCATACACTATTCTACTATCTCTCTGGTCCAAAACATATAGATAGATAGATAGATAGATAGATAGATAGATAGATAGATAGATAGATAGATATCTTAGATCCCTTGACTGCTTGGATGTGCTTATCTCTCAAATGAGTCCATCTGTGCAGTTGGTCTAGTAAATCTTGTGCTTGCTTTCTGGGGAATATAGCTTTCTCTTCTTGTGTGCACCATTGCCCTTTCTTCTCTAGGTAATAGTTGGTAGGGAAGCTAGCAATCTGAGTCTTTTCTTTTTCTGTGCGTTTTAAGTGAGGCCATCCCTAAATCTAGTTGCATTCCCCAGCGGGTGTCTCTTAACAGGCCCATAAGAGGGATAGGCTCCTGTATAGCCACTTTTCAAGCCACTGGATCTGCCTGGCTATTGTCTTGGGCCACTGAGTCTCTTCCCTTATGGTGTCCTGGGCAATGAACAGTACTCACAGTTACTGGTTTCACAAGGGCAACCAAGAGATCCAAGATTTCCTCTGATGTGAGCAGTCTTCTCTCTTGTTACATAGCCCCATGGATGTGGGCTGTTGCAAAGGCTTTTCGTGTAGATGTTAATTTTTTTTTTTTTTTTTTTTTTTTTTTTTTTTTGCCAGCTCCAGGTTCTAAGATTTCTGTGCCAATGTGCCCCGCGGGGGGTGGGGGGGAGTAGAGGTTCAGGCCAGATGACATTTGTGCCATCTATTGCCGGGAGCCAACCCCCTCGCCCCCCCGCTTGGGGGTGAGAGAAGGGGAGAGAGAGAGAGAGATGCAGCTGGTTCTTCTTTCTTCTCCTCCTCCCACCGTCCGGTTCTTCTCCGAGGCAGCCCCTATGCTACTGTAGCTGACCTGCAGTCAGCATCCTGGCCCTAAGACCAGTAAGGTGTTAAGTAAATAGCCTTGTGCTATCCTAAAAACTTCTGAGGATAATGGGACTGCAGGCTAGGGTGATTAACACCTGTAGCCTAATAGCAGAGGATTAGGCAACGTGGCCTTTGTTCTATCTCAGCAGGAACTGCTGGGCTCTAACTTGCAGGAAGAAAAGACACTTTAGAAAAGTTACTATAGAGTTTACTAAGTGTAAAAAGTATCCTATGAAAGCTATCTGAGAGGAAGCGTGGAAAGGTCCTGAGTGGGGAAGAAGAAAAGATTCTAACAAAGTAAAATTCTAAGGGAGAAAAATTCTAGGCAGGGGGAAAGGAAAGGGCGATGGGGTCTAACTAACTGACTAGTCTAACTCACCATTCTAACTGCTCTCTCTAACTTCCTATTCTAACTGCTCTATTCTAACTGAACTGTCATCTCTTTGTCCTCAGAACTTATACATCTTTCAGAGTACATGGTCACATGTTACAAGGTTCATCACAAGTTCACACCAAATTTCAAGTCATAAATTGAAATAGAAGTTTACAACACAGAATGTTTACATGAATACCCATTAGGAGTAATTATCTAACTAGACATTCATCACCTGTCTAGCTCTACAGGTTCGCAGAAAGTTTGAAACTATAACTTAAGAAATTAGTGAAGTTTTGTATAGATAAACCCAGGCAATATTTTCTCTTCTGTCCTGGTACCTATAATAAATTGTGGATTCCATCTAGTAACCTAGGCTAATGGTTTTATGACCTCTTGGAATGTGCTCTGAGCAGGAGAAGGTCCAGTTACTATCACTCTTGGGGCAATTAACTGATAACACTCAGGAGACTGGCAGAGTTCTCATTGCAGTTTGACTATGCCTAAGGGACTTAATAGCAGTCCCGATATAAAAGAGCTTAATAATCACTGATATAATTTTAGGAATTCTTATAAGATCATCATTAAGACTTAAGAAGTCATCTATTTGTCTATATAGTATCACTACAAGACAGTACATCTTCGTGGATCTGCAGAGATCTGCTACAAAGGGGTGTGCTATTGCTTAGTGATTGTTACATATGTTTAATAATAGTAATAATGAGAAAAGCATATTAATAGCAGGAATCTTTCCTAAAATTATGTCCACCACAGCCTTGCTAATGGGGCACACTCATCGCAGATTATATAATAATCCGAGGCAAGCATTTCAGGATGATCATCTGCTCATTATTAGCTTGTCCCATTATGGCTCCCGACAATCTATCACAGCAGCACCAGCTTGTCTCTGACCAGCATGGAGAAAACTGCTCCCATCTGTAAAGAAGGTTGTACGGCTCCCAGCAGGGGTTGGTTGGTCAGAGAGGTCTTTCCTCCACCCATGGGTCCTCTTTTTGGGCAAGTTAGTTGTGGCCCATTGGGCAGGAAGTGTATTTGGGTCCCCATCTTGGAGAATAAGTCTCTCCCCAACAGAGGGTAGGGAGAGTCTGGGATGACCATAAATATATGGGATACCCAGTCCATCCCTAGGTCCCCTTTACTTTGGGTAGTCCATGAATACATTTTCGTGCCAGTGGCTCTTTGGAACCAATGGCTCCATTTCAAAATGGGGCCATTGGCTTGGAGGAGGACTGAGTGTTGAGCCCCTGTGTCCATCAAGTGTTAAGTGGGTTTCCCCTCTACTTTTAAGGTTACCAACTGGGCTAGGGAGGGGGTCCACACCCCATTTACCCCCAATCACTGTCTTTTTCACCCAGGGCTAACACTCCCCATTTGGGGGTGTTTTTCCCCAAGGCCTGGGATTTCCTGCTCCCAGCTTCCATTTGTTGGGACACTCTCGGGCCCAGTGGCCCCTCTCCTTGCAATGTGTGCACTGGTTCTTTTCAAGTAATTTTTTTCTCTCTCTCTCTCTTTGATTGGAGTCTTCCTTCTCTGCTTTCCATAACTACTGTAGGCAAGATTCTCTGTAAATTTCTTTCCTGTCACCTTTCTTTGTTCATCACTCTTTCATCTTCTTTCTTTCTCTTTCTCTTTCTCCCTGTTATAGTAGACTTCCCTAGCAACCTAAGCTAAATCTTTTAATGACTTATCCTGTAGTATCTCTAGCCTCTGAACCTTTTTCCTGATATCTCCTAGCCTGGTCTATAAAGGCCACAGTGTGTACTGACAGAATGCCTCCATGAGCCATTCTAGAAAGGCTGTGGGCAACTCATCTGATCCCTGCTTAACCTCACATGCCTTGGTCAAGATTGGTGGGGCTTCATGTGGCCTCCTTGAGACCTGCCAAAGGAATCTGGAGGTAGGCTTATAGGTGCCCCTTACATTCTGTTGCGTTAAAGTCTCAATCAGATCTAGTCAGAAGAAAAACATGTCTGAAGGGACATTTTATTCTGGCTTCCTGCATTATCTTCTCTCACTCTACAGGACAGCAGGAGCGACCTCATGGCACCTCTCTCAATCACTCCTGACTGCCCCAAACATCATGGGCTCCTCAAGCCACCCAGACACTTGAAAGCAAACCGAAAGTTCAGACAAGTTTACAGGTTCAGGCTTTGACAAACAGCAGACACAAGACAAATAAACCATGGTACCTGCTCTCAGACCTCAGATCTACCCTCTGGTGCATTCTCACAGAAGGTCCATTCCTTCCCAGACAATGCACCGAATGTAAGACTCTAGAGAGCAGAGCCTTAGTTTACCAGAGACTCCCTGCGTGAACCACACTGCAAAATGCAAGAGGAATTTTTAATGTTCCAGAATGCTGGGGCCATCCAGCATTCCAAAAGGGAGAGAGAAGCAACCCTGTGCTGTGCGGCTTGTTCAGCTAACATTTATATAGTCTCTAGGAGTAGCAGTCATTAGGCACAATGTGATTAGCAGAACAACAACCTTTTAAACTGCTTGGTCCCCAGGGAATGAGGTGGCAAGGACCTTCCCTGTCTGTGTGTGGCCAAGGGTCCATTGTCCATGTGCTCTGGGCCCTCTCGCCAGCTGCAGGTCAGTTCCCACTCCCTGTAGTCTGAGGAATGTTAATTAGCTCCTGCCTTTTAGAGGGGAGGATGCCTAAGCGTTTATGACCTTTCTTTTCCAGGAGGGGAGGGGTTTGGTGTAATTTCCCTCTTCACTTTGCCATGCTTTGTTGGGCCGACACCTCTCATCAGGCACCAGGCCTGAGGGACTAAGTGGATCCAGACTAGGCTGCTGTTCTTCTCCATGGGCCCCAGCACAAGCAGTGCTTTCTGGCAAGTAAAGTGTTGGCTTTTCAGAGCAGCGTTCAGCTCTTGGAGAACCTCGTGTTTTGGAGAACCACAGCCTACATTTCTGCCCTGGCCATGAAAGTGGAAAGCCTCTATTCTAGCTGGTCCCAAGCAGCAGTAGCTTCAAATCTGTGTGCATGTGGGGGTGGGGGTTTTGCCTCTCTACCCAGTAACTTGTCTCAGATAGTTTGGTTCTACGCCCAAACTATGTAAGGTGCAGTAAAATGTAGTACAACCAATTTAAGTTCATCCTTGACTAACTTACAAATAAATGAGACTCAGACAATGCTTATTTTCCTTGGCTTAGACACTTATGGTTGAGGCCAGGGTGGTGAGGGGTAACTTCTAATCTATTCTTCCAACTGCTGGCCTAGCTACCTCCCCAGCAGTGTACCTGGGATTCTTGCTGAGTCTCCTGGCCATGTACTTATTGTTTGTCTCCCTTCAGGGAGGCTTCCAATTCCTTCTGGTCATTCCTCCTCTTCCTTTTCTCCTCTAACCTGGTCACTCCTAAATCACCTACAATAGTTTTAAATCAAGGTACAAGGCTTGCACACCAAAAGCTTGTAAACGTGAGAAATAGTTTAAGTCTAAAGCTTTGTCTATAGAATTTAGCATTACAGTACAAAGCAGCCGACCAAACCTCAAAAATTTCTTTCTTTCCTAAATAAAAAACTTTTTCTCTTATAATTGTTCCGCGTACCTCCCGTGTCCCCTCCGCCCGTGGAAGAGAAACACGAGAGGCAGAATTCGGGTATCACCACAGCGAGGGTTTAATCTGTATCAGCGGATGTGAAAGACCGCGGAAAGGGCAAAGACAGGAAGAGGCACAGCTTAAATATACCCTAGAGTGAAGAGTTCACTTCTGATTGGCTGTTCACTCATTACCCATAATATGCCCCGGGATGGGCAATGACTTTTGGCGCACTTTTGCCTCTTTGCACCTGCGCAGTTAATTGTTTACTAGTGGAGAGGACACGATGTCCGTGCCATCTTGGAATGGCGGATATATCACCGCTAACCACAGCTTCCTACATATAATAATAAACAATATACCCTATGAACAGTTATGAAAATTATTAAATAAAAGTTACATTTAAGGATCCATATTTGGCAACTCAGGAGACAGTATTCTATTATTTATCCTATACTGGTGAGTTCAAACTTCGGTATCTAAATCAATTTCTATCCTAATTTGTATTATGCTCCTAAATTACAGGTCAGAGGGGACAAGGTTAGGAATCAAGAAAGCATGGCCTTGAGTCTTGGCCAAATTGGAGTTCAGAGCAGCCCAGATGAGACATAGTAAGTAATAACTGGAGTTATCAATAGAAAATAGATTTTAATAGCATAGATTTTAATAGCTCGGGTGCTGATTAAGTCTTATTGTAAATAATAAACGTGTGTTTTTTATCTAGGAAGTCAATGATCAAAGGCAGGGTAGAAACACTAGATTGAGATTACAAATTTCTACAACTTATTTGTGTGTTTTGCCTAAGGGTTTCTGTCAATCAAACTACTCAAAGCCAAATCTACCTGAAAATCACCCGTTGGAGGAGGATACCTGAATGAGTTACATCTCGCTTAAACCCATACAAGGATACTGGGCATCACATCTGAACTATCTGAAAATTTACAGAAAAAATTGAATGGCATTCTGTAACACAGCATAACAGAATAGCATTGGTTTTACTAAATTCCCATCACTATTCTGTTCTGGCCAGGAAACAGCCCAACTCAGGTGACCAGGGCATTGTGCTGACTTTATTTTTTTTAATTTTTATTTTAACACTCCAGATTTTATTCCCCTCCTAGTCACTCTCCGACTTTTTCACATCCTATACCTCCCTCCCCACCTCCCCGTCTCCACAAGGATGTCTCCACTCCCCATCCCACCAGACCTCTAAACTCCTTGGGGCCTTCAGACTCTTAAGGTTTAGGTGCATCTTCTCTGACTGAACCCAGACCAGGAAGTCCTCTGCTGTATATGTGTTGGGGGCCTCATATCAGCTGGTGTATGCTGCCTGGTTGGTGGTCCAGTGTCTGAGAGATCTCCAGGGTCAAGGTTAATTGAGCATGCTCATCCTCCTATAGGGTCACCCTCCTCCTAAGCTTCTTCTGACTTTTCCCTAATTCAACCATAAGGGTCAGCAGCTTCTGTTCATTGATTGGGTGCAAATACCTGCATCTAACTCTTTCAGTTGCTTGTTGGGTCTTTTGGAGGACAGTCATGATAGGTCCCTTTTTGTGAGCACTCCATAGCCTCAGTAATAGTCAGGTCTTGAGACCTCCCCTTGACCTGGATCCCACTTTGGGTTTGTCACTTGGACTTCCTTTTCCTCAGGCTCCTCTCTATTTCCATCCCTGCAGGTCTTTCAGACAGGAACAATTATGGGTCAGAATTTTGACTGTGGGATGGCAACACCATTAGTCACTTGATGCCCAGTCTTTTTGCTGGAGGTAGGCTCTATAAGTTCCCTCTCCCTACTGTAGGGCATTTCATCTAAGGTACCTCTCTTTGAGTCCTGAGAGTCCCTCACTACCAAGGTCTTTGGTACATTTCAGAGGGTCCCCCCAACCTCCTACCTAGTGAAGTTGCCTGTTTCCATTCTTTCTGCTGGCCCTCAGGGCTTCAGTGCTTTTTCCTCCACCAATTACCATATCATGTTCTCCTCTTAGTTTAAATGTAGATCATACTATTATCTCTCATGAGAATTACTTGTAAGACCATTGTTTAGGTATTAAATAACATTATTTAAATCTATCTAACATTCACTCAAAAATTGAGCTTAAAGTTCAGAATTCTCATGAACCTCTCCCCCACATTTAAGCCCTTTTGACCAGGCACATATAACACCTGAGCAATGCATTTTTTTTTTAAAAAAAATAGTGAACCTGTCATGATAGTTTTGTTTGTCACCATTTAATTTTTAGAACACTTTCTCTAAAGGCAAACATAGTTTATATTCCTATAATTTCAATCCAGGAATAGATGTGATTCTTTGAAGCCTGGATGCTGTGACATTGTAATCATTGAACGTTTGGTTTTTCACTCTGTCTGTTTTAACTGATAAAACTTTTGCCACCAACTTTGTTCTCCAGATATCAAAAGCTTACACTATGCATTTTGAGAATTATTTTGACTTCTGTTACATTTATTTTTATTTATTTCTTCTTCACACTGATATTTCCCTTTAATTCATCCTTAATTTGTTGAATATTTGTCAGTTTTTCTTAGCCACATTAACTTCTTGGTATAAAGGATCATAAGAGTGCATTAGAGATGCTAATAACACTTAATCTTATCTGAACCTACTTAGTTGCACTTTGCTTATCATTGTTTTAGGGAAAAAGATAAAAATTTACCTAGAGAGACAGCATATTGGATGACAAAATTTATGTTAAAATGTACACACTAACAGAAAGTATAAAATTCAAAATGCTCATTGTAAAATAAATAGATTTGCATTGAAAAAAATCAGAAAACAACATACTGCATATCCAGGGGAAAATATCTGGACATATGTCTATATTATGCACACCATGCTTACTTACTGAAGCTTTCTCTAACAAGTACATGTGGACACAGTGATTATATGTTAACCTGCATAATTAAGAAAGTGATTTGCTTAACAAGTAATTTATAACAAAATGCCTAACCCATAATCATATGAACAGGCCATATGTTTTTAAATATGACCCAGATATTTGCATAGTGTTTATGTACAATAAATTAAGGCAAATGAAAAATCTGCTGACAAGAAATAAGTAGCAATAAGGGTAAAGCAATGCATTAAATCCTTCATTCTGGATCATTTAGGTAATGTTGCATTCATTTTAGATTCATGAGTAAAAGCCCTTACAGATCGGCCATGCATACCATAAATCTTCAGTTATCCATTATTAGGTGGCATTTTGCTGTTTGCAGTTGAACATGTTTACTTTGTGCATAATTAACTGGGTAATAGCTGTCTATGTTTTCCACAGAATTTACACTCAGACTCTTAAATAAACAAATGAGTCCAGAAAGTAGGATGATTCTATCAAGTTCATTACAATCATCAATTTCAAATAAAGGTTTACAAGAATGGTTTTAATTGTGACTGTGGCTGCATTAACATTTTTGACAACATATGGGTATGTCAAAGTTTAATTATTAAGCTCCTAAAATGTTGAAGGACTCTAGAACTAGAATGGTAAAGGCAGAAAGAAGAATGTACCTAAGACTAGCCAGAAGAGAAATTTCTATAAAAATAATAAGTGTAGAACCAGCTTGGATGGGCAAATGGTCACTATGCAACATAAAACAATGGATTAAATACGTATCCCTGCAGTTCTTTTGTTGGTGTACAATTGGGACAGCCACTCCATAGCCCAGTGAATGTGGCATCCTTGAAAACAGGTTGCCATGTAAACCAAGATTTACATCAGTCACCATTATTTTTAGCAGAAAGATAAACTTAGAAGGGAAAGACACTGGAGAGATGAAGCCAGGGAGCAATCTGTGGTACTAAGCACCAGAGAGTGAGGAAGTTAAAAGAAACAAAAGACAACAGAGGGGAACTTGGGTCTAATGAGTGCTGACATTGACTGACCATTGCTTTAAAGCTTAATGATAAATGTGGGCTATATTTCTTAAGCACTATTTTATTGTTTCTAGTTAATGATTGCATAAGATATTTATTTAAAAGTATTTTACTTTTCTTTAATAAACAGCAATTTAGAAGAAATTACAATAAAATAAGCAGAATGGATTTCTTAAAACAAATACAATAAAGTTTCACTCATAAAGTTAAATGTTAAACTTGTGATTACAAGAACGAAATTTATCTTAAATCATTGTCTGGAAAAAACTTTTACATGAAGATGTCCACTCAGAATAAAGCCTTTAATAGTGTATAAATATAATGTCATATTTACAAATCTATGATGTCAGAAATAGACATAAGCAAAGGTACATTTCTATTGTTTACTTCTGTTTCAAATATCTTTTCACATTTATAAAAATGTTAATTGCCTTTTACTCATTGGTATCAATATTTTCTTAACTCTTATTCTGTTTAAAATTAAACAATTTTATATAGCAGTAATTTCTTGATACATTTTAGATGATTAAGTCTCATCATGTTATAAGCCTTTCTTGTTTATTTCTTAATAGGTTCTTCTTCACATTTAGAAGTTTTTCTCTTATGTCTCATTTTGTCTGTGAAAAATCAAACAAGTATGTTAATAACATATTATGTTGTTGCTGGACTAATTATATTCTTCAAAAGGATAATTGGGCTGGATAAATAAAAATAAAAATAATTCACAACAGCATAATACCATCATGACCTATGGTTAAAATAATTATTAAACAAAATGCAAAGCTGATAGATTTAAAAAATTATGTTTCCTTAGACTAAAATTAGTAGTATGGGTGTAAACAAAGACTTAGGTGAATAATATAAAAATAAATGTTGATGAGATAAAATATTTGCAAAAAAAATCACAAAATGCCTCAGTACAAAACAAATAAATGATTCTTTATAATAAATTAAAAAATGAAATTTACCACAATAGTTTATTATTCCATTGAAGATTAAACTTGATTTATGGTGTATGATTTAGTAAATACTTTACAATGAAAAATAAGGGCATGCTGAATAAGTAAAGGAGTATTCTACTCAGGATGTGACTCAAAGTGACATGTCATGATTGATGGTGGTTACTGACATTCTATATTTTAACCTAGTTTGAGGTTCAGTGATATTTGGTTTAAATAACTCATTTAGCTGTCATATAATTTTAGCATTCTTTGCTTACTGAAATATTTCCTGAATTATGCTTAATTATCACATTTAATATTCTTTCTCAAAAAAGTAAAGACTATAACATATACCTGAGGAACTACAGATATAAACAAAGTCTGTAGACTAAACATTCTATATCATTGAGATGCCTACCAAGAGACTATTTTCTGATTATCTGCTAAAAGAAAATGATCAACTTGAAGTTCGGTTTTGAGCTGGAAAAGATATTTTAATTAATATAAAAGAGTATATAACCAAAAGTATATAATAATTTAGGAAACTATAATAAGAAGCTTACACAGTTCATAGTAATATAAAAATTTTAGTAAAACAGAGTAAAGTCCAAGTCAATGAATAAAACCTATATACGTATGCAATTTTAAAACTTAACAAATTTTTCAGTATGAAATTTCTCAGTGGAATTTGGCACAAATATATCTGGGGGAAAGTAGTGCCAGGGTTCCCCCTCCCTGTATGTGTATGTGCAATCTTGTCAGCCATATTACTCAATCATGTATGAGTTGTAGCAATAGATAATTGTTACCCATTAAGACTGCTAAACAGTAAGGGACTCAGAGACCATAATTCTTGTTGGAGTCTGATAACATGATCAAAATGTGTCTGACAAACACTGAAATTCAGACTCCAAGGCACAAAGTAGATATTTGTAGGAACCAAATGTAATGTGAGATATTCAGGTCTCAGTTTGAACTTAGAATTCAGGTCTTGGTTTAAACTTAGAATTCACTGCCCTAGGACCCATTCCAGGAAGAGTACACTCCTTAGTCGGAGGACACTTGCTGGATTAACATTCAGAAGAGGAAGACAGAGGCTGATTAACATTCCTCAGACCACAGGAGAGAGAACTCTCCTGCAGGTGGGGAATGCCCAGAGCATGAAGACACATTCCAGGAGAGGGCCCCAAGATGAGAGGGGGTCAGGAAACTGATCCCTTAATGTAATAAACCTGGGCAAACAGAAGACACTCATTGTCAGAAAAGTAATGTGAGAATCTGAGTCATCTGTAGACTGGACCCAAAAAGGTCAGCCTTTGTGGTTGCCCTCATGAGCTCTGTATAAAAGCTACCCCAAGCACTGGCTTGGGGTTCTTCTTGTCTGCATATAGGGGAACCCCAGTATACTGGCTAACATCTTTTCATCAGTAAACCTCATGTTATTGCAGCGAATCCCATCTGTGAGTGTCTCTGGGGTAGCGCATTTTCTGGTTTTGGACTTTAGAGTCCAACATATTCAGCAAAAATCACATTTCATATATATATGAATACACACACACACACACACACACACACACACAATGTTTAATGTTTAGTCACACAAGACTTTTTAACAGTGAAGAGTAGGTGACCACTTGGAATCTTATTTCCAAAAGTCAATCAAACCTCAGCCTCCTAAATGTGACTTTGAAAGAGTAGGAAGCCATCTACATCTTTATGAATTGGATTATTTATCATTGTTAATTGTTTGAGTTTATAAGTTATTCATTTATTCTGCATAGCAATCTCCTGTGCTCTCCATTTGGGAGACTATCTCTTTTGTTAATTCTTTTGCTTTGTTTTTTAGAATAAGCTTTTCACCTTGATGCAATAACATTTGTCAATTATTGTTAGTTTGCAAGCAAATCCTTTGCAGACACTAAACCATATGAAGATATTATGCAAAGTAAAAAAAGCTCAAAAAGACAAGTACCTGCAAACCATATGTTTTTATATATGAAATTAAAACAGGAAAACAATCAGAATACAGTAATGGCATCTGAGGAGTGAAGATAACCATATGTAGTAAGGAAAGAAAGGGGTTGCAATGAAGTACCTAATGTACATGCATAAAACACAATGAAATCAACTTATTTTTACAATCAATATATGTGGGTAGTATAGCTGGAAACACAGAAAGTTCCTCGAGGCAGGAAGTTAGGTGGGACAGCTGCAGCTACAGCAACTCACTAAAGGCCTTCTCTGCAATTCCCCATGGCAGGCCCCAGAAGACATGCAGAGTCCATGGGTTTAAGAGATTTATTTTCATGACAGATGGTAGTTCAGTCTGGATGTGCACCCCTCTGAAACTCAGGGCAGACCTGAGTTAAATAGGAAAGGAGAAAGGGGGGATGGTCTGGGGAAGAATGTTTAATTGGCTATGCCCTCTGGCCTTCAGATATCTCATTAGTATGTAAATCTCTTGAGGCTGAGGCATGTGGTCATGTCCTCTACCTGTGTCCTTTGAGAGGGACTGCATCCTATGTGATTCAACAGCACAGGTTAATGGAGTTCCATGCCATGTGTTAGGAGCCTGGATTCTGGGAGCATGGTGGAATGAATGTTCATCCCTTGGAGGGTCTCTGGGTTGCTTCCAGCCACTGTTTCTACCAAAAACCAAGACCCCTTTCACGGCCCTACAAATATACACTAATAAATAGTAACTATATTTGAATACAAATAAATACATAATTGATAGGTAGATATAATCATAGATAAATAGCAGTAAACACAGTATCTTAACTCTCTCCTCAGTTGTAAGTTAAATTTTAGAATTGTTTACAATTTATATGACACATTTTTATATTTTCTTTTTATTTATTTGTTTACGTTTTGTGAAACAGCTAAATTCAAAGCCTCATTAATGCTGAAAGATCACTCTCACTCTACCACTTAGCTAGATACTTAGTACTTGGTAATCATTTCATTTTCAAACATATTTACTAACTTATAAGACTTCAGCCAGGCAGTGGTATCACATGCCTTTAATCCCAGCACTTGGGAGGCAGAGGCAGGCAGCTTTCTGAGTTCGAGGCCAGCCTGGTCTACCGAGTGAGTTCCAGGACAGCCAATGCTATACAGAGAAACCCTGTCTCGAAAAAACAAAAATAAATAAATAAATAAATAAATAAATAATAAAAGACTTCCATTGATTATGATCTGAGTCATTATTTTTTTTTTTTATCACAGAAGAAGGGGCTGAAGAGATCTTCAGTGATCAAGAAAGCTTGCTCTTTTTCTCCTTCCTTCCTTCCTTCCTTCCTTCCTTCCTTCCTTCCTTCCTTCCTTCCTTTTTCTTTCTCTCTTTCTTTCTCTCTTTCTTTCTTTCTTTCTTTCTTTCTTTCTTTCTTTCTTTCTTTCTTTCTTTCTTTCTTCTCTCTCTCCACTATTGGGCATTTCATCTAAAGTTCCTCCCTTTGAATCCTGAGAATCTCTTACTTCCCAGGTCTCTAGTGCATTCTGGATGGTCTCCCCCAACCTCCTATCTCCTGAGGTTGCCTGTGTCCATTCTTTCTGCTCGCCCCCAGGATATAAAGACATCAAGGAATAGATGGAAATAAATTGGAAAAGATGTAATAAAGGTATCACTATATGCAGATGATATGGTAGTATACATCAATGACCTTAAAAATTCTACCAAAGAACTTCTCTAGCTAATAAACAATTTTAACAAAATAGCCGAATATAAAATTAAATAGTAGCCTTCTTTTATACAAATGATAAACAGGCTGAGAAAGAAATTAAGAAAACAACACCCTTCACAATAGCCACAAATAATATAAAGTATCTTAAGGTAACTCTAACCAAACATGTGAAAGACTGTATGACAATAACTTCAAGTCTCTCAAGAAAGAAATTGAAGAAGTTCTCAGAAAATGGAGAGATCTTCCATGCTTATGGATTGGTAGAACTAATATAGTAAAAATGTCCATCCTACCAAAGGCAATCTACAGATTCAATGAAATCCCCATCAAAATTGCAACACAATTCTTCAAAAACATGGAAAGAGCTAATCACTAAAAAACCAAACAACCCAATCAAAAAAATGGGCTAGAGAACTAAACCAAGAGTTCACAACAGAGGAATCTCAAATTGCTAAGATGCATCTAAAAAATGTTCAAAGTCCTTGGTGATAAGAGAAATACAAATTAAAATGACACTAAGATTCCATCATACACCAATCAGAATGGCTAAGATCAAAACCTCAGGTGACAACACATGTTGATGAGGATGCAGTGAAAGAGAAAAACTCCTCCATTGCTGGTAGGATTGTAAACCAGTACAACCACTCTGGAAATCAATTTAGACATTCCTCAGAGAACTATAAATAGATCTACCTGAAGACCCAGCAACACCACTCTTGGGAATATACCCAAAAGAGACCCACCATGCCACAGGGGCATGTGGTCCACTGTGTTCATAGCGGCCTTATTTGTGATAGCCAGAAGCTGGAATCAACCCAGATGTCCTTCAACAGAAGAATCGATACAGAAAATGTGGTTTATTTACACAATGGAATACTACTCAACTATTAAGAACAAAGACATCCTGAGTTTTGCAGGCAAATGGGTGGAACTAGAAAAATTATCCTGAGTGATTTAACTCAGATCCAAAAGGACATGCATGGTATGTACTCACTAATAAGTGGATATTAGCGAACAGAGAGAGAGAGAGAGAGAGAGAGAGAGAGAGAGAGAGAGAGAGAGAGAGAGAATACCCAAGATGCAGTCCACAGAACTCCAAAGGGTCAATAAGCTGAAGGGCCCAAGTGAAGACACCTCAGAGCCACTGGGGAGGGAGAAAAAAGCAATCACAAGTGGGGAGGGAGGGACAAACCTGGGAGAGAAAGTGGACATGGGTGGTGGGGACAGGGGAAGCTGATCTGGTACTGAGTGAGGGAAAAGGACTAAAAGCTTGCTCTTGATGATGATTTGAGGTTATTTCCAGCACTGATATGGTGGCTCACAGGTATCAATAACCCCAGTTCCTGGGGATCTAGTGACTTTTTGCTTCAGTAGGCAACAGGTATATGTTGTACAAGTATATATGGAAAAAATATTCATGTATAAAGAAGAAAATAAAATATAAAAATCAGAAGAGAATATAGAGAAATTTCTTTACCCAATTTTCCTTTTGTTTTTAGTTTTCAATCCTCTACAACATTGTTGCAAAATTCTAGTAGCCTTCCTATATACAAATACAAATATATACTGAGAGCAGAATCAGGGATATGGTATCTTTCATAATAGGCTCAAAATCTTGGAATAAGTCTAACCAAGCAAATGAAAAGCTTATACAATAAAAAGTTAAAGACACTGAAGAAAGAAATTGAAGATAACTTCAGGAAATGTAATGGTCACCTATGTTCATGGATTGGCAAATATGCTATGAAAATGATCATCCTATCAAAATCATTCTATGGATTTAATGCAATTAAATTTCCATTTAAATTCCAGCACAATACTTCATAAATATAAAAATATTAAACTTCATATGAAAATATATAACTGTATTCATATCCATCATATGTAATTATCCATATATGTAATTGATTTTTAAAGACTCATATCAGATGATACTTTTAAAAGACTGCAGAGATATTACTATCAATATACTTGTTGAGAACCACTGTACCCCACGCTTGGGGGCCCAAGTGTTGCGGCCCAAGCTTCCCCACATTTGTGGGCCAAAATGTCGGGACCACTCTATAAATGTTGGAACCCACACTGCCAAAAGCCTTGGGAGCTAAATTGTTAGAGGTCACACTGCAACAAGTTGCTCCCATCCATGGGTTGGGGTTTAGCAAAAGAGAGAGTGAGGACAGACACAAAGAATGGAGACCAGACAGAGTGTGATTCAATCCCATTTTTCAGTCTCTCTTCTTCTCTCCAAGTTCCTAATTCCTAGTACCAAGTCTCAGGTCCTGGGCTTCAGCACCAAGTCTTAAGTCCTTATCCTAGTTCTAAATTGCTAGTCTCTTTCCCAGTTCCAAGTTACTTCTTCCAAGTGTCTAGTCCAAGTGTCAAATGTCTAATCTTAGTTGCCTGTCTTGAGTCTCAAGTGCCTACTTCAAGTGTCTGTCTTCTGTTTGCCTCTTGCCTTTTATATGTCTCACTTCTAAGTCATGCCCTTAAGTCTTATCTCTAAATCACACCTTTAAGTCACACCTTTAAGTCTTGGCTCTAAATCACACCTTTAAGTCTCACACACCTAAGGGAAAATCTTGGGTAACTAAAACAAGATGTTATCAGAGTGTGCTCAGCTGTTGTAGGCTATTGTAAAAAAAGTCTCTTGTCAGGGTATATGGCTCAAGATGGCTGCAAGAATAATAGCCACCTTCTGTCAGCTCCCACAGGTCCTCCTTTTTAATTTTTTTTTTAAAGGAAGGCTGGGAAAACATATGGAAACCGTGCCTGCCTTAGGTTGGAACAAAGGACCCCAGCTTCCCTTTCTTGTCTTTGGATACTCAACAGCCATTGGTTGAGCTCCTGTCTTAGGATGGTGAGGCCTCCCTTTTTAGGGCAAGGGTCTTGAAGTGTTCTCTTACCTGTCATTGACTATCCGGTTTAGCGCGTAAGTTAGGGGTTAATCCTCCTTAGTCTTGATGACAGAGGTTTTACAATCACATGATGACAGAGGTTTTACAATCATGTGATCATATGCTTGCTTGTTTCTCCAGATTGTAATGTCACATAAACGAAACCACTATATGTATCTACACATACATGTATATATTTTTGATTGCCAAATTCATTTCAATGAGTAACATCCATTACCATGGACCTCAACAGGATGCATAATCCCTTCTTCACTTTTTCGTAATCCCTTTTCTGGGGAAAATTCAGAGTTTACCATTTGAACCATGATTACTTCAGTAGGGCTGCACATAATCAATCCCAACTGAGATAACAGATCTCTGCCCCAGAGATTAATGGGGAGGCCTGGAATGACATAGGGTTGTATATTCCCTGTATTGCCATCTTTATCTTTCCACATCAGCACATTAGAGCTGTGTTGTGGATTTTGACTTTGGCCAATACCCTTTAAATTGGTTAAGGTTGGGGTCAGAGGCCAGGTGGCAGGCCAATCACTTTGTTTTAGGATAGTCAAATCAGCTCTTGTGTCAACCAAGCCTTGAAATGCCTTTCCATCCAGCCATAGTGTCATCATAAGCTTTTGTTTAACTATAGGCTGTACCCAGTAAGCATCAGAGGAACCGAAGCCTTCATCCCCTCTTTTAGGATTGTTATATTTGTGATTAGTAGGGTACAATGGAAGTAAACATAGTTGAGCTATTCTCCTTCCTGTAGAAATGGTGACTATATTCTGAATTGCCTTAATCTCACCTTGATAATCATTGTCTATAACTCCAGGAAAAATTTGTAGTCCCTGCATAGTAGTACTGCTTCTTCCCACTATCAGGCCAAACACATTTGGATACAGGGGTCCAAACACTCCAGTGGGTAAGGACTTAGGTCCCATTTCTGGGGTTAATACTATGTGGCTGGCAGAACTGAGGTCCAGTCCTGTGCTTCCTGGTGTTGCTCATATAAGTTCTGAAAGGGATTGTTGTTTACTGGTATAAAACTGACTGCTCCATAAGCCTGTTTTGGCTTGTGTTGGTTCGGGGCCTGGAGCTGGCCCCTGTTCCAGTTTCCCTGATTATGGGAAAGGGTGTTTCCTTGTGTGTCTCTTTTGGACCTACATTCACTAGCCCAATGCCTTCCACGTTTGCAAATTGGGCAGAGCCCAGGCTGTTTTCTGGGCTGTCTCTGGGTTAGCACATTTTCTGCCTTGCAATCTCTTGCAAAGCGTCTAGGCTTGCCATATTTAAAACAAGCCTTTTTGTCTCTAGTAGCCAAAAAAAATCTCTTACTGATTGTCCTTGTATGGCAGCTGCCATAGCTAAGCCCTGTTGGTTTGAGGGCCCTATGTCAGAACAGAGTCTGATATATCCCGTAAGGTTTGTCTTTTTCCTGTAGAGTCTAATGGCTGCTTGACAGGCAGGATTGGCATTTTCATATACAAGTTGCTTCAAATAATCTACACCTGTCTCTGCATTACCAAAAATCTTCCCTGCTATTGCCATTAATTGATGAACAAAATCAGAAAATCATTCATCAGGTCCTTGTCTGATTGCTGTTAAGGACGCACCAGGGTTCCCCTTTTGCCAAGAATATCCGCCAAGCCTTCATGGCTGCATTTTGAATTTGAGCAAATAAGCCTGGGTCATATTGCATCTGATTATCACTAGAAGCAAATTGTCCTTCTCCTACTAAAGCATCAAAGGACCAACCATTGTCTGCCTGAATGTTTCTCCTAGCTGTCTCTTTACAATTCTCATGATACTCTGATTTCCAAATAAGATAGTCACCACCACTAAGAACTGCTCTCACTAACATATTTCAATCACTAGGAATCAACCAATCCTCTGTGACAGACTCTAAAATTGCAAGAGTAAAGTGAGCAGTGGCACCGTATTGTGATACTGCATTTTTTAATTCCTTAATAATTTGAAAATTAAACCCTGTTTGTAGTCTCCAAGCAACCCCTTGATCGTTTCTGGTCTCTGATACAGGGAGTTGTATAAACTCGACTGATGTGTTTAGGAAATACACAACAGTTTGCCAGGCTCTAACCTAACCTTTGTATTTCATTATATTTGTAGATGTATAAAAGGCACCCTCCCACAAATATAACAGCATTGTCATCATGAAAGTCAAGAAGCTGAGGTCTGAGAAAATCTACACAAAAATCCTTAGTTATCCTTCAGGGTATTTCTCTTCCCACCTTACTAGCTCATTTCTCACAGTTCAATTCAATATACAAGTGCTTTTTAAATGTTTTTTTACTTTTCATTTCCTTATAAAAGCACCTTAACCTTATCAAATTTATAGAAAATAGTCATATATTTTCCCTATTTATGTATCTTATAAAATTTATTACATGGGCCTAGCCAAAATAAACACTAAAATAAAATGTAGAAATAAAAAAATCCAATTATATCAAAAGAACAAACAAAAAGCCCTTAAGAGGGCAAAAATGAAATGTGCCTCTTATATAAGAAAGTATTTACAGGGATTTTCAGATAAATATATTTCTTATTGCTGGTTTTATATGGTGTAATTTTTATCTGCCTGACAGATAGCTAGTTAAATGTCAGCAGAATTGGAGAATAGTGGGCTCACCCCTTCCCAATGATCTATAGGTTGAAAAACCAAGGACTAGGAATCTAATTACTGGACAAAAGCATGATCTTATATAATATCTACATCAGAGAGGACATGTGACACCCTCAACCACCCAGAAATTACCTAAAGCTGGTTTGAGAAATATTGTAAGATTACTGGACAACAGGTTGCTTTCTGATTAGTAATAAGGACATACCATGGACCCTTTCTTTAAGAGTCAATCCAATAGGTCTATCAATCATCCACTCAGGACCAAGTCCCTCAGAAGAAAATGCCTCTTCTGGTAACTTTAAAAATAATATGAACTACTCAAAATATAGATTAGTGCAACAATCCCCTTGGCCCTTGTTTGTCCCTACTTCCTGAAACTGTTTAACTCTATAAAGTCCTCTAACTGTACTTTGTCTGTTTTGTCTGAATTCTTCAGATAAAGATTGTAAGGGCCTAGGAGCCAACAGAAATCCAAATCATGACCCAAGTAGCAAACCCAATTTTAATGATCTTTGAATAGATTTCCTATAAAAAATATTTGGCTTGAAAGTACATGATGTATATCTAAGTTTGTTGACATAAAGAGATGCTTAAAAGGCAGAATTTCATAGTAGACAAATTTGAGTTTATTTATAACTAGCATTATTTCATTTATAGTTATACAGCTAGACACATATACTTAGGTGCTTAAATAATCTATAAAGTAATAATGAATATTCTCTGATATTTACTATTATACTTTATTGTTTCTGCTTATGCTTTTTCTGATATTTCTTATAAACATGTACTAATTTTGTAAAGAAAATGAAAAAGCAAAATTATATAGAATAATATACCTATCACTTTTAATGATTTTGTTATCATTTCCTCTAGACATACTTTTCCTCTAACTTGGAAAAAATACAAGATAGAACATTATGTTTAAACATCAATTAAATAATTATACTTGAAAAAAATTTGTAATCTATAATTTACAGTGTGTTATTCTATGAGGTCTAATAATACTACAATTACATTCTACAATACTGATATTATAAATATTATATTACATATGTATAATTATATATTATAACCTTTCTAATTCTGCATCCCTTTAATACAGTTCCTCATGTTGTGGTGACTCCCAACTGTGGGTCTGCGTTCCACCTTGCCGCTGGGGTGTATGAATTCAACTGTGGCAGACAAAACACAGGACATGGGTGTTAATCTACATTCCATCTTTGCAGCAATGGGGTGCCAGGCTTGAGGAACTCCCACACTCCCAACTCAGGGCAGGCAGAATTCAGCCTAAGATGGAGACCCCAGCCCTTGTCTTAATTTTACTGATAAAAGGGCTGTATTTTTTTTCTGTTCTTAAAACTGTTTCTTGATTTACTTTGGCTTTGTGTTCCTCAAAGTTGCTCAGTAGCTTAATTAGATATTCATTTTGACATTCTGGTCCCAGAAGAAATAACATTAACTCCATACTTATCCATCTGGTTATCAGTTATAGCTTGTGAATTGCTGCTTGTAATTTTCCAGGGACATGTGGGCACCCTTCCAGTTAGGCTATTAAAATCCCGTACACTCTAACAACATGCTAATTAATATCCTTTGACATTTGATGCACAGCAAAACAGTGCAATGCAGAGAACATTTCACTGCTTCAATACTGAAATGCAGAAATGTTAGATTAAAAGTTAAGCCAGCAATTCTTTATATACCTACATTTTCTGAGGAACCAAAACCTTTTATCTTCAATTTTATGAAAATGTTTAATTCACACATCATCCTAAATTTAATACCCATCATCTGAAAAATTTGCACTGTGAAGAAGTATCTTTTCATCCATATTCAGAGAAGGATGTTTCCTAGCAACCTCATACAATCAGAACCAATCCTTGCCTAAATTATGATTCGAAGTGCTGTTGGAATAATCATTTGCATGAGAAAGATCCCAATGTCTGTTCTGATTAGGAGTAACAGCTCTTTCCTAATATTGGTCAGCTGTGGCCCAATACCAGGCAGCTGTTTAGAGACATCTTTGTTGTTATGAAATTTTACATGAGGAAGGCAAACATTATGTGTCCATAAAGGGCATTGGGGCCACTGAAATTTGAAATTAACCCAGAAGAATAGAATCAGAACTTCATTGCCTGCTGCATTAAAGTGTTTTGGTTCCTTTCATTTTTTCTTAATTTCCTAATTCATTTTAATATCCTTTCACTTTGTGAACATCCGCTGGTGGTTACAATAAGGATGGCACATTAGATAATGATTTTATAGAGAATGGTTATCATTTTGTTTAATTTAGGCCATTTGCATATGTATATGGATTTGCATGTAATTTTTCTTATTAAATTACTACTTTTGACCCTGTACATGGATTTAAAATTTTTTTTCTCAAATTCATTTAGGCTCTGTTGACATTTTTACATAGCAACAATATCGACTCAAAGAGCTCTGATTTATTAATTTTTATTTTAGGAAAAGTAAGTTTTCTACAATAAAAATAAATATAAAACCTCAGCTAATTAGTTCATCTATTATTGATTTTTTTCCCTATTTTGCAATTTATTGAAACTGCTGACAGGTTTTTGTCATTGTACTCCAGGTCATTCATTAAAGTACAAAGGAAGACATTTGCTATTGTTTGGGTCATGCAAAGTGCACTTGAGACAATAGAAATCACAAAAGCTATTACAATCAAATGACACATGACTCTTTTTTACTATTGGAACTTTACAGACAGAAGGTTGGAAGGGATGTCCAAAGGAACTCTGGGACTCAAATGTGAAAATTCTACATGACTCTGCATTTATTACAGTGTTTACTACATTTTGAGTACATTTGTAGAACAAATTACGTGAGAATTTATTTTAGGATATGAACAAGTTAGACAATAGGCAGATGAACATCAAAACACATTAGGCTGTACTAAAAGTAGTTTTTGGAATGTATTAAATAATCTATTTCAACAAATCCAATATTCAGAATACCAGAAGGAAGATGCTAGCTTGTGGGAAGCAATATCAAATCTCAGATCTTCCCAGAGAGCATGGAATTAATGCACACAGCCCAAAATTATGTTGAACATTTTAAACAGAATATATTAAATGAGAAATTTTAAAAGAAGTCATTTTAGCAAGTGGACAAATTCAATATTTTTAAAAACATATAGTTGTCATTTTTGCTCTTACTAATTTCAATATAAGCAACATAACAATTCTTTAAATCCTTAAAATACCATTATAGTTTATGTACTCTGAGAATAAAATTAGAGAAAAAAATCTCTTTCCAACTCAGAAAACATTTCACAAAGATAAAAGAGAAAAAAACAAATTTATTATTCAATCTTTCTTATAGTAGAATTCAATGTACATTTCACAAAGACAAAGCAAATATTTTTGTTTTTTATGTAGCAAAGTAGCTACAATATATAATATATTGATCTTCAAGATAAACAACAAATGGTCTTAAAGTATGAGAGCTTGCCAAAACTATGTCATGAACATTCAACTTAACACCACTGTGTTATTGGGTTAGAGATCACCTATGAAACCTAGCCAGCATGATTAAAAAAGAAACCTTTTTCATATCTTTTAGACAAAGATAGTTTTGCAACCACCATAGTTAGATTTCTTCTTACAAAATGGTACCCGAGGGCCACTCCTCCTTGATGACATTTCAGAAGCCTGGGGTCTTAAAGATAATTCCTTATGCTTCAAAGCTTGCAGAGTTTTATTTACATTTTCAAAGAGTATTTCAAAGAATTCAAATACATTTTAAAGGCATTCAAAAGAAAACAGAATTTAAAATGAGGGATGTGTAAAGCCAAGTTCTTCTTCCAATGGAGACAATGAAACTTCTTAATATGTAGTCTCTGAGAGATTTAAATCTAAAGGCCAGGGTGCATAGCTAATTAAGTTATGCCTTCCCTTCTTCCCCCTCCCTATTTAAGCCAGCCTTCCCCTGGCTTTTATGGGGCGTGGGGGCACCAACCATCTAGACCCATCCACCAAGCCATGAACAATAAAGCTTCTGAAATCCCTTTTGGAACCAGACTTTCTCATGTAACTGGAACCCGCCGATGTGTGACCAGTGTGGAGGACTTCACGCTCCCAGCCCGCTGTGTGCAGACTCTCTGCGTGAATGTGGGTCCCGACCTCCCCTGCCCGATTCCCGTGTGACTCCCACAACCCACAAAGAGAAACTGGGCATGGTGATATATGCTTGTAATTCCAGTACTGGATAGCAGTTCTGGGACAGATCCCAAGAATCCCTGGTTTGCCAGCTTAGTCGACTTAATGAGTCCTGGCAGGTAGAAGACCCTGTCTCAAAAGCAAAAGTGGGTAGTGCTTCAAGAACACCAAAGGTTAGCCTTTGACTTCCGCATACAAACTCACACACACACACACACACACACACACACCACACACACACACACATAGACACACATGCACACACAACATGCATACACAGATACACACACTCCGGGGCAGGAAGAGAGATAGATTAGAAGTAATTTCTTTTTTAAAATTAGTTATTTTATTTATTTACATTTCAAATGCTAACCCCTACCCCTTCCTCCCTCACCCTGCTTCTATGAGGGTACTCCCACACACAGCCAACCACACCCACCTCACCACCCTAGCATCCCCTTACACTGGGGCATTGACCCTCTACAAGACCAAGGGCCTCCCTCCCATTCATGCCAGATAAGGCTATCCCCTGCTACATATGTTACTGGAGCCATGAATCCCTCCATGTGTACTCTTTGGTTGATGGTTTAGTCACTAGGACTTCTGAGGGGTCTGGTTGGTTGATACTGTTGTTCTTCCTATGTGGTTGCAAACCCCTTCAACTCCTTCAGTCCTTTCCCTAACTCCTCCATTGGGGTCCCTGTGCTCAGTCTGAAGGTTGGCTGTAAGCATCTGCATCTGTATTGGTCAGGTTCTGGTAAAGTCTCTCAGGAGACAGCTATATCAGGTTCATGTCAGCAAGCACTTCTTGACATCAACAATACTGGCTGGGTTTGGTGGCTGCATATGGGATAGATCCCCAGATAGGGCAGTCTCTGGGTGGCCTTTTCTTCAGTCTCTGTTCCTCTCTTTGTCCCTGTATTTCCTTTAGACAGAAGCAATTCTGGGTTAAAATTTTTTGAGATGGGTGGGTGGCCTCATCCCTCAAACAGAAGCTGTGCCTAACCTTTGGATATGGTCTCTACAGGTTCTCTTTCTCTCTCCTTTGTTGGGTATTTAAGCTAATGTCATCCCTATTGCGTCTTGGGCCCCCCTTGACTTCCTAGCATCTGGTAATTTCTGGTAGCTAACCCCAGTTTCCCATCCCACCCCCCCACCCCCCGCTACACACTTCTGATCAATTTTCTGACCCTCTATACATCTCCCCTGTCTAGAGAATGTGGAGAAAGAGGAACACTCCTCCATTGCTGGTGGGATTGCAAGCTGGTACAACCACTCTGGAAATCAGTCTGGCGGTTCCTCAGAAAACTGGACATAGTACTACCTGAGGAACCAGCTATACCACTGTTGGGCATATACCCAAAAGATGCTCCAACATATAACAAGGACACATGCTCCACTATGCTCATAGCATAGAAGCTGGAAACAACCTAGATGTCCATCAACAGAGGAATAGATAGAGAAAATGTGGTACATTTACACAATGAAGTACTACTCAGCAATTAAAAACAATGACTTCATGATATTCACAAGCAAATGGATGGAACTAGAAAATATCATCCTGAGTGAGGTAATCCAGTCAAAAAAGAACACACATAGTATGCACACAGATAAGTGGATATTAGGCAAAAAGCTTGAAACATCCATAATACAATTCACCATATGAAGCTCAAGAAGAAAAAAAAAACAAAAGTGTACATGCTTTAGTTTTACTTAGAAGGGTGAGCAAAATAATTATGGAAGGTAGAGGGAGGGAGAGGCTTGGGAGGGAGAGAGCAAGGAGAGGAGGAAAAAGGAGGTCAGGGTCAGGTGTGGATACAGCTAATTTCTTAAAGCCTAGTCGAGTGCCAGAAACCAGGATGACTTCGAGTCATTCATTCACTGACTTGCATCAATTGCTGGAGAGTTCCTAGTGAATCCCCCAGGACAAAAGCCTCCTGAGGAATTTCAGTGATAGGAATATAACAAACAGTAAAAAGGGTTTACTTGCCCAATACAAAATGAGTTATAAGTGGGGAGAAATATTGGATTCTGTGCAACTGGATAATGTTAAACATTTAGTTTGTTCAATAAATATTTCTTCCAAAATGCTTTTGGGGATTTCATGCAAAGTTATTTATTTAAGAATTTTGATAACATTAATTTTAACACAAACAATATGACACTCTAGTCTATTAAATACAAAGTAAAAATTCTGATTCAAGATGCAATCACTATCATGAAACTAGTCAGATAGCCATTTTTATTCTTTTTTTATTATCAAATCATAATTTTTACTTTTTAACACAGGGGTTATAAACACAAAAAGGCAGGATGTGGGAAGGAGATGACACAGGAGCATAGGTGTTCAGGGGGAATACAGATATCTTTCAGAACAGGGTATCAGCTGGGTGAAGGTTCAGGGGACAGGTCACTCTGACTCTGCCTATGATTCACTTGTCCTTATCTAAGTTGGTACTATCCATGAAGGCTGCCTATTTACAAGGCTGATAAATTTCCACAGAAGCTGCCTGTTTACAATAGCTTGTAGCCGTCTGTTTCAGTCTTTTTCCACAGACTTTGTGTTAGCAGGCATGTATGTCAGGCCTATTGCTGATTTTAGGCTTATAGCTGATTTTAGGCCTTCAGTGTATAAGCAGAGCTACCCCTGACATCTTCTCCCTTCTCCAAGTATAGAAGGGCTGTGACAATTCTAATCTTGCCAAGGCGGGGATAGAGGCCTGACCTCCAGCAATTAAAGGGGACCTTGTAATGGCTCCAGCTCTCTTGTCGTTGTCCAGTGAGGCATGAGGGCCATACCCGTCCTGATGTCTTTTTTCTGGAGAAGGGATCTTTTGACATCAACCCCTATGCAGTCAGGTTTGTCCCTTAGGGAACCCAGAAACATATTTTTAACTTTTATTTATATTTCCTTGCAGTGTTTAGCCTCACAGCCTAAGCAAGAATTCAGATTGCCAGTCAGAGGGGGTTCTGCTTGGTCTCTCTGCTTGGTCTAGGGGCGGAAGTCTCCTCTTTTAGATTGGGTGGATATGGGATTTGGAAACACCCTGGATAGACATTTTTTAATGTTATCTCCTCTTCCATTCTCCCCCAAACCCCTTATCTCATAACCCCTCTTTCTATTTTTATGAGGGTGTGCTCCCACCATCCTCCTAATCCCACCTCCCTGCTCTTGAATTCCCCAAAGCTAGAAAATCCAAACTTTCAGGGACCATGGCCCTCCACTTCCATTGATGCCTAACAAGGCCACCCTCAATTACCTATACAGGTGAAGCCATGAGTCCCTCCCTTTGTGTTCTCAGGCTGGAGGTTTGACCTGGGGAGCTCTAGTTGAGTATTTTGATATTCCTTCTAAAAAAACAAAGCACCCACACTTTGGTCTTCCTTCCTCCTCTTGAGTTTCATGTGGTCTATGCATTGTGTCTTAGGTATTGTGAGCATTTGGGCTAATATCCACTTCTCAGTGAGTACATACCATGTGTGTTATTTTGTGATTGAGTTACCTAACTCACGATATTTTCAAGCTCCATACATTTACCTAAGAAATTCATGAACTCATTATTTTTAATAGCTGAGTAGTACTACATTGTGTAAATGTGTCCATTCCTCTGTTGAAGGACATCTGGGTTCTTTCCAACTTCTGGCTATTATAAATAAGGCTGCTATGAACATAGTGGAGCATGTATCCCTGTTTTGTGTTGAAAGAACTTTTGGGTATATGCCCAGGAGTGGTATAGCTAGGTCCTCAGGTAACATTATGTTCAATTTTCCAAGGTACCTCCAGACTGCTTTCCATAGTGGTTATACCAGCTTACAATCCCACCAACAATGGAGGAGTGTTCCTCTTTCTCCACATCTTTTCCAGCATCTGCTGTCACCTGTGTTTTCGATCTTAGCCATTTTGACTGGTGTGAGGTGGAATCTCAATGTTGTTTCCATTTGCATTTCTCTGATGACTAGGGATGTTGAACACTTCTTTAGGTGCTTCTGAACCATTTGAGTTTCCTCAGTTGAGAATTCTTTGTTCAGCTCTGTACCCCATTTTTAATAGAGTTATTTGATAGTCTAGAGTCTAATTTCTTCAGTTCTTTGTATACCTTGGATATTAGCCCTCTATCAGATGTAGGATTGGTAAATATCTTTCCAAATTCATTGGTTGCTGCTTTGTCCTATTGACAGTGTCCTTTGCTTTACAGAAGCTTTGCAATTTTATGAGGTCCCATTTGTCAATTCTTGATCTTAGAGCATAAGCCATTGGTGTTCTGTTCAGGAACTTTTCCCCTATGCCCATGTGTTAGAGGCTTTTCCCCATTTTCTCTTCTATTAGTTTCAGTGTAGCTGGTTTTATGTGGAGGTCCTTGATCCACTTGGAATTGAGCTTTGTACAAGGAGATAAGTATGGATAAATTTGCATTCTTCTACATGCTGACCTCCAGTTGGACCAGCACCATTTGCTGAAAATGCTGTCTTTTTTCCACTGGATGGTTTTGGCTCTTTTGTCGAGAATCAAGTGACCATAGGTGTGAGGGTTCATTTCTGGGTCTTATATTCTATTCCATTGATCCTCCTGCCTGTCTCTGTTCCAATACCATGCAGTTTTTGACACTATTGCTTTGTAGTATAGCTTGAAATCAGGGATGGTGATTCACCCAGAAGTTCTTTTATTGTTGAGAGTAGGTTTCGCTATTCTGGGTTTTTTGTTATTCCAAATGATTTTTAAGATTGCTTTTTCTGTCTCTGTGAGGAATTGAATAGGAATTTTGATGGGGATTGCATTAAATCTGTAGATTGCTTTTGGAAAGATGGCCATTTTTACTATATTAATCCTGCCAATCCATGAGCACGGGAGATCTTTCCATCTTCTGAGATCTGCTTTGATTTCTTTCTTCAGGGGCTTGAAGTTCTTGTCATACAGGTCTTTTACTTTCTTGGTTAGATTCACACTAAGGTATTTTATATTATTTTTGACTATTGTGAAGGACGTTGCTTCCATAATTTCTTTCTCAGCCAGTTTATCTTTTGAGTAGAGGAAGGCTACTGATTTGTTTGAGTTAATTTTATACCCAGCCACATTACTAAACTTGTTTATCAGGTTTAGGAGTTCTCTGGTAGAAGTTTTAGGGTCACCTAAATATACTATCATATCATCTGCAAACAGTGAAATTTTGATTTCTTCCTTTCCAATTTGTATCCTTTTAACCTCTTTTTGTTGCCTAATTGCTCTGGCTAGAACTTCCAGTACTGTATTGAATAGGTAGGGGGAGAGTGGGCAGCCTTGTCTAGTCCCTGATTTTAGTGGGATTGCTTCAAGTTTCTCTCCATTTAGTTTGATGTTAGTACCTGGTTTGATGTATATTGCTTTTACTATGTTTAGATATAGACCTTGAATTACTGATCTTTCCAAGACTTTTATCATGAAGAGGTGTTAAATTTTTTAAATGCTTTCTCAGCATCTAGTGAAATGATCATGTGTTGCAGCCTGAGCTGCCCACGCTTGGGGGCAAAAATGTCGGGGACCACTCTATCAATGTTGGAACTCGCACTGCCAAAAGCCTTGGGGGCTAAATTGTTCGAGACCGCACTGCCTTGAACTGCTCTGGTCTTCTGGTTGGGGTTCAGCAAGAAAGAGAGTGAGGACGGACTCAAAGAATGGAGGCAAGACAGAGTGTGATTCAATCCCATTTATTTTTCAGTCTCTTTTCCTTGTTTAAGTCCCAAGTCTTGATTTCCTAATCCTAGTTTCCTAATCCTAGTTCCTAGTTTCTAGTACCTCCAAGTTCCAAGTTTCCAGTTCCAAGTTCTAGTCTGGAGTCTCATCCAAGTACAAGTGTCTAATACTAGTTGCCTGTCTCTAGTCTCAAGTGCCTACTACTTTCTTCTGTCTGCCTCTTGCCTTTTATTTGTCTCACTTCTAAGCCATGCCTTTAAGTCACGCCACCTTTAAGTCATGCCCTTAAATCTTGGCTCTAAATCACACCTTTAAGTCTCACTCACCAATGGGAAAATTTTGGGTACCTAAAACAAGATATTATCAGAGTGTGCTCAGCTGTTGTAGGCTATTGTAAACAAGTCTCTTGTCAGGGTATATGGCTCAAGATGGCTGCAAGGATGATATCCACCTTCTCTTGGCTCCCCACAATCATGTTTTTTTTTTCTTTGAGTTTGTTTATATAGTGGATTACATTGATGGATTACTGGATATTGAAACAACCCTGCATTTCTGTGATAAAGCCTACTTGATCATGATGGATAATTGTTTTGTTGTGTTCTTGGATTCTGTTCGTGAGAATTTTATTGAGTATTTTTGCATTGAAATTCATTAGGGAGATTGGTCTGAAGTTCTCTTTCTTTGTTGGGTCTTTATGTGATTTATGTATGAGCATAATTATTGCTTCATAGAATGAATTGGCTAGTGTTCCTTCTGATTCTATTATGTGGAATAGTTTGAAGAGAATTGGTATTAGGTCTTCCTTGAAGGTATGATAGAATTCTGCACTAAAACTGTCTGGTCCTGGACTTTTTGGGGGGCGAGACTTTTAATGAAATGCTTCCATTTCTTTCAGGATTATGGGACTCTTTAGATGGTTTATCTGCTCCTGATTTAACATTGGTAACTGGTATTTGTCTAGAAAATTGTCCATTTCATTCAGATTTTCCAGTTTTGTTGAGTATAGGCTTTTGTAGTAGGAGTTAATGATTTTTTAAAAATTTCCTTGGTTTCTGTTGTTATATCTCCCCTTTCATTTCTGATATTGTTAATTTGGATACTGTCTCTGTGCCCTTTGGTTTGTCTGGCTCAGGGTTTATCTAGCTTGTTGATTTTCTCAAAGAACCACCGCTTGGTTTTGTTGATTCTTTGTACAGTTCTTTTTGTTTCTACTTGGTTAATTTCAGCCCTGAGTTTATTTCTTGCCATCTACTCCTTTGGGTATATTTGCTTCTTTTTGTTCTAGAGCTTTCAGGTGTGCTATCAAGCTGCTAGTGTATGGTCTCTCCAGTTTCTTTTTGGAGGTACTTGGGGCTCTGAGTTTTCCTCTTAGCACTGCTTTCATTTTGCCTTATAAGTTTGGGTATGTTGTGCTTTCATTTTTATTAAATTCTAAAAAGTCTTTAATTTCTTTCTTTCTTTCTTCCTTGACCAAATTGTCATTGAGTAAAATGTTGTTTAGTTTCCATGTGTATGTAGGCTTTTTGTTGTTTTTGTTGTTATTGAAGATTAGCCTTAGTGCATGGTGACCTGATGGGATGCAAGGGATTATTTAATCTTTTTGTATCTATTGAGGCCTGTTTTGTGACCAATTATATGGTCCATTTTGGAGAAGGTACCATGAGGTGCTGAGAGAAAGGTATATTCTTTTGTTTTAGGGTAAAATGTTTTATAAATAACTGTTAAGTCCATTTGGTTCAAAACTTCTGTTAGTTTCACTGTATCTCTGTTTAGTTTCTGTTTCCATGATCTGTCCATTGCTGAGAGTGGGGTGTTGAAGTCTCCCACTGTTATTGTGTGAGGTGTAATGTGTGATTTGAGTTTTAGTAAGGTTTCTTTTATGAAGGTGGGTGCTCTTGCATTTGGCATATAGATGTTCAGAATTGAGCGTTCATGTTGGTTGACTTTTCCTTTGACGAGTATGAAATGTCCTTCCTTATCCTTTTTGATAGCTTTAAGTTCAAATTTGATTTTATTTGATATTAGAATGGCTACTCTAGCCTGTTTCTTAGGACCGTTTGCTTGAAAAACTGTTTTCCAGCCTTTTACTCTAACGTAGTGTCTGTCTTTGTCACTGAGGTGAGTTTCCTGTATGGAGCAAAATGCTGGGTCCTGTTTGCATATCCAGTCCGTTAGCCTATGTCTTTTTATTGGGGGAATTGAGTCCATTAATGTTAAGAAATATTAAGGAAAGGAGATTGTTGCTTCCTGCTATTTTTGTTAATAGTGGAGGCATTGTTTGAATGCTTATCTTCTTTTGGGTTTGTTGGAAGATGACTACTTCCTTGCTCTTTCTGGGGTATAATTGCCCTCCTTGTTTTGGAGCTTTCCTGTTATTATCCTTTGTAGTGCTGGATTTGTGGAAAGCTATTGTGTAAATTTGGTTTTGTCATGAAATATCTTGGTTTCTCTGTCTATGGTAATTGAGAGTTTTGCTGTGTATAGTAGCCTGGGCTGGCATTTATGTTCTCTTAGGGTCTGTATAACATCCGTCCAGGATCTTCTGGCTTTTATAATATCTGGTGAGAAGTCTGGTGTAATTCTAATAGGTCTGCATTTATGTTACTTGGCCTTTTTCCCTTATTGCTTTTAAAATTCTTTCTTTGTTTTGTGCATTTTGTGTTTTGATTATTATGTGACGGGAGGTATTTCTTTTCTGGTCTAGTCTATCTGGCGTTCTGTAGGCTTCTTGTATGATTATGGGCATCTCGTTCTTTAGGTTAGGAAGTTTTCTTCTATAATTTTGTTGAAGATATTTATTGGCCCTTTAAGTTGAGAATGCCCACTCTCTTCTATACCTATTATCCTTAGGTTTGGTCTTCTCATTGTCTCCTGAATTTTCTGGATGTTTTGTGTTAAGAACTTTTTGCATTTTGTGTTTTCTTTGACAGTTGGGTCAATATTTTCTATGGTATCTTCTGCTTCTGAGATTCTCTCTTCTATCTCCTGTATTCTGTTGGTGATGCTTGCATCTATGACAGAACTTTCTCAACTCTTGGCTCTCCTCAGTCTTCTACATGAGCCCAGAACTCTCTGTCTTACCTACTCTGCTCTTAACAGTCTTCAGCCCTCAACCTTCATGGCTGTAAGTTTTGAATTTTGCATTTTATGTTCCTATTTGGATTTATTTCAACCCAGCATGCATTGTTGGCCATTTCTCAGTTTCACTTCTACATGCCTCCTAACTCTCATGATGCATAACTATCTGGATAAAATAATTCATGTTATGGAGTGTTACTGTAGAATGTCTCTGACAAAGTTCTGTAAGATAAAGAATCCTTTTGAAACAAAGACATCAGTGTATCCCCAGGACTGCTACTCACTCTATGTCTGAACTACATGAGGTTTCTGCTTTCATCAAATTTTCTAAAATATAGGGCTAATCACAAAATCCCCACCTCCAAATTTAAGTTCTTATTATGAACATTCCTTCATATGAAGAAAGCATGGAAAACACTATCCTTTTTAAAAGCAAAACAAAACATCTATTTTCTCCAAAATATCTGACTGTGCAGAGATCATGCTAGTACCCAGGAGACAACTAGTAGATAAAAAGTGCTCACTGATCTCTTCTGCTTTTTCTCCACTTTATTGTACTCTTACCCTGGGCAATTAGCAAGGACTAGCAGGGATTCTGTACAACCATGACTCACCAGCAACACATGTCTGCTCGGACTAGTGTTCCCACAAGTCTGTATTCATAAATCTTCAGTCTTTGAAAGAATAATGGAAAAATACGAAGCATTTATTTCTCTTCTCTGATTCAAACAGACAGCATGGTTGCTGAAGGTGAGCTAAGGTCTATCCAGTAAGACTTCCTTACATAAGAGTTAATGTCTGCAAGAAAGCTGCTTCAATCCTTAATGATAAAATATCTAATGGTAGATCTGCTACTGGTGGGAGACCTAGAAAGTTTTCTCAGATAGAATTCATCTTTCTTGATCTTTAAGCAACACACACACACACACACACACACACACACACACACTTTAGAAACTATTAAGAATAGATCTAGATATAAAACATATGAAAAATATGTTTTATATATTTTCCTGCTTCATTATTCCTAAAAATAAGGTAGAGAACGCTAAGTTGAGCTTAGCCCAAAACAAGCTTACTAACATGCTGCCAAACAACCAGAGCTGAGGACATGATACCCAAGCATTCAAAAAAGGCACATCAAAAACACTGTATAGTTATTCAGTGCTCATTTCCACCAGGCCTGATGCTTCAGTCATGCTTCTTTTAGTGTTAGTTTCTTGAAATGTAGTATTTCAGGCCCAATCCATGTTCTCTGAAATCAGTGCCACACAAGCAGGATCCCTAGGGCATGGAATATACTCTGCAGTTTCAGAAGTGCTCTTCTCCACTGAGACTTGGGCTTCTAGTGTTTTCCAATCTTCTTAAGGACTATGCCCTTTAGAGTTTGAAAAATCAGCATAAGTATCTATATTTATTTAAAAACACCCCAGTGAATGCTTGGATAAAATCATAAGTGCTTCAGAATTGTTAAGAATCTATGAGCTATTTAAAGATTTTGTTGAAAAGTAGATTGTGATTCATAAAGTTGGCTGAATTTGTTAAAATTCTGATTTCACTTAGAGAAAAAATTGCAACAAATATAAAAATTGTAGTTGGTTTTTATTCATGATTATACAATCAAGTAGCCATCAGTACAAGAGCAGCCTAAAAGAACTACAATCTGCTGCATGGACAGAGCATTTCTGAACAGAACATATAAATGAAATGCAGAGAGTAGAAGTGACTATAGACAGGTGAGGCACATGTTGGTGTTTGCCTGACCCAAACAAGTCATTGGCTGAGATTAGCTTTGTTACAAATGCATACACCTAATTCAAGTGAGTTGGCTCACTTCCTGAGTTAAGTGAAATTCATTAAGTAAGGACTACTCTGTACAGGCATTCACAGGCTGAAATGAGTTTAGCATTTTTAAGGTGCTTTAGAGATGGTGGTGATGTAAAGACACATTTTTCATAACAGTGTATGAGATGCTTTCTCTCTAACAGTATGCTCTTATGGAATCTTGGGAGCAAGCCAGAACCAAACACATACACATCAAAATATTAAATATTAAATATTAAATAAGTGCTTCATCCATTTCTTATATAAAGGTATTAGTTAAGAACACTTGGAAGAGACTAGATAGACTTCCATACTGGTACCTGTTATGAAGTAGGAACACCTTATCTAGGAAATATGAGTTATAGAAGAGCAGGATTCTCTTCATTAATAGTCACAGTGATTCATTGATTTCACTGGTATCTCAATGGAGCTGTCCAACAAGTGAGGCAACAGCCCTGTAGCCCTGAAGGTAGCATTAGTGTCAAACACTGTTCTAACTTGTAACCTATTGTTGGGAAGCACTGATCAGCTTGTACCTCAAGACAACTCTGAGATGGATCAGGATAATATATGAATTATGTCAAGTCATTTATGCTAGATGCTGATAGCCTAGTCTCCACCCTACTTGTTAATTCAAATTATATAAAATAAATTTTAAAATGCATATCATTGAGGATATATATCCTCAGATATTTTATATATAATTTAAGATATAATATAGTTGTATATTGTCCTAAAAACTAATTTTATTATTTTTTCTTAGAAAAGCAACATTTTTTATTCTAATGTATTTTTACCTATAGAAAAATAAAAAGAAAGAAGAAGCAAAGCCTAGCCTTAGCTTTATTTCTAAATCACAATCATTGCTTACATTAAGGGTAATGTTCTAGTCATTTTGACATTATACTATTTAAACTCCTTAATATTTTTATTGGTGTATGTTGTTACATATAATGCTAAGTACATATAGAAAGTTTCTTTCCTGTATATCAAATATTTTAACCTTATAATTTCTGCTTTTGCCCCTCTCATTGTCCCTCTCTTCTTGGTCTCTTTTATCCTTCCAGTCTCCCATGGTTTTGAATACAGTATGGATAATTTGCATTGAATTTGAACAACATTAAAACATTCATATTTATGTTTTAGAAGAAAATGTAATCCAGATATTTAGTACCTCCTGTAAACTAAAGATAAGAGTAAATTAAGTATTATAATGGTAAAATTGATATTTTCTCCTGTAGAGGGATTTAATCCAGCAACATGGCTACTCTGGCTGGAAAATAGAAACGCTTTTAGCATACTCCTTTAGTCCCAAACAATAAAATTAAATTTAATTTGCAGAAGGAAGCACCTATGTTTGAAAGTGATGTATAGTTGAGTGACAAAGTGATGAATCAGAGAAAGATTAGATAAAATGAGATATGTGTAATTCTCATGAGAAGAGAGAGAAAAGGGAAGGTATTTGAAGGATAATACAGGGAGAAAGAAAGGCTTTACTGAGACAATTTTATAGACAGGTTGCAAATAGAGAAAAAGCTAAACACTGGTGGAAATAGAATGAGCTAGAGAGTGAGAAACAGGCAGAAGGTTAGAACATGTTTCCAAATTTAATATGATGCCAACCAGAGCAAATTAGGAGAAGACAAGAGAAGCCAGATTGAATCAGTCAGTGTAGAACGGAGTTTGAGTCAGAAGAGCTGAGTTGAGCCAGCTAGCCAGAGCCCAAAAAGAACTAGGAAGTTGTAAGCTTATTCATTAATAAATCTCAGAGGCTGAAAACATTCTAGGCCTAGATAATATTGTACAGAGGTTACAAGTTTTCAGTCTAGACGTAGATTAGCAGACAGAGGGAGTAAACTTCCAAGAGAAAATTATAGTAGGTAAATAAAAAATGCTTTTACATTCCCTAAATTCATATACTCACTCAGGATCTGAGTTAGATCCTCTTACAGTAGAATTGAACATTTGCTGTTCTAGCAAGTTTTTAGATGATGCTAAGATCCTTGTCTAGGAAATACTCTGCATAGTTACCTAAGGACATCTGTGAGCATAATTCTGAAGCATATGTTGTGCTGACATGGAAGCAAGCCTTTGCTGGAGCTAAGAGTCTTATCTTGCTTGCTGTTTTTATTTCTTTCCCACTGTTCTCTGTAGCTCAAAGTCAGCATCAAAATCTCACTTTTGGCATTCAAACTTGGGCACAATGTAAACTGAACTGGTCATCAGTGAACAACAGTTTCAACTTTGGTAAGTGGAAAGAGTCATCTAGACCTCAAACAATTAACTCTCTAGTTTTGTTCACAAATGTATATTTAGGTCTACTTCAAAAGGTTATATAGCTCATGCACCTTATTTGGGGAGTCATAGATGCTCATGAATCCAGCTACTATTCAGACAATTTTAAAAATAAAGTGAACAAGATTTTTAAAGCTGAAGTGAAAAACATAGAACACACCTGGACTTACAAGGAACTTCTGACATACATGCACATCTTCTTAGATATCCTGAAAGTCAAATCCTCTTCTTATCTTCTAAATGTCAAATGCAGACACAAAAAGAGCCAGTTCCTACACCAGTCATAGTTCCATGGGCTGAGGCCAATAGGGATAGAAGTAGGACTCATGGATCAAAGGAGAGCTGTCTATTTTCCCAGAATCAAGCATGTATTCAGATTACTCCTTTATAGAATAAAAATTATTCTATAAAAAATAATTTTTAGGTTTTGATAGTTTTAGGGTTTTGTTTGTTTGTTTGTTTGTTTCATTGGGTAAGTTTGTTTGACTTTTGTTCTGAGACTGGGTCATGCTTTGTAGGTTTGGCCATCCTGAAACTTACTGTATACCTTAGCTAGATCTTGAAATCACAGCAATATTCCTGCTTTAGCTTCCTGAGTGCTGTAGTAACACTAATGAGCCACCATGTTTGGCAGTCCTAGAGAGAAGTAAAGGAAAAATGTGTAAAAGGATACGATTATATTTCTACTATTTCTTTCTTTACATAAAAGAAATTTGACATCCACACAAATGAGAGCAATAAAAAATAGAACATTGTTAATACTTCTAAAAGAGAAGAGAGATTTGGAGAAATACATTCATTTTAAAACTAACTAAAATTTAGTCCCATTGGTCTGCTTAAAATTTTGTTAATCATAGAATTTATTACTGTAATATGAAAGAGAATCATGATATTTATTTTTTCTTTATTTATGAAATTTTTTAAAGCATAAGCTTTATTATACTCTTTTTGAAATGGTTTCTTTAATCATATGTCCCCCAAAGTTAGAAAACTTTCCTCATACTCTGGTACTGTTTGAGTGGAAGGATTTGTCACTGAATCATATCGTGATCTAACTTCACATCTGGAGAAAGCCATCTGGGATTATGCATTTTGGTAATAGGTCAAGGTTTTTTCTGTCCCTCCCCCAAGCAATTTTCATGTAGGCTTCTGTAACTTTAATCTGATTATCATAAATTACAATGTGTTGGGGCTAGGATGAGGACTCAGGCAAAATGTGCTTTCTCTGCAAGCATGAGGACCTTGATTTGGATCTCCAGAGCCCACATAAAATTCAGACCTGGTGGCATATGTTTGTAATCCTAGCACTGGGGCTGGAAGTGCAGAGACAGGAGGATCCCCCGCATTCAGTGGCTATGCAGTATAGCTGAATCCATGAAATCTGAGCACATTAAGAGATTGACTTAAAAAATATAAGACAGAGAACAATAGAGGAAAACACCAGAGATGAATCTCTGGTCAGTACACACATGTGTGAGTACATCTGCATGTTCATGATTACACAGCCATATGAATAAATATGTACAGCCCAAATTTAGATGCACTATTATAATTTACAAATAGAAAAAAAAAAGAATGAAGAAGACACTGGGTACATCCTTACTCTTGATTTTCATGCAGCTTTGGTGGTGTCAGTTTGCTCTCAGTGGCAATGATTAGAATTTCAATCAATGTGTCTATTTCCTGGTGCTTTCTCATTTGCATCCTCCTGGTTCCCATGGTTCCCCAGGCACACGTTGATTAGCCAGTTGGCTCCATTATATAATTAGGATACCTTGGTTACTATCCCATCATTGCTGTGGTTTCAACATTGATTCCTTTAGAAACTGAAGTATAAACTGTAATAATAATGTTGGTTTTTTTTTTTCCTTAGAGAAATTTTTGCCATTACAATTTTTTCGAAAATAAGGGATAATGCAGAACAAAATGACAAATGAAAATTTAGAATATTTTAACTCTGTTAACTTGAGCCAATTGTCAGTAACAAAAAGAGGCTTTGTGTTAGAATTGACATACAGATAGGATCTTCAGAGTCCGAGGCCTAAGAAAATTATATTCTGCCTGGGAGGATGAATAGACACAAATAGAAAAACTAACAAGCATATCAAACGAGAATTAATATCATAAATAAAATTTAAACAAGGTGTTACCAAAAAGCACTAAATTCCATGCTGGGAAGTTGCAGATACACAATACAGGAGGTTAAATTTGTATTGAGACTTTAAAGAGAAGTAATTGTATGCATACAGTTATGAACCATTGACAGTGAGGAAATGTTGGCTCCACTTAAGGCTAAAGAGTTGGCTTAAGGCTAAAGTTGGGCTGAGGCCAGCTCGTTACTGATCCCAGGAAGGTGCTCCTGAGGTAAAGGACAGATTTCAAAAGTTTTTAATGAATTATTATACCACCAACCCACTTTAGAAAGTATCTCCCAGAAAAATGTGAAATTTTAATTTGAAAGTCTATTGTACTCATCATAATGGGAAATACTTCTTAAATTTAGGAAGAGGGTCACAGAAGAAAAAAGAAGAAACATTTTGAAGGTTCAGATGGAGTTTATCTAAGAGACTTGCTGAGTAGAAAGACTGAGTAGCAAGCAAGGCAGGGAGGGCTCAGAGAATCTACTGAGGTGGGAAAATGAGCATTATCAGAGTATATTATATGCATATAGGACATTTTCCTCATAGCCTTGTCAGAATAGGCAGGGACCCCATTACTGAATGTAAAAGCATGGTAGTAGCAGGTCTGCCATGCTGAGCAGGGTAAATGGAAATGGAAAAATCTGAAAAAGATACAAATGCGATGCATACCAATGTTGGCATAGGTACAAGCAGAGAGTGATTACAGGCTGGTTGCTACTTCATAAACTCTTGGAAACACAATGAAAATGATCAAAGAGTGCTTTAACTAACATTTCTCACCAACTGTAGAAACTTATATTTAAACTCAGTTCTACAACTGGACATATGAACACTATATATGTGTCTTAGACTATGACTAAATAATTGATACAATAGGAGTGTGTGTGTGTTTGTGTCTGTTGCATGCAAATGAGTGCATGTATCTGTATGCCTGTGATTGTTCATACATAGGTCAGAATATTGTATTTCCCTAGCACTCTTTGTCTCTTTGAGACAAAGTCACTCATTGAAAGAGAAGTTCACTTTGCCTTGGCCTCGTTGTCAAAATTCTTGAGGTCCACCTGTCTATTCCTTCCACTAATACTGAGGTGACAGCTATATGTAGCTACATCTTGCTTTTTGTCCTAGGTGCTATTTATTTAAGATCATGCCCTCAGTCTTGTACAACACATCCTCTTACACACTACACCATCTCTCTGCTTACAGCAGTCCATTTTTGAAATTCAACTTTGAGATCCATTCAACTATACTTATTATGTGAAGGCTCAGAGGACATGACGCTGCATTTCAAAACTTTAACTGTAGAGAAAAGATCTCTTCTACTGAGTAATCCATTGCAAAGAACCCTATTAAGCACTCACATACAGTAAGCAATGGGTACCACAAGAATTGCTTCTCAACCTGAACCAGAAAGATAGAGTTAGGGAATGTCTGGGAGCTGAGTACACAGAATACGGAAGCTAGCTGAGTAGAGAACACACTTATGGAAAATATTAACAAAGAAAGTGCTTTTTTTAAAAGCTAGGAAATAAAAGAAGACAGGTCATGAGAGGGGAACTGAAGAAAAGTATTAGGTTGCCTAGAGCAGCTTGGGGGAATGGGAAATAATGAGAAGGAGGTGAGGGTGGAGGAGGTCAAGTCAAATGAGCCTGTGGATATGTTAACAGACCCTGGCACCCTTATCCTAAGGGAAGAGTAAATCATAAAGTTGTTTCAGTTAAGAAAGTCACAACATCAGTTTAGGAATGTTTAAGGAAGCTGGAATTGATTGACAAAGACATTGGAATGATAGCGATTTGATGTGAAGGCTGAACACAAAGATAGGAGACAATTATCAGTGGAGGATTTCGTACGTGAATATCACATGAATAAGATAAATCTGGAGCAGACTGTGCAAATTTCCAGACAATTCCATGAAAATACTTGACTACAGAGCCTGGAGTTTAATTGAGGGCAACAGAGTTGAAGAGGTGTTGAGTTTTTCCTGGTGGGGAACTGGTGTCCAAGTTAATGCTGGAAAGCAGTAAAATTGCTAAAGACGTTACCAACCTTCTGTGTCTGCCAGTATATAATTTTCTTACATAGGGGCTGTGCTTTGGTTGTCAGTTGATCTTCAGTCCATTACTGAGTTTCTGCTTACATGCAACCAGTGAATGAAGAGGAAAAAGCAATTTACCTTAACAAAATCAACCTTCCTTTCTGTCTACTCCACTGCCAAAACCTCTCTGCATGGTAGTATAGAAGCATAACCCTATGCTTAATAAACTGTGTTGATCCTAGTTTGTGTCTTTCCTAGAGAATTGTAGTTGGAGACGTCCTGGCAGAAGTCTAAATCAAGATATTTTCTTGTTTCCTATATTCACACTATCATTTTGCTCTAAAGTTTCCCTTTTTACAACACAGAAAATATATAAAAGCAATCATTTGTTAATTAATCACTGTCTTAGTTAGGATTTCCATTGCTGTGAAGAGACCATAACCAAGGCACTTTTTTTTGTTGTTGTTTTTGTTTTTTTTTGTTTTTGTTTTTTTTTTTTTTGTTTTTCGAGACAGGATTTCTCTGTGTAGTCCTGGCTGTCCTGGAACTCACTCTGTAGACCAGGATGGCCTCGAACTCAGAAATCCACCTGCCTCTACCTCCCAAGTGCTGGGATTAAAGGTGTATGCCACCACTGCTCAGCATACCAAGGCACTTTTTATAAAAGACAACATTTCATTGGGTATTGGGTCTGGCTTACAGGTTCTGCGGTTCAGTCCATTACCACCATGGGTAGAAACAGGACAGTGTTCAGGTAGCCATGGTACCGGAGGAGCTGAGAGTTCTACTTATTCTATAGGCAAACAGGAGAAGAATATCTTGCAAGCAGCTAGGAGGAGGTTCTCAAAGCCCACCACCACAATGACATACCCCCTCCAACAAAGCCACACCTCTTAACAGAGCCACTCCCTATGGGCCAAACATATTCAAACCACAAGTATATTTTAAAGAATCATAGATAACTTGAAAACAGAACAAAGCAAAAACAAAAGACAAAACAATACAATACAAAACAAAACTCGAGACCCAAGTAAAAAGGGAACTAGAAAACAAAGTTGAATTCTAATTGCACATCACTTTACTTTTGAACCTTTTTGTTAATTTTTTTTTTCTGATTTGGGATTTTATTTGTTTATTTACATTTGTCTGTTTGATTAACTGGGTTTGAGACAGGATGTTGTATAGTTTAGGCTGGTTTGAAGTAGGCTATTACAAACATGCGCCACCTTCTACCCCTCTTTACATTATATTATGTGTCCTACATGGGTAGCAAAACACAGCCAATTGCTGTGGTCATCACAATGGTTCAACCACAATACATTTCACACACCTAATAAGATGGTTAAAATCAACTGGTGTGGTGCAACACACCTGTAGTCCCAGCACTCAGGAGTCAGAGGCTGATAGATCTCTGTGAATACAAAACCAGCCTCTTCTACATAGAGAGATCCAGAGCATCCAGGAATACATAGTGATCCACTGTAAAATAAATAAAGAAAAAACAAACAAAACAATCAATATGAACAAACAGAAAAGTGAAAGAGTATTCTAAAACAATAAGTTTTTTTCTTTACTAAAATGATAAAAAGGAATGAAATGGTACCAGTAAAATACAATAAAATTGACTTTCCATACATTTATATGAGTAAATATAATTACTACAATCATGGGAAAAGAACAGAAGTATTTTAGTCTAAGCCACTTACTGTCAAATATCTCTTCTTGATAAACAGCTTTATTTTGACACAGAATATATTAGACAACTTACATGTCACAAGACTCATGCTACTTATTCAGCAGAGAAAAGAATGGATACTGTGTAGGTGGGAAATGATCATGTATATAGTTTCATAGCCTGGGGTAAAATATCTAAATATAGTCCATTTTTATACAAAAATATAAATGTGATCACCAAATAATCTGATAAATATCTATTTATGAATACTAAGTGTGTTCTAAAAACTGTGAGTGAAGATAGTGAAGGGAAGAGGCAGATCATTGTTACAGTCTTAAGGACACATCTGAAAAAGGACATATATTCCTATATATTTTACAAGGAAGCCAGTATGAGATATAACAAATCTCTACATTGTTCTTAGCCAAGAAAAGCTTCTAAGTGAGGCTGATGCACAAAAAAATAAAACCAGACAAAAATTCCAAATGTTCCACTCACCATGAGCCTGGTTATGTACATTTTATTATGAATAGAGCCAATCATGATGAATCAAATTTATTGGAAAATTACTAACCCTAGTTCTCCTAAATTTAGCAGGTCGTGGCTGTCTATTGTATAATTAGATAGAGAGCTATTAATAATCTAGCAGCTGTTTTCTTCCTTACCCATAATATTTGCGAATTCAGGCACATAGGTGGAAATGAGGATGCTAACTTTCAGAATTCTGGTCACACAGGGGAAGCCCCAGCAATACCTTTGTGTTCTCAGCCCCCTAGTGGGAAACTGAAAAGTGCTTTACTTATGCAAGCTGCTCACGAAAGGCTGTATCCAGGCCATGAAGATTAGATTATTGTAACTCCCTGTTGGCTGACTTGCTCCATAAGGCCTTACATAAACTCCAGCTGCTGAAGGACAAAGCTGCCAAGTTCCGCTGAAAAGGGCAAAATTAATCAAAATATATTTCTCCCTATCTGAAATCCCTATGTTAGCTATTGGTTAAAAACTAAAGTACTGCCCTGATTTTTAAATTCCTCCTTTAATTCAGAGGGTAATAGCTGGCCCAGCTCCAATATGCCTTTTACAACCTCTTGGCAATTTATGTTTCCTGGCCAGCTCTTGAACTTTGCTGAAGCAAATCTGTTTCATGCCCCAAGACTGTTGCAGGATTTTACAAAACAAAGGCAGTTAGTTCTGTAATCTTTACAAGGTAGAGCTCTGCTTTTATTACAAAGCAGTAGACTTGAAATATATTAATTTAAAGAAAACTTCTTGGCAACTATTCATTAGGATGACATAAGGCAATTTTATTTTCAATAGACCAAAGGTACTTACACATGATTTTAATATTTGGAAAGCCTTGAAATGTTCAGGGCAAAAGACCCTTTAAGAAAATATCAGTTGGTTGGCATAGATATGTGCATACAAAGGCACATGCTTCCCATTTTTTATGTTGTCATGTTCTAAGTGAATGAAGAAATATAAGGATGGAATATGTGTGTTCTCTTGTTAAGTAACTAAATCAGTCATCTTGTACTGATTGAAAGCAAAGCAAGCTAAAAACAACATAAAAGCTTTGGCCAAATTTGTGTTGATTAATCAGTGCTGAGTGTAGGCTAAACATTAGGAAAAACAACTCAGTAAAAAAATTTGTTTTGCACTGAGAGTTTCATTCATGTTCAAAGAATCTTCTGAAAGTGGAAGTATACAGAGACTCTTTGGTGAACAAGTTCTTTCTCAATAGTACTCTAGAAGGATGCTATGAAGCCAGAACACTTGACAGATTTTCAAAACTTGAATAGATTTTCCAACAGTCTTTCATTCCATCATTTTTCACTATATCTATAGATCCACAGTGTTATTGTCTGGGTTTATGTAACAAAACTAAACAAAAGATAAGTATGTGTACATCAGTTTGAGATCAAAAATAGAGATTGTACCATCTGAGAAGTACATTCTGGTAAACTTTACATATCACATCATGGTTTCAAAAGAAAAAAATCAAAGGCTGATATTATTCTAGTAAGTTGTCTCCCTTTACTTGACTAAATATTACAAAAAAGAATATACAATGAAACAAAATCAGAATAAGTAAATATTTTCTGATACACAAAAATTATTAGACTTTTCAATATCATATTTGATTATTATATTAAGCATAGCAGACAGGTTTGGGAGATGAGTTGAAATTTAAGAGAAGAAACCAAAGGATCATAATTGTTCGATTTAATATTTTTTTTCTACAGACAGAAAAAGTTATGGCTGAGGTAGTTCTTGGTAGCTGAAGCTCTAACAGCACAGAAGTCAACATTGCAGGACAGGACACCTGGAGAAGAACTCAGCAGCATGAAGAACTGTTGGGAAAAAATAAGGGCAGATCTCAGAAAGGAAGGAGCCAACAATGGGCAGTACCCACAATTATGTGAGCTGTTGACTCCAGACATGCCTGATTCCTGAATATGAATTGGACTGAAATAACATCATCTGAACTGACAATATATTCAATGCATCTTAAATAGAAAGAGGTTATAATTTGAGTCTAACTATGATGATTACTTGTTAAACCAAAAATATGAACTCTCTTACAGAATTATATTATGTGGAGTCTCTACAACAAAACAAAGAACCAGGTAATTTGACTCAATCTTGGAAATAATAAAATCAACAGAGAATAAGCAAAACAAACAAACTAACTAACTAACAACAATAAAAATCACTTGCAGCATTCACAGCACTTTTAAAATTTTCTGAGATAAACTTTAGGTAAGCCACCATAAGCATCATTCTAACTAAGCAAGAGAAAGAGATTGTGTGTGTGTGTGTGTGTGTGTGTGTGTGTGTGTGTGTGTAGGAAGGAGAAAATAAAAAGAAAGGGATAATGGAGGAAGTTGAGAAAAGAGAAGAGAAACCATTTACAAAACAAGAAATACAAGAGCTTCAAGCAACAAGAGAGAAAAGCAAGAGAGAAAACGGATGTCTTGAAAATCAATACAAATTGATTAACATAGCCTAGAATTAAAATAAAATTTAAGACCACATGAATAGCTGGGCAGTGGTGGCGCACGCCTTTAATCCCAGCACTTGGGAGGCAGAGGCAGGCGGATTTCTGAGTTCGAGGCCAGCCTGGTCTACAGAGTGAGTTCCAGGACAGCCACGGCTATACAGAGAAACCCTGTCTCAAAAAACAAAAACAAAACAAAACAAAACAAACAAAAACCACATGAATTACAAGTAGACAGTTCCAAAGACATTCAAGTTGTAGAACATTATCTAAATAAGATTATGCTAAGTATTATGGTTCAGATCAGAAATGACACTAAACAGACCGATGTTCTCCAGTTTTGAATCTTGTTGCCTCGATTATGGAGCTATTTTGAAAGACAAAAGGTACCAATAGAAGGTAGGGACTATCTGGAGTAAGTAAAGTCACTTAGAAATAAGTACATAAGAACCTTAGAAATAAGACTTCTTTCTGTCACTTTTGCAATGTGGCCAGTCTCCTCACACTCTGAAGACACAGACTCATTTTTCTGCAGCCATGTTGTTCTCACTGTGTTGGGCTGATGGCTTCTGAAACGATGAGTGAAAATAATTTTTTCTTTCCTTGCATTTTTTTCTAACAGGAATTTAGTTACATCAATGTTTCCATCTTCATATTATTTCTAATAGGTATTTTGTAACACCAATGAGAAGAGTAAATAATGCCCTTACAATTTTGATATCTGTATAAAGTTGAATAATATTGGATATAAAGTTTCCATATTTGATCCATGATAAAAGAAACAGAAGATAATACAATAGCTATTTAAAACACATCTGGTATACCAACGTGCCTACCATAAAATGTCAGAAGCACATACTGCATGGTGAATTTCATTAACATTCAAGAAAATGACCTTACATATACAAAAATATCCTCTAGAAAACACAAAATTCTGACTTATGAGGACAGTGTTTATATACACTGAATTCAACACACAAGGATAGACAGAAGGACAATTGTAACCCAATATTCCTTATAAATGAGGCTGCAAAAGCCTTAACAAAATCCTAACCAATCAAACCCAACAGCATATAAAGAAGGTAATCAGTCATGACTAGTCAGGTTTATTCTGGGAATGAAAGATTGATTCGATGTCAAAAAATCAATTGCTGTAGTTCATCATATCTACTGGTTTGCTATTACTCTCTAAACAATCGTAGCACATTCAGCCACTTAAACTCCAGCTATTAGCCCAGAGCTGTGTGCACCAGCTCGGCATGCACAGCTTGATGGGATTTCTGTTTAGAATCTAAGAATCTGAAATTAATGTTACAGTTTGGATCAGCCTTGTGATGTGGATCAGAAAAGACATGATATCCTTATAATTAAAGTGGCTACTAAGATGCAGTTGACTGCAGCTGTATGATCAACATGCATGCTCCTTGCTGACTGGAGCTATGAGCAGTTGGTCTCACTATAAATACTGCCTGGGTTTCTCACCCCATAATTAAAACTTCCTCCACATCAAGAATGTCAACTTTTGTTTTCTAAATCATGTTCACATTTTGTATTGTTCTAGCTTTTCTGTCTCTGATGTCTGCAGTTGGTTAAGTAAAGTTCTTGCAGGTAACTGCCCTGTCTTCAGATTCATTGATTTGAGACTATGAGGAAGTCTGCAGAATAATTTGCTGCAACTCTCAAATTAGTGTTTAACTGAATAAATGGCAGAAGATAGGTACATACAGGCCTGGAAATTGTAGAGCCCGATGCAATTTTACCTATACATGACATTAATTTAGAAGAAGATAACTATTTCAAGTAAATGTCTACTTATAATTTAATATTAAAGAAAATTTTGATTCTTTGAGAATTTCCCTTCAAAATTAATTTTGAATTAAAGCTTCTCAGAGAATGAAGAAATGAAATCAAACATTCTCAATCTGATAAAACTCACCCCATAACCCTATATCAAATCAGCTAAAAACAGAAACAAGGAAAGATAACTATAGCTCATTGTTACTAATGTTAGACTGAGATCTCCAAGGAGTTCAGTAAAGAGAGAAAGGAGGAAGGAAGAAAGGAAGGAAGGGAAAGAGGGAGGAGGGAGGCTGGGAGGGAGGAAGGGAAGAAGAGAAGGAGGGAGGAAGAGAGGGAGGGAAAGAGGGGAGAGAGGGGGAGGGAAGGAAAATGTGGGAGGAAGGGAGAAAGAAAATGGAGAAAGGGAAGAAAAGAGGAAAGAGAATAATGAAAGTAGCTAAATTTTCTCCAATAATAAATTATATGATTTTTTTTAATTTTAACAACAAAAAACAAAAAATACATTAATCTCCAAAGCAATAATAGAAGTGATGAGTTCAGATAGTTTTTACTTAACTCACAAGATTAATAATTTTAGCATAAAGGAATACATTTGTGGTAGAAATAATTAAAATCAGAGGGAAATTACCATATAATGCACAGTATTTAAAAAACAATTGAAAAATTTCACTCACATCACACACTGGAAGGTTTTCAAGATTATATTCAAATGCATAAAGACTTACACATTCTTATTGTCTAGAGGACAGCATTATCCTATGTGAAAGACAGAAAGACAGGAAGATGAAGAAATGAATTAAAATTTCTTGAGTTCCTACTGAATTCCACAAATTACACCAAAGTTTTCCTGTTTCATGTATTAGATAATGGGATCTTACTGAAATAGTCTGGGCTATCTTCTAAGTCATGATTTTCCTGCTACTATCTTTCAAATATGGTTAGAATCAGCCTGTACCACAGGGCCTGTCTCAAGGTGTTTCACTTTCAGCTTCAACATTTCTGTAAATATGGTACCACTTCTTGATTACTAAATGTAAATGTATCAGCATCTAATTGCATGCCAACTCCCTTCTAGCATCCTTAGGAGAGTTGGCTCTGAAATCTGTGGAGGACATCATGCAATCAGCAGAAGGACAGAGGAAGCCAAGATGCTGGGCAACAGGCAGTGGTAGAAGAAAAGACAAAAACAACTGTGGGTTTTACAATGCCCTTCAAGCATATATTCAGCTGTAGATACAACAGTAAAAAATATGTAAAATTTCCAAATGGTCCTCATGCTTGGAAGACAGAGGGATCTGAAATATGATATCCAAGTAGAGTAAAAAATGTTCACTTAGCTAAAATATGGCTTACCACATATAGCAACACCTTGGCCATAGTACTGTGGTAATTTTATTTAACCATAGAGACTGTGGAAAGTAATGGTGGTAAGCTAGAACAGAAATAAAGAATTCTAAATGCTAATTCTCATATGCACGGAGGTCTGTGTCTTTGAATAAGTCATTTTATTCTGCCAAACTTCTTCATGTGTAATGTGGGAAAAATAATATTTACACATTTACCTTCCTAATAAGAGCACCCTGAGACGTAATGAAGACTTCTGAATTGAGTGGTATAAAATCAAACTGATGATCAGAGGGTTTATGAGGCTCAGGGGCCACAGTTACTCACACAGCAGCTGTGTTCAGCCAAGTTTTATAATTTTATATTCCTCAAGTTTAAACCTTTAAGATCCCAGGTCTTTACATACATTAAATAAAAATCTGTGAAATAACCAGTGATTCTGAGAATTGCTATTATTTGTCCACATACTACTCATATTATTTTAGCTGTAAATCAAAGAAAAGAAGTGATGAATTGAAGTCATATATTTTCACATAGGCAAAAAATGTAACCTCATAATAAATAATTAGGCAATAGGTTTAATCATGCATTTTTAAAGCAAGCCAGTAGGAATATCTATATGTTTAATTAGGAATGTGTACTATACTGGCTATCTAAATTAATGAATTTCATTTCACAGACCTTTTGGCTTTGTGTTCTCTGTCATTAAATATGTATCAATATGTTAGCCATTTTTATATTTGTATCTAAGTGTTCTCTGTAGCTTAGCCAAACATATCTAAGTCAAAAGGCATAATCTACCACATAAACAGACTTAAAGGACAGAAACTATATGATCATCTCATTTGATATAGTTAAGGCATTTGACAAAATCCAATAATTATTCACAATAAAATTACTATAGAGACTAAGAATAGAGGGCCATACCACAATGCAAAAAAGCAAGGGCATAGCTAACATCACTATAAATGTAGAGAAACTCAAAACATTCCTTGAACATGAGAAACAAAAAAGGGATGTTCACTCTTTCACACCTGTTCAGTACAGTACTTGACATCTTAGCTAGAACACTTAACTTGAACTTAAGTTCAAGTGGATACAAATACAAAACAAAGAATTCAAGAGGGGCTGTCTGGAAACCATTTTACCTAGGTATCCAGCCCATGTACAGTCACCAAAGGTAGACACTGATGTGGATGGCAGGAAGTGTGTGCTGACAAGAGCCTGATATAGCTGTCTCCTTAGAGGTCTGCCAGAATCTGACATATTCAGAGGCAAATGCTCAGAGCTAACCATTGATCTGATCAAGGGGTTCCCAATGGAGGAGTTAGAGTGATGACTGAAGGGGCTGAAAGGGTTTGTGGCCCCATGAGGAGAGCAACAATACCAACCAACCAGAGCTCCCCAGGGTCTAAACCACCAGCCTGGGAGCACATGGGGAGGGACCCATGACTCCATCTGTATATGTAGGGAAGGATGGCCTTGTCGGACATAGTTGGAAGAGGAGATCCTTGGAACCATGAAGGCTGAACACTGAGTCGTGGGGAATTCAAGGGTGGGGAGATGGGAGTGAGGTGGTAGATTGGGCACATCCTCATAGAAGCAGGAGGAGGGGGGATGAGATAGGGGGTTCCTGGGTGGTAGGGGGAATGGGGTAAGGGGATAAAAATCTGAAATGTAAATATAATATCCAATAAAAATATAAAACAAGAAATAAATCAACAATGTTTAATATTAAAAACGGGCACATTGATCAACTGAAGAAATTAATGACTTGGAAATTACTCTAGACACCTCAGACATCCAATTTTGACAAAGAAGTACCCACACTATTCCAATGCACACTGGAGGAAAAACAGTAGTATCATTAACAAATGGTGCTGGTCAAACTGATGACCCTATGTACAAAAATGCAAACAGATCTAACAATAAACGGGACCTTGAAAAGCTAAAACTTTTTGTACAGTTATAGACACCGTCATTTGAGCAGAAGGAGTCTACAGAATGGGAAAAAAACTTTATTAATTTGCATCTGATGGAGAGCTAATATCTAGAATGTACAGAGAATAAAGAAAATGAACATCAAGAAAAATAAACAATACAATTAAAATAAGATGTATAATTAAACAGAGTTCTCAAAAGGCACAAAATTCTTATAAACACCAAAAATGATGTTTGTTCTACATCCTAAGCCATCATGTAAATTAAAACTACTTGGATATTTACTTATTTTTCTCTTTAATAAAAGAAAAGGTTTTATACGGTACATCCTGATTATGATTTTAGCTCCCCCTACTCTTTCCTGTTCCATTCCACCTCCCCTCCTGTCCATGTCTATAGGAAACAAACAGACATTTATAGAATAATAATATAGAACAATAGTGAATAAATCAGAATATAACAAATTAACCAAATAAGAAAAGGAGCCGATGGAAAAATATTTTTCATGAAAATAGTTCCAAGAAACAAGCTGGAGCAGCCATTATAATATCCAATAAAATAGCCATTCTAATATCCAATAAAATAGCATATTCAATAAAGTAGACTTTCAACCAAAAGTTATCAAAAAAGATGGGGAAGGATACTATATACTCATCAAAGGAAAAATCTACCAAGATGAACTCTCAATTCTGAACATCTATGTCCTAAATGCAAAGGAAACCACATTTGTGAAAGAAATGTTACTGAAGTTCAAAGCACACATTGACCCTCACATAATAATAGTAGATTTCAACACCCCATTCTCACCAATGGACAGATCATGGAAACTAAACAGAGACAGTGAAACTAAGAGAAGCTGTGAATCAAATGGATTCAATAGATATCTACAGAAAATTTCATCCTAAAAACAGAAGAATATAACTTCTCAGCACCTCATGGTAACTTCTCATAAATCATCCATATAATCGGACACAAAACAAACTTCAACAGATATAAGAACATAGAATCAGTCCCATGTATTCTATCAGACCACCATGGACTAAGGCTGGTCTTCAATAACAACAAAAACAATAGAAAGCCTACATACACGTGGAAGTGGATGTTGAACAACTATCAACTCAATGATAACTTGGTCAGTGAAAAAATAGAGAAATAAATTAAAGATTTTTTAGAATTTAATTAAAATGAAGGCACAGCATACCCAAACTTATGGGACACAATGAAAGCAATGCTAAGAGGAAAACTCATAGTCCCTAGTGTCTCCATAAAGAAATTGGGAGCGCTAAAAGCACATTTGAAAGCTCTAGAACAAAAAGAAGCAAATACACCCAAGAGGAGTAGTTGGCAGGAAATAATCAAACTCAGGGCTGAAATCAACCAAGTAGAAACTAAGAGAACTATACAAAAAAATCAACAAAACCAGGAACTGGTTCTTTAAGAAAGATCAACAAGATAGATAAACCCTTATCTATTTTAGGAAAGAACCTCAAACACATTAGCACAAAGGGGAAAATTTCCTGAACAGAACACTAATGGCTCATGCTCTAACAATTGACAAATGGGACCTTATAAAATTAAAATGCTTCTGTAAGGTAAAGGACACAGTCAATACAACAAAATGACAGGAAAAGATTATTACCAATCCTACATTCGATAAAGGGCTAATACCCAAAATATACAAAGAACTCAAGAAGATAGACTCCAGTGAACCAAATAACCCTATTAAAAATGGGGTGCAGAGATAAACAGAGAATTCCCAACTGAGAAATCTCGAATGTCTGAGAAGCTCTTAAAGAAATGTTCAACTTCCTTAGTCATCAGTAAAATTCAAATTAAAAAGGCCCTGAGATTCTACCTCATACCAATCAGAACCACCATTATCAAACACTCTGGTGACAGCAGATGCTGGTAAGGATATAAAGAAAGAGGAACACTCCTCCATTTCTAGTGGGACTGCAAGCTGGTAAACCTACTTTGGAAATCAATCTGCCAGTTCCTGAGAAAATTGGAAATAGCTCTACCTGAAGACCCAACTATTCCACTATATCCAAAAGATGCTCCAACATATAACAAAGAAATATGTTCCACTAGGTTTATAGCAACCTTATTTACAACAGCCAGAAGCTGGAAAAAAATCCAGATGTCCATCAACAGAGGAATGTCTATAGAAAATGTGGTACATTTGCAAAATGGATACTACTTAGCTATTATAAACAATGACTTCATAAAATTGGCAGACAAATGGATGGAACTAGAAAATATTCTGAGTGAGGTAACCCAGTCACAGAAGTACACACATAGTATATACTCACCAATAAGTGGATATTATTGCAAAAGCTCCCAAGGACTAGATCACCAACCAAGGAGTGTGCAGGTTGGGAGCCATGGCTTCACATACATATGTAGCAAAGAATGGCCTTGTCTGACAATGGGTGGGGAGGTCCTTGGTCCTATGGAGGTTTTATGCTCCAGCCTAGAAGGATGCTGGACCAGTGGGGCAGGAGTAAGTAGGTGGGTAAGGGAGCACCCTCACAGAAGCAAAGGGGAGGGGAGAGAGGGCGAATGAGTTGGGGAGGTTGTAGAGGGGTAACTGGGAAGGGGAATATCATTTGTGATGTAAATGAATGGCGTGATTAATAAAAAAATTAATGAAAAAGAAAATGAGCCGAAAAAGCATGAGAAACATATATAGACCCAGAGATACACATAGTCACACACAGACACACACCACACATATACCATGAAAATCACAAAACTGGCAGCCATAGTATATAAACAAGCCAGCGGTGGCACACGCCTTGGGTGGCTGCCTCCAGAGAACAGCCGTGCCCTTCTTCCCGAGTTTGAATCCTACTGTCTCTCCCTCTTCCTGTGTGACTCTCCCGCTTTGTCTCATGGGAAAACAAAACAAAACAAAACAAAAAATGAAAACAACAACAACAACAAAGCGCCCTGACAGCATTGAGAGAAATAAACTCCAAAACTGCAGTTGAGTTCATTTTATGTATCTACTGCTGAATATGACGTCAAACCTTAAGAGTGGTTCATTTTACCAGTGGGACTGTCTTGGGGGAAAGAACAAATTTTTCATTTGAAAGTGGCTATCAATTGGAGGTAACTATTGAGTCAGGGACAGTGTGTGTGTGTGTGTGTGTGTGTGTGTGTGTGTGTGTGTGTGTGTTTACTTCTTTCCTCTCTAGGATCCTTTCTGGCCATCTGGTATAGACTTTTGCAAGCTCTGTGCATGCTACTTCACTGAGTTCATATGTGTGTTGGGCCTACTGAATTTAGAAAGCCTTGTTTCCTTAGTGTCCTCCATTTACTTCCGACTCTTACCAGTCGTTATACCTCCTCTTCTGCATTGTTTCCTGAGCCCTAAGGGGAAAGATATGACAGAAACTTTCTATTTAGGGCACAGTGTTCCATACACTCTCTGCACATTGTCTAATTGTAGGTTTCTTGTTTAGTTCACATCTAATTTAGGAGAAAGCTTCTCTGATGATGGCCGAGCAAGGCACTGATTAATGAATATAGCAAAATATCTTTAGGAATCATTTAATCACTTCATACCTTTAGTAGATCAGTAGTATTTTGATTTCCCCTAGGTCCCTGCATTATCTAGTCTTGAGTTCTTCACTGAGAACTATTGCTGCAGTGGCATGGCTTGCATGTTACCAAGTGTGTCTTAAGTTAAACCAGATATTTGTTAGTGACCTCCACTAGCTTTGTGTCACTATTATACCAGTGCAGGCTGGTCCCCATTGTATTTTGAAGCATTGGTAATTGAGTTGGTGTTTAGTGCTTCCTGTGGTGTTATATAATTTCCAGTACCATGAACATGTCCATAGGGGTGAAGGCATTAGACAGGCCTTGCCATGTTCAGTTGGTGTGCAGGTATTGTCTTCAGCAATGGGGCTGTGCTGTCAGTGTATGGAGAGCAAATGGATTGCTGTTTTGGATTTCATCTTACATCAGTCACGATGCCGAGGATCAATAATACAAATGACAACACACGCTGGTGAGAATGTGAAGAGGCAGTACAAATTTGCACAACCACTATGTATAAGAACCAATGTATAGGTTCCTCAAAAAGTTGAAAATTAGTCTACTATAAAATTTCACTTTAGTATTGTTGACCATATACATCCTACAATGGGTACTTACAAAAGTACCCATCTTATAATGACATACTTGCACATTCATTTTTATTCCTTCTCTATTTTTATCATCAGAAATTGAAATAGCATCAGTTGTGGTGGTCCATGCTGGTAGGATTTGCTGAAGGAGGCAGAGGCAGGAGGATCATGAGTTCAAGGCCAGCCTGGGCTGGAGAAATGGCTTAGTGGTTAAGAGCACTGACTGCTCTTCTAGAGGTCCTGGGTTCAATTCCCAGCAACCACATGGTGGCTCTCAACCATCTGTAATGAGATCTGATGCCCTCTTCTGGTGTGTCTGAAGATAGCTATGGTGCACTCATAAATAAAATAAATCTAAAAAAGAAAAGAAAGAAATTAGAATAGCCTACATATTTATCAGCTGATCAATGGATGATGAAAATGCTATACATTTACACAGTAAAATATTGTTCAGCTAAGAAAAAATAAATTATGTAATTCACAGGTAACTAGAAGAAAGTAAAATCAATCATCCTGAATAATGTAACCAAGATACAGAAAGATAAATATTACATTTTCCCTTATGTAAGCCTTTAAAGTATAGATGTGTTTGTTTCTCAACATAAGTTAGGAATGGGTAGAGGAGGAATTTTTTTCAAGGAAGGGGAAATAGAATATAATGTTACAAAAGAATAAAAAGTTAGAACAAGAGGATTAAAGGGGATGGAGTATGGGGAAGACAGGGTAAAGAAAAGAATCTTGGAATGGATAACAAATACCAAGGGACTTTAGAAAGGCCATATGAGAATCTGATATGGCAAAAGCTATTTAAAATATATACACATGTCAAAGGAATTATGAAGTCACTATTTAATGGGGGAGCCAGTCCTTCTAACTAGACATTGTATACTTTCAAAGTAAATCCCCAGTACCAGGAATGGGCTACAACTCCTTGAGTTGTTGTCCAGAAGAGTCTTATAGAAACACCCTCACACCTCTCCAAATGTATACATGTAAAAGAAAAGTAAACAAAACAAACCCTCATAGACTAATGCCAATGTTATTCACCTCCATTACATTTTGGTAAGACTTTTTTGTTGCTGACACCACATAATAATATTGCTTAGAACGTGGAGAAATTTATCTAGCATTCAACTGAAATCTTTACCCCTGCGGACTGGTGTTCATAGTCCTTGAAGGCACTATGCACACAAGTAACCATCCACCTCACCCAGCTTAGATCCTCTGAGCAGTAATGACACATATATAGAACTTTTATCCTATTTCATTGATCTGTATATCTGCTTTGTACCAAGACCTTGCTGTCTTATTGCTCTGTTTCAGTAGCAAAACTTAAAATCAGGAATTCTGATGCTTGCAGCTTAAGATTGCTTTGGATAGCTACAGATTTTTGTGTTTCATATGATTTTTAAATTGGTTTTTCTATTCCTGTGAAGAATAGCAGTAGAATTTGATGGATATTGAATTTAATCTGTACATTACTTATTTTGTCATTTTAACTATGTTAATCCTACCAATCCATGAGCATGGTAAGTCCATTCATCTTTTAATATTGTCAATTTATTTTATTAGTGTTTCCAAGTTTCAATTACAGAGTTTTCTAACTTTCTCAATCATGTTTACTTTAAGTAAATTATTTTGAGGCTACTGTGAATCAGATTATTTTTGCCCGATTCCTTTTGCAATGCGCTTATACATAGGTCTATCAGTATATAGAAAAGTAATGATTTGGGTATGTTAATTTTTTATCCAGCAATTTTACTGTATTCAGCCATAAAAATTTCTAAGTGGGATCCTTGGGAGTCTCATATGTACTGTATCTTTTTTTTCTGTCGGAATTCCAAATTTCTTTTATGAACTAGTTATTAGGAAAAGCACATAATAAACATTGGTCTGTTAACATTTTTGTGATACATTGCCTTATAGTATTTCAGGTACATACTCAAAACTAGCAATGCTAGTTTTAGGTTTTTTAAAATCTTCTACAGTGCCTAGAGCAGTTTACATTCCCAACAGCTGTGTACCAGTGCCTTTGACCCCACTGATTTTTGTAGGTTGATTTTGTGCCTTATTACTTTGCAGAAGGTGTTAGTTCTCAGAGTTTTCTTCTAGAGTTTTTAAGGTATTTTACATACTGGATAATACAAATTACAAATAACTCTTATTTCTTCAATCTTATCATTTGCAGTGAACAAATGGAACCAAGTTGTAGTATGGTTGAGGTGTCATTTGCTGAAGTTGAGGTATAAAAACTCAGCCAACATTCTTAGGACCTGGGGCTCAATTTTCAGTATGATCTCCAAGAGAAGACTACTGACGTCAGAAACAATCTGTATCAGAGCACATATCCTCCACACACACAATGAAAATTCAATAATAGACTATCTTGAAGGAGGTAAAGAAACACTGCTAATAGTATGTGCACTCAGATATTAGTAATTTGGGTTGTGAATAGGAAAAAAGAGGAAGATATGATTAAGTGATTATTATTAATGTGACAGAGATTTACAGAGGAAAGAGTAAATGAAAGAGAGTACAATAGAATAAGATAGGGACATTCTGGGAGCTATGACTAAGCCGAATAAAAAGAGAAAGAAGGTGTTGATGCAGCAGACCATACGGAAATCCATGATCCATGTTCTGACAGTAAAGGACAAGGAAGGTACTTTTGCTATGGTATTGATGACTGCAGACTCACAGTTGAGAAAGACTCACTGGTACACAGCTGTTGGGAATGTAAACTGGTCTAGGCACTGTAGGCATTGCTAGTTTTGAGTATGTACCTGAAATATTATAAGGCAATGTATCACAAAGATGTTAACAGACCAATGTTTATTATGTGCTTTTCCTAATAACCAATTCATAAAAGTTGAGAAGGCCTATGTGTCAACTCCTACCTCTCCAGCCATCTCCAAAAAAGTCACAGCCTAGACAGAAAACTTAAAAATTATAATAAACTACTGACATTTAGCTCTCCACAACTCATGGATTCTAATCAGGTTGTGGGAAGTGAAGGAATGAGTTTTCTTTAAGAGGCTGGCCACTGAGAGTTTGACCATGCTCCAGTGGATATATTGACAACACAAATTATACTTGTTTTGTGTTTGTTTGTTTGTTTGTTTATTTGTTTGTTTTCTCCTTTGGGGGGTTGGGATAGGTGATAATAAGGCTGAGAAGTGGAGAACTGAGAAATGAATGTAGTCAAGGTTCAGGATGTCAAACCCCCAATAATCAATAAGAATATTATGAAAAGAAAAAAATGACATGTAATCAGAAAACTTAAAATAATTTCCATTCCCTTGAGGATGAGGCAATGAGACCTCCAACTCTAGACAAAAGGCAAAAGAGAAATGTAGAAGGAGTGACAACAGAGTAAGGCAAAGATAGCCTAGTTATTGGCATTAGGCCTTAAATTAGGAAAAGATCAGGTGAAAGTAAAGATTCTGAACTTGGTCTCTCACCAGAGTATGGGTTCGAGTTTAGTCTCCTACTATTTGTTCGTGGGCTCATAGATGCCAGTCACATGTTGGGAAATCTTTGATTGGACAAAATGCAAACACTGGTAATACCCTTTGCCATTTCTTCCCAATGATATAATTTATTCCCAGCTTGCATATGTATTTTCCTGAAAACAGTAACTCTGATGAGACTTCAACCATACTTAAAACTGCATGATTCTAATAAGAAGTTTTTTCACCATTGATGAGGGTTATTTTGCTTGTGAGTTTTCAGAACCCATGGCATTTGTTCTGGATTCCCTGAGTGTTCAACTCAAGGAAGGTAATTTTCAACTATGGTCCCCAAGACAGCAACTCAACAGAAATCTTTGGAAGTTGTTTTCTTGACCCTGCTCCAGTGGAGTGTCAAGGGAACTTCCTGAAACCCAACCTCATACCAGTGCAGTTGCTAACACCATGCATGGCCTTCCATATCTCTTTCTATTACTGTTCTTCACTATAGCTGTGACTGGAAGATCCAGGCAGTTTATTCTGAAGCTGACTGTCTTAAGAGTTGGTTCTGATGTAAGCTACTGAGTCTTTCCTCATTTTTCAAATAGGTCTGGTCTCTAGCCTCTGAACTTCATTTTTTTTTTTTTTTTTGCTCTGCTCTACAAAGTTTTCTGTTTTACTTTGATATCAGAGCCAGATTTTCTGCTCTCAATGACATCTTCTGGTGCCTGCTATCCAAGTATCTCTAACTTATTCCTGGAGGATTCCAGTAGCCTGTGCTCCTGCATTGCCTACCATCTTTATTTTTCTAAAGTGTGAAAAAAAAATGCTAAACCAAAACCTTGAGACCGTATTTATATTTATTTTGTTTGTGAGTAAGTGCTTTTATAGAAAGAGAGTTAGATCCTTTTTAACTGGAAGTAACTGTCATTGTGAGCTGCCATGGTAATGAAGGGAATTGAACCTCTCTCTAAAAGCACTTGCTAGCACTCATGAACACTCATCTCTCTCTCCAACCCCTGGATAAAATATTTAAAGGAACATGTAGCTTTAGAAAACATATCTGGCACCAACAGATATATGGGAAGAAATTTAGAACCATTAAATATTATTGAATTATATTTAAACTAGAATAAGTACTACATAGTTACTATCACGGTTACTGATACATAGCCAGTAACACACATGATGCTGCATTGACACAATCATGAATACTATCACATAGAGACTAGTTGCAACAACATAGCCACTCACAGGGCTGTTACCACACAGTCTCTAGCACTGACAAAATCAAAATTTGAGAACCACAATACTGAGTGCTGAAGAACCTACAGAACACCTAGACCACTCATATATTGATTCCAAGAATGTCAAATGATACATATTTTCCCCACAATTGTTTGTCAGTTTATCATAAAATAAATCATATTTTTAATTTCAACCTCACAACTTCAAAATCCAGTTATTTCATAAACAGAAATAGCACCAGGTGCCTGTATAAAGGTTTGTCCATGGAAACTCACAGCATGTTTAAACCATTGCCAAAACCTAGACAGGAAAAAGCAACAAACAGAAGGCTAAGCAAAATGATATAACAATATGAATAGCTATTAATCAGTAAATAAAATAGTTAATCAAAAGTGGCAAAAATAAGCAGCAATCTATTGACAGAGATTCAATTAAGATAATATGCTAGTGAAAAAGTGCAATGAGGAAGCTGTTTACACTTATAAACTCATATGCCCGGTACAAGTTATTGTAGTCTAAGTTTTTCGGGTATAATAAGGACTAAAATCTGTTGTTTCCTTTTACCAAATTAAGAGAATATCTTTTTTTGCTTATTGATCTTAGTTACCTGCATTCATTTTGGGGACTAAAATAATAATTATTAAAATAGTTGTAATAATTATCTGAGGAAAATTCTACCTGTATGTGAAATGGTCCTCTACACCCTACAGGTAAGTACAGCTCCCACACTTCATCAAACAAGCCTTATACAGGATCCACAATTAGTCAAATGGCAGGGAATCAGGGATCACGGCTTACCCAGCCCTAATGGGTGAACCTACAATGCAAATGCCACACTTATGACTAAGGGAACTTTATGTGGAGGAAAAGATGGAAGGACTGCAAGAGACAGAAGACTAAGATGTGCCCCAAGAGAGTATTTTGTAAACGTAATAGGAAGCCTGTACCCACCAAATCTCAATATGGTTGCCTAAATGACAATATCAGTAAACATACTGGCACAGGAGAGGGGAGAGATTTCATTAGTATCTGACCCTAGGTGAAGACTTACAGGCAATCAATGGCTGCTGGGAGCTAGGCTTGGTGGTGGGGTGGATGAATCATTCTTCACCAGGGACTACATTCCTAATAGGTTATTTGATTCCAAGTGGTTAGCTGTAATCACATGTATATACAAACTTCACTAAATAGACTTGGTATAAAAAGTTTCTCTCTCTCTCTCTCTCTCTCTCTCTCTCTCTCTCTCTCTCTCTCTGTGTGTGTGTGTGTGTGTGTGTGTGTGTGTGTGTGTGTGTGTGATGTACATTTTGTTCATATTTGTGTGGATCTTTTGACATTTTATTATAATTATAGAAGAAGAGGTCTCATGGAATGGAAATTTCTGGTATCCTCGGAGACTCAGTTGTACCATGTGATGTTTTTCTGGAAAATCTCTTATGAGAGGATGTTTTTGCTAAAGCAGATATGTGGAAGGGTATTTTGATAAGATCAGACATGTGGTTTATTTCTGGAGGAAGCCTGGAAAAAGAGCATGCGATCTTTTGCTAGAGAGGAGGCATGAGAGAACATGTGATGTTTGGAAAGGGTATAAATATAGCCCAACAGACAGTGGATGATGCTGGATGGTATTGGTATGCCTTGTCATTTTTCACTGGTCATTGTTGGGCTTTGTTGATGCTGGTCTTCACTGACAATGCTGGGTGGAATTAGTACACTTTATCTTTCTTTGTTGGCTATCATTTGCCATGACTTCATACAGGCAATGCACCAAAAATCTACCGGTCATGTTGTGGAAGCTTCTTGATGCTTTTGTGGATTTGGGCTGATTGGCAGAATCTTGCACTTTTTCTGGATCTGCTGCTGCTTATTCATAAATGGTGTTTGCAACTGGATCAAGCTACTGTTGCTAATTCAGGTGAACTGAACTGCTGATATCCTGACAAATCAGATTGGATTTGCTCCAAGAAGTATTTTGTGGAATTAAACAGATTGACATCCTCCTTTACCCTATAAACCTTTCCTTTCCTCTACCTATGGTGGGTTAGAATAGAGGCTAAAGCATTCAAGAATCCTTATTAAAAGTAGGTTTTGAAAAATTTAAGCATACAGTTTCATAAACTTGAGAGAGAGAAAAAGAGAGAGAATGAGTTGAATTCATAGAGATACGAGTGGATTGATGCCCATGCTGCATACTCTTGTAGAAAATTCTCAAATATTAAATTTAGAAAATATATACTTGCCTTCTTAAGCAGACATCTGATCAGACTTTCTGGTTCTTGAAATCTTGCAGAAAGTAACTGGATATGTAAAATAGATGTGATTATCAAAGGCACCAAAATGCCAAAGAAAACTTGAAACTATATATTTTAGAGCAAAACAACTCACCCTTTGCCATTCTCAAAGCTTACATGCACTCTAGAAAAGCTAATTGTGCCTTTGTAACTCTTTGGAATATAGGCATTTTCTGGGTTAGGTCTGGCTCTCTTTTAAGAGTGTATAGATCATATTATTTTTGCATAACTCTTATTATTTGCTTTCCAAGTATTGCTGCCAGGTCCTGAGTCTGTGAATTAGATGTATTACTAAAATCATGGGTAGATGAAGCTAAATAAAAAAACAAAAGTTGAAAATTATCCAATACTTTTTTTTTCTTTTCTATTATTAAAAATTGCAACAAATTTACAGGCTGAGAATAATGTATATTTCTTACTTTCCACTTATGTGAGAAATCCAGGCATAGTTCATTTTAACTACAAAGCACTTTTCAAGTCTGTTTCCATGAGAACATTAACTAGTAAAGTCCCACTTCCAAACTCACTTTCTTATTGTCATAGTCATGTCCCAATGGTTAGGAAAACAAGTATCACCGTTTTCTGCAGGACCTTTGGCTAAACTGCCTTCACTTCCCAGTGACCACCAGTTGTATTCTGCATAAGCCTGGTTATGTAGACAGTCTTTAGAACAATTCAAGTCTAGGAAAAATGTGGAGTCTTGTATACTGTAGCCACATAAGTTAATTATATTGTCAAAATCACATCACCATTGCCATGTTCTGGTGAACAGAAAAAAACTTACAGTTTTGTTACCCAGATACAAAGAAAGTGGATAAAACAAGGTATAAAGCATAGTGTAACCATCTACTTCAAAAATACCATGAGCTAGCTATATTTAATATTGTTTACATAGCCTACTATAATAGTAAACACTTTGGAAGTGGTGGTTATTACCTGGATGTGTTTATAGGCATGTATACATTTTCTAATGTGCAACAGGGATTCATATGTGTTATTACAAAGACCATTCAAAAGTGTATACCATCAACATGCAAACCTGATTTGCTTTTTATGTACCATGTCCATAACACATAATTTAATGAAATGGAGCCTAGGTTGATGCTTGGTTTACCCTTACATTCATACATTGTTCTGTAACCTCTGGAATCACTATCATGCATTTGTAACATAATGTCAGGGATTCTGACTTTGCCTTGCTGAGAGATTGCCACCAGCCAATCATCAGAACAATGAAGCTGACTCTCTATAGGCCATTTCTATTATTCTTCCACAGATCTAAGACTCTTGCTACATCTGCAATTTATTTAGAAACGATTACAAGGTAAAACCCTGAAGCAGTTGATTCATTTACAAGGGACTATAATAAACTATGCCTGGCAAGGTTGCATGATATATAAATGCAAACACTTTAAGTTGAAGAAAAAAAGAAAAAAAATATGGAGAAAGGAATTTATGTATCTAATTAGATGTAGTACTTGGTCTGAAATATTAGGGTGATTATCAGATGCCTTAATTTTTTTTGTTTTGTTTTTTTTTAATCTCTTTTTTTATTAGATATTTTATTTACACTTCAGATGCCATCCCCTTTCCCCATTCCCCCCCCCTTAGAAAACCTCTATCCCATGCCCCTTTTTTCTTTTTGCATTTATACATTTTTTTAAAATAATGTTAATCATAAGCGTTATAAGTTTGGAATTGTTCAATCAGAGGTGTAACCCACTGACCAACCTAGACATAACAACTATCTTTGACTGGTGGAGATACATGAATATCTGCCTCCCTGTCTCCCCCTCTTTCTCTCTTTCATCACCTAGCTTCTCCTCTCCTTCTTCTTCTCCTCTTCTTACTCCTTTTCTTCCTCTCAGTACTCCTTCTACCTTAGCTCCTCCTACACATCACCCTTCCTGTTAAAATGAAACTTTTCTCTCAAAATACAATTAGAGCATAATTATGCCAATTTGTACCAGTGAGGTACAAGATAGTCCTAATACCCCGTCCATCCTTTTGTTGACTAACCAGCACCCCTGTCATCTATCCTAACTAAAACATTTAGTTCTGAACCTGGCTTTAGGATGAATGTCAGCTGACGACCATCCACTCAAATCTTTTCTCTTACAGTAAATAGCTATAAGTTTTCAATCCCGTCAGAAATCCAGAATGACTGAGTTAACTATAATTGTGGGAAGCACAAAGCATAGCTTCTAAAACTTAGCCAATTTGTAGAGACCTCTGAACACCTGAAAAGCCCCTATACTACCGAACGTTGGAGCATCAAATCTTCAGCCTTCTGGCCCAGAATCATCTGACAGACCTTGGTGATACAGGATTATTAAGGACTGATTACTCTGTCTAGGCAGATATAATCAGTCGACTATTCTGCAAGTGTGTCCTTTTCTGGATAGTAATTTGTCTGTAGATGGAGAGAGGCAATTCTTGCCTAGTGGCTGTTACCACACAACTGGAGTAACTCCAAGGATGCTCAATTTCTTCTTAGAATCCATGACAGGAAGCTGTCAGGAGCAGACAGAACTCTAATCAATATGAACATTAATATATAAATATTTGTAGCATCAGTTCTATGGACTTCTGATGTTTTGAAAACCAACTATCCATGAAAGGTAACCTGGACTGTTGTCTGTTCACTCCTCTCAGCTATTTCTAAATAAAATATGGAAAGCACCCTAACAATAAACTCAAAACCATGAATTTGCTATAGTCCCTTAACTCATAGGTTAACCGTCCCAAATCAGTTAAAAAAGTTAAAAAAGGGCTGGGTCTAGTCATTGTATTCCTAAATGTGTTATACAGACACAATGCCCATGAGCGTATCAATATTCATCTGATTTTTATATTAATAAGAGGCTCCTAGCAATGAAAACCTTAAATTTTAGATCAAAGTAAATTTTGTACCATTTAAGAAATTATAACTTCATCTTGATAATAATTATACAGATTTCTACCAATAGGTTATAGCTATGCAATAAGTCCTAGCTAATCCCCCCTGTTCCAACAAAACCACTACTTGTCCCTAGAAAGACAGACAATTATTAACCACATTAGTCCCCAAGCTCAGGGAATAGGGGTGCTGACTCTTCTTTAACTTCTTCAAGCTGATTAAGGGCGTTGAGATTTTAGAAGAGGGGTGGGGGGGAAGAGTAAGTTGATAAGCCTCTGATGCTGTGTCTTCACTGAATCCAGATGGAATTCCAGGACATCAGAGGTTTGGGCAGGTCTGCTCAGTATGCTTGATGAGTAGATACACCAAGGCTGTGTATTCTGCAATATATAATTCTCAGAACAAGTGTTAGTATCAAGAAAAAAAAAATTTTCCCACCCCCCAGGGGGCTGACATTTTTTTTTAAAGATGTTGGTTCTGAAGACTATTTTTTGTCCGCTTGTTAAAATTGGTTGTAGTATTTACGTTTCAGATTTGATCCCCTTAGCCTACTTCCTCCCACCACCCAGAAACCTATCCCATCCCCCTCCTCATGCTTCTATGAGGCAGTGACCGCACATACCCCCCTCACTATCCCCTCCCCGCCCTCACATTCCCCCCTCCCACTGTGTGTTCATTTTTTTATAGGACCAAGAAACTCCTCTCCCACCAATGTCCGACAAGGCCATCCGCCCCTACGTATACCTCTGGAGTCTTGGGTCCCTCCCTATGTGTTCCCAGGCTGGTGGTTTAGACCCTGGGGGGCTCTGGTTGTTTGGTATTGTTGCTTTCCACCTGGGGTCAATAACCCTTTCTGCTCCTTCAGTCCTCTCACTAAGTTCTCCATTGGGAAACCCCTGATCATATCAGTGGTTAATTGTGAACATTGTCCTCTGAGTGTGTTAGTCTTTGGCTGACCTCTAAGGAGACAGCTATATCATGTTCCTCACATTATGCACTTCCAGCCATCCACAACAGTGTTTAGATTAGGTGGCTGTACATGGGGTGAATACCCAGGTGGAATGGTCTCCTGATGGCCCCCCTTCAGTTTCTGTTCCATGTTTTGTTTCCCTATTTGCTCCCTTGAGCATTTTTGTTTCTCATTCTAAGTAGAACTGAGGCATCCCTTCTTGGTCTTCCTTCTTCATGAGCTTCATGTGGTCTGTGGGTTGAGTCTTCGCTAATCCAAGCTTTTGGGCTAACATCCGTGGAGATATGTTTGTGTAACTATCTTCTTTTGGGGTTTTTGGAAGATTACTTTCTTGCTTTTTCTAGGTTGTAGTTTCCCTCCTTGTGTTGGAGTTTTCCACCAATTATTCTTTGAAGTGCTGGATTTGTGTTGAGATACTGTGTAAATTTGGATTTGTCATGGAATATTTTGGTTTCTCCATCAATAATGATTGGCAGTTTTGCTGGGTATAGTAGTCTGGGCTGGCATTTGTGTTCTCTTAGGGTCTGTATGATATCGGTCCAGGATCTTCTGGCTTTTATGGTCTCTGGTGAGAAGTCTGGTGTAATTCTTATAGGTCTGCCTTTATATGTTACTTTGCCTTTTTCCCTTACTGCTTTTAGTATTTTTTCTTTGTTTTGTACATTTGATGTTTTGACTATTATATGGTGGGAAGTATTTCTTATCTAGTCTAAACTATTTGGAGTTCTGTAAGCTTCTTGTATATTTATGGACATCTCTTTCTTTAGGTTAGGAAAGTTTTCCTCTGTAATTTTGTTGAGGATATTTACTGGTTTTTTTAGTTGGGAGTCTTCCCCCCTCATCTATACCTATTATCCTTAGGTTTGGCCTTCTCATTGTGTCTTGGATTTCTTGTATATTTTGGGTTAGTAGCTTTTTGTATTTTGCATTTTCTTTGACAGTTGTGTCAATGTTTTCCATGGTATCTTCTGCACATGAGATTCTCTCTTCCATCTCTTGTATTCTGTTGGTGATACTTGTGTCTATGACTCCTGATCTTTTTTTTAGGTTTTCTATCTCCAGGGTATTGTCCCTTTGTGATTTCTTTATTGTTTCTACTTCCATTTTTAGATCCTGCATGGTTCTGTTTAATTCCTTTTCCCGTTTGGTTGCATTTTCTTGCAATTCCTTAAGGGATTTTTGTGTTTCCTCTTTAAGGGTTTCTATCTGTCTACCAGTGCTCTCCTTAAGTTCTTTGAGAGCGTTATTTATGTCTTTCTTAAAGCCCTCTATCATCATCATGAGAAGTGATTTTAATTCTGATTCCTGCTTTTCTGGTGTGATGGGGTGTTCAGGGCTTGCTCTGATGGGGGAGCTGGGTTCTGATGATGCCATGTAACTTTGGTTTCTGTTGCTTACGTTCTTGCTCTTGCCTTTTGCCATCTGGTTAACTCTAGTGTTGCCTGTACTTGCTCTCTCTGACTGAAGCATGTCTTTCTAGTTATCTAGCTTGTGTCTGATCTCCTAGGGGTCCAGATGTTTCTGTGATCTTTTCCAGCTGCACTGATTACAGTGGTACCTCTAGGATCCCTCAGGATATGGTGCCTCCAAGGTAGTAGTCCAGCGAGGTGTCTGCTGTTCTGGGTGCAGTGTCTCCTCTAGAATATTTCAGGATATGTTGTCTGAAGCTCTGAGTTCATTTGTTCCATTGTGGCTCTGGATTGAGTGGACCTTCCAGTATGTCTCAGGTGGAATCCGGGGTCCACACAACAGCAGACCTGGCAGAGTTCTGATCCAGGCCTCAGATCTGAGAACTAGTTTCTAAGACACTGTCCAAGTTAGAGCGCCTGGGATCCCTGCTTCCTCTGGGTTCTTGGAGGTTGGGGACAGAGCTGCCACCCAAGATCTGCTCAGTGCTCTGGCCCAGACCGGAAGAAACCAGATGCCTTAATTTTTAAAGTGTCAATTTTGTTTTATTCATCACCTGGAAAACTAGACAATCATCCAGTGTGGTAAAGTACTAATTTTATTCTCTTCCTCATCATCACCATCCCCACACTGGCTTTTCTTCTTTTCTTGTCATTCTTTCTCTTCATTGGCCTGGGTGGCCACCACCATAAGAAGAATGGAGGGAGAAGTCAAAGTGCTTCCGGTAATTCAGACAGACATTAAAGGATGGAGTTCACCACCTGCTGGAAGACACCCCCACATACACCCCACGCCCACCCCCCTGATTTCACACTGGAAGATGAGAACATGGACATGGTGAATAGATTTGGCCAGGCACAGATGAAAGACCTGGGTCTGCAGTTGACTCTCAAAGAAAGCCTCAATTTTCAGGCTGAGGACGTAACCCAGCCTCAGTTAGCCCTCATCTAGCACGTCAATGCTACCAAGTCACCTCAGTAGAGCATCCCCTTCAGAAAGACATTGTAGGTCCTTTTCCTCCAGCCTCAGCAGATCCTGAGCAGTCTTACAGATCTTAGTCAGGGTAAATTTGACCCTCCACAACTCACATTCATTCCAGAGCCTAAAGTTTCTGATCAGCTTCAGTTCTTGGTCGAGACACAATTTCTTAAAGATCTCTGTGAGGTCATTGAGGTTTTGTGACAAACCCAACTTCTGACAACTGGCTTGTTGAATTCTCTAGGCCCATTGCAACTACAAACTCATGCCTATGACCCAGATACCTTCGTTTAATGCATTAAATTATTTTGTTTGGACACATTTCTTTCCAAAACTTATAAGCTTTCTAAGTTCCTGAAATACTTAATAGGAATAGTATTACATTGCTAAACTAATGTGAAAATATGAGGAAGTTATGTAAATAAATTTTCTCATCTTACAAATTCAGAATATTTTATAAATTTTTAAAATGAAAGCAAAACTAATTTTCTCTAGAACTGAATAAGTGATTTACATAGGTAGAAAATATTATATTATCTTAACATAATAAGCAAGTTCCCTAATTAATTTTGTACATATATATGAATATATGAAGATGTGATAATCAAATAAAATGTTAAAATGCATAAATATTAGGCCTAATCAAAAATCTTAATTTAGAACCCACGCATAATCTATGTAAATATGTTATTTGTTATATAACTAAAATGAATATTCACATCAAATTTATTTTAATTCATGTTCATTAATTATTTATTTTTATTATGTATTATTTATTTAAATTCCTACAATTCCTACTTCAATAACTAATGATAAAATACTTATCTATAAATATTATTATTGATAGGCATTTTCTAACCCACAGTGACACAGATATAGTTCAGATTAGATCAGATTAAAAATAGATAAAAGCAAGTTTATTAGGAGGCAGGTCTTAGATGTGTTCCCCGATCTCACAGGTGGAGTTCCGTGAAGTCACACATCAAGGCTAAAGGAGAAAGGCTTATGACTTTAGGCAAGGATAACTTGCCACCTAGGAGCTGAGATTGTGATGACACATGGTCAAAAACTGACCCTCTGGGCGGACACTCTAGGATAAGCTGCCGGAAACGGGGAAATGAAGAGCAATTACTTCTTAGCCTATACTCATATGAGGGAGTTTTCTCCAAGCATTTGGGGGAGTTTTCTTTGGGGGATGGTCACAGGAAGGAGGGCAGACAGGGTTTCCCAACTTGTGAAGGGGATAAGCAGACGTTCCAGCATCACGATTAATAGTATATGTGGTACAAGTAGAATATATTATATTCTATACAATATACACTGTGTGTGTGAGGGGGTGGGTTTGTGTGTGTTTTTCCTAGATTTAGATCAACTTGACACATGGTAGAGTCATCAGAGAGGAGAGGGAACCTCAATTCAGAAATGCCTCCATAAGATTTAAGCTACAGACAGATCTGTAGAGTATTTTCTTAATTAATGATAGATGGAGAGACCACAGTTCATTGTGGGTGGTGGCATCCCTGGTACAGCAGTCTTAAATTCTGTGACAAATCAGGCTGGGCAAGCCATTTAAAGCTAGCCAGTAAGTAGCACTCCTCCATGGTCTTTTTATCAACTCATTCTTCCAGGTTGCTGCCCTGCTTGAATTTCTGCCCTTGCTTCCTTAATTGATGAACAGTGATATGGAAGTATAAGCATAGTTATTTCTTTCTTCCCCATGTTGCTTTGGTCATTGTGTTTCATCATAGTAATAATAACTCTAACTAGGAAAATATGTAAGTATGTAATGAATTCGTAGTGTAAAGATGAAAAAGCATTATTCATGATATGATAAGAACGTAAGAACAAATCCAAATGCAGACCATCTTTTTGTGTTTTTACTCAAGACAGAAATCTGAAATGTCTGGTTTAAAATATAAAATCACTTTGGCTTTCAACTTGGAATGTCGGGAGAATGTCTGTACGTATGTTGTCTGCCATAGATCCCTTTCATCTACTGAAATAAATGGACCATTCATAAGTCTTCTCAGTTGTAATTTTATTTTAAGGAAGGACATTAACCAGAATCAAGATATTTTTTATATCTTAGCAACACTTCTCAAATTTTTATCTCATACTAGATACTCTCTCATCCTCTAAGAAAATGGATTTTATGAATTTCCGGTCTATTGATTGATGCAGTTATTACTGGTTGGATGTTTGAATGAAAGCTGGAAAAGGTTCATTGTGGGGAGCAGAGAAACCCCTGCCTAAGTCATACCTTGAGTGAATTTTATTTGTGTTGGTGACATGAACAAGGCCAAGTCCAATGTCTCCAAAGACTCCAACCCATAAAAAGATGACAAAGCTCCCAACCCTAACCCCATTAGAATCAGAGGGAAGTGGCAAAGCCTCCCTCAGAGGTCACATGTGAGTTTCAGAATATTGACAGGGAATCTCCACCATATCTTTTATATTCTGATGATTATAGCCTGACAGCTGTTCCTCCACAGAGACTGCACCTACAGAGATTAGTTAACTCTGTCTCATTAATTCAGCTGTAAAACATAAGCCTTGCCTCTTTATTTGCATCCAATAACCCCAACTCCTTGTTCAGATGTATGCAAAAATGCAGCTTCCTTGTTCAACTGAATATAATAAGCTGAGGTTTCATACTACTGTTGTTTCTCTGCCAGAGAACATAGACCAGGTGAATATAGCTTTACCGTAAGTTTGTGTGTCTGTATTTTTTTTAACCATTCCAAGTTTGTCTTAGTAAACTCTGTCTCAACCCATACAAAATACAGTTTATGTGCTATATTATACTGAAGATTGAGAAACACATTGTGGGTGCTGAGGAGACAGCTTAGTAAGTGCTGGCTGCACAAACATGCCAAGGTGAGTCAGATCCCAAAGACACGTATAAAGAGCTGTGCATGATAGTCTTTCTGTAACCTCAGAACAGGACCTCAGAACATGCTAGAATAGAAGGATCCTAGAGATCACTGGGCAACCAGACTAGCTGAATTGGGTAACTATAGGATCAATGACAAAACCTATCTCAAAAAGTACAGGAGACAGTGGTAGAAAATGACACTAAGAAGGAGTTCTGCCCTCTATGCACACACACACACACACACACACACATACACACCACTTATATTGAAGCATACTGGAAAAGCTATGTAAATGATTATTAAGTCTTTGGGAATCTATAAAATACAAAGTAAAGAAGACTATTCAGATAAAAATCTGATTTCCTTCCTGTTTGACTCTAAACTTGATGCAAAACAGAAAACTGGAAAATTAACACATGCTGAAAGGTAAACAAGGCATATAGAGTGACCTCATACATTTTATGTTATGGATTGCCTTGGTGCTGTTTGTAATTGGATGCTAATCCTACCCCCAAGGAGGAGTGGATCATGTACTCAGGTGCTTCCATGTGAACCTGCTCCCCATTTTAACTGGTTAAATAAAGGCTGGAGCTTGTGACTGGGCAGTGGAAGAAAAAGATGGGGCTAGAAGTTGTAGAGAGGGGAAAGGAAAAAGGAAAGAGATAGCAAGACGGAGGAACAAAGAAAGAGGAAGATGGAGAAAGAAGGAGTGAAAGATAAAACAGAACCATATGGCCTGGAGGAGCTGCAAGTAGCAAGGGATCTCATAGCTGGGAAATGGAGTAGTGTAGTGGTTGGTATACCTGCTCAATCTAGGAGTGCAGTTATAATATTATAACCGAGTTGTGTGTTCTTTCCACAGCATATTGGGGTTGGAGATTTACTGATACAAATCTGGCTGGTATTAAATATTAAGGCTGTCTGGTGCTTTCCGTGGTGATTCAGGTGGGCAGGAGAGAAAGAACACAGCCAGAGCCAAATTCAGCCAGGATTTAGAATGGGAGGATTGGGCAAAGGACCAAGTTCCAGCAAAGCGGTAACCACAGTGTAGTGCAGGCTGACCAGAGAGCGATCTAGAAGCTCTGGAGAGGCAAGGCGTTTGTAGGGGAGGCATTAGCTAGCAGGTGAGAAGCTGTTGCTCCCAGAACCTAGCCTGACCAAACATGGGCCTCTTCAAATTACACACAATAATTTTATAAAGGAAGCATAAGCTTCAATTAGTTTTCATGCTCTTCTGGACTGTGAGTCAGTTCCCAAACCACAAGAATACCAGTCTCAGTCAGACAGGGATGGTATATTGAATACAGACCCTGATACTAGTCAGACCAGGGACATACTTCAAATCAGGGCCTGAAACTGTGACACCAAACTTCTTTCTCTCTCAGTTTATAAAGAAAATAAAAACACCAAACCACAATGAGCTCATACACAGGTGCAGGAAGTGCTGCCTGGTGGTCAGCTCTGACTCACTCCATTTTAGACATAACAGTTCAGATTGACCTTTAATTTGATGATTCTATATGGAGCTTTGTGGAATTTCTTAAGATTAACAAACCTCAGAACATTTAGAACATAACGATGTAGTCAACGTTACCGTGCTCTGAGTCAAGTCACTTCTCTGTGTCAATGACTGGCAGGCATGTTACAGCAACAATATGAAAGAGCTTGAAGACATGGAACAAAATGGCTACAGCTATTCTGGGATGGGGGAGGGGAACAAACCATAAAACATGAACACATGCATCTTCTGAGACTGGTTCAAGGACCCTGACAAAAGGAAGGAGTAAATAATAGTTAAAGAAGTGCACACGGTTACTCATAATTATTACTAATAAAAATTTACTTGCAATATTATATGCCTGAGACATGTCACATAAAACATAAAATTAATACTTGCCTGTTAGGGCATCCATCTAATTACAAATAATCAGAAAGCTGTGGAGGAAGATCATGAATTTAAGGTATACAAGGTCTATTCAGTAAATTTTACTTGTGTGTGTGTGTCAGTTACTCATCTATATGTTGATAGTCTTAATATAAAATAACTCAAGTCTCAATGGAAGAGTATTTTATTGTTTTCACATCCAACATGTAACTCATGGCTTTCCCTGTATGTTTTGCACTTACACTTCCATAAATATATGAGACAATTCATGACAAAGGTGTGTGTGAGTAATCTCATTAATGAATAATAGGTAAAATATAATTGTCGGATAAATCCATTGACACATTCAGCACTTCGAAAACTTCAAAGCTTGTGTCTGTTCATTAGGAAGTACACACTAATTTGTACTCATGATTCAATCAAAAGATTGAGATAACCATCCTGAACCAATGGCACTAGAACATAGGGATGAAGGCTCTATGTAGACACCAGAAAAAGGTAAGCATGCTACCCAGCCACAAACCCTTTGATCAACAATGCTATCCTGCTTGAAAAAATACTATAGGATAATGCTGACACAAAGTGTATGAGAGTAACCAACCAATAATTGACTTTGCTTAGCTCCTACTCCATGAACTAGAACCCAGACCTGGCTCTGTTTGTGTGATCTAGAACCAAAGACTACAAGCCAGAGACCTAGAAAAATAAACTAAATGCCACTTGTCTGGAAAAAAAAGGAAGTGAGGAAATTACTCCTAATGATATTCTACTGTACTCATAGTTTTGTAATTTATTCAGCCATCACCAGAGAAACTTCATCCTGCAGCAGATAGGAACAAATACAGAGACTCACATAACACACACACACACACACACACACACACACACACACACACACACATGCGCGCATGCACACACACATGCACATGAGGGAGCAGAGAGAGAGACAGAGAGAGAGAGGGGGAGAGGGAGAGAGGAAGAGAGGGGGAGAGGGAGAGAGGGAGAGGAAGACTTCAGAACATGGGGCTCTAACTGGATGTCTCCCTCAAGTCCCACCCCTCAGAGCTTAGGGAACTCTGTAGGAGAGAAGGTGAAAAAGTGTGAGAACCAGAGGACATGGAGGACACCAGGAGAACAAGGCCCTCTAAATCAACTCATCAAAGCCCATATGAACTCAGAGACTGAAGCAGTATGTTCAGTGCCTGCATGGGTCTGACCAGGTCTTCTGTGTCTATTGTATGGCTTCCAGGTTAGTGTTTATATAAGACTTCTGAGCATGTAAATAAGTGGGTCTCTGAATTTTTTGCCTTCTCTTGGGCTCTATTCTTCTTCTTTTTTTTTTCTGTTGCTTTGCTTTGTCCAACTTCAATGTGATGGATTTTGTTTTACCTTATTCTATCTTATTTTGTTAAAAAAGTAGAATACATTCTATTTTGTCTGATTGATTGTATAAAGAAAACACACAGTTATAAAATGATGACCTGGACATTGAAGTACTAGTTGATGAACCAGACAAAGAAATCCCTGTTGAGCAAATGTTCCCAAGCCTAGATCTCACTCGTAGAATTCTTGGCCAAGCAAATCTTGGAAGCAATGGATGTCACAGACCAAATTGATGTTACTTTACCAATGAGAAAATGGAATGAAGACAGGTTATTCTTAAGTTGAGCTGGTAGGTCAAGCCTTTTGTCATTCTTAGTACCACAGGCACTAATTCAAATAACAGGAATAAAACAAAGGAAAGAAAAAAAGAGACACTTGGGTTTCCATTGCTGTGCTGGATGACCCAGGAACTCCTGTTAAGGTCTGTCTTAGCCAACTGGAAGGCCAAGTCCTACAAGGAAGTCTCCCTGAACACATGCATGTCCCATTAACTATCCCGTCATGTACGTTTTCTGGAGATGCTTCTAATGTTGTGGTAAGTACAGAACTGTAGAAACTGAATGGCATAAGTTTGTAAAACTCCTTGTCATCTTGGCTAGTTTAAAAATAGATTTTTATTTTAGTCCAGTTTTTGAGTTCAGAAAGAGGAAGCCACCATTAATATTGTTTAGGTTCTAACTTGAAGACAAAAATTAAGGGTGGATCAAAGCAAGAACAATAGTTTTCACATGCATTGTCAGTAACAGGTAAACCATCAGGATATGGATGCTGGAATCCATATGAGTTTATGTTTTAAGAAAATATTTTTGAAAATATGACAGAAGGAAGTTCAGACAGATAGGTCTGAGCCAGGGAACCTGTGGGAAGATCACAGTTTGTGGAAAAATACAGAGCTCTCTCTCTCTTATGAACTTCATGTGAATCTGTGAAAGGAATGCACTTGAAAAACAAGCACACAGGATGCCTCTAAAACTGAGAGATGAGATAAAAAGGTAAGTAAAGATGTATGGGTATGTTGGCATGTGATGCTCTGTGACCATATGCCATTGTACAGTAGCATTTTAATCTAAATTGATGATATATACTATATAATAACAAAAGCATAATACAATTATTATACTAGTAACACCATCTTTTATATTATCAAGTATTAGGTGCTGATATAATTAGATGTGCTATATTTTATATAGATGGTAGTGCAGAGGCTTAGCTATACCAACATGGCCACAAACATGGGAACATTCTTTTGAGCTATGATATTTCACTGATGAGGTGATCACTGGTAGACATGAACTTTTCAGCTTTATCATAATTCAATGGGATCATGATAGTGTATACATTTGAGACCATCATGATGAAAGAAAATAGAGATAAAGAAACAAACCAAGAGAGGGAGTCACATATTCACTCATGCATATACACTTGTATGTGAAAATAAGTATAGAAGAGAAGGTAAGGTGTGCAGATATGAAATTCACACATCTATAGGAAAATAGTCTACTGATATATCTCTTTCAGGGATATATTCACTGAAATTAGCACACATACCACACAAAACACCAATACAGGACTTATACCTAATCCTGAAGCAAAAACTTTACAGAGAAAAATTGAGAAAACTTACCTTGAAAATGCTTATCTGAATGATTAACTTAGATTACAATTCAAATACAAAGTATACCATTGCTGCAGGTGTATAGATAAAACAGAGATCTTTGCTCAATTCTTGTCACTGTCCTGTCAGTGGGCAAGCTCACTTATTGAGGAAATCAATGCATATTTTAATTAACACTAAAAGGAAATTGTAAAGAGATAGACCTGATATGTGCATGTGTATACACTCCTATATGCATATATTTATATACACATACATTGTTGGATCCTTAATAGTTTTGAGATTAGCAAAATAAATATTCAGATTTGCATGTAAATATGCAGAAACTGCAGAACAAAAGTCTAGCACAGGTGCAAATTTTTTTAAAGTATTTCCCCTCTAATATTGGACTATATTTTATGTATGAATGTATCATTAGTTTGATTTCTTTTTCTTTCTTCTTTTTTTTTTCTTTTTTTTTTTTTTTTTTTTTTTTTTTTTGGAAGCAGGGTTTGTTTCTCTGTGTAGCCCTGGCTGTCCCGGAACTCACTCTGTAGACCAGGCTGGCCTCGAACTCAGAAGTCCTCCTGTCTCTGCCTCCCAAGTGCTGGGATTAAAGGCGTGCACCACCACCGCCTGTGATGAGTTTGATTTCAACATGTAATTCAATTGACATATGTCTAACAAGAGTCATCAACTTTAAGAATTTATCATGCATTCTCTGATTCATGCAGTATGGATAGATGATAGATGAGAAAGAGAGTGAGAGAAAGAAAGAGAGAGAGAGAAAGAGAGAGAGAGAGAGAGAGAGAGAGAGAGAGAGAGAGAGAGTTTGCTCTAGTGTAAATGAAATGCTACAAGCCTTGTGAGCAGGTCACATACTTTGCCTTATGCATATTTTAATTAACACTAAAAGGAAATTGTAAAGAGATAGACCTGATATGTGCATGTGTATACACTCCTATATGCATATATTTATATACACATACATTGTTGGATCCTTAATAGTTTTGAGATTAGCAAAATAAATATTCAGATTTGCATGTAAATATGCAGAAACTGCAGAACAAAAGTCTAGCACAGGTGTCTTGTGTGATGATCAATATTCTCCCCTTCAACTGTAAGCCAAAAGAAACTCTTTTTCCATTATGTTGTTTTGGTCAAGATATTTTATTACAAAAACTGAAAAGTTACTACACCACAAACCACACCAGCTTATGAGAATGCACTTACATGCAAGGTTTATAAAAAATCCTCTCTCTCTCTCTCTCTGTCTCTGTCTCTGTCTCTGTCTCTGTCTCTGTCTCTCTCTCTCTCTGTCTCTCTCTCTCTCACACACACACACACATATTTTATAAAATATGTATGATTACAAGACAAGAGGGTCAGTGCTCACAACTACAAACAAAATGCTCTCTGAATATTATTGCTACAAAGCCCACCTAGCTTTAATTAATGAGCTAAATGTGGCAAAAATAGTAAGCCACCATAGTGATTTCATTATATTTAGGGCTATCTTACATGGAAGTTATTTTGTGACCATCATGCTTGTGTATACCATCAATCTGTCTAGGAAACAAACTTCCTTTCTCCTTGTTAGAATTCTGCTCCTGTCTAGCCTGAGAATTAAATTGATGTAAAAAAAAAAAATCAACAAAAGTATACATAATTGTTACAAATGGTACATAGATCAGGAACTTCAGTGGGGAAATAAAAGTCCCATGACATAAAACTTAGCATTCTGTGTCAAACAAAGACGAGTAAGTTGTGAATAAAACAACTAAACTATGTGGCGAGGCTAGAAGATGAGAGATGCTTTTAAAAGATCAGGGCACAATTCTATAAGTTTTAACACCCTGTCTTTGATGATACTAATGTTGCTTCCCTCCACATGGGAAAGTATCTTCCACCTGGGTACTTTATTTCCTAACTTGTAAGAAACAGAAGGAAGGTCAGAATGAGACTCTTGCACCTGCTGTTTGTGAAGTGTCTTTAGCTCAAAATAATTCATATGCCAAAGTAGAAGATTAGGGGGTGGTTTGTTCTAAGTGGTATATTTGGGGGCAGTGTGTTCTGAATTCTAATGCATCCCAGTAAGGGAGGAGTGGTAAGCTGCAACTTTGACTCTTGGAGGCTTTGTTTCTAATTAAAAAGCTAATTCTAAAGAAGTATAGTCACAAATCCCAAGGGACTAGGAAAACAAGTTGTACAAAGAAGCTTTTTAGAAATCACTACTTTTCATTTTTTGTTTGCTTGTTCATCTGTTTTGTGTTTTGCTTTTCTAATATTTTCTGTGATCAAGTAGAAGGAACATGTTTTACGTGACAATTAAATTTCCAAACAACCCATACATAAACACAATTAGAAAGTAACCAAGTGTCAGCAAGTAAAATTCACCTTTAACTCCTGTGAGGTACTTATTTCATTTCATGTCATTATGATACTAGCAGCAAGACATTACTTTGATAACACATGTCACTAGGAAGCTATTACCTGCAGCCTGAGATGACTCTAAGGACTATTGCTAAATATATAAAACATTTAAGCTAAAGCGGGTAGGGGGGATTTGAGAAATACAAAGTGGTAAACACTTAAAGTGGAAAGCTGGTGACGACCATTCCACGTCTGTCGCATCTTTGTGAGCTTTTACCAGACTGCTGACTTAGAGCCTTTGGATTTTACTCATTACAAAAACCAAGCCACCGTTCACCATCAATCAAAACAGAAAATAAAATCTGTTTGTCCCACTAAAAATAGAATGTATAAAATAAAGTGATAGAGAATATTATTTTTAAAAATAATAGCAAAGTTGTAATTTATTTGAATATTTACCTTGCTGAAAGAAGGCAAGAACACTCTGCTAGAGTTTCAAATCCATGTATTTTAATCTCAATTTTAATTCTTCAGTTTTCTCTTTTTAGTTGACAAGGTATTCTGCATAGGCTTCTATACACACGTGGACAGAAGCCAGAGATCATGTTTCTCTCAGAAATGTTAGTCTATTTCAACGACCATAGCAAATCACCCCAGACTGCGTGTCCGTTTTAGTTTGTTCAGACTACCATAATAAGTTATTTCAGGTTGAGTGATTGTGTTTGACAATCCCAAGTACCATAACAATTTAAGTTACATGTCTATGTTAGCCCTGTTCCAAGTGCCATAACAAATTATCACGTTAGATGCTTTAAACAACAAAAACTGATTATCTCATAATATGGAAGCTAAATGTCCAAGTTCATGTATTAACAAGGATTGCTGGTTCTAAGGCTTGTCCTTGGCTTATAAGATGATCATTTCTTTTTCTTTACTCTCATGGCCTTCCTTCAGTTAGAATCCTTTTCTGTAAAGGGAGCATCAAAACCACATCTAAAAATAGATTTACAATCTGACCTACTGTCGCTAGTATTTCAAGATACAAGTTATGAATAATATAATACAGTTTGCAACACCAATTCATAGATTTTTCATTAGCTATACTGTCATTCATTTCCCAGGAAAGAAAACACATTGTTTTTTACAATATATCTGGTGTGTGGTCAAAATTAAGTCATTGAATTTTTCAATCATCAAATATTGAAACAACTTATATCATCAAAATTGCCATCTCACTGATAATTACCAGATTTCATTAACATTTAGTAAAAATCAATGCACAGTTAACAGAATTACCCTATAACATTATAGTAAAAAAATTAAAGCTTTTTAGAGCAAAATTAACTATGGTAACTTCATTTACAACTTGAATTACATAGACCATATAATATTTTAGAGATAAATATGTCAGCAGAAATTAACATATTAAAAAGTAAAATGAGGATGTTAAGATGAAACATTAATCTATTCATATATTTAAATAAGAGTCAGGTTTAATATAAAGCTTTAAGTTTCTTAGTTCTTGATATAAAAAAGCAGAAAATTTTCATTGTTTTCATTGAGGAGAATATAAGACTAACATAATTTCATTGTAACCAGCAAAACTGTAAACATAATTTATTTTCAGCACATCCAAACTTTGCAGTCACATGAAACTTAATATGTGTATTTAGATTTTGCATGTTTATAAAAAAACACATTTATAGTGAATATAGCTTTCTTCCTTTAGTAAGGTTAATCAGGTAGAATTGTTGATCACCCTTTCTGGAAAAAAATCAACTCTTTTTATAGTACAAAAAAATTATAACTGTCTAAGTAGCGAATGACAGAAGAAAGGCAAAGAGCAAATTCTGAATATATTTAAAACGTACATTCAGCTAGAAGACAGGTCCCATTTTCTGGGAGAAAGGGGGAAAGCCTAGAGTCAAACTAGGCCTTTTCAAAAAAAAAAAAAAAACAACAACAAAAAAACTGCTGTCTGCTGATTATCTAAGGGGTTTTTATACTAATGATACTTTTACTGATAAACTTCGTGTCAGTGACAAATGAACAAGTAAGCTTACCTTCAAACCTTAATCTTGTACAATGTATCATTTCAAAGTCTTTATCCCACCTCACTATGGAGGATTAAGAAAAGGTAATAGTCAGAAATCTATATAATTAAAAGCATTTTATCATTCAACATAATTATTCATGGGAATTGTAAAAATTCCCATGAAATCAACAGATAAATCCCAAATGATTCAACAGAAAAATTCCAAACAATCAACAGATAAATCACTTACCAGACATTTGCAAGTTTGTTTGTTTGATGAATATACTGTGTCTCTTAGAACAAACTTACTCTGTCCTCTTGCAGCTCATATCCAAGGCATAGGATGAGGCAGGCATAGTATAAATATATAAAAGTAGCTTCTAGTGCTTCTAATATTAATATAGATACTCTGGTAGTATGTTGACTTCAGAAGATGGTCAGAGGAGTCCTTTTTGAATGAGGTCCTCAAAAAGTTTTCATCTAAACAATGTTACATTTAATAGTGACAGGTGAGACTTCAGTAATCACAATGAACCGCTAATTGCCAGAATACTCCAGGAAAACCAGAATATATATTTGCCCACTGCCACTGGTTTAAGGTAAGCTGAAATCATGGGGAAAGAAAAGAGTTCCATGTATAAGAACATTATATGTGATAGTATAGTCCTATGAGGTGGGATGAACTTTCTTCACTGAAAATTTTTAAAAAAGACATTTCAAATATGCATAGCATAGGATAATGAAGTGTTCGGGTCATCCAACTATGCCCCTAAGACATAATCTGACCTATGCTATCACAGGGACTTAGAAGACAGCTCTGCATCATCATTTATCCCTTTTCATTCTCTTTCTTGTCACAGCAGCAAGGGAAAGACTCAATACCAAAGGTTACTGCATCTGACCATGTCTTCACAAATTCTATATTTCTGCTGCCTCACAATATGAAGTGTTCTGATGGTATACTTTGCTCTAACCTACAAGATAAATCAGAGAAAACACGTGAATAATTAATGTGCATCTACAATAACAATGTAAGAAAAGAACATGAACCTAATGTACAATTATAACCCAAAAGAATTAAAATTAATCTTATACAACAGGCTCCAAACTACCAAAGCCCTTCTGGTTCATTTGTATGTTCAATGGGGTATTGTATGTTCAGAAGCATGAGTACAAGTGTAAGCAATGTGATTGAAGAAGTGAAAAAAAATTCTACTGAATGAACATCCAGTATCAGATATATTCACTACTTAATTTTCCCAGATCAAGCGAACAGCACCAGTTTTACTCAAACTATTTGATAAAACAGAAAGATAAAGTAAACGTCCAACCTCATTCTATGAAGTCATTATTAGCTTGATACAAAAACCAGATAAGGACACACCAAAAACATAATGCAAAACCTCCAATGAAATACTTTTAAATTGAATTCCACAATGAATTTAAAAATTCATATGTCCTTCCCCTAGAGGTGTTGCAGGTGTGGCTGCTGTGTCTCATGTGCATCAGTAGATGGAAGAGAAGGGGGAGCCTGTGTCTCTGCTCAGTGTTCTGAACTATGAATATCTGAATGATTAGTAGCCTACCACTTTCTGGGAAAAAAAGCAAGCTTGAAGTGAGCACCAATCCAGATACTGCTGGCCTGGACCGGCAGCTAGAGTGACACTACTATGATTTGGCTTGAGAAAATCCTGGACACTGAGCAATCCAGAGACTAGAAGAACCCCACCTGGGACAGCAGGCCTTGGGCTAGAGTGAGCCTGAGACACACAACCCAGGCAAGGGACACTTGGGTGGGCCAGGTAAGAAGTAAGCCAGAGAAGACCATCAGATGGTTGTTATGGAGCCCAGACAGGGAGCTAGTCTCAGATGACCACCAATCTGATGCCATAATGAGGAACCAAGCATAGCATTCCCGAGACCACTTTTATTTTTGGTGGGCAACTATGTATTTATTGTGTTTGGGAGGCAGAGTGAGGGAGAAACCCCAGCAGGAGGAAGACTGGATATAGTATAAAATTCCTGGTGAAGAGCAGGAAGGTTTCTGCTATACCCATCATAAATGAGAGGGGGTGGGGTGAGTAGATCATTCCCTTTGTTTCTCCACGGGGCTTCTTGAGCTTGTCAAAGTTCTTCAAGATGATGTCATATAACACAGCATAAGCATACGGATCTTTATGACCATCAGATGGATCTCCTGATACTCTGCCTCGTCGAGCTCATGCACCAGATGCCAATAATAACCTAAGTTTGGCTGCTTTGGCCACTACATCAACCCTCTTGGAGAAGTACTTAGAGATCTGGGTGTGGAAGTCTTCCAGCTTGGTACGAAGGCTGGTCATCAGCTCAAACACCTTTTCCTGGACAGCCACACCAAAATTATTCTCATCCTCTATCTGAAGTGTCTGTAGCTGTAACCAGGTAGTGGCCGGATTGAGTTGCTCAATGCCATCCTTAATCTCAGGTTTTAGGCATTGCAGGAGGGCTATATTCTTCTCATTGCAACCATTTCTAAGATGACTCCCAACACTCAGAGGCTCTGGGCAGCACTAAGAGGAGCAAGTAAGTAGTGAAGAAATAAAAACTGAAGGATGAGGGCTCAACTAAGAGAGGCATAACTGAAAATTGGAGGGTAGTGAGAAATAGCCTGATGTGAGTATCTGGTGATGATACCTGAGACCATGGTGGACTCCTGGCCAGTGATCTCACCAACGGACATGTCTGGGTCCAAGGCCCAGCAGCAGTGGAGGTCTGTTACCACGAAAGCCAGGCAGATGTCTCTGGTCTGGATTGCCATCTGGGGATATGTTGCTCTATGAGGGCTTTGCAGAACTGACTCTATCCCTCACAAGGGCATCATGGGAGATCTGGTCCTGTAGGCATGACAGCAGGAGACTGACCCTACTCTTAGCCAGCTGTAGTACTTGGGAGAACAAGGGCCCCATACATTGCAGGAGTTGTGAGTGAGCAAGGCCCTAATGTCATAAGTGCAGGAGAGCTGGCCCTGCCTTTTGTCTGCTGTTCAGTAGTAGTAGTGATGTCATCATCATTGTCTGTGAAGGAGGAGGAAGAAGAAGAATATAAGGTGAAGAGGCTCAAATCCAAAAGCCAGAAAATATTTTCAACAAAATCATAGAAGAAAATTTCCCCAACCTAAAAAGTGATGACTATAAACATACAGGAAGCTTATAGAACACCAATTAAATTGGAACAGAAAAGAAAATCCTCCCTCCACATAATAATCAAAGCACAAAATCTACAGAAGAAAGAATTAGCAGCTGCAAATCTGAGAAACCTACAAAGGTAGACCTATCAACATTATACCCAGCTTTTCAAAGTGACTCTAATAGCTAGAAGTGCCTGTACAGATGTCTTGTAGCCTCTAAGAACCTAAAATACTATACCCAGCAAACCTCTCAATCAACATAGATAGAGAAATCACAATATTCTAAGACAAAAACAAATATGAAAAATGTCTCTCTATGAATCCAGCCATACAGAGAATGCTATGGGAAAACTCTAACACACAAAGGTTAATTATAACTAAGAAAACACAGAAAATAAATAATTACACATCAGCAAAAACAAAATAAGGGAAGCAAGCACACAAAGACACATACACACAAACACTACCAATATAAAAATAACAGGAATTAACAATTAATGTCCAAATAACACTGGACATTAATATCTCTCAACATCAATGGACTAAATTCCCCAATAGAAGACATAGAATAACAGAATGGATTAAAAAATCAGGGTCCATCTTTCTGCGGCATACAAGAAACATACCCCAGAACAAAGATAGACACTACCTCAGAGTAAAGGGCTAGAAAAATTTCAAAGCAACAGATCCAAGAAGCAAACTGAAGTAACTATCCTAATATTTAATAAAATATATTTTTAACAAAAATTAATCAAACAGACTTCATACACATCAAAGGAAAAAATCACCAAGATGACATTGCAATTCTGAATATCTATGCAACAAATTCAAGTGCACACATATTCGTAAAAGACACAAATAATAAAGTAGGGGCTAAAATCAATTAATTACAAACAAAAAAATAATACAAAGAATCAACAAACCAAAGTGTTGTCCCTTTGGGAAAATTAGCAAAATAAACAATTACCCAAACGTACAAAAATGCAGAGAGACAGTATCTAAATAAAATTAGAAATGAAGAGTCACATAAGGAAGGTACACACTGAGGAAATACGAAGAATCCTTAGGTCTTATTTAAAACCCCGAACCCTACAAAATTCAAAGATCTATACAAAATAGAGGATTATCTACATAGATACCACTTACCACAATTAATCAAGATTAGTAAACTATCTAAATAATCCTATAACCCCTAAGGAACTAGAAACAGTAATTAACCCTCTCAAACAAACAAAATCCCAGGGTTTTACACAATTTTACCAGACTTCAAAGAAATAATCCCAATACTCTTCAACCTATTCCACAAAATAGAAACAGAAGGAACATTGACAAACTTGGTCTATGAGGCCACAGTCACTGTCATACCTAAATTATATAAATCACACAAAGACTCAACAAAGAAAGAAAATTTTGGGTCAATTTCCATTATAAACATTGATGCAAAATACCCAATAAAATACAAACAAATCCAAGAACACATAAAAACATCATCTATTATGATCAAGTAGGCATCATCCCAGAAATGCAGGGATGGTTCATTGATAATCTATCAATGTAATCTACCATAAAAAAGCTGGAAGTAAAAAATTCACATGACCATCTCTTTAGATGCTGAAAAAGCCTTTGACAAAATCTAAAATCCCTTTAATCTTCTTCCATTCCCTACCCACTCCAAGTTAATTTTTTTTGCAAAAACAAAAACCCGAAATAACAACAAAAGCACCCCAAACCAAGAAAACAAATTGAAAAAATATACATCAAAGAGAGAAAAAAAAAAAACAAACGCCATCAAACCATAACCAAATAAAATATAACTCACAAATACACACACACACACACACACACACACACACACACCACAAACATATATACAGTGGAGTTTAATCTATGTTGGTAAATGTCTCCTGAACATCAAGCCTGTCTTGGTATGGATATACCTTGTGTCACTCTATTGGAGAAAACTATCAGCTCCCAATAGGGCTAAGTGCTAAACTTTATGCTAGTAGCTAGGTGTTGATTCATTCATTCATTCATTCATTATTTCAAATATAGCAATAATAATAATGTAAAATAAAAAACTATCACATCAAAGTTGGGGAAGGGGAAACATATGATCAAAATATATTTAAATTTAAAAATTGTTTCAAGTAATAAAAATATAATAATAATCAAAAAGGACTATAAAGAAAAATAATGAATTCCAAGTTATCAGGTATCTTATAAAATAGTGATCAGTTATTTGTTTTAACTTTTCCAAGTTACTCTGAGAAACTGAAATTATCCTTGTCACCCTTTCGAAGACCTCATGATATGACTCTTTAGAGAGATTTAAGTAGCGAATAGAGATTTTGTTTAAACCAGGTAGTATAGTTTTCACACAGTTAGACTTCAAAATTTTATGTAATATGATGAAAATATAATCGCATGAATATACTTATTAGTAAGTTTCATATCCATACACTCAAAAAAGTTTGATATGAGCTTGTGAGTGTTCAAAAGGATGTAACTGCAGACTCTATTGTAAGAATATAAAATCTACATACAAAGAAGGAGAATATATCTCATCCTAAATGTTAAATTCCTGGAAAATAGTTTTCAATTATTGCTTTATTATGTAGTATGAATACATTTCTGTGTTCAATTACTTAATACCTACATAAAATATTAAGGCCTATTCAGAACAAAAAAGAAAGAAAAGTTTTTTTTGTGCTCTCCAAAAGGTTGTAATTATGGAGAGTAATATAAACAATTAATAAGACAATTAATACAAGTTTCACACAATAAGTAGTAGCTTGATATAGAATTATGAACCAAATCCCTGATACTGAAAAGCATTTAAATACCCAAATTAAATCCTAGTTGGACTGGGTAAGATGTTCATGTTAAAAGAATAATTTTATACAACATAATGAAAACCTGTCAATTGAAGGATCTATTTCAATTCTCTATAGGTAAAATTATGTGCAACAGGTTCGATATGAACAAACCATTAAGTATCCCTATGATAGTACAAAGTATCACTTTGCATAAACTTTACAGAATTTATCTGGATATACTTTGCAAAGTGAATTTTGAAAAGAATAGTCACAGTTGGGCCCACTGTTACCTTTATTAGTTAGAAATGGGACATTTCCAGTTTCAGAAAGCACTTTGCAATTATCAAATTTTGCTTGTTTGTTTTCTACAATAAGGTAATACTAATACATGTAATCTCTGCTATTTAAGAAAGACAGTAAGCCAATCATTTGAATTTTCACATTAGATGTATAAATTTCCTCTCTGAGTCTAATTATCCAAGTTATATGGAAGAAAATTTGAACACCTAGATGCTACACATCTACCCACATTAAACAATGATACTAAGTTTGGCTCCTCATCACAGACCAGTTGCCACTTTTCAAATAGTTCCTCTAACGATAACTTGATGGAGCTAAAATTTTGTAAGACCTAAATATGACAAGGTAGATATGTTCACTAAACAGAGAAAAGAAAGAAGTTTTTGTGATCTTACAACTAGTATATCTAGACAACACAGCATAGAAGCATCATGGTTGTTATCATGACATTTAAGGCAAAAGTAGTTGAACATCAGTTTCCAATGCATTATCAGTATTTTTAATGCCTTTAGATGTACAATGTTCTTGTCTGAGATCAGAAAAAGAAAAACAAATCACCAATACCATGATTAATATTATCATAAATGGTAGTATATGTTATTAAGATTAAAATTTTGCTTTATAGCAATCCATATCAATTAAAGAACAGATAGGAAACTGATCAAAATCTCAGATTGCAGAGTACATGTTCATAGTTTATCTTCCATTTTTTTTTTTTTGTTTTGAGATAGGGTTTTTCTGAGTAGCCCTGGCTGTCCTGGAACTCACTCTGTAGACCAGGCTGGCCTCAAACTCAGAAATCCACCTGCCTCTGCCTCCCAAGTACTGAGATTAAAGGCGTGCGCCACCACTGCCAGACTTGAATATTGTAAGATATTAATAGCTTCAGCTTGGGCCAGCTTTTAAACATCATTTCTACCCTAACATCCAATAATAATCATGCAACCATCACTTTTGTATACATCATGTATTTGCTACTTATGAATATTTAGAGATTCAAGGACACACTATACATACATGACAATTTCCCATGGCATAGATTAACATATTTTTCTTTCCAGTACAAATGTGAGACATATCTGACTAGATAAAATAGAAACGTTTGCAAATAAACCCATAATTATTTTGGCTAAACACTGAAGTACAATTTGAGCTCACAGTGTCCTGAAATGTAGAACATATAATAGATGAACACTATATGAATGAACACTATATGAATGAAGTGATTATTGTCCTTTTACAGTCTCTATAAGATGGGATATTTTAAATATTCACTTAGCAGTGAGTACATACCATTCATGTCCATGGATATGGGTTACATCACTCAGGATGATATTCTCTAGTTCCATACATTTGCCTTAGCTGTGTAATATTCTATTGTGTAAATGAACCACATTTTTTGTATCCTTTCTTTTGTTGAGGGACATCTGGGTTGTTTTAAGCTTCTGGATATTACACATAAGGCTTCTATGAACATAATGGAGCACATGACCTTGTGGTATGGTGGAACATCTTTCAGGTATATGTCCAGGACTGGTATAGTTTGGCCTTCTGGTGCAAGTATTTCTAATTCTCTGAGGAAACATCAGCTTGATTTCCAAAGTGGTTGTACCAGTTTGCAATTCCACCAGCAATGGAGAAGTGTTCCTCTTTCTCTACATCCTTGCCAGCATGTACTCTTGCTTAGGTTTTTTTTTTTCCATACTGATTGATGTAAGGTGGAAGCTCTGGGTCATTTTCATTTGTATTTCCCTGATGACTAAGAATGCTGAACATTTCTTTAAGTGCTTCTCAGCCATTAGAGATTCCTTTGTTGAGAATTCTCTGTCTAGGAGTTTAGATCTATACCCCATTTTTTACTTGGATGGTTTTTTGAGTGTAACGTGAATTCTTTATATATTTTGGATATAAGGAGAGTGAAGATCTTTTCCCAATCTGTAGGTTGCTGTTTTATTTTATTGACGGTACCATTTGCCCCACAGCAGCTTTTCTGTTTCATGAAGCCCCATTTATGAATTGTTGATCTTAGAGCCTGAGCCATTGTGTTCTGTTCAGGAAATTTTCCCTTTGACATGCATTTGATGTTCTTTCCCACTTTTTCTTCTATTAGAATCAGTGTGTCTGGTTTTATGTTGGAGTTCTTGATCCTCTTGGATTTGAGCTTTGAACAAGGAGATAAACATGAGTCAATTTTCATTCTTCTACATGTAGACTGGAAGTTGGACCAGCATAATTTGTTGAAGATGCTTTCTTTTTTCCATTGTATGATTTTGGCTTTTTTGTCAAAGTTCAAGTGTCCATAGATATGTGGGTTTATTTCTGGGTCTTCACTTCTATTCCATTGATCAATCTGTCTGTCTCTGTACCGATACCATGCAGTCTTTATCACTACTGCTTTGTTGTACAGCTTTAAGTAAGAGATGGTGATTTCCCCAGAAGTTCCTGGTATGTGGTATTTGTCTAGAAGATCATCCATTTCATCTAGATTTTCCAATTTTGATGAGTGTAGGCTTTTGTAATAAGACCTGATGATTTCTTTTAATTTTCTTGGTTTCTGTTATGTCTCCTTTTTTATTTCTGATTGTGTTGCTTTGGATACTGCTTGTGTGTCCTTTAGTTAGTTTGGCTAATGTTTTATCCATCTTGCTGATTTTCTGAAAGAATCAGCTGTTAGGTTTGTTGATTCTTTGTATTGTTCTTTTTGTTTGTGATTAATTGATTTCTGCCCTGAGTTTGATTATTTTCTTCTATCTACTCTTCTTGTGTATGTTTTCTTCTTTTTTCTAAAGCTTTCAGGTGTTTTGTTAAGTTGCTAGTATAGGATCTTTCCAATTTCTTTATGAAGCTTTTAGTGTTATGAATTTTTCTCTCAACACTGTTTTTATTGTAACCATAAATTTGAGTATGATGTGTCTTCATTTATATTGAATTCTAGAAAGTCTTTATTTCTTCCCCGAACAAGTTATCATTGAGTAGAGAGTTGTTCAATTTCCATGAGTATTTGATCTTTCTATTGTTTTTGTTGTTGTTGAAGTCTAGCCTTAGCCCATGGTGATCTGATACAATACATGGGATTATTTCAATCTTCTTGTATCTGGTGAGGCTTTTTTTGTGACTGATTATACCAACAATTTTGGACAAAGTACCATAAAGTGCTGAAAAGAAAGTATATTCTTTTGTGATAGGGTGAAATATTCTGCATATATCTGTTAAATATATATTATATAAATATATATTTATATGCTAATATATAAATATATAATATCTATTAGTTCATAACATCTATTATTTTCACTGTGACTCTGCTTAGTTTCTGTTTCAATGACCTGTCCATTGGTGAGAGTGGGAAGTGGAAGTCTCCCACTATTATTGTGTGAAGTTCAGTGTCTGTTTTAAACTTTAGTAAAATTTAGTAAAGTTTTATGAATGTGGATGCCCTTGAATTTGGGCCATAAATGTTCAAAATTGAGACTTTATCTTGCTGAATTTTCCTTTGATGAGTATAACTTTTGATAACTTTTGTTTGAAAGTCTATTTTATTGGATATTAAAATGGCTACTCCAGCTTGTTTCTTGGGACTATTTGCTTGTAAAACTTTTTCCAAGCTTTTACTCTAAGGTAGTGTCTGTCTTTGTCACTGAGGTGCATTTCTTGTATGCAGGAAAATGATGGGCCCTCTTTTTGCATCCAGTCCTGTTAGCCTATATCTTTTTATTGGGCAATTAAGCCTATTGATGTTGAGAGATAGTAAAGACCAATAATTGTTGGTCCCTGTTATTTTTGTTGTGGGAGGTAGTATTATGTGGGTATGATTCACTTCTTTTGGGCTTGTTGTCAGATGATTAATTTCTTGTGTTTTCTTGGGTGTCAATACCATCCTTGTGTTGGAATTTCCTTCTATTATCCTTTGTAGGGATGGATGAGTAGAAAGATACTGTTTAAATTTGGTTTTGTCATGGAATATCTTGGTTTAGTATAGTAGCTTGGGTTGGCATTTGGGTTTTCTTAGGGTCTACGTGACCTCTGTCTAATGTCTTCTGTCTTTTAGAGTCTCTGTTGAGAAGCTTAGCGTAATTCTGATAGGTCTGCCTTTATATGATACATGGCCATTTTTTCTTATAGCTTTTAATATTCTTTTGTTGTAGTGTGCATTATTATGTGACAAGTGGATATTCTTTTATAATTCAATCTATTTGGTGTTCTGTAGGCTCCTTTTGCATTATGGCCATGTCTTTCTTTAGGTAAGGGAAGTTTTCTTCTGAGATTTTGTTGAAGATATTTTCTGGCTCTCTAGACTGGGAATCTTAGCTCTCTTCTATTCCTATTAGTCTTAGGTTTGCCTTTTTATTGTGTCCTGAATTTCATAGATGTGTTTTGTTAGGAGTTTTTTTTTTTTTTTTTTTTTTTTTTTTTTTACAACTTCTGTTTACTTTGATCATGTGTCTGTATCCTCTATGGCATCTTTTATACCTGAGATTCTCTCTTCTATCTCTTGTCTTCTGTTCGTGATGCCTGGATCTGTAACTTCTGACCTCTTCCCTACATTTTCCATATCCAGGGTTCCCTCCATTTATGACTTCTTTATTGTTTCAATTTTCATCTTTAGGTCTTGGACCATTGTGTTCAATTCCTTCAACTGTTTGGACTGTGTTTTCCTGTAATTCTTTATAGGATTTACTTGTTTCTTCTTTAAGGGTTTCTACCTATTTGCCTGTATTTCCTTAAGTGAATTATTTATGTCCTCTTTAAAGACCTCTATAATTTTTATGAGATAGGATTCTAGATCAGATTCTTGCTTTTCAGGTATGATATGGTTTCCAGGGCTTGCTGTGTTGGGGAAACTTGTATTGTGATGGTACCAAATTACATTTGCTTCTGTTGTTTATGTTCTTGCACTTGCTGCTTGCTTTCCAGTTATCTCCAGTCTTAACAGCATGGGTGTCTCTGACTGGAGCCTGCCTCTGTGACCTGGGTTAGAGCAGCCTCCTGGGAAGCAGGTAGTGCTACCTCTGGTTGGGGTAGGGAGTTCTGTGTCCCTGCCCTCCTAAATCCTGGTTAGAGCAGTCTTCCTGTCACCTAGTTATGACAGGCTTCCTGGAAGACAGGCAGGCTGTGGAGTATGGAAGAGGGGCAGGTACATTGATCTCCTCTGATGGAGGTGCAGACCAGAAGCCAAGTTACGTATCTAAGTAGGACTCTTACTAATATTTTTCTGCTACCCACCAACATACATAGTACCTTTCTGACAGTAAAGGGCAGCTTCTTGTTCATTCCCAGACTTTTTACATACAATCAAGAGTTGTTTAAGGTTGTTGAAGCCTGGGAAACCTCCCTGGCCAACAACTTGTAGAGATGTATTTTAATCCTTAGCACTGATATTTACCCAAAACCCTTTTTGCTTCTGGGATCATGCACTGACACCCACACTGCTGTAATTTAACTCTGTATAACTACTATCTTTACTGTTATTTCTGATGCTTTTTTTCAAATCTCTAAATGCTAAAGGTTACAATATAAAGAAAACATTTTTAGAGTAAAGTCTGTGAAGGTTGTCCACCATTCATTCCAGGGTAAGTGGGTGTTAGTTTTGGGTGCTGCGAAATACTAGTATCAGTATTTTAATAATAATTTTAAAAGTTGGTACAGAGGCATGGGTGGGGCTGGACCATCTGTAAAACAAGCTTGGTCATTTCTCCCAATAACTGTTTTTCAGACCTTAACACCTTATAGAAATAAGATCCCTAAGATACTGTTTGCTTTCTAGTAATTTTCTTACATGAAACTTTGGCTCTACTCAAACTGTGCCACTTCTGCCTTCACTGGCTGGGCAGATTTAGTCTTCTTGGTCTTTTTGATTATCCCTTCTTTATTATTTTACAGTTTTTATTTTTGGTAATATTTTTATGCCCCCCATTCCATATATATTTATGGAACACACACACATCGCATTACATGTAAATATGGATATTAGAAAAAAACATAAAGAAGCTGAGTCCTGATTTCTATCATATAGACTCTAGAGACCAAACTCATGTCATCCGGCTTGGCAGCAAATACTTTTACCAACTAAGCCATCTGGCCCTGAATTAAAAGTTTGTGCACCCAATTTATACAATAGTCAGAGTCATTCACTTTTCCTGGAACCTCTCTTTCCACATAAATATCATGTCTCACTTTAAGATTCAGCAAATCCACTGAAGCCCCACATTAGACCTAAGGTCCCTTTTAACTCTTCTGTGAACAAAGTCCTACATGACTTGGTGAGCTGGGCATAAAACACTGACCCTGTCATACCAAATTATTTGTCCTTCTATCATTTTTTAGTATCTAAAATGGAGAATTGCAGACAGCAATAACCAACTGTTACTAATGATTCATATAAATCAGTCAATCAGGGCTTAACTTCCCTCATAGTGCTTCACGTTACGCAGCCATTGTAGCGTGCAGGGATGGGTAGTTATACTACTTAATATTTTTCTTTCAACAGCACCCAGACTGATCCCGTCTACTCCTATGCTCTAAAGCCTCACAAGTGAGAGGATATTTCTTACTTCAAAATTCTTCAGAGGCAGTTAAGAGACAATATTCCTGACCACAGTGGTCCTTTCCAACAGACCATTAAAGCTCCATCAGCATGCTCATTCATAAATTTCCCTTTTCTCTGTATTAAAGGTTAGAGCCATGGTTTTCTTATATTACCCTCACCTGGTTTTTCTTCTTCATTATCTGATGCTTCCCATGGGTTCTAACATTTTAGATCCCAGAAAAGGATCTTTAGTCTATATCTAACTTGCATCTCGTTGCCTCATATCTGCTAGATGTGAGAAACAGCAAAGCAAAACCTTCATCAGAAAGGTTTTTTTTTTTTTTTTTTTTTTTTTTTTCTATTTTTCAAAGCAGAGGTTAACACAGCCAAGTAACAGCATGGACTTTCCCTGCTGTAATTCCTCCCTAGTAGGCAAGTCTTCCAGCTGAGCTCAGTCACATCTTACCATCCACATCAAAGAACATACAACTGATTCTCCATCCTGACTATTATCTCCTTTGATATTTGTTGCGAGATAACATTCTTTAATCCATTAGTGGTTGGAAGGCAGTCCCATAGTTACTTTATAGGTTTAATTTATCAAGGAACTATACCGCTCCATACCAAATAAAAGAAAATGAGCACATTAGGATTCTTTCAAAAGCTGTTTCAATCACAGAGAGCCTGGCCTTTGTTGTAAATTTCCTCATCAACTCCAGGGATCGTTAATTATTACTATAGCTTGGAAGAAGCACACCCTCCTATAACACAGAAACAGGTAGCCAGATTATTATTGTCCCTCTGACAAGCAGGAATCAAGCTCAGCTGCATATCTCAATGGCCAGCAATAACCATATCATTTCTTCTACACAACTCATTTTCAGGGTTTAGGTCCTTGCTTTGCCACTTATTTAGTGGGTCATCTTCCAAAAATGTAGAAACAAGCATCTCCTATTATCCCTTTCATGATTTTGGACATCCCAAAGTGGCTAACTAAACTTCTTTCTTCAAAAGAATCTGCTTCAGGTATTTTGTAATAGCAATGAAAACCTGATTAATACAATTATAATACTCTTTTAAGTTTACTTTTTCTTCTTCCTCATGACTTTTGTATTTATATTTCTGTATGATAACTTAGATCCTCTAAAACCAAAAATGAATGATTCCACCCATATCTAACTTATTAAGCTAGTAAGTTTATTGAGTATTGTTAAGAGTTACTTCCAGAAGCATGGATGACTCAAAGACAGCCTCACCACTGAAAAAAACATGAGACCATGAGACAGTTTACAGGACCTGCATTCCTGGAACTCTTTTGCATGATATGTAAAAAGCTAAAAAGAATGGAAGGTGCTTATTCCCCATCATCACTTACTGCTTATATAACATTTTGTGAGGTGGGAAAGAACACTTGTAAATCTCATAACTTTCTAGAACTTTATGAGACTTGTGAGTTGCTTTCATCCTAAGCCTTTTACTTAGCTTCTAAACTGTAAGATGTTCCTTTCAGGATAGGATAGAATGTTTCAATTTAAGGAAATTTGTATACAATACCACACCACACCTTGTGAAAGTTGCAAAAATGTCTTTGGAAGGATGGTATCAGATGATTTCAGGACATGAAAGTAGAATGAGGATTTATTTCATGCAAGAGGAATAAGCATGAGTGAAGAGAAATAAATTAACATTAAGGAAACATGCATGTGATCAACTATGCACATGCTTGAAAGTGTTATATAAAATCCATACCTTTGTATACGTAATGATGCATCTTAATAAATGAGAGATCTCATGAATGGTGTGGAAGTTTAGAATCTATTGAAAGCTAAGTGAGAACATAAGTGTGACATCCCAGGCTCACACTAAGCCAAATGTGATAACATTTCACTTTAGGGAATTTGAAACTTGTGATTCACTAGAGATGACTATTGTCATAGTAAAACAAAACTCAGCTCCACTATTGTCTGGTTTGACTTAACTTTTCATGTCAGTGGCCTGACAGAAGGACACGCATCTTTCAAGCATAAAAATTGTGCATCTCAGTCTCGTTTTTTTTCTTACACACAATTCTCTATGTTGACCTCAATATATTCACACAAATAACAAGTAAATAAGTCCCGGTCAAAGCAAAATATTCAAAAATAGAATTAGACACAAGAATTTTTTAAATATTAGAAGTATCAAAAATTAATTATCACTTAGCAATTAGCTGGAAAGAAACACAACATGCTTGTAAAATCAGCACAGAATTCTAGCACAGCATGCAAGCTAGAAAAGTAACTGAACAGAAATCCTAGAATCTCAGATTTTAGGGTACAGTAAGAGAAACAGAGTGTATTAGAAGACAGAACACAATAGAAAAGAGAATCATGAGCTTAGAGGTGCTCTATAGCAATTATGCATATTGAAACACAAAAGATAAAAAGGAGGGGAAAACAAAATATTAAATAGAAGACATCTTTAGAGGAGCTAACCCCAAAATATCTGTTAGTCTCCCACAAGCATCTCTTCCCTTTGGATGTGGCTTGTGTTACTTGGTAGTGGGATATGGAAACTTGACTAAGACGTCAAGCAACTGCACCCTTCACAATTGCCAGGGAATAGAACCAGCCTGGGTATACATCAATAGGTAGAATGTTAAGGCTAGTATGGTGTATACAATAGAATTTTATTCAATCAGCAATAAATAAAATCATGATTTAACAGGAAAATTACTGGACTTGGAAATCATGTTAAGCTAAACTAATCAAACCAAGAAAAACATGTGTTCTCTCTATTATGCAGAACCTAGACTTAAATTTCTCTCTCAGAAATCTTCAAGGCGGGGGAGACTCTAATAGAGTTCATATGACAGAACAGCAGAATGGGGAACTGTACAAGGTGAGTAAGAGGAATAGTAAGAGAAAGATGGTGCAGTGATGGGTGTAGGAGAGTGGGGTGAATCTTAACAAAGCAAAATGTATATCAGTATAAATCATATAAAACGCTTCACCAAAATAAATTACTTTGTAAGTTTAACTTTAAAAAATTAACAACCTATGAATGAAGTCAAATAGCCAAGGTGAGATCCTGACAATTAAAGATGTAAGCAAGACTTTAAATACTAGATTATTAAAACAGATAATGATGGCTGATTTTTTTAACTTTATTAACCTACTAAGATGCTTAGAGGGAAGTGTCATATTAATGATGACAGAGCATTTTTAGAAAGCAGAGCCCTTGGCATCATGGACTTAACATTTTTACCCAGGACTACCTTTAGTTAAAATTTGGAAAAATAAAAGAATATATTTCTGATGTCCTTAATTATAGTCTAAACATAAGTTCTACTGAACATAAATCACCAGCTATTGAAATCTAAAATGAAATCTGGAGTCATTTATGACTTCTGTATAAGTAAATACATTTCTTGTGTCAACCAGGTGGCCATCAGAAGATACCAAGAAAATAGTGGCAGGGCATATTACTATAATAAAATAATAACAATAACAATAATAATAATAATAAATTTTAAACAGAAATGGAACCCAGTTAGATAACTTACAAATATTTAATTACATTTGTTGTTTTCCACATACCACTCATATAAACATCAGAAACTAAATATCAGTATCTTGAACCTTCACTAACGTAAAATTAGAAGAAACATCATCTTTTAGAATTTTATGCCTTCAAACACTGAAAGCTAAATACTAAGATAAATGGCAATTTTAGATGCCAAATAAAGTTGTATTTTTAAAAAAGTAGTCACAAACAGCTAGCACTATGATAATATATTCAACTGTGCAGCTTGACAGCACAAAAATTCAATCAGAAGTTGGTTCACTAAAGTGATGAATAACTTTAAGATGACTTCAGTTTTTAAAGAAATGAACAGCCTAAAATTAGACAAAGTAACTGAAACAAACAGAACTATTTAGTCATGCAAATATTATCATTTATCACGTTATTTAGCTTATTTTCAGTTATATTTAAACTATAATTATACCAAACTCTCAATAAAACTAATAATCTAATTTTCAGCTTTAACACATTATTCTTCTTTCAACCATTTGATCACCCATTCAAACTGCAATTATTGACTGTTTATGATATTCAAACCTCTGCCTTGTACTAGACACACTATATTGCACATCAAAAGATTCCCATAGAGATAAATGGTTGTTTTACCTGTGATACCAATAAATATTTAAGGAGCTATAAAACTGAAATTAAAAAGAAAACCGTAAACCAACAAAAATAAATCATCAGTATTTCTTCTATAACTAAGTTCCACCTTGAAAAGAGATCATCACTGACTGTAACTGCATTTTAATAGAATCTAGAAATTGCTGGGACAAGAGAGATGCCTCTATGGTGGAGAGTGCTTGCTGGTCTTCCAGAGGAGGATCAGCTCTAAGCAGTCTAAGGGCATCTCACAGAATTGAGTCTCTTCTGTCACTGCTTTTGTGTAAGCAGCTCTCCTCAACGACCTGATTGCAGAAGGTGATATCTACAACACACTCACTGATCAAATGATAATCACCTGAAGTTCTTGATGCAGTCTTAGAATGTGTGCACCTGTCTCTCTGAGGACACTTGACTTAATAAGCCTGAATGAGAAAGGACCAGAATGTACTGATAAGAACCCATGCTATTCTATTAGATGAAAAAGGGTTTGTTTCAAGAATCTCATGTCCCTTATGTATAGAAGTGCACTCCTTAAGAGGGAAAGAGACAAGATATTTCATTATATCACCTCAGACTCCAAGCAACACAGGTACAGAGATTTATGGCAACTTACCAAACCCAAGCCAGTGTTAGAATTATGAATACAGACAACTCACATTCTATAACACACATGTATTGTTCCAAGATAGTGTTGCACAAATAAGTGTCAATCTAACTGTACCATCACTGGTTTAAAATGCTTCTCTTCAGAAACTTAAACTCTGAGAAATTTTGACAGATTCCTTTATGTTATCTATATTCTCAGAAAACTACAATGATACAGTAATGGTTTAAATATTTGAAAAGAGGTACTTATCTATTCTTTAAACTGTGAGTTTGCCTCCCACTTCATTCTCTCGAGGATTTCAGTTATCATCCAGAACAAAATATCATACAAAGGGTCATAAGAGAGGGGAGGAAAAGTAAACATAATTGTATTAATCAAATACCTGAAGCAGGTTTTAATGAAGAAAGAAGTTTAGTTAGCCTCATTTTGGAAGTCTAAATCAAACAGGATAGCCAATTGAGTTAGCCTTAGGTAAGAGCAATGATGAAATCTCATGCTCTGGCAGGAATTCATATAAGAGCCTATGAGCACATTTTACACCAGAAGCACAGAAGGGTGGATGGGCACAACTTTGCTACATTTATAACAACTCGTTCAACAAAACCAATCAGGCCTCATGGGAAAATGTTCAATTTTTTACAAGAGCACATTAACAGAGACCCAAAGATCTCCTTCCCAGAAAGCCCTACCTCTTGCTGGTTTAAATCATCTCCCAAGGAGTCTTCATGACTGAAAAATCTTTCTGCACAAGGCCAAATAGAATGTTACATGTATGTTACATGTAGTGTAGTATGCAACAGTGGCCCCAGGAAACAGCCCAGCACAGTGCAGCCAATTTGAGAACAACTAAAATCGCTTCTCTTACAAAAGAAACATGGCTTTGGCCAAGCACCACATTGCTGAATAGTAAAGACTGGAAACCATTTTCTCTGGTTTCACATAAGTCCGTCAATAATTGATGCAGTGGAAAAACATTCTTATGCCAACTACAAAATTAAATATCCACAGTACTTAAAGGTCATACTAGCCAAGGACCCTTCAGAAAGTCAACATAACTCTGGAAAGTGACAATAAAAGGTCAGTGATGGGGGTGGGGGGACAGTGCTAAGGAAGTGGCTTCCTTCACAGACATCTTTCCACAAATAACTCATGGCGGGGGGGGGGGGGTGGGGGAAGAAGGGAGGAGGTTATTTGTTGCTTCTGAGGCACTTGTTTGCTTGTTTTATTTTAAAATCTACTATTATTATTTTAAATCACATGTATGTATGTATTTGTGTGTGTGTGTGTGTGTGTGTGTGTGTGTGTGTGTGTGTGATATGCAGGTTCCTACAAAAATCAGAGCTGTCAGATCCTTTCTAGAGCTCCAGTTACATGCTAATTACAATCTATCTGAGTGGGAAGTCGGTTTAGCTGCAAAAGCAGTATTATGTGTTTGTACTTTTTTAAAATCTAAAATAAGAGTTATTTTGAAACCTTCAAATAGATTCAGAAGAAAGATTCAGAAGTTTTGAATTTTAATGTACAGTTTCTGTATTTGCATATTTGAAGGAATTACTTGTATTGCCACTATACCCCAAAATATCATTTGTCACTGGTTTCTAACAAACACCTGTTCACTGGCACCTTACTTTACCAAAGCCTTCAACAAGCTGAAGGACGCTACCAGGTCTGCCCAATGAACCCTCCTAGTTCACTCAAGCCAGTGAGAGTGCAGGAAGCTATTCAGTGAATCTCCCAGAGCAGATATGCAAGCTGCCTAAAGATGGAGAGCTGGCTCCCTGATGAAGGAGTTGGAGAAGGAACTGAAGGAACTGCAGCCTGTGGTGGAAGTCAATTGAGCAGATCCCCAGAGCTCCGGGAGACTGGATCACTAACCAAAGAGTACAAATGGAGGAACCCATGGCTCCAGCCACATATGTGGCAGAGGATGGCCTTGTTGGAAATCAGTGGGAGAAACATCCAGTCAGCCTAGATTACTTAGGAAGTTCCAGGCCACTGAGAAACTCTACCAAAAAAACCTAAACAATGCAAAACATAAATAAAAGGAAAGAAAGAAAGAGTGGAGGGAGGATGAAATTCTTGAGAGCATCTGAGGAGTGACTCATGAGGTTATACTCTGTTTAGCCTCCATACAGGTGGACACACCTGCACAGACACCTCAAAACATACTCATATATAGCAAATGCTCCCAGCAACAATGTACATAATAGAAAAAGAAAAAGATAGGTTTTAAATATTAACACTCTTTAGTTTCACTTCCAATTATGAGATTATAACCTAGTAGCTATAAAATGAAAGATAATAAAAATTAAGCAAAAAATGATAAAATTGCAAATGATAAAATGTTAGAGAAAATCAACAAAACGAATGGATGCTAATTTTATCTTTGAGGTATATGTGTGTTGATCAAGAAGAAAGAGAAAAAGTTCAAAACAAAAGAGACAGACAGACACACACACACACACACACACAGAAATGAAGGTAGAGTGGATCTATTAAGGTCTGGGTTACAACGCCAAAGGCAAACCCTAACCCTCACTGACCAGGACTTGAGTTGAGACAATTTTTAATGCCTGTAGTAGCTGGGGAGACAGAACACATACACATCAAATCCCATGAAGCAGAAATATTATGCATATGTATTGAGTGAAGGACAACAGAAGACTAGAATTTCCATGAACAAATTCTCTATGGGTCAGCAAAGTTGTCCCAGAAAGCCTTCTCTGCATATGCTTCTATTGTAGTTCAACTTAAAACAAACAAACAAACAAAAAAACCCACCTTTTTTGTCTCCTGGGGAATTGTGATATGATGAACTAAATAATTGTAGATGGTCTTGTTCTAGGAAGGACAAGACCTGAGCCTAGCATGCTTTAGTCATTTCCTGCTCTGTCAGTGGTTTTGCATTTCCAAAACATTACAGTTGGATTTGAAAGCTATAAATGAGAAAGGGAGGAGAACAGAGTCACTCCAAACCCTACCTCCCCCAGCTGATCTACAAAGAGGTCATCATCATTGATATCTCAGGAATGTAACAAGAAAATGGAACAATAAAATAAAAAATTCTGTCTTACAATTTTAATAAATTTATATAACAAGACACAAAGAACTGAAAATCACTCACAAATATATTACCCAAATGATCTTATATGCATTTAAAAATTTGAATCAATTGTTAGAACCTTCCCCCCAAAAGGACAAAACAAACAAACAAACAACAAAACCATGACCAACAACATCAATGACACTACACCAACATATTAAGAACACTGTCAGCTCTTCCAGAAGACCCGGGTTTGATTCTTTGGACCCACTTTGTAGCCCATAACATTGTATAACTCCAGTAACTAGAGATATGAAGCTCTCTTACAGCCTCCATGGTGTGATACACATGTGATAAACACACATAGATGTTATCAAAACATTCATGCACATGAAATAGAATTAAAAGGTAAAACAAATGAAGTATAAAATCACAAGAAGGCACAGATGGATCCCACTTGTGTGATGTAGATACATTGTTCCTCCTGAGTACCAAAATTTGGTTCTCAGAACTTACATGGCTCCCTACCACCTGTACTTCCAGCTCTCAGAGGCATGGTACCCTCTTTCTATCTCGACATGTGCTCAAGCACATGCATGCATGCACACACACACCACACACACACGCACACACACACACACACAGATATACACATCTGGACAACAAAAGAGATGATTCAGCAATTATGAGCATTCCTCTCCACCTTGCAGGGGAATGGAATTTGGCTCCCATCACCTAAAACAGGCTTACAACTGCCTATAACTCTTGCTTCTCAGAGATCCAAGGCCTCTACTCTCTACAAGTACCTGTGCTGAAATGCATATACTCACATGTAGGCATATAACATACATAAATAATTAATAATTAAAAATTAAAACAATCTTACGCTTGGAGTTTGATTTTTACTATTTACAACTAACTAATAAAGGGATCCAGAAATCCTTGGAAAATAGGAAAGTTATAGGTGAGTATATATTTCTATAAAGCAGGAAATAAAAATATTGATAGCAGGAAGAAAGGAGAATCAAAAAAGGGAGGAAGACTGCAGGTAGTATTTATAATAGAGTCACAGAAACAAAAACACATACATACAAACGTGTCTACACACATTCACAAATACATGCATGTACACATGGATGTATATACATAAAGATGTGTACCCATCCGGTTAAGGAAATGAGCAGATCATGGGACAGAGATACTCACTGAAAAGTCTTCCATTGGCCAAAACAGTAATAATCTAATTATCAATAAAGTGAATAAAGTGGTATTGATGATAATTCAGAGTACAAAATAAATATACATGAATATATATATATATGCCATAATAAAACTATTATATTTATATAAGTAATGAAAATATTGTGCTGTAAAATTAAGTGTGATTCTCTATTCCTCAACATTTAGCTGTGAAATGACTTTCTCCCCAAACCATAGTTTGAAAAGGAGGAAAACCTTTGCAATCATGGTAGAGAAACATGAAAACCTCTACTTGAGCCAGACTCTTAGTGTCATCATTATGGATAATGTTGCTAGTACATGTGTTTGAAGTGAAGGTAAATATGCACTTACCTTCTGCTAACGACTTCCACCAAATTCTCAACACTAGTCATGAAAAGAACATCAGACAACATATCCTGGAAGGTACACCTTGCAATGTTTCTCACCAGTACATCCCAAAGTGTCAGGTTTCTCATAAACTATTACAGGCCAAAGACCCTAATAAAACAAAACAATGGGACAAAGTATAGCATTATACATGGAATTGTAATACCAGAATCGGCAATGAGTAAAACAAGAAAATCTGAACAGATTACATTCTTTAGTAATATTGTTCCTCCAAATTTGGCTATCTAAAAATAGTATTACACTAAATATTGTATCACATAAATACTTGAGGCAGCCAAGGAAGACAAAAGAAAATTTTTATTAAAAAAAAATATACAGGGCAATGATTAGTCATTGAATATGGACACAAGCTGGCACCTTTGAGTATGTTTTGAAATGTGGCCAATAACATTAACAAATGAAAAGGCTGAGATGCCATTAATCTGGGGAGTGTGATGAATTTTTTCAGTAGAATCTAAATTGAGCCACAGAAAGGATATAATAATATAATGTGACAAAAGTTCAGACACATAAACTACAAGAAAGCAAACCCAAAAGTCCAGCTACTACAGAATCACATTTATGTAAAATATCCTGAAATTTATAAGTTAAATTAAAAGCAAAGAGATGATTGTACATATTTGGAATTAACACTGAACAAATAGGAAGAAAAGAAAAAATACAGAAGGCTAGCAAGTCAATGAAGTTTGGATTTTTAGAGTCACAGAATTTTTGGTTTGATCTAGGCAAAATGAAATAAGTATATGATACGGTATTCAGCATACAATATGATAACAAGAGGAAATTAGAAGGGGTCGACTTATTGTGAACCACAAAGTTTAGAATGTGACATGAAATGCAATGATTAAAGACTGGACCATAAGTTCAGAGAAGGCAAAGGAGTGAAACCATAGGGTGTTAGAAGGAAAATTTAGGCAAATTTTGATATCCTAATGATGACTCAGTGTTAAAACTGGTTAACTCTAAGTCTTAAGTTCAAGTCTTCTCAAAGTAAGGAAGAAGAATTAAAACAAAGGATTAAACCTCTAATGATAGTTCAGTGCCTTTAAAATAACAAGAGAATGGAAATAACATTTCATGGCAGGAGAATCATGCGCAGAACCTTTCCACCTCCAAATCCAAAGGTGAAACGAGACAAGCAGAGAAGTCTAGTACTTCAGGGCAAAGTGGCCAAAGTACTCGTCAGGTGAAAGATACCCCCCTGGAAACAAGAAATCAAAAAAAAATTTTTTTTCTAAATTGAGCCATGGAAAGGAATTCCTAATGATATAATGTGGAAAAAAAAAAAAAAAAAAACCAGACACATAAACCACAAGAAGGCAAACCCAAAAGTCCAGCTACTGTAGAATTACACTTTTATAAGATATCCTGAAGAGCCAAGTTTACAAGTGCAGCAACTGAGAGTAAAAATACAGAGAGACCTCCCTAGAGAAAAATACAGAGAATGACCCCCATAGGCTCCATAGAAACCTTTAGAGATTAGCAGAGGTATTATACATTTCTGCAGAAATTAGAGTCTGATGGATGAGAACATAGTGTGACTTATACAAATAATTACAGTGACAAGCAATGCACAAGGTAAGACCATTCCTGATCATCAAAATGGCCTCGAAGGGCTGAGCCCGTTGTGCTTCACCGTGAAGGAAATTACCCCTCATGTGCCTGCTGAGTATGAGACTTCCTGCTTATCCTCTAATGGTGGAATTGTTTTCAGTTCATTTGTTCAACTGTAGCTTGTAATAATCATCCATACAAAAGAATGTCTATTACTGGAATCTGAGCTATAGAGAACTTAGCCAAAAATGCTCTTAAAGACTAAGTATGTGGAAAACTAAGCCACTTATTAACGAGGACTTGGGCTTCTGTGATCTCATTCAATCAACTTCTTCTAGCCAATAGCACTGTAGAATCTGCTTTTAAAAATAAATTGGTTTTTGAATGCTATCATCTCTAAGATGAAAGGGTGGAGATCAGAAAGAGGAAAAAAAAAATATTTATTTGGAGATCAAACACCTGCTGCTTCCAATTTAGATGTGGGGTAAACTATGTGAAGTGAAAGCTGGTGAGATGTGCTCTGTGGTCACCTCCCTAATTAACAACAGAGGGTTCTAAACAACCGTATGCAGCCCTCCCTCCTCCTCAGTGAGCTGACCAGGGGAGACCTTCCAGGCAAAATGTGTGAGCTCTTGAAGAAAACCTCAAACCACAGATAAGCTGAAGTCTTTGAAGAAACTGGGAACACCCTCTGGGGAGAAAATGAGACTTGTGAACTTTAAAAACAGAAGAAGAAAGAAGGAAGGAAAGAAAACCGGCACGCAAACATTTTAACACAAAACCGAAGACAGAAGTCAATGGCAGTGTGTCGAATTGAAGGTTGCCTGTTGAGGAAGAAATTAGTTTTGAACTTCAAAAAATAAATGAACAAAGGAAGTGAAAAACAACATTAAATTAGGGTCCCTTTCTCAAGGAAAAAATAAAAAAATAAAAACTCTCTCTCACATCAAGCACACTACTAATCAAGTTTTATTGTTGGTAAGGAAAATCTCTTTCCAAATCAGGAATGCTACCAAGCTAATCAAAAATAAAAAGGACTTGTCCTTCCGAAGACTGCTGTGTCCTAGCTGCTGCACTGGAGTAAGCAGCCTTTGCTAAACATGATTTTTGCAAAACGTCTTCTTTTTGAGAAGTGTTTACTTTATTTCTAACTTATTATCAAATGCTACTAATTTATTATTTTCTATTCTTATTGTTAAATGTGAAGACAAAAGTAAGAGACAAATAATGCCACCATTTATACAAGATAATGAAATTCAGGTGGAGATTTGAGGGGTTCTCAGACATCCAAAGGTTGCATATGCACATGGAGTATTTGAGCAGGGTTTCCCTTTTCATGACAAACGGTCAGTTCCTTCACCCTAGATGCTGTGCAGGTCTCTTCTCTGATGACTGTCCATACACCAGAAAAAAAAAAAAAAAAAAAAAAAAAAAAAAGCCTAATGCCAGATTATAAATTTAACTTTTACATTTTTTTTCTTGCTTTTATTTCACCATATTGTATTAGTTTTCTGGAATTTTTCTGAGAAGGCATCTATCACAACGCATGCTTAAAAAAGAGTTAAAAACATAAAGATGTATTTGTTTGTTGGTTTGTTTGTTTTTAACGTGCAGTTCTGCATCTGAAAGACAGAGATTCTCATTGGGAGCATTAGCTGTGTCCTCTGAGGATAACTACCATTTTCTGTCCTTGGCTTGTGTGATGACCTTTGTCCTGTATCCACAGATCATTTTACAGGGAAGAGTATTTCAAGTGCTTCCTTTTTTTTTTTTTTTTTTTTTTTCCTGAAGTATGTGTAAAGGCTTAGAGGTATAAACAGGTAGATAGGGTAATACTTGGCAGGTATTAAACTTTTTTTCTCACTCAATATTCTCTACAATTTTCTGAGTCACTCACGAATGTGCCTTTACCAACTCAAAGTTAGAGCTACCTGGCTAACTTTTAATGCAGAAAGTCCATGCTTCTCTTTGTGTAGTGGGTTAGCGTGTAGTAGTTAGCTACAGTTCCTTGTATAGGACCTGGACAAGAAGGGCCTACCAATGTTCACTCAAAGACAGAAGGGAGATAAGAGCCAATACTAATCAGAATATATCATGTACATTTAGTAACCCAAGAACAAATTTAACAAATTTTTTTAAAATATACTGAAGATGTCTGCACAAGCAAGTGTATGTCAGTGTAAAAGTTGATGGACATATTTCTTTTATATTTCCTGACAGTACTCTTTAAATACTTTTGTACAAGATCAAGTAAACAAAAATGAATTTGAGTGAATTGCAGATTATACCTGGGGCATTATGTAGAATTAGGATTCTGGCAATTTCCTGTCCATCTTGAAAACTATCTTAAAATAAAATATGGATTCACATGTATGTGTGACATCATCATTTCCTCCTGGAAAAATCCATTTTTTTTCTATTTGATTTTCTTCCATACTCATCGTTTCTTTCAGTGCCCAATGCCCCAAGCACATTTTTGCTTATATGTTGCCTTCACTATCATATTTCAGAAGGTTTCCTTTTATGACCTTCTGAAATATTGCAGGGCAGATTCAAACATGTCCCAGGCAGGCTCTGAAATTTTAATGCATTTTTATGGGAAGTACTCTAAGCCTCTGCAGTACAATATTTATTTGTCCAGGAGGATCTTAGTAGAATGTCTTTCTACATTAAGCCCAGTAGGCCACTTATTCCTAAAGTAAATAGAATAATTTGTACTTTTACATATAAATAATTAGTCCTTCAATGCCATGTAAGTACTACCAAATGATTGTTTCACATGTGAGACTTCACTGGAAATAAATCTATCATTGAAGTCTATCCGATAAGAAGATACCTGAATGCTTTTATTTCTTTCTGCAAGTTCAAAACACTATTTCAACTTTCAATAATGTCCTAACACAAAGTAAAAAAAAAATCTCTATCAGTGTTGATAATGCTCATTCTACTACTTAGACAAGCATACCAACATTAAATAAACAATAACCAATTGATGAATCAATACATTGCAACTATTCTGTACTTTAATTAAAGACAGAATGAAGTTCTAGCTATTGTTATTTAGACACAAAGGTGAATGGAGTAATTAATTTTCAATATTCGTGAAATGGAATGGAGAAGCCAAGATAACAAACCCATGACCTAGAGTCTCCAGTTTAATTCTGTGGAGATTTATATAAATAAAGTAAGTAATTAACTTAATCAATAATGTGGCTTATATAGGTAGACTCTTTTAGCTGTTCTGAAACATATATTGACTTGTGTTTCAACTGATGAAGGATGTGACTGTTCTTGTCATGTCTTATTTACCACAAATCACTCACATATGATCAGTCGTTTCCTCTTCTTGACTTCTTTTTCAGTGCAATTTTCATTTATTCCAGACTCTTGATATTTAAAATTTAAAACTGAAAGGTAGAAATCGTTCCCTAGAGTTAAATAGCACATAAAACATGAATCAAAGGCTTTAATTTATAGAATTTCATTTTAATTAGTGAGTGTTCCATTCAGATTCATTTTGTAGAATAAGCATGAGGAAACTACTGCCTGTGGGCCAAATCTGGCTGTAGTTTTTTGCTTGTTTGGCTGGTTGATTTTGTTTTTTTCTTTATTTTTGTTTTACTTTGTTTTGTTTTTTGTCTTCTTTTATTTTGTTGTTGTTGTTGTTGTTGTTGTTGTGTGTGTGTGTGTGTGTGTGTGTGTGTTTCACCATAACTAGAATTGTATTTTAACAGAAAACAAAACAAACACAGAAGAATCAGAGAGGGCTATGACAAGGGGAAATGACTGGGAAATCACTTTTAAATGGTTACAGTTGAAGATTTTCAGACATGTAGATATAGATGTAGATGCACTCAGTAGTTTATGCATTTTGACAGCTGCTTTTATGCTACATGGCAAATCTGAGTCATCCCAACACTATAACCTAAAGTCATCAACTATTATTTGTTTGTCCTTTATATATAAAGCTTGCCAAATGCAGGCATAGAGCATTTATTTCTATTCCATTTTCACAATCCATATGTTCACCTATCATCATCATTATTAATAATTTTACTGTTCTTGAAAGGTATCTCTTTAGCCCACGCTGGTAAAGAATTCATAATGTAGGCCATGCTATCTTCTGGTTTCTCATAGTCTCCTGAGGGCTAGAATAGCAGATAATGGTCACTGTGCTTACAACACTGGATATGGTAGACACTACATTTAGTAGTACTCTTATTTTCAAACTGATGCACAAGGCAACATTCTTAAAATGACAGATTACAGTGCTGCCCATGGAAATCAACATGGCTTCAGGCAGCATCACAGACCACAGACATCAAAATGGACTTTAGTGATAACACAGAGCACAAGCATCAACACAGCCTCCAGCTGTAGTAGGACCAAGACAATGGATTTTCTTGTTATCTAGAAACAGCACTGAATGTAAGTGTAGTTGTGCAACAGTATCTGTCTGCATAGTATGATGATACCAATATTCTAATGTTTTGGTGTTGCTAGTATAGACACATTATGAATGGTTAAAGACACTTTTGGATAGATAGATAGATAGATAGATAGATAGATAGATAGATAGATGCAAATACAATGAGATTTTAGTTTGCTACAATAAAAATGTAATTATGTCATTTGGAGAATGATGGAAGTGAAGATCAACATGCTAAGTGAAACAAGTCATACCTAGACAAGTATTTTATTTATTTAGGAAAACAGCAAAAAAGGATTTAAATACAGGATGACTATTAGAGATGCAAGAGGGTACCAGGGAGCCAGCATTGCCTAGAATGGTTTGAAGCAGGACACAACATTGGATGTAGAGGTACTATAAAAAACTGATTGTCTTTGGTCTTCTTACTCTTTAAAATACTGAATGCCTGTTGATAACTTCTAGAAAAGTTCTTAAAAACTCTCTTTCTTTTTCTATGGTTAAACACTTCTAATTTGGGCAGCTAACACCTGTTGTTTAGCAGTGGGAAATTAAGTAAAAAATTATTGCTATCACTCTTTTCTCTGTCCAGTACCAGAAAGAAAGGAAAGGAAAAGAATTAAGATGCTTTATACAGGCAAATATGTACAGACACATATACATTCATACATACATTTAAATTTTCAGTCACATTATCATTTATACATTAGCACACTCACATTTCTATTGGGCCTAACTACTCATCTCATATATTCCACAAGCATTTATGAATATTTACATACATACACATATACCTACACAAATATGTACAAACATAAATATACATTTGGATGGATGGATGGATGGATGGAGCAAAGCTCCCCAAGCCAAACCATTCAACCAACTACTGTATTTATTTTCTGCGGACATTTTATACCTTCTTACACAAACAAAAATTCTTTATAAAATTACCTCAGAGATAAAATGTTACATAAAATGGGAGTTATAGAAAGATGTTGATATTAAGCAATGTTTTATTTTGTATCGTTGTTATAAATTCAAAGCAACAGTTTTTACGAAGCCTCATCTTTTTTACATAGTTTTTCATAGTGCACACCTGGGGCATTATCCTTGGGCCTAAATGTGTTTCCTGGAACACAGATTTGTCTATTTCTATTTTTAGTATAATTACTTAAACTCATTGTGTTTCTTATTATTCAGCCTTTACTTATCATTACGAGGAGTGGGCACATTCTATTCTTGATCTTAACTTTGTTACATCTTTCTAGCAAAGCAACTAAGACCATTGTTGGGAGCCGCAGTGCCAAGATGGCGTGGACATCCTGTCCTCCCACTTGTAAACAACTGACTGCGCAGGTGCAAAAGGCAAAAGGCGCGCCAAAGTCACTGCCCATCCTGGGGCGTAATATGGGGTGATGAGTGAACAGCCAATCAGAAGTGAACACGCCACTCTAGGGTATATATAGCAGTGCCATTCCCGGGCTTGGGGTCCTTTCTGCTTTTGCTGTTACAAGAAGTAAAGCCTCGTCTGTAGTGATACCCGATTACTGCCTCCGTGTCCTTATTCGCGGGCGAAGGGGACACAAAAGAGGTGCGCGCAACGACTGGTGCCGAAACCCGGGAATTTCAAGGCACCACGGAAGACCCCCCAAGTTTTGGGGCGGGTTAAAAAACTACAGGATACGAGGTACACCTTTGGAAGATATGCTTGGGGTAGAAACCTCCGTTGCGGGTGGATATTCACCCATTGCCACCGCAGCAATAGCTAGCTTCTTGATTGCATTGCTTTCAGCTATTAGGGCAAGTCAAGAGGTTTCAAGAGAGGTCAGCTCCAGGCTATCAGAACCAGAGTGTGTTAGTGTTAGCCGGCATCAGGCCAAGGAGCCTGGAGGTCAGGCCAAGGAGCCTGGAGGTCAGGCCAAAGAGCCTGGAGAGATAGAGTACTCAAAAGGAACAAGGGCTACTGCAGAGTCCATTAAGCTTGAGGACCCTCCACCGGATGGTAGAGAGAGAACGGAGGTCAAAAGGACCCCCCTGTACTTCATTAAGGAGCCTGACTCCACAGAACTGGGCAGCTCCGAGGAGGAGAGCATAGAGGAGGAAGTAGCCGCTTGTGCAAAGGATAGCCGTTCTGAGATAAGACTAAGAAAGATCTTAAGTCACTCAGCCCAGCCCCACCAACCTCGGCCGGTGCCAGCAGCCCGCTTGGGCTGGAGGGTCCCCTGCCGTGCTTCTCGCCTTGGGCTGTGGGAACAGAGTCCCTGCGATGGGGCCTGGGTCAGACCGGTTGCAGAAGCGTCTGTGCTCTGCTACCGGCGGCGGCTTGCAACAAGGCAGAGCCAGAGCAAGGGTGCGGGGCGGCGGGCACACGGGGAGTGTCCCGCGGGCTTAGAGCAGGCAAGGCCAGTGATGAAATGTGTGATTTATGAGGATGCCGCGGCTGAAGGTCGTACAGCCAACGGGAGGCTGCGGGATTGGCTAAGGGCCTGCTGTGGCCCAGGGAGGGGGGCTGTTTTTGCTTATTCCACAAGTGAAAACAATTCAATTTGGGTCCCTACGCGGCTGATGCAGATTGTGAAGAATGAAGCTAGGTTGCAAGATTACGGTTCTGAGTTGGTGATAAGTATACCACTGTGGGCCATAGTCAGATCTTAAACTGTCCTCTTGCCAGTATATTCAGAGTTACTTGGTTGCCCTGGCCTCAGGCGCATCAGCCAAAAGCCTGGGTCATAAATGCTACAAGTTTTCCATTAGACTTTACACTTTGTTTTGTGGCAGCAAACTTTATAACATAAAGGTAATTCACTTGGTGTTGGTTTGAGAGAAAATAATTGCTTACATCGTTAAAGATTGGTTTTTTGATTTGCCTATGTTTATAGAGAAAAGATACAACATGTGTCTTTTAAGGTTTACAGTTTAAATTTAAGGTTCAAAGCTAAAGCCAAAATGCACAATTCAGGCTTAGCCAAGCCTCAGAGAACAGGCCTGAGGGAGGTTACATTTACATTTAAATTAGGACTGAGCTGCAGAAGCTCAGGTGTTAAAAGCTCCTTTTGTTCTGGGTCTTCAGACCAGGCCCTAGAAATGTGCTTAAGGAAATTTGTCTTTTGTTCTCATTGTTTCTTGTGAGAGGAGAAATAAATCTAAAAACCAAAGATTTTACAACAGTCTGTGGGCTAAAGGTTATGATTGTACTGCAGAAATTAAAATTATGCCTGCTTCCCTCCATGAGTATAGCTGTGTCTGCTGATAGAATATGGTTCAGGTTGTTTTAATTCTTCTGTATTTAAAATTGTTGAGGATGAGATGCTTTAGATTCCTTTAATGTGTGTAACAATTATTAGAAAATAAGATTGGCTTTTATCCGATATTCTCATTAGACAAAAAAAAGATTGGTTATTAAATTAATCCAAAATAAAGTTCAAATTTAAGATTTATACAACCTAACTTGTCTATTCCAGCTGCCATTTTAATAAATGCTTATAGAATTTTATAGATATAAAAGATGTTTTTTACCATCCCTTTACATTTCTGGTAAAGGAGAAAGGTTTACAGATAGTAAATTTATTCATAATTTTTAAGAGCCCATGAAGCGATATTTGTTAAAAATAATTGCTTCAGAAAATGGTTAATGTTTTACATTTTATATATACAAATATTGTTGTTGCTTTAATACAAAAAATTAAGAAGTTAAATCTTTTAGTGTATATTATTCATTGTGTGATACTTTATTAGTGGATTTCTATAAAGAAGTTTTTTCTACAAGCCATTGCTCCAATATAGAGAGCTTTAAAAATTTTTTGGACTACTTGGTGCTCCAAAAAAATTCAAAGACAGTGTCTTTTTAATATTTGAGACAATTTTGGGCTAGAGAGAAGGCTAGATTTAATTTAAAAAATAAAGGCTGAACTCCCAGCAACCACATGGTAGCTCACAACCATTTGTGGTGGGGATCTAAGGCCATCTTCTGGCTTGTGAGTGTACTTAAAAAAGAAAATAGTTTACTTTTAATCTTGATTTGCTCTTAGTAAGTTTTAAAAGTTGTTAAGAAATATTAATTGACTAAAACCTCATCTTAAGCTTAACATAGGAGAATTTAAACCTCTGTTTGATGTTTTCAAAGGAATGCAAGTCCTAAATTAAATCATATTTATATTTTCTTGAGTTTATCTTGCTTCAACACAATTAAATTATGTGTTGTAGCTACTGTTTTAAATGTTAAAAAGGGGTATATCTGCCTTTGTCTTGTTAAATATGGTTCATAAAGTGCAGAATGTTTCGGCTACAAGATTTAATATCTCTAGCCATTTGAATGATATTAAAATTAATAAGGTGTTTTAAGAATGCATCTGCACAACCGGTGTCGGTGTGTGTAGACCCTCCATTTTTCTTTATGCTATCCAACTTTCAGAATAATTCTGATATCTTAGATTGTAAAAATGTTACATGCTTTTAGCACAATGCTGGAATGGATCACTAGACCTAGCCTTGGTTGTGCATGTGCCTACCTTTGTGCCCATCCCAGTACATCATTATGGAGACTTAAAAGAGACTTTGGTCAATCAGAGAGTTGATTGGCTCCAAGCCCATGTGAAGCAGCTCACGGATGTGGTTCAAATGAGCTGTGTGTCAGCAACCCCACATCCAGGTATTACACCTCTGAGATTTGTGAATGATACATTTATTCAAAGCCATAATCTTTCTGCTTGCTTAAAAGAAAAGTGGAGCTGGACCAGGTGCAACAACAATGCAGATCCGGATCTTGAGCCTTGATGGAGTGCAGATGGACCCTGTTTCCCCTGGCGATTTTACCTCTTAAATTTCTTCTGCCTTTTCTTTCTTTCTTTCTTAAAGGGTGGGAATAGGCCTGCTTGGTGCAGCCCTATGTTGTGGATTAGTGTTCATGATGGTTGGTCTGTAAGCTCAGAGCCCAACAAAAACGTGACAAGGTCGCTATTGCCCAAGCACTAGTAGTCTTGGAGCAAGCATCTCCCCCTGAAATTTGGCTATCTAGGCCAAGAAAGTAGCTGATGACTGAGACCCTCAGTCGATGCACCCCAAGGGTTCAGCCCATTGCACTGGGTCGATGAGAGGTCTAAGTCCAGCCAGCCCTTGCCTGAATAACTGGTACCTGAATATTTAGAGGTGTTTGCGAGTGGGTACTCGACAGGGAATGTTCCACGAGTGTGGATAGATTTCCCGAAAGTATGCCTGATTGCACAAAGGTTTGATGCCAAGAAACCTCCCCTGGTGGCGCCCCAGGGTGGAGGCTCCCTTTCCCTGTCAAAAGGCATCAAGATGGGTATGGGAAGTAAACCCATTACAATATCTCATTTTGCACAGGGGATCAGGCCTCTGCTTTCCCTCACTGAGTTGGTGCCGCGCTTGATAGGCAATAGGCTGTTCCATCTTAAATATATAGATAGGGGGAGATGTTGGGAGCCGCAGTGCCAAGATGGCATGGACATCCTGTCCTCCCACTTGTAAACAACTGACTGCGCAGGTGCAAAAGGCAAAAGCGCCAAAGTCACTGCCCATCCCGGGGCATAATATGGGGTGATGAGTGAACAGCCAATCAGAAGTGAACACGCCACTCTAGGGTATATATAGCAGTGCCATTCCCAGGCTTGGGGTCCTTTCTGCTTTTGCTGTTACAAGAAGTAAAGCCTCGTCTGTAGTGATACCCGATTACTGCCTACGTGTCCTTATTTGCGGGCGAAGGGGACACAAAAGAGGTGTGCGCAACGGACCATCTCTTAATTTTTTCTAAAGTTGTTTAAATCAAAGCAGAAATTCTATAGACTTAGTAATTCATCTAACCAGCATTAATTCATGAAAGTTTATCTTGATGTTGCTCTTCAGGAAGTCTGATCAATCGTGTGGGCTAATGTCAAGGGATTATTATATTAATTTAACAATGACAGAAGAGGCATATTAGCTGTAAGAAGCAATCCTGAGATGAAGTCTCTTTGGAACGTGCCACTGAGCTCACTCATTGTAGACCACAAAAAAAATGGTGGACTACCTCCAGGAAGGTCACCTGCTAGCCTTAGCCTATCCTAAATGGCTCCTGATAAGAGGAAAAGGGGGGGGGAGGAAATGAATAAAAAGTAGTATAGAGCAGAAGTAGTTGTACATGCCTAGAATCCCTGCTTCAAGAGGCTAAGACTCTTGAGGAAGATAGTTAATGTGAAGTGAGTTAGGGTGAGGGAAAGAGGGGAGGAAGAAGGGAGGAAGAAGAAAGAAATGAAGCTGATAAACAATATCCAAATGCCTTTCATACCGGAAAATAAATGTGACAGAAGAAATTCATTATTAAGTACAATTAAGAGTAATAGTAAAGAGAAACATTCAAAGTCTTTATATTCTTAACTACAGCTAACAATGTAAACATGTTTCAACCTCAATAATAAGATTTAATCATTTTATCAAAATACTTATAACACCACAGTGTACCTCAGTGTGTTAGAATACCCAGGGCTGGCTGTATTTCGAGAGCTATGTTCTGATGGTGCCATATTGCACTGGCTTTTGTTGACTATGTTCTTGCATTTTCCTTTAGTCATACGGTTGTTTGGTATTGGCTTGTTTTCCCAGGTGGCTGCTGGGACCCCCAACCTACAAGCAGAGCTGTGGGCTGGGTTGTGGAGTGCAAATATGAGGTTGCAGGTAGAGGTGTAGACCAGAAAAAGGATGGAGGTCAAAAAGGACAGGACAGATTTTGAGACTGCTGGGCTTTCTGGGGACCTGCCAGGCAGGTATGTCTCACCTGATCTTTCTAAGTAGAAGCAGGCTTCCAGGGAGGGAGGCAGAGCTGTGGGCTGAGGCATGGGTTGCCAATCTGCTATTGCAGATAGAGGTCACTATTGTTTTTTCTAAAATTAATTTTATTCACTGCACAGATAACTACATAAATATACTTTATCACTTATTTAATCATTATGTTACTATCATATCTTAATTAATAAAAAAATATTTAAATTTGATTTTGTCATGGAATGTCTTGTTTTTTTTTCATCTATATTCATTGAAAGTTGTTCTGAGTACAGTAGCCTGGGCTGATATCTATGGTTTCCTAGGGTCTGTCCATGACCTCTGCTGTTGAGAAGTCAGTTGTAATTTTAACCTTTCTATTTTTATTTAATACTTATCCTTTTCCCCTTAAAGTTTTTAATATTATTTGCTTGTTCTGTATATTTAGTGTTTTTATTATTATGTGGCAGGAAAATTTCCTTTTTGGTCATATCTATTACTCTGTAGTTTTTTTTTTTTTTTTGTATGTTTATAGTCTCTCTTTAGATTAGTTAAGTTTTCTTCTTTGATTTTTGTTGAAGGTATTTTCTGGGCCTTTGAATGAGGAATCTTTTACTTCTTTTATTTCTATTATTCTTACGTCTGACCTTTTCATATTGTCTCAAATTTCCTGGCTGTATAGTGTTTAAAATCTTTTAGACTTGGCATTTTCTGCCATGTAATAATTTCTTCTATAGTATCTTCTATGCGTGAGATTCTCTCTTGTATCTCTTGTTTTCTGTTGGTGATGTTTAAGTCTGTAGCTCCTGTTCTTTTTTCTAGGTTTTACCATCTCCAGGCTTGCCTCTCTTCCTGTTTTCTAGTTCTATTTTTAGGTCTTGAAGTATTTTATTTATTTCTTTCACCTCTTTGATTATGTTTCTTTAAAGGATTTGTTTATTTCCTCTTTAAAGGTCTTTATCATCTTCATAAGATGAGATTTAAGGTAAATATTAATCAAAGGCTTTATATGGTTGGTAATGCTCAATAGCAATATGCCCATACAATGTTTCCCAATTAGCAAACCTGAAAATAAGTTGTTACCCAGGACTGCTCTCCATACCTCTATGGCTCTTTATCCTCTTACCTCTCTGCTCTCCCTCACTCTTCCTCTTCCTTTTCCACTTTCTCCCCTTACTCCTCCCATCTTAGCTCCACCTATAAGAAAGAAAATATAATCTCACTAGACATAAGATATAAAAAGGCAGCACTGTTAAAATAACTATCATTTGCATGGTGTAATTGCCATCTTGGAGTCTTACTGCTGAATAAGGTCGCCTGCTCTAGTTCTCCCTGAACTCTGGTTGGTTAGTGCAACTCAGCTGTTCTGGGACAAAATCCTCTCCAACATGGCTGATTCAAACTGGCTTTTCTCAGCATCTCACTGAATTGCTCTGCTTGGCATCAAACTAACTTTAAGCAATTTGGTCTAATCTTCTGGCTCCTTGTTATTCTTTAGCTTCAAGTGCCTCTGCCTTTTACTGAATGAACTCAACTCCACTGCACTGCACTCACTGTACTAATTGCAATTGACTGAATCTCTTTCCTTGCACTGCTCTTCAATATCTTCTCTCTTTTGTGCTGATCTCAGAGTTGGCTGAATCCTATCTCTGACTCATTCTGTCATATCTTTCTCTGATTCATCATTTTGACTATCTCTCAGTTATACATCACTTTCAAACATGGCTGCTTCCTGCTATAAACTAATCTAACTAATGTACTAAGGGTGTGTCTATATTCCAGCTAGAAGAACTAGTGTGTCATCCCAGCAAAAGTTCTTTGGCTTTAATCTCTGCCAGAGCAGCCATGTTGCTAATTAAAATTCCTCCACAAAGCATGAAGTGTTTTTTAATTTCCATTCCTCAATACCCAGTCCTCCAGTTTTTTTTTTTTTTTTTCATTTCTACTGAACTCTCTGCATTGCTTTCCTCTAGCTTGAATGATACTATTGGAATAATGTTGTTTTTTAGCTTACTTTTATTTATGTGATAAGAATACCATGAACCAAAGCAACTTGAGGAGGAGAAGGTTTATTGGGTCTCTATATCATAGTTCATTATTGTGAGAAGCTAGAGTAGTCGCTCAAGCAAGTCTGTAGGCAAATAAATGAAGCAGAACCATGAAGAAGTGCTGTTTATTGGCTTGGCACCCATTGCTTAGGCAGCTTGATTACCTATATAACCCAGAGTCAACTGGCCAGGGTTAGCACTACCCACAGTGGGATAGACCCTTCTACATCAATCTTTAATCAAGAAAATGCCCTAATGTTTGCCTATGGGCCAACCTGATAGAGTCAGTTTCTCACTGGCTTGGGTCAAGTTTACAAAGAAACAAGCAAATCTTGCATAGATTCTGAAATAACAAATAACATATAAGTAGACCTAAATCATGACTGTTTTATAAAGCCTAGCCATTAAGATAAAACTTCAGCAGTGTAAAACAAAGGAGATGGAGAAAGCCCCATATGTGTTTTTCGTTGTGGTAGTAAGAAAGAAAAGTAACAAGGACCACATGGTGGCTTAGGCCTAATGTTAACTGCAGCTCGAAAGGAGGCAATGGTGTCCACCTTGATAAAATTATAAACAAATAATGATGGTGTAAAAGTGGAAACCAAGGTGCATGTCACTTACAGTCAATGGACTAACATCTAAATATTCATTGACTATGGGAGTATATTTCATTAAGTGATAATACTGTCATTAGAAAATTACCCTATTTGTTCAAAGTTTTTCTGTCTGAGATGAATGTATGATGCCGTACATAGTTTAGCTTGTTAAATTTTCCATTTTCCTTTTTCTTCATTTCATAAATATATATATGTATATCCTTATGTATATATACATATATATATATACTGTATTTGATATATTAATGTATTATATTTATTATTGATACAGTTCATTTTATTTGTTACATAATTATATTTAATATATACTAATACATATTAAATTCATAATATGACCAATCAGATGTAACTCACTGGTAGACTAATTGTCTGACAAATAGAAGGCTGAGTGCAGTCCCCAGCTCTGGAAAAAAAAAAGGATAAGGATCCTGATGCATAATGAAGCACCATAGTAGTCATATTAGAAGCTAGTGATGGAACAAAATTTGTAACATTTAAGAAAAGTTCAACAAAATATTAGTATTGGCAACTAGTATGGATTTTTATATTTAGACTAAAAATATGAAAACTAGAAAAATTTCTAAAATAAGTATATATCATTTTATGTTGATCACAGTTATTTAATAACATTTCATTTATATGAGAAAATATATATTTTTGGAATATCATATATGATTTTTGAAATTAAATGAATGCCACCAAGTAACATGGCTCAAGCAAAATTAAGAAGAAAACACATAAAATTAACAGGAAAGGATATGTTAATCACAAGCTTGAAAAATCCACAGTTTTCAAACTGCTCATACAATTTTTTCAAAGTCTATATTTAAATGTAATATTTCCTATGATATTTAAGATTATTGCAACAGAGGGTTTGGACTCAGTTACTCTGACAAAAACAATCCATGTGCATCACAATCACTATATCTAAGGCTCACAGAGTATCATGGAAAAGGAGCATTAAAAATTTTATGAACCAGAAAACCAAAAGGAGGGCTGGAAATAGTGTATTCTAAACACAACATAGAAGTAATACCAATTAAATCTCAATAATATGGTTACATAAATAAGACATATATAGTGACCACACAAGTCTAAATCCAAATATGGATAGGGAAAATGTCACAATTACACACCCCTAAATGAAGAGCAACTATCGCTCAATGGTGGCCAAGAGAGAAAGAAACAGCACTCTCTAGGGAGAAGCTCTCAGATAGCTTATGTTGTCTAATCTTATCGCCCTAAACACATGAATATTTATCAACACATGTACATGTATGTACAAGGGACACTAAATGGAGTCAATAGGTTACATGTAGGTTACAAACACACACACACAGAGAGAGAGAGAGAGAGAGAGAGAGAGAGAGAGAGAGAGAGGTTATTGTGAGTTTGATGAGTGGGAGGACACAGAAGGAGTTGGAACAGACAAAGCAAGGGATAGAGATGATTAAATTCAGTAGTCTCATGTAAGATTTCTAAAACATGTTAAATAAGAAAAATGGGCATGGGAGTTTGGGAATGCAGAATGAACCACTCAAAAAGAACAGAAGTTTTCTGCTAATGATGATTGTCCAATATTATTAGGCTACATTTGCAAGTAGAGCTTATAGATGTTAGGTTCCTATATACACCACAAGAATGTTTGCTGGCATGGTCTAGTGACAGCAAATTCTCTTCTAAGGCAACTCCAAATGTGTGGAGAAGCAAGAGAGGGAGACAAATTAAATCACTCTCTAGACAAAGCACCCAAAATGTGTGTGTGTGTGTGTGTGTGCGTGTGTGTGTGTGTGTGTGTGTCTGAAAAATCAAAAATGCTTTCTGTGACAATTAAAAAGTCTCTGGGTCTAGGTGTTCAACATTTCATAAGTTAGGCCAAAATCATAAACCATTGATGTAGGAAAAACAAGGAAAATTTTTCAAAAGAACAATATTATGATAAGGATTTGAATGAACCAAAGAAAACACGTATTCTAATCACAGCACAGCCCATAGATTTGCTGTAAAATCCTCTGTAAAGCTTTCTTTCTTTAGAGCTAATTATTGTATCAAAAATGAAATTTAAAAAAATAAAACTCCTGCCATTCTTACCCAAGGGATTTCTGTAAACAACAAGTGAAACCATTAATCTTAAAATCTTGATAATTCAATATACAAACATATGTACTGTACTAATAAAACTAGTATAATTACAGGATTACATCCTCAAAATGCTAGAAATCAGTCACAGTATCTTATCTACAGCTTTAAAGTAAACAGATGGGTAAGAATAGTTACAAGATGCCAAGCTGAGCATGCTGTGTTTTCCTAGAGGTGTTCCTAAATATACTATTTTAAAACAAAATAAAGAGATAAAATTTGTCCACACATAGAGATTTGATGCAAATAGGTTTATTATCAAGAAGTGATTTGAATTTAAGTGAAGGAATACGCATCATGCTGAAATTGACTTAGTAATATACTAAACTATGGATAACTGAGAGGTAGTATTTGTTATAGGGTGAAAAATTAAAGAAGGGGTGTTGAAGTTAAATCCAGGTTTTGCCTCCCAGCCCCATGCTCCCAGAAGTAAAACTCACACTCAACTTATATTTACAAATACTGTGGTCATAGAGTTAGACTGTACTCTGACAAGATCATAACTAAAAATAACCATTTATTTTAAACTACATTTTGCCACACAGCACATTACCTGTGCTCAGATACCATGCATTTAGTCATCCATCACATTACCTCTTTTTTTCAGCTTCTCTCTCTCTCCTTGCTCTTCTCCACCAAGAAACAGGTAACTCAAAAATCCACCTACCTCTAATCCCTCCAGTAATTGGCTATAACCAGTTTTATTTAACAAGTAATTTTAAATCAAAGAATAAGGTTCACACAACAAAAGCTTGTAAATCTGGGAATTCACTGGTAGGCCTAGACGTTTTGGGGTACAGAATTTAGCATTACAATGCATAGCAATAGACCAACCTCCAAAATGGGAAGGGATGTCTACTGATTGGTGTTATCAATGCAATTAACCTCAACTATTCTGTCTTCTACATAATGATCCTCAAACTCTTCTGTTCATTTCTCAGTGCCATAATGATCTTCTAAGTTTAGATGATGAGAAGATCATAAATGCTTTGGCTTCTACTCTCAGATATGAAAATGTCTTACCTCATCAACTGTTTTAAATTATGTCATGATTACAACTGGTTCTTGTATTTAATTTCTACCATACAAGTTTCCTCTAACTCAACTCTTCACTATTTATGTTCTACAAGCTTTATTAACTGAATTACCTTCATGATGCTGAGTGCCTCTAATCTTTTTATGATATTTTTAGAATATAGTAGTAAAATTTCTGGTGACGTACATATACAAACATTAAAATTATTGGAAGTTTAAAGTATTATGAAATCACGTGGAAAGCATTACCTCAATAGTAAAAATGCATGTCTGTTGTGAGGCATATCATATGTGGCTTAAATAACTCTACAGAGAAGAAGGAAAGATTTTTGCATGTTTGTCAAACTAGACACTGTTATCTTCATTGCTTTTGTAAATATCACATTGGGAGTCTGTGATGCAAGGAGATATGAGACCAAGAAAAGTTAACAGAGCACATATATGTTATAAAGCTTCCAAATGATCAGGTTAAAAGAAATCCTTTTAGACTTTTTCAGGGTCTAACATAGCATGAAAAACCCCAGCTTAGGCATTAGAAGAAAAACATCCTGTTCATACACAGGCAGCACTTTAATCTATAGCCAAGTCAATGAACATGTGAACACAGGAGGGTGTAGACGGAGATCCATTGGTATAGGGTTTGCTTAGCATGCAGGAATCCTTTGCATTTGATACTCAGCACTGCTGTAGGAGCATTAACAAGGACATGCTTATAACCCTAGCACTTGAGAGGTACAAAACTTGAAGGTGTTAAACTCAAGGTTATCTTCATCTACATAGCAAGTTTAAGGAAGAGAGGAATGAGATCTAGGCAACTGATTCATTTTTTAAATGAAAAAAAAAATCCCAATCAGAATTTTCACATGGTTCTCAATATACACATGTACTGTTGAGAGAGAATTAGAACAGAGATAGTAGGCTTGAAACATTATTACATACTTCCACTTCTTTTCTAACTAACCCTTTCCTGTCACCCCTTTCTTGCTCGGATATTTAAATAGAGGTAAGACTTTGTAAAATTTGGTAAGATTTTATCCACAGATTTTCACTATATAGAGAAGTTTCCCATCCAAAACCATGTGCTCTGTATGGAAAATAGCATATGGTTAGCAAAAGAGCAAAACATACAGAGGTCCAGGTTAAGGTTTCAACCCACAAGCATGATGAAGATGATTGTCTTGAAAGAGGAGATGAACTAGAAATGGTGAGTAAATACTAAATGCTTGTTCTGTATCATGTGCTCTGCAAAATGTGCTATTCTGCCTCACCATGCAAACACTGAGTATGCTGGTCAGCTTAGACTCTGTAATTGGTCATTCTAAAAATAACCTGTAAGTTTTATGACAATTAAAGTTTCTTTTTGTTGCAACAATGATAGACAGAACTATGGTTGTATTTCTATAGATATTGTTTTTCAGTTTAAAATAGAATACCACATTTAGCATTCACAATAACTAGACAATAAGCTTGCGTTGTTTACCATTTGCTTTGAGTAAGTCTAGAACTTAGTTATAATTCCACAGCAAGGTGTATTAGCTTTTTAAGGCCACACGGGACTCATTTTTCAGTCCTCCACTCTAATGGACTTCTAGTGGCCTCCCTAAACACCTCACTATAGACAAACTGAATTAGGCAACAGGGAAAACCCAGCTCATTAGGACCCAATGTGCTGTACTTAGAATTAAATTAAAGAGTCTCACCTCATCAAACTCAAGAGCCTACCATAACAGACATGGATGAACAAGGGCCATTGTATCTACACAGAAGAAAACTCTATCTTCTGGATTTTGAGTGTACAGAGGATGACCTTCTTCTTTGATATTTTGGGTCAATACACAAGGTCATCAGACTTTTACAAAGGTTATATTGCAGAGTTTTATACGGTTGTTTTGGGATTTGGTGGCTCAATGTGTGTCAGCATATTTCTTGCCATGTTTCACCTAAATACTAATAGTACAGGTCTGTGCTGAGACTGTAAAATCAGGAAGGCAATGTGGGGCTACAAAACAGGAGTGAATCAGGGCATACAGAGAGATGTTAAATTGGAACTTGTCCAGTGTTTAACTTAGTTCTTGAAATACATTCTTTTCATTAAAAATCTAGAAAATAGGAAAGTTCTTTTTAAATTTTCTTTGTAGCTATTCACATAAAGGTAGGTAATAACTATGGTCACTGAAAATAATCAACATACTTAGGAGGAAAATGACCTACCAAAGTTTTCAGATAAGCATTAAAAAAGAAAATTTCTCAGATCACATCAGAAAAAAAACCAAAACCTTCAGAAAGTGGAGGAGATGCAAGTAGAGATACTTTTAGAAGAGGAGAAAAAAGAAGAAGAAAGAAGAAGAGGAAGAGGAAGAAGCCACCTTGAAGACTGTGGCTGTCTCCTTGGACATTTAAATTTTAAGTTAAATTTACTTATAACTTACACATAACATTTGTACATGCCCCTGTAATATCAAATGTTGCTTTGGAGCATATATGGATTGAGTGTTTTTCAAGTATGGGCAAATATATCTATCTCCTCAAATATTTATTAATAACATTTCATTTTTTGAGAAGTGATCTTATGATTCATAAAGTTCATTTATCTCAAACTCACTAGGTAGCCAAGACCAGCCCTGGCCACCTAATCCTCCAGCTTTTATCTCCATTTCAAATCCTAGTATTATAGTTGTGTGCAACATATTTGGCCATTTATCATTATGAAAGTGTGACAATATATGAAATAATTTCATCTCGATTTTTGAAATATACAGTATAGTATCATTGCCTTGTTTTAAATTATGTGTATATGTCAGGAGAAGTATGTCCAAACTAGTGCAAGTACAAGAAGGAGTCATTGGATCGCCTAGAGTTGGCGGTCATTGTGAGCTGGCTGACATGTGCTCTGGGAACTAAATTTGGGTTGAGATACCACAGCAGTATGGATGTATCATTTGACATTGACTTTGTTTCTTTTGGTTAGTTATCTAAGAAAAGGAAAAATGACTCTTGTGTTGATTCTTTTTGTAATTTTTTGAGGAATTTCCATTCTTTTTCTACAAGTGGCTATAGTAATTAATTTCATTTACAGTGTGCAACATTTCTGCTTACACGACATTTTAGTCAGCATTTGTTGTTTTTAATCTTTCTGATAATGGACATTTTTCCTAGAGTGGGATATGGAATAACTTTTTGGTTTTGTTTTGTTTTGGTTTTTCAAGACAGGGTTCCTCTGTATAGCCGTGGTTGTCCTAGAACTCACTCTGTAGACCAAGCTGGCCTCAAACTCAGAAATCCACCTGCCTCTGCCTCCCAAATTCTGGGATTAAATGTGTGCACCACCAGTGCCCAGCTTTGAATAATTTTTGTATGAGGAATTATTCTCATTTTCTTAAATCCCACAAATATAACAATGATAGTTTGGTGACAGTTCCAGAATATCTCTGTTTCTTCTTTATAAAACATCAGGTTTCCAAGAGGAAACAGCCAAACAGGATAGAATAATATACAGTAAGACAAAGCAAAAGCCCTCATATTGAGGCTGGAGAAAGTCACCTAATAGAAGGAAAAGTGTCCAAAGAGCAGGCAAAAGAGTCAGAGATATACCAACTGCCATTTTTAGGAGTTCCATAAAAATCTCCAAGCTAACAGCCATAACATTTTCACAGAGGACCTGGTGTAGATCAATGCAGGCTCTGTGCTTATTCTTTCAGTCTCTGTGAGCCTAGGCCTAGCTGATTCAGTGTGGAGGTATCTCCTTAAGAATCTTTTCAAAAGCCCCTCTCCCGTATCTGAGTCCTGGAGCAGACCTCTGCCCGGTCTGCTCTTGTGGGGACCCCGGATTCCGCCTGAGACATTCTGGAAGGTCCACTCAACCCAGAGCCACAGAGGAACAACGGAACTCAGATCGTCAGACAACATATCCTGAGATATCCTAGAGGAGCCACTGCACTCAGATCAGTGGGCACCATATCCTGAGACATCCTAGAGGTGACATTGCACCCAGAACAGCAGACACCTAGCTGGTCTGCTACCTTGTAGGCACCATATCCTGAGGCATCCTAGAGGTACCACTGTACTCAGTGCAGCTGGAGAAGATCACAGAGATATCTGGACCCTGAGGAGATCAGACACAAGCAAGATAACTGGAAAGGCAGGCTTCAGTCAGAGACAGCATGTACAGGCAGCACTAGAGTTAACCAGATGGCGAAAGGCAAGCATAAGAACGTAAGCAACAGAATCCAAAGTTACATGGCATCATCAGAACCCAGTTCCCCCATCATAGAAAGCCCTGAACACCCCATCACACCAGAAAAGCAGGATTTAGAATTAAAATCACTTCTCATGGCAATGATAAAGGACTTTAAGAAAGACATAAATAACACTCTCAAAGAAGTTAAGGAGATCACTGGTAGACAGATAGAAACCCTTAAAGAGGAAACACAAAAATCCCTTAAGGAATTGCAAGAAAACACAACCAAACAGGAGAAGGAATTAAACAAAACCATCCAAGATCTAAAAATGGAAGTAGAAACAATAAAGAAATCACAAAGGTAGACTGCCCTGGAGATAGAAAACCTAAAAAAAAGATCAGGAGTCCTAGACACAAGTATCACCAGTAGAATACCATAGATAGAAGAGAGAATCTCATGTGCAGAAGATACCATGGAAAACATTGACACAACTGTCAAAGAAAATGCAAAATACAAAAAGCTACTAACACAAAATATACAGGAAATCCAAGACACAATGAGAAGGCCAAACCTAAGGATAATAGGTATAGATGAGGGGGAAGACTCCCAACTTAAAGGACCAGTAAATATCCTCAGGAAAATTATAAAGGAAAACCTCCCTAACCTAAAGAGATGTCCATAAATATACAAGAAGCCTACAGAACTCCAAATAGTTTAGACCAGAAAAGAAATACTTCCCGCCACATAATAATCAAAACATCAAATGTACAAAACAAAGAAAAATACTAAAGGCAGTAAGGGAAAAAGGTAAAGTAACATATAAAGACAGACCTATAAGAATTACACCAGACTTCTCACCAGAGACCATAAAAGCCAGAAAATCCTGGACCAATATCATACAGACCCTAAGAGAACACAAATGCCAGCCCAGACTACTATGCCCAGCAAAACTCTCAATCAATATTGATGGAGAAACCAAAATATTTCATGACAAATCCAAATTTACACAATATCTTACCACAAATCCAGCACTTCAAAGGATAATTGGTGGAAAACTCCAACACAAGGAGGGAAACTACAACCTAGAAAAACCAAGAAAGTAATCTTCCAACAACTCTAAAAGAAGGTAGCTATACAAACATATCTCCACTGCCAATAACAAAAATAACAGGAAACAACATTCATTTTTCCTTAATATCTCTTAATATCAATGGACTCAATTCTCCAATAAAAAGACATAGACTATCAGACTGGATATGTAAACAGGACCCAAAATTTTGCTGCATACAGGAAATGCACCTTTGTGAAAAAGACAGATACTACCTCAGAGTAAAAGGTTGGAAAACAATCTTCCAAGCAAATGGTCCCAAGAAACAAGCAGGAGTAGCAATTCTAATATCAAATAAAATTATTTTTCAACCAAAAGTAATCAGAAAAGATAAAGAAGGACACTTCATATTCATTCATGGAAAAATGTAACCAAGAGGAACTCGCAATTCTGAACATCTATGCCCCAAATGCAAGGGCACCCACATACAAAAAGGAAACTTTACTAAAGCTTAAAGCATACATTGCACCTCACACAATAATAGTGGGAGATTTCAGCACCCCACTCTCAGCTATGGACAGATCATAGAAACAGAAACTAAACCAAGACACAATGAAACTAATAGAAGTTATGAACCAATTAAACTTAATTGACATCTATAGGACATTTCATCCTAAAACAAAAGTATATACCTTCTTCTCAGCACCTCATGGTACCTTCTCCAAAGTAGACCATATAATTGGTCACAAAACAGGCCTCAACAGATACAAAAAGATTGAAATAGTCCCTTGTACCCTATCAGACCACCATAGGCTAAGACTCGTCTTTGACATGGAAAAAAACAATGGAAAGCCCACATACACCTGGAAATTGAACAATGCTCAACACAATGATAACTTGGTCAATGAAGAAATAAAGAAAGAAATTAAAGACTTTTTAGAATTAAATGAAAATGAGGACACATCATATCAAAACTTGTGGGACTCATTGAAAGCAGTACTAAGAGGAAAAATCATAGCTCTAAGTGCCCACAAACAGAAAATGGAACGAGCATACATTAACAACTTGACAGCACACCTGAAAGTATTGGAACAGAAAGAAGCTAATATACCCAAGAGGAGTAGACGGCAGGAAATAAACAAACTCAGGGCTGAAATCAACCAAGTTGAAACAGAAAGAACTATACAAAATATTAACAAAACCAGGAGCTGGTTCTTTGAGAAAATCAACAAGATAGACAAACCCTTAGCCAGACTAACCAAAGGGTGCAGAGACAGCATTCAAATTAATAAAATCAGAACTGAAAAGGGAGACATAACAACAGAAACAGAGGAAATTAAAATAACCATCAGATCCTATTACAAAGGCCTATACTCAACAAAATTGGAAAATCTGGATGAAATGGACAATTTTCTAGATAGATACCAGGTACCAAAGTTAAATGAGGAGCAGATAAACCATCTAAACAGTTGCATAACTCCTAAAGAAATAGAAGCAGTCATTAAAAATCTCCCCACAAAAAATGTCCGCGACCAGATGATTTTAGTGCAGAATTCTATCAGACCTTCAAGGAAGACCTAATACCAATTGTCTTCAATCTATTCCATCAAATAGAAACAGAAGGAACACTACTCAATTTGTTCTATGAAGCTTCAATTATGCTCATACCTAAACCACAGAAAGACCCAACAAAGAGAACTACTGACCAATCTCTTTTATGAATATTGATGCAAAAATACTCAATAAAATTCTCACAAACCAAATCCAACAACACATCAAAACAATTATCCATCATGATCAAGTAGGCTTTATCCCAGGAATGCAGGGATGGTTCAATATTCGAAATCCATCAATGTAATCCACTACATAAATAAACTCAAAGAAAAAAAAAAAACCACATGGTCATCTCACTAGACGCTGAGAAAGCATTTGACAAAATTCAACATCCCTTCATGTTAAAAGTCTTGGGAAGATCAGGAATTCAAGGCCTATACCTAAACACAGTAAAAGCCATATACAGCAAGCCAGTAGCCAACATCAAACTAAATGGAGAGAAACTTGAAGCAATCCCACTAAGATCAGGGACTAGACAAGGCTGCCCACTCTCACCTTACTTATTTAATAGAGTACTGGAAGTCCTAGCTGGAGCAATTAGACAACAAAAGGAAGTCAAAGGGATACAGATAGGAAAGGAAGAAGTCAAAATTTCACTATTTGCAGATAATATGATAGTATACTTAAGTGACCTTAAAACTTACACCAGAGAACTCCTAAACCTGATAAACAACTTTAGCAACATGGCTGTATATAAAATCAACTCAAACAAATCAGTAGCCTTCCTCTACTCAAAGGATAAACAGGCTGAAAAAGAAATTAGGGAAATGACACCCTTCACAATAGCCACAAATAAAATATCTTGGAGTGAATCTAACCAAGCAAGTGAAAGATCTGTATGACAAGAACTTCAAGTCTCTGAAGAAAGAAGTCGAAGCAGATCTCAGAAGAAGGAAACATCTCCCATGCTCCTGGATTGGCAGGATTAACTTAGTAAAAATGGCCATCCTGCCAAAAGCAATCTACAGATTCAACCCAATCCCCATCAAAATTCCAAATCAATTCTTCATAGAGATAGAAAGAACAATTTACAAATTCATTTGGAATAACAAAAAGACCTATGATAGTGAGAATTATTCTCAACAATAAAAGAACTTCTGGGGGAATCACCATCCCTGATCTCAAACTGTACTACAGAGCAGTAGTGATAAAAACTGCTTGGTATTGGTACAGAGACAGGCAGGAAGATCAATAGAATAGAATTGAAGAACCAGAAATGAACCCACACACCTATGGTCACTTGATCTTTGACAAGGGAGCTAAAACCATCCAGTGGAAAAAGGTCAGCATTTTCAACAAGTGGTGCTGGCTCAACTGGAGGTCAGCATGTAGAAGAATGCAAATTAATCCATTATCCAATTATCCATTATCCCCTTGTACAAAGCTCAACTCCAAGTGGATAAAGGGCCTTCACATAAAGCCAGATACACTGAAACGAATAGAAAAGAAGTTGGGGAAGACCCTCGAATACCTAGGCACAGGGGAAAAGTTCCTGAACAGAACACCAATGGCTTATGCTCTAAGATCAAGAATCGACAAATGGGACGTCATCAAATTGCAAAGCTTCTGTAAGGCAAAGGACACTGTCAATAAGACAAAATGGCAACCAACGAATTGGGAAAAGAGCATTACCAATCCTAGATCCGATAGAGGGCTATTATTGAATATATACAAAGAACTCAAGAAATTAGACACCAAACAACAAAATAACCCCATTAAAAATGGGGTACAGGGCTAAACAAAGAATTCTCAACTGAGGAAACACAAATGGCCAAGAAGCACCTTAAGAAATAGTCAACATCCTTAGTCATCAGGGAAATGCAAATCAAAACAACCCTGAGATACCACCTCACACCAGTCAGAATAGCTAAGATAAAAAATTCAGGTGATAGTAGATGCTGGCTAGGATGTGGAGAAAGAGGAACACTCCTCCATTGTTGGTGTGGTTGCAAGCTGGTACAACCACTCTGGAAGTCAGTCTGGCAGTTCCTCAGAAAATTGGACATAGCACTACCTGAGGACCCAGCTATACCACTTCTGGGCATATAGCCAGGAAATGCCCCAACATATAACAAAAACATATGCTCCACTATGTTCATAGCAGCCTCATTTATAATAGCCAGAAGCTGAAAAGAACCCAGATGCCCTTCAACAGAGGAATGGATACAAAAATGTGGTACATTTACACAATGGAATATTACTCAGCTATTAAAAATAATGAATTCGAGAAATTCTTAGGTAAATGGATGGAAATATCATCCTGAAAATATCATTCTGAGTGAGGTAACCCAATCACAAAAGAACACACATGGTATTTACTCACTGATAAGTGGATATTAGCCCAAAAGTTTGAAACAACAAAGATTCAACTAACAGACCACATGAAGCTCATGAAGAAGGAAGAACAAGTGTGGATGCCTAGGTCTTTCTTAGAAGGAGTAACTGAACACCCAAGGGAGCAAATATGGAGACAAAGTGTGGGACAGAAACTGAAGGAGAGGTTGTATGGAGACTATTCCACCTGGGTATTCATCCCATGTGCAGTCACCAAAAATAGATGCTGATATGGATGACAGGAAGGGAATGCTGACAGCAGCCTGATAAGGCTGTCTCCTTAGAGGTCCCCCAGAGTCTGACATACCCAGAGGCAGATACTCGAAGCTAACCATTAATCTGATCAAGGGTTTCCAATGGAGAAGTTAGAGAGTAGACTGAAGCAGCCAAAAGGGTTGGTGGCCCCATGAGGAGAGCAATAATACCAACCAGCCAGAGCTCCCCAGGGTTTAAACCACCAGCCTAGGAGCACATATGGAGGGACACATGACTCCAGCTGTATATGTAGGGGAGGATGGCCTTGTTGGGTATAGGTAGGAGAGGAGATCTTTGGTCCCTTGAAGGCTGTACACTGAGGGGGGGGGGAGAATCTGAGGGTGGGGAGGGGGGAGTAGGGGGTAGGTGGGTGTACACCTTCATAGAAGCAGGAGGAGGGAGGATGGGATAAGGGGTTCCTGGGTGGTGGGGGGAATGGGGTAAGGGGATAAATTTGAAATGTAAATATTATATCCAATAAAAGAGGAGAAAAAAAAGAAAAGCTGTTAGAACCAACATCTTTAATAAAATGTCAGCCCTCTTTAAAAAAATTATATTGATACTAAAATTTGTTTTGAGAATTGTATATTGCAGAATACACAGCCTTGGTGTATCTATTCATCAAGCAAGCTGAGCAGACCTGCTCAAACCTCTGAGGTCCTGGAATTCCAGCTGGATGCAGTGAAGACACAGCATCAGAGGCTTATCAACTTACTCTTCCCCCCACTCCTCTTCTAATATCTCAACGCACATAATCAGCTTGAAGAAGTTAATGAAGAGTCAGTGCCCCTATTTCCTGGGCTTGGGGACTAAGGTGTTAAATATTGGGCTGTCTTTCTAGGGAAAAGTAGTGGTTTTGTGGGAATAGAGAGGATTAGCTAAGGTTTATTGCATAGCCATAACGTATTGGTAGAAATCTGTACAATTATTATCAAGATGAAGATATAATTTCTTAAATGGCACCAATTTATATTGATTACAAATTTTAAGGTTTTCATTGGTATGAGCTTCTTATTGATATAAAAGTGAGATGAATATTGATACTTTCATAGGCATTGTACCAGTATAACACATTTAGGAATGTAAGGCTTAGACCCAGTCCTTTTTTAACTTTTTTAACAGACTTGAGATGGGTAGCCTGTGAGTTAAGGGACTATAGCAAATTCATGGCTTGGAGTTTATTGTTAGGGTGTTTTCTATGCTTTATTTAGAAATAGCTGAGTGGAGTTAACAGACAGCAGTCCAGATTACCTTACATGGATAGTTGGTTTTCAAAACGTCTGAAGTCCACAGAATTGACATGACAAACATTTCTGTATTAATGTTCATTTTGATTAGAGACCTGTCTGCTCCGGACAACTTCCTATATTGAATTCTAAGAAGAAATTGAGCATCTTTGGAGTTACTCCAGTTGTGGTGAGACAGCTACTAGACAAGAATTGCCTCTTTCCATGTACAGACAAATTACTGTCCAGAAAAGGACACACTTGCAGAATAGTTGACTGATTATATCTTCCTAGACAGAGTAATCAGCCCTTAATAGTTCTACATCACTAAGGTCTGTCAGATGATCCTGGGCCAGAAGGCTGAAGATTTGATGCTCCAACGTTCTGTAGTATAGGGACTGTCCAGGTGTTCAGCGGTCTCTATAAATTGGCTAAGTTTTAGAAGCTATGCTTTGTGCTTCCCATAATTTCAGTTAACTCAGTCATTCTGGATTTCTGATGGGGTTGAAAATTTATAGTCTCATAGCCAATCCTGGCTATTTATTTTGAAAGAAAAGATCTGAGTGGATGGTTTTCAGCTGACATTTATTCTAAAGCCAAGAAAAAAAGCCAGGTTCAGAACTAAGTGTTTTAGCTAGGAGAGATGACAGAGGTTCTGGTTAGTCAACAAAATGATGGACTGGGTATTAGGACTATATTGTACCTCATTGGTACAAATAGGCATAATTATGCTCTAAATGTATTTTGAGAGAAAAGTTTTATTTTAACAGGAAGGGTGATATGTCGGAGGAGCTAAAATGGGAGGAGTACTGAGAGGAAGAGAAGGAACAAGGAGAAGAGAAGAAGAAGGAGAGGAGATGCTAGGTGATGAGAGAGAGAAAGAGAGAGAAAGAGGGGGGAGACAAGGAGGCAGATGTTCACATGTCTCCACCAGTCATAGATAGTTGATATATCTAGGTTGGGTATTGGGTTACACTTCTGACTGAGCATTACCAAACTTATAAAGCCTTTGATTAACATTTTTAAAAAATTGTATAAAAGCAAAAAGGAAAAGGGGGCATGGGATAAGGGTTATCTAGGGAGGGAAAGGGGGGAAAGCGGATGGCATCTGCAATGTAAATAAAACATCCAATAGAAAAAATCTTTTCAAGAATCTGCAAGTTGTAACATGAGGTTCACTAAGGCACAGAAAGTTAATTACTCCTAAGAATCAAGCAGTCTCTACTATGGACTACATGTACAAAGCCAGTACCTCCATCAAGGTTATAATTCCAGAACTGCTAAGAAAGCTGAATCCAATCAAGGTGCCTGGAAAAGATTCTGTAATCTGTCAAGCTGCTATGTAAGTTTTGTGGGAATAAAGATATTTGGCACACTATTGATTATGTACAAAAGTAATTGTGATATAATTTCCATTCTGAACTTAGGATAATTGAAATCCTTTGCCTAGATATGTGATTTGTCTTCTAATTTTTTTCTGATAATCTTTTCTGTGTTACATATTTCTTTCTTTTTCCTACTAGTCTTATTACTAGAGAATAGTCCAAATTTTGGTTTGTAAGTCTGAATGAAGTCCATCTAAAATATATGTTTAATTAATATTAAGTAACAGAAATAGGATTTTTAACTGGTGGGTATAGCTTAAGGTTTTAATACTCTGGGGTTATTCACCTCAGAAAGAAAGAGAGAGGTAGGGAGGGATGGAGGAAAGCTTTTTATAATACTTCAAAATATAGAAGCAGCTGATTATCTTTGTCCAAGACATTGTTTCTCTTTCTAGTTTGGTGACTTGCATCTTTCTTTCCTTTCTTTCCTTTTCTACTCTGTATCCTGGATAGTGTCAAGCTTGTTTCCCTGGCATTTTGTAAATATTGCTTCAATAGTAAGTAAATTATTGATTCACTTTTGTAAGAAATAAAAGATACATTTCAACCATACCAACACTAAAAATTATATCTAAATAATGACGGGACAGTATTTCCTTTGTAAGGGACAATCTTGTCCACTGCTGTTCAGACCCTAAAAGCTTTCCTACAATAAACTCAAGGGTACAAAATGAATTCTGGATCAGGAATTGCAGTAGTTAAGGTCTACTTATTTAGTTTTGTCTTTTTCAATTTATTCTTTGAAAATTTCATGTGTGTCTATGTGTTTGTGGGTGGTGGGTGGGTGTGTTTGTATGTGTATATGTGCACGCGTGGGCACTTAAATGTTGCTTTTATGTTCTCAGATGAAGTGATGAGATGAGAGCCCATGCTCAGAGCATTTTCTTCTCTTTTCTAACTATCCCAAGCATGGACACTCATAGTCTCCATACAATCTAATCCTCCTAACCGGGTAATTCAATCTAGCTTCTCTTGGCTTCTGCCTTACCTCATACTAACTTTGACAATCTGTTTTAATCTTTTAGCTCATTCTTATTCTCTGGCTTGGTCTCTCTTCTCCTGTGTGTAACTTGATCTCTCTGTAACCTGTCTCTGTAAAACTGCCATACATACATAAAACACACACACACACACACACACACACTTTTTTCTCTCTCCCCACTCTTAAGTCGTCTCTTTTCCTCTGCTGTTTTTATTTAAATTGGGCGCATCCTATCTCTGACTCCTTTTGTCATATCTTTCTCTGATTCATCACTTTGTCTGTTCCACATTTAGACATTACTTTCAAACATGGCTGCTTCCTTCTACAAACTAACCTTCCCTTCATTGTTGGAGATTAAAGATGTCTACTAAAGGTATGCATATATTCCAGTCAGATCATTCTATAATCCAAGACATGTCTTCATTCTGGAGAAATTATATCTTTGGATGTGATCTCTTACGAGAGCAGTCATATTGCCACATTAAAATTCCTCTACATACATGTATAATGTACATTGACTATTTCTGTTCCCACTGTCCTTTTTCCGACAACTCAAACCACCCCAATGCATCTGCCTTCCAACTTCATGTTCTTTAAAAATAAATAATAATTTCTTGAGTCAAGTTGGTGTTTTTTATAAATGTATGAGTACAGGTCAGCCACTGGGATACTGGAAAAACTACCAATGCCAGTATTTCCAAAGATCAAAAGAAAAGTAACAGAGAAATTGATCTTGAACTGACAAGGAAATTTCCTCTCTGCTTGGCAGCTTTAATAGTGCTAGAAGTCAGGTTACAAGCTCCTGGGATATAGTAAAATAAATAATGGTATTATTAGTACTAAACTTTATATATTGCAATATAAATATGCCAGATAAGATGTTCCCACTGGTGCAATAGTGACATGATTGTTATCAGGGCAGCCTATCACTTTGTGTGGATCTTATGCCTATTTCACAGGAGAAAATTCATATCTAGTACTGTAAATCTAGCCCAAAATTCATGATCCATGTCTTTGAATTCATGGGTCCTAAGGAGAGACTGGTGAGAATTGTTTTTCCTAAATTGCCTTTGAAGTATTTATGTTTCTTCCCATAGATTTATGCTAGTTTCAACCTTTGTTGAAAGAAAATGTATTTTTACTCCGGAGAGTGGTTAATGAAGAGACTTATTTTTTTAATTTTTTATTGGTTATTTCATTTATTTACATTTCAAATGTCATCCTCCTTTCCAGTTTCCCTTCTGCAAACTCCCTATCCCACTCCCTCTCCATGCTTCTTATGAGGGTGCTCCCCCACCCACCCACCCACACCTGCCATCCCAACTTAAATGTTGCTTTTATGTCCTCAGATGAAGTGATGAGATGAGAACCGATGCCCAGAGCATTTTTTCTCTGTTCTAAGTATCCCAAGCATGGACACTCGTAGCCTCCATACAATCTAATCTTCCAAACTGGGTATCAAGCCTCCACAGGACCAAGGTCCTCTCCTCTCATTGATGTAAGATAAGCCCATCCTCTGCTACATATGCAACTAGAGGCATGGATCCCTCTATTCTTTGAATTCTTTGGTTGGTGGTTTAGTCCCTGGGAGATCTGGGGGTATTGGGTCTGGTTGGCTGATATTGTTGTTCTTCCTGTGGTGTTGTAAACCCCTTCAGCTTCATCAGTCCTTCCCCTAATTTCTCCATTGAGGTCCCTGTGCTCAGGTTGGCTGCAAGCGTCTGCTTCTGTATCAGTAAGGCTCTGACAGAGCCTTTCAGGAGACAGCTATACCAGGCTCCTGTAAGCAAAAAATTCTTGGCATCAGCAATAGTGACTGAGTTTGGTGGCTGCATATGCAATGAATCCCCAGGTGGGGCAGTCTCTGGATGGCCCTTCCTTCAATCTAATGCAGACTTATAACTACATAAAATGTTGAGAATAAATAGCTGAATTTTTAAAATTACTTTTTTTATGTTTAGGTTTGTCCCAATAAGGTACAGTATAAAATATTTGGTCTCTTAATTAGAAAAAAAAGTTGCTATAAAATAATGTAATTTATACAATGTATATATAGTATAGAGGAATGTTAATCCAGCCAACATGGCTACTCTGGCTGGAATATAGACATGCCCTTAATATACACCTTTCTTCTGAAACAATGATGTCTAATTGAGGGACATAGAATGACAAACCAGAGAAGATTTAACAGAATAGGATATATCCTACTCTCACAAGAACAGAATAGGAAATATCGGCTATTTAAGAGAGTACAGAGAATTGAGTTCATAGCAGTTCAGTTACAGTTCGGTTTGTGGAATTGGGAGGCAGTTGTACTGGAACAGTTTGACAGAGACAAGTTAAGGCAATAAACTAGAAACAGGTGAAGACAGAGCAATACAGAAAATGCGAAAGGGCCAGAAAATTAGAACAAACTGCTAGAGTTAGATTGAGGCCAGGTAGAACAAAATGTCAGAAGCTGAGAGAAGCTAGTTTGAATCAGTCAGCTTGCAGAAGAGTTGAGCCAGAACAGCAGAATTGAACCAAACAACCAAAATTCAGAAAGACCTAGAAAGTGTGAGCTAATTCAGCAGTAAGCCTCGGAGATGACTTTTATGTCACGGAAATAAAAATTACTTTTACAATATAGTCCATTTTTCTTTAAAAAAAAAAAAGTAAAGAAATAAAAGGAAGTCGTCAAACATTAAAATACTGTAAAGAAAACTGAATCATATAAGTAAATCCATAGTGCAAAGCAGGAGTTATACTGCATAGGGAAATGTATTCCACTCGTGAATCTATTCACATTTACTGAACCTCTAGTGCACTCCAGAGAGAACACTTAGATGCTATGCATGGTGTACAAAAGTAACACATATCTTTTATCTCAAAGAACTCACAACAAGAAGTTGGATAGACAGAATAATGATTAAATCACTATAATAGCAAATGCATATGTAAGGAATGGGTTATGGGCAAAGGAGAGCAGATGAGCCCAAGGGTAATGTTGAAGTTGTGTGTTCAAGGATGAATCTATTTTCCAGGTATAGAAAACAACTGCAAGACATTTCAGGGGGAAAGATTTAGAGGCTCAAAAGATTACAAATATTCAAAACATAAAATCTATTTTATATGTTTACTATGACTAAACTTTAGGATTAAAGGGTGAACGTTAGACAGAAAAGGAAACAAAACAGTAAAATCGGGTGAGGTATAAAAGACCATACCAGACAAAGAATGGCCATCCCCCCTTTGTCTTGTGAAAAAGATGAAATGAGCTATTGAAGATTTTAGAAACAGAATGACAATGTGGAAAAGCAAAACATAAGGATAAAATGTGTTGATGAAAATCTGGGAGAACTATGACACATAGAATGTGCCACTGACAAAAGAGTAACTGAATCACGTGTCAAATCTTAGATACAACAGATGTAACAGTAAAACTAAATTTGACTAGCCAGCATTCCCCATCAGGGCTGCAATGACCATCAGATCATTCCAATACTGGACATTTACAGTTGTTTTTCAATAACTGAAGGAGGAATACGAGGTAATGAGAGGTAAATTCTGAGACATCCTGACCTGATGGTGGTCTTGTTAAAAAGTTTCTGCAGAATAGCAGCATACATTGCCAGAATAAAATCTTCTTAAACTTTTAACAAATGGCAATGGGGTGCACATGCTTCTGGTGAGAGTTCTTTAGGCCATTTATCCTTCTCTGATAACTCCAAATGTCTATTCAGATCAAAGACTGTTCATCTACAGCCATGCTTTATATTGGAGATATAAAGATTATATCGGGATGAAAGACTAGACAGAACTCCAAGAAAATTGAACTTTATTTCTTCATTTTTTTTTTAATTGAACAGCGAAAGGGTATTGTAAGTACCTGCTATGATCCAGGCTGTCAAAGCATTTTGAATACAAAAACAAAGTATTTTTCAATATTTTCCTCTTCAGAGTAAATAGAAATAGCACCTTGCTTTGTTTGCCGAACTTTGCCTGTAGCTTGTCAGTTTTGTATCAAATGTTTTTTGTTACTCTTGTGTGATGCATTACAGCCTATGGTTCACTCTTTTCTTTGTTTTCCCCTCACAATATAGCCCAATTGAAATGTAGTCTTTTCCAACTTAGCTTTCAAAACACAGACTTGGTGTTTGTTTTGTTTTAAATGTTATAGCACAACCCATGTAAAGGGGGAAATGTCATTGTCAGAGGGATATAAACCTAAAATGCTGTTATACCATACTCACTTATCATTTTTCCAAAATAAAGATATAAATTGTGGAAAAAATGTTCTACTATTATTTGATGTTTTACTTTTAAGTTCCTACAGGAAATGTTCAAATAAAAAAAGATTTCCACCTTAAATGTCACTCTTTATCAAAATAAAAAATGCCTCCCGTGTCCATGAAGATATAAAATGAATCTAGTTTTGCTTCTCACCGTCTAACAGATAAGAACACACCCCCCCATATTGCTATTTGTAATTCTGAAAAGCAACAGCTAACGAAAAGAGAAAAATGATGTCTTTTACTTAAAGGTTTCTTAGCTTTACTCTGGAGAACTAATTAATAGATGTTCCCACTGCTCTCAGAAAGCAGTGTGTGTTAAATTTCTTAATACAGAGAAATTTCTGAGCCTAGAAGGTGAGTGTGTACCCATATACATGGCATTTCTCAACATTAAGCACTTCCCAGAACTACTCTTAATATATTCACCTGTTCAGCATGCTTTACCCAATATTTACTGCATGGTACACATTCCTAAGCCTTGGATACTTAAATAAATGGTGCTATGCATAGGCTTTCTGGAGAAATGTTTCTGTTTTAGGGAGCAAAACCATCCAAGTTGGCATGTAGAATAAGTTCATTTGCACATTGTCTAGGCTTCGGATGTTTTGACATATTTTCTGTACATTTCTTTAGAATGTAATAGTAATAGCTTCACAGAAAGCAAGCAACTTACATTATTCAAATAATTCGAACTACACTAATGTGGACTGACAGAGTCACATATTTCCAACCTAAATAGTATCAGGAATATGTGTGGAAGACAGTGAATTCCTTTGAACAGTACACTCAGCAGCCTGTAAAATTGCTAGAATGTGGCTAAAGAAGAGGAGAATGCAAAATAGTTCATGTTTTGTTTTGTTTTGTTTTTTTGTTTTGTTTTGTTTTGTTTTGTTTTTGGACAGGAGAGGCTGTTGTCATATTTCCACTTTCCATTACAAAAACCAAATTAATATGAAAAAACCAAGGAGGTAAATTCCTTACTAACCCAGTATGGCTTTTTTTTTTTTTTTAAATGTCTATCTAAGTGGGCTTTGAAAGGAGGATAACTTGTCTTCTAACATAGCTAGGAGAAGCTTCATCAGATGGAACAGTCTCAGGGCCTTCTATTTGTAGACATGTTATGTGTCACTGTCTCATCTCTAGTAGTGCTGACATATGGCAGTTTTAAAAAGTGGTGATTCCTATGGTTTTCCACTGTAATATTAATGCATGTGAGTGGTCAGTAATTATACTCAATTGAATTTTCTTATTTCCTAGTAAGTGATATTTGCTAGGTATTCATGGAAATAGTTTGATGCTATATAAAACCTGATTTTTAAATGAATTACCTCTACTGATGTTTTGCCCAAAGCAATTATGATTGCCAAAGGTTAATTTTCTAACTCTGGTGTTTTTTTTATATTTGGTAGGTAGCACTCTCCTGGTAGATGGGACTTTGCCTCCTTTCTCATTTTCTAATTCCTATAACTGTAGACTCGAGCATCTATATTATATCCAACAAGTCATAATGCATTCCTGTGTCCCAAAGGCATAGCCTTTTAATCCTGAGTTGTTTTGAAATGACCTTAATATTTTTACAACACTTCCTAACTTTTTGACAAGTTGTTTTTTCTAGACTTATGTTTGCACCCAGCCTGAAACTGTTCATTTATTCAGAGTCCTCTTTACCTTGAGTGGATGACATGATCTTAGAACCCAAAATTGGCATGTTAAAAAAAACTTTCATTATTGTTGTAATAAAATTACTTCTAGGTCTTTTTAGGAGACACACTCAATAGCACACCAAGTCATAAAAGTACAGAAGCATAGAAACCATGTAATATCGAATGTGTATAGAAGAAACTACATGTACATGTATATTTTATGTATATAGTAAATTCACACACATACACATATACGCATGCGTCCACACACAATATAACCCAATATAATCTAATCTCAAAGAGTTATTTTGTTCTCTTTCCTTTCCATACATGTTTTTAAAGAAAAACGCTGACAAATGTTATTTAAATTACTCTCAGTTTATTACCATATTCTACACATCCAATGCTTTTATTTTCACTCAGTCTTAAGAAGAATTTATCACTGGTATAAGTCTACTATATGTAACCCTTGCCATGTCAGATCATCTCATTGAGGATGCACAGGATGTGAAAATGTTGTCCCTAGGTCAAGTGATTTATTAACAATTGTATTAATAGAATACCTTAGAAGAGTCATAAATTAATTTTGAAATGCATTCTTTTATTCAAATAAGCATACCCATGAACAACATAAAAATTTTAGTTCTGTCTCAAACATGAAACTCTGCATGGTATGATTACTCTCTGCCATAAAAATAAACCGTACACATAGAACACACTTAAAATTTAGTGATAAAAATACCTAATACCCTAAATACTATATTTAATGAGGAAGTATGGCAACCCCTATTTATTATCTCTAGGACTCCCTCTAAATCTGTAAATTGGAACTGAAATTTGGACTCTTATCAGTGAATCCTCAAGAGTTAGTGCTAAGGGGAATAATGAGGTGCTCTTGCAGAATCAAGAACCTTCAGTTAACACCTATATTTCAACCAGAGCAGCACTTACTGGTCTATTTTGATACCAGTCTTTCATTTTAGTAGAAAACCCAAGTAAGAGTTAAAAAGTTTGCAATCATTTATAATCATTACATGCAGGCCAGCCAATTTCTTTACAAACTTTCCTTTCATCCTTAAAATCATTTTATGGTGCCTACCAGTGAGGTTGACTAACTTGGTACTGTCAGAAAAATACCAACACCTACTCTGTGGCATAATTATGCATATTTAAATAAGAAGATGTATTGTGTCCAGTGCAAGGAAGTTTAGAGTAGGCAATCAATAAGTGTAATTATTTCCTTCTTTTTCTAGCATACTGGTGAGCATCTAGTTGGGCCTTAATAAATATTTGTTAAGATGAATTATATCTCTGCATTTTACCACTTAATACTAACTTGTCTTGATTTCTTGATGATTAATACACAATTCATTTTGATTAATATTTTCCAAAGAAGTTGGTTGATTTATAAATTGCTTATTGTGAGTGGCTTTTTGTACTTGAAGAAATTGGGTGAGGGAGGAGAAAGCTATGGAGAAAATTTTAAGCTAATGGTATACACTGAAAACTAAACTAAATGATGAGAACGCAGCATGTAACAGATGAGAACCATCACTGTAAAATAATTTACCTTAAATGATATTAGTAGCTAAACTTTTCTGAGGATTTATTCTGCCTCAGCTGTTTTGAAAGCTCTTCATAAAGAATCCTTGGAAGCACAGGCTATTCTCTGCCCTTTTCAGTGGAAGAAAAGGAAAAAAAAAAGTTTAGGGAAATAATTTCCCTACAACATCCAGTGTCCAGATTCACAGACTACACAGTTTATCATACAATAATATGAAAATTCAAGCTTGATTTCCAGAAAAGAAAAATATCTGTGATGTTACTAAATACTCACAAAGTTAACATGGGCTCCAGGTGCTGTAGAAGGTGCTGTAGAGAGAGGAGTGGATTGTATGGTTTCTTTGCTCTAATAAAATAAAACTGAGAACACAAATTTAAGGAATAAAATCTTGTGATGAACATCAACCTATTGACAGTTCTACTTACTTAATACATTTATGAGTTGAATCATATACAATCCAAACAAATTCCTTATTAGTAAGAAGTAGAATGATAGCTAAGGAAAATAAACAAATAGAAGCTTGGCAGTGGCACATAATTTGTTTATAAGCCTATCTCAGAGGGTGGAGATGACTGAGCCAAACCAAGCTTCCAGGACAGATGACTCTGTCCTGAACATGGATGTACAGATTAACAAAGCATGGTACTCCACTAAGAATGCATATTGTACCTGTGATTTTAAACTGATCCATCTGTTATCCTTTCAACTAAAATTATTAAATAATTCTAACAGTTCATATACTATAGAAAACAATTAGTCTGAATGAAGCCAGAATGTCTCAATAAAGTGACTGTGAATTATGAAGCGAGCAAAGACAATATTCCAAGAAAGAAAACAAACACCGAATATTGTAAGCCTGAATCTACTACTCTGTAGCTAGAAACCCTTCATAGATAAACAACTGCTTTCTCCGTTTGTTTGAGATAAATTTCTGCACTCTTTCCCAGCCTGGCCTGGGACTCAGTACAATAGGCCTGACTGGCCTTCATCTTAGCAACTGGAGCTCAAGCCAACAAGATTGGAAATTATACCAGTGTGAGCTAACATACACACCCAGCCTTACTCCTTTTTATTAGTTTCCCTTCTCCTAAATATTTTGGGAACTTTTCATCCAGTACCATCAATAGAATTGATAGTTTTAACGTTTCTCTACCTAGGTTAACTTTTGGTCGACACTTCTTAAAGGTACTTTTTAAGCATATGTGCATTTGCATAGAGTTCTTACCACACCTCTTTTGCTTGCTTTTCACTCCTAATATATACTTAACTAATTGAAAATCCCTGGATTGTATTATAGACTTTCAGACAAACTCATAAATATTCATATTCCACTTACTTTTGAGAAAACATTAAGAAAAATAAATTCTGCAAAATCTGCTTTATAATTTATAACCTCTTTTGGCCAATACCTCCAAAGCACTCATGAGCAACATGGATACATCATGCTAAGAGGCTAGACTCTTGTTTAAGACCTGATTTGAACATACTAATGGCATTGGACAGATTTGCTGGCTGCTTTGAGGTATTACAACCCAGTACATCATCAAGAGCAAAAACCGAGTACTGTTTGACCTTAATATTCACTCTACAGTCTGTAATTCAGGATACTTTCTTAGAAAATGTGGCTGTTCCACTGAAATACATGAAATAGTATTTCTATCCAGTTTATGCAATCTGGTCTCCATGCAGTTTAATTTTTCCAGAGGATTTTATTCAGCTTTCTAAGACATAAACTTCCAACTCATCTAATTTTTAGTGATTCCTCATTCAGTTAATAAAATTATTCCTAGAAACACAAAAGCTTCTTGTATTATCCCCTGGGAAACTGTTTGATACTGAAGAAAGTAGAAAATATGGAAAATAAACAATTTCATTCAAATAATTTGGCCATTATCCAGTAAAATAACATTGAAACAAAACACATTTCTTTCTCTTCATAGACTACATATAAGCACTTACAATTTAAAAAATTAAGAATATTTAACATTTGGGTAGTATAAGTGCTTAAGTGAGCTGATGTTCTACAAACAGGCCTGAACATACGTCTTTAAAGAGGAAGTGTTGTAGGATTCCTAAATCTCAGTGCGTGCTTTTACCCTATCGTTGATCATTTAGTTCCTAGATAAAAGACACATGTTTTATGATTTACAATAATGCTTTTCAGCACTAGAGCTAAGCATATATTTATTTTCTATGCTATTAAAAATCTGTTTCTTGTTGATAAACCCAACTTATTACTTACTAATTTCATCTGGGCTGCTCTTAAAAGCAATTGGCCAGCCTTGTGGCAATGTTTTCTTGACACCTAACCCATGATGTCTTCTCTTCCTCATTGTTTTCCTCTGACCCCAAGTCCAGGAATTCTAATCACTGCCAATATCTTTTCTCCTCAGCTATTGGCTGTCAGCATCTCTATTCACCAATCAGGGTTTACTTCAGGGAGAAGGTCACATAGCAGCATCACCTGGGTCTACATGTGGTCCCTGGGAACAACCAGTCTTTAGCATAGTGAAAGACCAAACCTCAACATAGAAGCACTAAATGAGATCTCAATTACATTTTAAATGCATTTAATATTAATAAGTATTGATCAAACTGTGCAAGCAGTAAGAAAATATCTTGATGTAGTGCAGTTACACATATCATCAACCTGGGTGAAAACTGCCATCTGGGAGGTAGTTAGAAGAGAAGATAAATGACTCCCTGAAGTTTATACACTTGTGGGCACAAGCAAGGGTTGATGTGATTCCTGACTGTACTGTGGAAAAGAAAGATAGCTGTGGGGAGGTGACAGAAGGTGGCTATCATCCTTGCAGCCATCTTGAGCCATATACCCTGATAAGAGACTTGATTACAATAGCCTACAACAGCTGAGCACACTCTGATAACATCTTGCTTTAGATACCAAGGATCTTCCCTTGGGTGTGTGAGACTTAAAGCTGTGATTTAGAGCCCAGACTTAAGGGCGTGACTTAGAGATCAGATTTAGAGACAAGGCCTAAGGACATGACTTAAAGGCATGACTTAGAGGCGTGGCTTAGAAGTGGGACATATAAAAGGCAAAAGGCAGACAGAAGAGTTCAGTACAACTTGGAACTAGGAATTAGGTTAGAGAGTACAACTTAGAGTACAACTTGAAGTAAGAATTAGGCATTGAGGGAGAAGACACTTGTCTAGAGAACACTGAAGACGGATTATTAAGTAGTAGGCACTTAGCACTTGGAAAAAGTAACTTGGAACTTGGAGGCACTAGAGACTAGGAACTCAAAACTTGGGACTTGGAGAGAAGAAGAGAGACTGAAGAATAAACGGGATTGAATCACACTCTGTCTGGTCTCCATTCCTGCATGCAACTGTCCTCACTCTCTCTCTTGCTGAATACCAACCTGCAGACCGGAGCAGCTTGGGGCAGTAAGGCTCTAATGATTTAGCCCCCAAGGCTTTGTCAGTGCGGGTTCCAACATTGACAGAGCAGTCCGAGACATTTTGGCCCCCAAAAGTAGGGTAGCTCGGGCAGCAACAGATAGCCATGGTAAAAGCCAACTCAAAATGAATAAAGAGAGGAAAAGGAATAGCAGATAATCAGTACAAAGATACCGATGATTCACCCATTTTCTTTAATACTGGATAAAACTGTGCTAACAAAACTATGTATATGCTTCCCTTTAAAAACTCTTGCAAATGACAGAGTTGTTCTTTACTAAAAGCTTATTTTGAGTTGTAACAGAATAATTACTAAACTAAATTAGAGAAAAAAATGGGTAACACAGTCACCATTTTCAAAACTAATCCTGTGTTTAGTAGAGGCTCCCAAATGTAGGTTTTATAACCCACTGTACCAGAACTACCTGAAGCACTTACTAAAACCTCACCTCCTGATCCCTATTAAAATGACTTATAGCAATGTTCCAATGCTCATGAAGTTCCACAAATGACTGCCTGCTTACCTACTCTGGAGCATGTAATAGCTGATTCTGCGTTTCTCCCCTTCATTTGCTCATATGTAACCCTCAAGAAAGTAATAACCTCTGGGAATATGATAGAAAAATTAAGAGATCTTGTGTATTGTAATAATCATATCTTTAATATAAGACAGACATACTTCCATGCTGGCAAAGCCTTTGTTGGTAGGCAGGATATAAATGGTTATCATGGGGTTCAGTCACTGTGAATCCAAATAGGCTTTCTTTTTGAAAATCATTTACGTATCATCATTACTTCTTAGTGAAAATGAAAAGTAGAAAAAGAAGTCAGCCACGACCATGTAGAAAAGTTTGAGAGGAAAGGGCAATCAGGGCAGGGAGTTCCTTACAGCATCAACATGTGGTACTAATTGCCTTTCCAAGGTGAAGAAGTCACTGGAAATTTTGCAAAGCAAGCAAGATTGTACAGATTTTCTACTTCACCCAAGGGCTACTATAAAGATTCATGGATCCAAGGTTAAGCCAAGAGGCTTTGTTCCTAGAAGGAAACATGGGAATGCCTGTGATACAATGTCCAGGTTCTCTGTGTCTCAAATAAAACTGAACAAAAAATCGAGTAACAGTACAAAAAGTATGAACTCCCATAAAAGAGAGAGTGGAAGCCCACAGCATACCTGAATGGGAGCCTGCTACAGTACACAAGTGGCTCAAGACCTGCCAGTTCTTGGGAGAGCAGATTTCTTTTATTAGTCCAGGCAGAAGGAGGCACCCTCTAGAAAGAAAATAGGGTGGATTTGATTGACCCTGATTGACAGCTGGACAAGAAGATAACTTCAAACCACTACTGCATGAATGAGATGTATAGTCCATATTTTTGAGTGAGATTGTTTACAGAAGAAAATATTCACTCATCATGTTTTAGCTTTTATAGGTTTACATAAAGTCAATACTCTGAACAATATAATATTTTGCTCACCTTTTGAATCAGCCAGAGTATATCCCTGTATGCTTCTTCCCTGATAGCTAACACATTGCCTTTTAGTACTTCAGCTGGAGACTCATTCCTTGTAATATCGCTTTTATCATCGGAGTCACAATCCATCTTGATTACAAACATGTGCATCCCTGTATTGCTATTATCAAATAAATATAATACATTTCACCTTTCCAATCAAAGAATTGATATAAAGAAGCCATTAAAAGAATGGGTCTAAAAATCATGGGTCATTATTCATTCAGCAGTTTTGTTAAAGTGTCTGTGATAGGTGTTATTAAAACATGCTAAGTGCTAGTTATAATAGCTCCATTAAATCAGATGTGATGAATAGTTCATGAAGTCTCACTTTATGTTATTTCTGGAACTTCTGTTTATATTCTTTATAGAGATAATGGTTCAGGCATTATCTGCCTGAGGCTACATTGCTTTTCTTGCATGGGTTTCTTTGATTGTAGCTCCAGGGAGTTGCAGTTTCCTATTCAAACACCGAAGACAGAAAAGGACGTCTCAAAAATTGTTAAGCGACCATTCTTTCTCTGCCTTCTTAAACTAGAGGTCAAACAAATATTTTTTAAATAAAAAATTCAAGCTCAATTTCAAGGTCCTTCTCAAATTTCATTCATTATAATCATGGTTCTGGTTGCAAAAATTGCTTGTTCTGCTCCCATTGCAATGAAAATGTCTCTGACATTAGGTCTGCAGTGACAGCTACTGTGAGGTATCAAATTAGATCAATTTTTACAGAATTTGAAGACTTCCTACTGAAGCAGAGGCTTACTACTATTGGGAAGGATGTTGGAAAGACTTAGCTCTATTTAACGAGCAGGCTTTCCGTGTTGTACACTTTGTTAGCAATAGCTACTGAGATTCCCAGACCCGGGAGGCAGAATACTCACAACCTGTGTTCAAATGGAAAGAGAAGTGCTAATAAATTGTGGGCATGTTAACAAGATTTGGGAAGGGATTGTCACTAGCTTGAGAGATATACTGAGAGACTCCTAAGGAAAAAGATAATACCAAAGAGGCTATAATGATCAGAAAAAAGTCAATGCTTTGGTCAAAATTAGTAAAAATATACTAGTGTTTATCTCCAAGAAAGTATATATGTGTGTATATATATATACACACATACACACATATATATGTGAGAACTCTTTTAGTTGGCAACAGATTAGTGGTGGATGGGCACACTGGGACACATAGGGAGGGACTCATGACTCCATCTGTATATGTAAGGAAGGATGGTCTTGTTGGGCATAGGTGGGAGAGGGGGTCCTTGGTCCCATGAAAGCTGAACACTGAATCAGGGGGAATTCCAGGGAAGGGGGGTGGGAATGGGGGGGGTAGGTGGGGACACATACTCATAGAAGCAGGAGGTGGGGGGATGGGATAGGAGGTTCCTGGGTGGTGGGGGGAATGGGGTAAGGGGATAAAATCTGAAATGTAAATATAATATTCAATAAAACATAACAAAAAAACCCAAATAAAAAAATTTTAGTACATCAAATAGTGCTGTTGAGTCTTTGTTTTGTTTTGTTAACATGACACAAATTAGAATCATTTGGTAATTGGGAACCCCAGTTGAAAAGAAATGTTCCCTGGTTACAACACTGGGCAGGTTGACTTGGGTTTTATGAAAATGGCAGCTATGTGAGCAGCCTTCCTCTGTAGTATTTGCATAAAGTTCCTGCTTTGAAGTCCTGGCTTGGTTTCCCTTGGTGATTAACTGGTGGCCACATGCTGAAGAAAGTAGCTTTTGGTTATGAGCTATTAGAATTTATAGTGTTTACTTACTTAGCTAAGACACCACAACCAGGACAACATATAAAAAAAATTTAATTGAGGGCTTCCTGGACAGTTTTAGAGGGTGAATTTTCATGATAACAATGATAAGCTCAAAGCCCACACCCAAGCAAGACACCTCCACCAACAAGGCCATACCGCCTAATCAAAACAGTTCCACCAACTGGAGAACAAGCATTCAATCATATTAGCACATGGGGAAGTTCTCATTAGAACCTCCACATTGTAACATGTACTGAAATAAAAGTGATGAAGAGTATGTATATTTGTATGTAATGTGTATAAATGAATGAAATGGTTATTTGATTCAGGCTTTGATGCAGATTACATGGTAGCAGAAATGACCCCAGCATCTGCTGAAAGCCTGTAGCCAGATGAGAATCAATGATTCTAGGACAATAAATATTTGAGAGAGAGAGGACTTTAAAACAGGGATATAATAACTGTTTTATTGTATATAAACAGTTTATGATATGACAATAAGCCATTTAAGGTATGAATTTAAGGTATAATTTAAGCCATTTAAGCCATTTAAGGTATAATTCATTTAAGGTATGAATGTATATGACTTAGGTAGGGCTTTGTTCTGTTTACCTAGACATTACTTGAGATTCCTAAATAAGACTACCAATTTTGTTCACTGTGACAAGAGCTGTATGCACCTGCAACAGTGTGATCTTGATTTTTATACCTTACCAATTTTATCACTGCAAGGTGTATCCCTTATGAGCCACACATTGATGACATTTAGATTCCTTAGTAGCCCGTTTGAGACAATAGCCACAAAACCCACCCACATGGCACTGGTATTAGTGTTATTGTAAAGACAAGTATTTAAAAAATAGAGAGAGAAAGAGAAGAAAAGCCTATTCAATAAACTGTGTAGGCAAAATTGGATATCTATCTGCAAAGGAAGGAAATTAGATTCCCAACTTTCTCCTTGTACAAAAATCAATTCAAAATGGATCAAAGATCTTAATATAAAATCTGAAACATTGAAATTATCAGATGAAACTCTAGTGTTGGAGTAGAAGAGTAGACATAAAGGCCCTCGAAGGAAGAACTCATTCCTGTCAAGGGAATAGAATCTCTGGCCTGGGTGGAGAACTAAAATTCACAGTTGTGCCAGACACAAGGATCTGCCCTAGGAAGTCAGATTTAACTTAACCCTTGCTACAGTGATAATTGTAGATAATTTGTTGAATTAGACACTGATCTTTTCCTTCAAGAATCCTGGCCCTAGTGTAGCAACTCACCAGGCCACAGATGTACAGTTTCGTGTCTGCCAGTTTTTTCTAAATTATTCAGAAAATATTAAATTATTAAATTTTATTATTAAAATAATAAAATTATTCAGAAAATTCTCTTTGTCTTTCTGTCTCTTTTCTAGGCATTCTTTTGCTAACCATAGAAATTAAATAACAAGAGAATAAAACTGTCAGGAAACAATGGATCAATGGATGCAATTGGCATTTTTAAAAGAAGAAATGCAAATGGCCAGTGACTATTTTTTAAAAAAGGTTGAACATCCCTAGCTATCACAGAAATGCAGATTAAATCTATGTGGAGAGACCACTCACCCCAGTAAGAAGGCTTACATCATGTTTATTGATGTTAATAACAGCAAGGAAATGGAGTTAACCTAAATGTCATCAACATAGGGGCAGATAAGGAAACCATGTACATGTATGAAATCGAATATTATGGAATATTTAAAAAAATATGTACATTCAGAATAAATATTCTGAAAGGTGAACAAATCTCAAGTAAAAATAATACATGTTCTCGCTCATATTTTGCATTCTATTTTACTCTACAAGATATTCTATCTTATAGTATATACACATACAGCTGTAAGCAGCTGTGTAATTGTGGATAAAGTATAAAGTTTAGAAAAGAAATCAAGAAAAGGTAACATAAAAACATGTGTGTGTGTGTGGGGGGGTAATATTTACTGATAAGAAAGACAATATTAGACCAAGACAAGAAACGTGAAAGAAAATATAAAGTTGATTTTTTTTTATCATTTTAAATCTATCATAGACGTTTTGTGTGTGTGTGTGTGGCACATAAGTCCATCAAAATGTATTTGATAATAAAATTAGAAAGCCGGGCAGTGGTGGTGCATGCCTTTAATCCCAGCACTTGGGAGGCAGAGGCAGGCGGATTTCTGAGTTCGAGGCCAGCCTGGTCTACAGAGTGAGTTCCAGGACAGCCAGGGCTATACAGAGAAACCCTGTCTTGAAAAACCTAAATAAATAAATAAATAAATAAATAAATAAATAAATAAATAAATAAAATTAGAAAGCCTTAAGTTAAGTTCCATGCCTTTGTCATGGCATTCTTTTTAGTTCATTGAAATGTAGAGTTAGGGACTTAGAAGGGGTTTTATTTCAGTGGCTACTTTAATCTAACCGTTGTATATTTTTATTGGGTATTTCACTACAATCATGTTTAATGACGATGACTCCCCTTCGAGAAACCTATATCAATGCTTTTGTGTCTTACTTTTATTCTGATTTAAGAGCATCCATGTCTTTTAATGCTCATTCTTAAGATCTGTATTAAAATATATTTGCCAAATTTGAATTCTGCTACATACTAGATATTTCTCAATTGCATTCCTGGGTTGTAGCCAAGGAATGACTTTATATAAGTCAAGGCCCTGAAGAATATATGTACATCATTGCTACAGGTGTCATTCTGGAGCTGTTACTCTGTTGCTGCTATTATTGACAGTCTCCATCCATCTCCCATGAAAATGAAAATGGATTTTCCAGGCAAAAGGCAGTCTGTGCTGTAACCAGAGACTGTGTGGATGTCCATGGTCTGTTCATCAACTAGAGGCCTTGTAAATGTCTACAGCCTACATTACCATTAAAGGCCATTTTGATGTCTGTGACCAGTGTTGCCATCTGAAAACAGGTTGATGTTTATGACCCCTTTGCCTGCCAGCAAGGATCATGCTGGTATCCTTGGTCCTGCTTCAGCTGGGTATCATGTATAAGACTATTGATGTTTTGTCTCTGTCTACTGTAATGCTAAGTCCAGGCCTCTAAAAACCTGGAGTCTGCACATAGCCTCAGGGACCCTGTGACCAAGTTAATTCTGATTGGTAAATAAAGATGCCCACAACCAATAGCTGGGGCAAAGAAGCATAGGTTGAGTTTGCATTTCTCAAGTTTGAGACCATGAGGAGAGGAGAAAGAAAGGCCACCATGGAAGAAGAAGAAGGTGTAGCAAAGGAGAAAAGAGAGCCACCATGAACTCATAAAAATGTGACCATATAGGCTGGCCAATTGAAGCTAAGAACAGCCCAGATGAAAAATAGTAAGCAATGACTTGGGTCATGGATAGGAAGGTAGATTCTAATAACACAGAGGGTAGGCCACTGCCCAACTATTGTGCTGCCTAAGGCATATTTAAAAATATAAAGGCTGTGTGTGTCTTTCAACCAGGAACATAAATGGTCAAAGGCAGGGAGAAACCCTATGCTGGGATTATTTAATATTTTTTACAGCATATTTCCATGGTCCATGTTACCAAAAAAGTCCATATGGATATCCATGGTCTTTGATGTTACCTAGCTTCAGGTAGATGTTTTTGGACCATGATCTTAGAGGCCATGTTTGATGTGTGTGGCTTAAGTTAGTGCCTGTGACCTGGTTGATGTCTGTGGTCCATGCATCCTCCAGGAGGCATGATGATGTCCATAGCTCATCTGTGGCCTCAGGCCATATTGAAGTCTGTGGCCCATGTTACCACTGAAGGCCATGGGGATGTTCGTGGTTTGTGCTGCCACCTAAAGCCATATTGGTGACTGTGGCCTATTTTGTAGCCAGAAACCATGTGGAAGTCCATGATCTGTCATGCTACTGTTGACTGTAAAGGATAATGAAGATTCTTTTGCATTAGTATTAATGACTGCAGACTCACAATTGAAAATGAAAGAGATAGAAGGCTCTGTGAGACAGTCTTTCTCCCTGACTACCACCCCCTCACCCCCAAAAGAAACAGTCTAGTAAGGAAGCCATCAAAGAAAATTCTTTTAAAAAATGTGATAGAGATGGTAAAATGTAGCTCTTCACAGCTGGTGCCTCCTGGCTGGAGTGGAGGTGGGGGAAAAACTCAGTTTTATTTAAGGGGCTGGCCACTGAGAATTTAACCATGCTCCAGTGAGCATATAGGCAATCCAAATTAGACTTGGTAATTTTTTCTCTCTCTTTTTCTTCTTCTTTTATTTTGGGGGAGGTCACAAGGGTTGCCAACAGATCTGTGATGACTGAAAACTGAAAGTGATTGGGAATGCATTATGTGAAATTAACAAATAATCAATAAAATTGTACAAGAACATTAAATGTAGATGATAAAGGTAACTATCACCAGCTTTTACCAAGAAGCCTAGATGATATGTCTAGTGATATATGACTTCAATCCTAGTGCTCAGAAAGGAGGGGCAAGTCAACATCTGTGAGTTTAATGATAGCCTTTTCTCCACAGATAACTTTGAGATTATCCAGAGTAAGACATTTCATACAAAATTAAAAAAGGATTCATTGGGGGCTAGGGACATAGCTAAGTGATTAAGAACACTGTTGTTCTTTCAGAAGACTGGGAATCAATTCCTAGAAAACATATGGCAATTGTCCACCATCTTAAGTAAAGTTTTAAAAGACTTGATGCCTTCTTCTGATCTCTGATCTTTGTGGATACCAAGTACTCACCTGTTGCACATGCACACATACAGGCACACATACACACACAAACACACACACATACACACACACAAACACACACACAAACACACACACATACACACACACATACACACACACAAACACACACACAAACACACACACATACACACATACACACACATACAAACACACATACATACACAGGAAAATAACCATACACATAAAGTAAAAATAAACATGCATAAAAAGAAAGAGACTAAATGACATAATTTACTCAATTCTAGGAGCTACTTTGCCCACAATCATAATTAGAAATTTAACTATAAATTATGTTAATTATGGCATCTTATATGCAGAATATATCAATAATTTTACTGAAAAATGTATGTAAAAACAAAATATTCTCCAACTCAGTATTTAGTCTCAAGAATAAAAGGAGTAAAGAAGAGCCATTTTATTATTGAATCAACCTAAAACCAGAATTCAATGAGCAACACAGACAATCTCCTGAGAGAACACAAGGAGACAAAAATAAAGTCCCTATTTATAGCGAAGCAGATATAATTTTGTAATTCAAGATTCTGTGACAATAGTAACGTGTCCTTGAGTACAACAGCACCACTTTTTTTCCATATAATTTATCTTAATGTTACATGAAAAATGAACCCGTGAACGGTGGGATGATCTTATGTGTTAGCTATTTGGCAACTCTTATAAAAAACAAACATTTAACTGAGGCTGACTTAAAATTTCAAAAGTTTAGTCATCACAGGAAGCATGGCAGTATGGAAGCAGACACGGTGCTGGGGAAGCCAAGAGTTCTCCATTTTGATGTGAAGACAGTCAGGAGGAGACAGGAATTCTACACTGAGTGGGGCATAAGCCTAGGAAACCTCAAAACCAACCCCCTGGAGTGACACATCCCCTTCAACAAGGCCACACCCACTCCAACAAGGCCATACCTCCTAGTAGTGACATTCTCTGTGGGCTACAACACAGAAGTTTATGGTGATCAAACCTACTCAAACCAATATAATGAGCCTTACACGTGTCTCAGAAAATATGTTTTATTATGCTCTCTTTAAGAATAAAGTATTCAGGCTCGCCCCTCCTGCAGTCTGAGGCCTGCGGGTAAGTGCACCCAGGAGTCCCCCAGACACATTCTGGGGGATCCATAGAACTCATAGCCAGTGCTAGCACGTCCCTTCCGCCGCTCGCCCCTCCTGCAGTCTGAGGCCTGCAAGTGAGTGCACCCAGGAGCCCCCCAGACACATTCTGGGGGATCCATAGAACCCATAGCCAGCGCTAGCACGCTCCTTCTGCTGCTCGCCCCCCCTCCGGTCTGAGGCCCGCAGGGTCTGAGTCCCAGACCAGACCTCTACCAGGTCTGCAGTTGTGTGGACCCCGGATTCCACCTGAGACATACTGGAAGGTCCGCTCAACCCAGAGCCACAGAGGAACAACTGAACTCAGAGTGTCAGACAACATACCCTGAGATATCCAAGAGGAGACACTGCACCCAGAACAGCAGACATCTAGCTGGACTGCTACCTTGGAGGCACCATATCCTGAGGCATCCTAGAGATACCACTGTAATCAGGGCAGCTGGAAAAAAATCACAAAGACATCTGGACTCCTAGAAGACCAAACAAAAGAGAGACAACTGGAAAGACAGGCTTCAATCAGAGACAGAAGTACAGGTAGCACTAGAATTAACCAGATGGCAAAAGGCAGGCGCAAGAACGTAAGCAACAGAAACCAAAGTTACATGGCATCATCAGAACCCAGTTCCCCCATCATAGCAAGCCCTGAACACCCCATCACACCAGAAAAGCAGGATTCAGAATTAAAATCACTTCTCATGATGGTGATAGAGGACTTTAAGAAAGACATAAATAACACTCTCAAAGAACAGATAGAAACCCTTAGAGAGGAAACACAAAAATCCCTTAAGGAATTGCAAGAAAATGCAACCAAACGGGAAAAGGAATTAAACAAAACCATGCAGGATCTAAAAACAGAAGTAGAAACAATAAAGAAATCACAAAGGGAGAACACCCTGGAGATAGAAAACTTAAAAAAACGATCAGGAGTCATAGATACAAGTATTATCAACAGAATACAAGAGATGGAAGAGAGAATCTCATGTGCAGAAGATACCATAGAAAACATTGACACAACTGTCAAAGAAAATGCAAAATACAAAAAGCTACTAACCCAAAATATACAAGAAACCCAAGACACAATGAGAAGGCCAAACCTAAGGATAATAGGAATAGATGAGGGGGAAGACTCCCAACTTAAAGGACCAGTAAATATTCTCAACAAAATTATAGAGGAAAACTTCCCTAACCTAAAGAAAGAGATGTCCATAAATATACAAGAAGTCTACAGAACTCCAAATAGTTTAGACCAGAAAAGAAATACTTCCCGCCACATAATAGTCAAAACATCAAATGTACAAAACAAAGAAAAAAATACTAAAAGCAGTAAGGGAAAAAGGCAAAGTAACATATAAAGGCAGACCTATAAGAATTACACCAGACTTCTCACCAGAGACCATAAAAGCCAGAAGATCCTGGACTGATATCATACAGACCCTAAAAGAACATAAATGTCAGCCCAGACTACTATACCCAGCAAAACTGTCAATCATTATTGATGGAGAAACCAAAATATTCCATGACAAATCCAAATTTACACAGTATCTCAACACAAACCCAGCACTTCAAAGGATAATTGGTGGAAAACTCCATCACAAGGAGGGAAACTACAACCTGGAAAAAGCAGGAAAGTAATCTTCCAAAAACCGTAAAAGAAGGTAGCTACACAAACATATCTCCACTGCCAATAACAAAAATAACAGGAAACAACACTCATTTTTCCTTAATATCTCTTAATATCAATGGACTCAATTCTCCAGTAAAAAGACATAGACTATCAGACTGGATACGTAAACAGGACCCAACATTTTGCTGCATTCAGGAAACGCACCTCTGTGGAAAGGACAGACACTACCTCAGAGTAAAAGGTTGGAAAACAATCTACCAAGCAAATGGTCCCAAGAAACAAGCTGGAGTAGTGATTCTAATATCAAATAAAATCAGTTTTCAACCAGAAGTAATCAAAAAAGATAAAGAAGGACACTTCATATTCATCAAAGGAAAAATGTACCAAGAGGAACTTGCAATTCTCAACATCTATGCCCCAAATGTAAGGGCACCCACATACATAAAAGACACTTTACTAAAACTTAAAGCATACATTGCACCCTACACAATAATAGTGGGAGATTTCAACACCCTACTCTCAGCTATGGACAGATCATGGAAACAGAAACTAAATCGAGACACAATGAAACTAACAGAAGTTATGAACCAATTGGACTTAACTGACATCTATAGAACATTTCATCCTAAAACAAAAGAATACACCTTCTTCTCAGCACCTCATGGTACCTTCTCGAAAATAGACCATATAATTGGTCACAAAACAGGCCTCAACAGATACAAAAAGATTGAAATAATCCCCAGCACCTTATCAGACCATCATGGATTAAGACTTGTCTTTGACATGGACAAAAACATCAGAAAATCGACATACACTTGGCAACTGAACAATGCTCTACTCAATGATAACTTGGTCAAGGAAGAAATTAAGAAAGAAATTAAAGACTTTTTAGATTTAAATGAAAATGAGGACACATCATATCAAAACATGTGGGACTCATTGAAAGCAGTACTAAGAGGAAAAATCATAGCTCTAAGTGCTCACAAAAAGAAAGTGGAAAGAGCATACATCAACAACTTGACAGCAAACCTGAAAGCATTAGAACAAAAAGAAGCTAGTATACCCAAGAGGAGTAGACGGCAGGAAATAATCAAACTCAGGGCTGAAATCAACCAAATAGAAACAAAAAGAACTATACAAAATATCAACAAAACCAGGAGCTGGTTCTTTGAGAAAATCAACAAGATAGACAAACCCTTAGCCAGACTAACCAAAGGGCGCAGAGACAGCATTCAAATTAATAAAATCAGAACTGAAAAGGGAGACATAACAACAGAAACAGAGGAAATTAAAAAAAATTATCAGATCCTACTACAAAGGCCTATACTCAACAAAATTGGAAAATCTGGAGGAAATGGACAATTTTCTAGATAGATACCAGGTACCAAAGTTAAATGAGGAGCAGATAAACCACCTAAACAGTCCCATAATGCTTAAAGAAATAGACACAGTCATTAAAAATCTTCCCACCAAAAAATGTCCGGGGCCAGATGGTTTCAGTGCAGAATTCTTTCAGACCTTCAAGGAAGACCTAATACCAATCCTCTTCAAGTTATTCCATCAAATAGAAACAGAAGGAACACTACCCAATTCATTCTATGAAGCTACCATTACACTCATACCTAAACCACAGAAAGACCCAACAAAGAAAGAGAACTACAGACCAATCTCTCTTATGAATATGGATGCAAAAATACTCAATAAAATTCTCGCAAACAGAATCCAACAACACATCAAAACAATTATCCATCAAGATCAAGTAGGCTTTATCCCAGGAATGCAGGGATGGTTCAATATTCGGAAATCCATCAATGTAATCCACTACATAAATAAACTCAAAGAGAAAAACCACATGGTCATATCACTAGATGCTGAGAAAGCATTTGACAAAATTCAGCATCCCTTCATGTTAAAAGTCTTGGAAAGATCAGGAATACAAGGCCCATATCTAAACATAGTAAAAGCAATATACAGCAAGCCAGTAGCCAACATCAAACTAAATGGAGAGAAACTTGAAGCAATCCCACTAAGATCAGGGACTAGGCAAGGCTGCCCACTCTCACCTTACCTATTCAATATAGTACTGGAAATCTTAGCTAGAGCAATTAGACAACAAAAGGAAGTCAAAGGGATACAGATAGGAAAGGAAGAAGTCAAAATTTCACTATTTGCAGATGATATGATAGTATACTTAAGTGAACCTAAAACTTCCACCAGAGAACTCCTAAACCTGATAAACAACTTTAGCAATGTGGCTGGATATAAAATCAACTCAAACAAATCAGTAGCCTTCCTCTACTCAAAGGATAAACAGGCAGAGAAAGAAATCAGGGAAATGACACCCTTCACAATAGCCACAAATAAAATAAATTATCTTGGAGTGAATCTAACAAAGCAAGTGAAAGATCTGTATGACAAGAACTTCAAGTCTCTCAAGAAAGAAATTGAAGAACATCTCAGAAGATGGAAAGATCTCCCATGCTCCTGGATTGGCAGGATTAATTTAGTAAAAATGGCTATCCTGCCAAAAGCAATCTACAGATTCAATGCAATACCCATCAAAATTCCAAATCAATTCTTCATAGAGATAGAAAGAGCAATTTACAAATTCATTTGGAATAACAAAAAACCTAGGATAGCGAGAACTATTCTCAATAATAAAAGAACCTCTGGGGGAATCACCATTCCGGACCTCAAACTGTACTACAGAGCAGTAGTGATAAAAACTGCTTGGTATTGGTACAGAGATAGAAAGGACGATCAATGGAACAGAATTGAAGACCCAGAAATGAACCCGCATACCTATGGTCACTTGATATTTGACAAGGGAGCTAAATTCATCCAGTGGAAAAAGGACAGCATTTTCAACAAGTGGTGCTGGCTCAACTGGAGGTAAACATGTAGAAGAATGCAAATTAATCCATTCTTATCTCCTTGCACAAAGCTCAACTCCAAGTGGATAAAGGACCTTCACATAAAGCCAGGTACACTGAAAATATTAGAAGAGAAGTTGGGGAAGACCCTCGAATACCTAGGCACAGGGGAAAAGTTCCTGAACAGAACACCAATGGCTTATGCTCTAAGATCAAGAATCGACAAATGGGACGTCATCAAATTGCAAAGCTTCTGTAAGGCAAAGGACACTGTCAACAAGACAAAACGGCAACCAACAGATTGGGAAAAGATCATTACCAATCCTACATCTGATAGGGGGCTAATATCTAATATTTACAAAGAACTCAAGAAATTAGACGCCAAACAACAAAATAACCCCATTAAAAAAATGGGGTACAGAGCTAAACAAAGAATTCTCAACTGAGGAAACTCGAATGGCCGAGAAGCACCTTAAGAAATGCTCAACATCCTTAGTCATCAGGGAAATGCAAATCAAAACAACACTGAGATACCACCTCACACCAGTCAGAATGGCTAAGATCAAAAACTCAGGTGATAGTAGATGCTGGCGAGGATGTGAAGAAAGAGGAACACTTCTGCATTGTTGGTGGGGTTGCAAGCTGGTACAACCACTTTGGAAGTCAGTCTGGCGGTTCCTCAGAAAATTGGACATAGCACTACCTGAGGACCCAGCTATACCACTTCTGGGTATATACCCAGAAAATGCCTCAACAAATAACAAAGACGTATGCTCCACTATGTTCATAGCAGCCCTATTTATAATAGCCAGAAGCTGGAAAGAACCCAGATGCCCTTCAACAGAGGAATGGATACAAAAAATGTGGTATATTTACACAATGGAATATTACTCAGCTATTAAAAATAATGAATTCGAGAAATTCTTAGGTAAATGGATGGATCTAGAAAATATCATCCTGAGTGAGGTAACCCAATCACAAAAGAACACACATGGTATTTACTCACTGATAAGCAGAGATTAGCCCAAAAGTTTGAAACAACAAAGATTCAACTACCAGACGACACGAAGCTCATGAAGAAGAAAGAACAAATGAGGATGCCTAGGTCTTTCTTAGAAGGAGTAACTAAATAACCAAGGGAGCAAATATGGAGACAAAGTGTGGGTCAGAATCTGAAGGGGGGGGTTGTAGGGAGACCATTGTGTCTGGGTATTCATTCCATAGGCAGTCACCAAAAATAGACGCTGATAGGGATGTCAGGATGGGAAAGCTGACAGCAGCCTGATAAGGCTGTCTCCTTAGAGGTCTCTCAGAGTCGGACATACCCAGAGACAGATACCCACAGCTATCCATTAATCTGATCAAAGTTCCCAAAGGAGGAGTTAGAGAGTAAATTGAAGGAACCGTGAACCATAAGGGCTGGTGGCCCTGTGAGGAGAGCAAGAATACCAACCAGCCAGAGCTCCCCAGGGTCTAAACCACCAGCCCAGGAGCACATAGGGAGAGACACATGACTCCAGCTGTATATGTAGGGGAGGATGGCCCTGTTGGGCATAGGTGGGAGACAAGATCATTGGTACCCTGAAGGCTGAGCACTGAGGGGGGGGGAATCTGAGGGTGGGGAGGGAGGCTGGGGGTAGGTGGGTAAACACCTTCATAGAGGCAGGAGGAGGGAGGATGGGATAAGGGGTTCCTGGGTGGTGGGGGAAATATGGTAAGGGAATAAAATTTGAAATGTAAATATTATATCCAATAAAAGAGGGGAAAAATAGAAAAGCGGTTAGAACCAACATTCTTAATAAAATGTCAGCCCTCTTTAAAAAAAAAAAAAAAAACCTATCTTGATACTAAAATTTGTTTTGAGAATTGTATATTGCAGAATGATCAGCCTTGGTGTATCTACTCAACAAGCAAGCTGGGCAGACCTGCTCAAACCTCTGAGGTCCGTGAATTCCATCTGGAGGCAGCGAAGACACAGCGTCAGAGGATTGTCAACTTGCTCTCCCCCCCACTCCTCTTCTAATATCTCAACGCACATAATCAGCTTGAAGAAGCTAATGATGAGTCAGTGCCCCTATTCCCTGGGCATGGGGACTAAGGTGGTAAATGTTGGGCTGTCTCCCTAGGGAAAAGTAGTGGTTTTGTCGGAATAGAGAGGATTAGCTAGGGTTTATTGCATAGCCATAACCTATTAGTAGAAATCTGTATAATTAATATCAAGATGAAGATATAAATTCTTAAATGGCACCAATTTACTTTGTTTACAAATTTTAAGGTTTTCATTGGCATGAGCTTCTTAGTGATATAAGAGTGAGATGAATATTGTTACTCTCATAGGCATTGTACCAGTATAACACACTTAGGAATACAAAGCTTAGACCCAGTCCTTCTTTAACTTTTTTAACTGATTTGAGATGGTCAGCCTGTGAGTTAAGGGACTATAGCAAATTCATGACTTGGAGTTTATTATAAGGGTGTTCTCTATGTTTTATTTAGAAATAGCTGAGTGGAGTTAACAGGCAACAGTCCAGATTACCTTACATGGATAGCTGGTTTTCAAAACATCAGAAATCCTTAGAATTGACATGACAAACATTTCAGTATTAATGTTCATTTTCATTAGAGACCTGTCTGCTCCGGACAGCTTCCTATGTTAACCTCTAAGAAGAAATTGAGCATCCTTGGAGTTACTCCAGTTGTGGTGAGACAGCCACTAGGCAAGAAGTGCCACTTTCCTTCTACAGACAAATTACTGTCCAGAAAAGGACACACTTGCAGAATAGTCGACTGATTATATCTGCCTAGACAGAGTAATCAGCCCTTAATAATTCTGCAGCACTAAGGTCTGTCAGATGATCCTGGGCCAGAAGGCAGAAGAACAGATGCTCCAACGTTTTGAAGTAGAGCGAGTGTCCAGGTGTTCAGAGGTCTCTATAAATTGGCTAAGTTTTAGAAGCTATGCTTTGTGCTTCCCACAATTATAGTCAACTCAGTCATTCTGGATTTCTGATGGGGTTGAAAACTTATAGCTATTTACTTTGAGAGAAAAGATCTGAGTGTATGGTCATCAGCTGACATTCATCCTAAAGCCAAGGAAAAAGCCAGGTTCAGAACTAAGTGTTTTAGTTAGGATAGATGACAGAGGTGCTGGTTAGTCAACAAAAGGATGGACTGGGTATTAGGACTATCTTGTACCTCACTGGTACAAATAGGCATAATTATGCTCTAATTGTATTTTGAGAGAAAAGTTTCCTTTTAACAGGAAGGGTGATGTGTAGGAGGAGCTAAGGTGGGAGGAGTACTGAGAGGAAGAAAAGGAGTAAGAAGAGGAGAAGAAGAAGGAGAGGAGAAGCTAGGTGATGAAAGAGAGATAGAGGGGGGAGACAGGGAAGCAGATGTTCATGTATCTCCACCAGTCAAAGATAGTTGACATATCTAGGTTGGGTAGTGGGTTACACCTCTGATTGAACAATACCAAACTTATAAAGCCTATGATTAACATTTCTTAAAAAAATGTATAAATGCAAAAAGGAAAAGGGGGCATGGGATAGGGGTTTTCTAAGGGGGGGAATGGGGAAATGGGATGGTGTCTGAAGTGTAAATGAAAGATCTAATAAAAAAATTATTATCATAAAAAAAAGAATAAAGTATTCATACTATCACTGTTTTCTCACTTTGTGTTACCAAGAAATCACTTTAATATGTGCAGTCATCTTTTTAAACTCTCTGTATACTTCTTAAATGTTTCTGATACGAATAGCCTATCAATGCTCTTCTACAGTATAAGTTTCTAATTGTCTCCATGCCTCACTTGTCATATTCATTATTTTACCTGGATGATTTGACCATTGTTTATCCACCCATTGTTCTGAGAATGTTCTCTCATAATTCAATGTTGTCTGGCCAGTAAAATATAGTCATCTATGTTGCTTATTTTTAATAATTTTTTACCATCCAGTGAGAAATACCTACTTGTTCATGCCATTACTTTAGATAAAAAAACAATATAAATTGATAAACTCCTGCCAGCTGTATTTCATAATACTTTAAGCCCTTTAGCACTTGGACTTTCAGTTCTTTTCATTTTTCTAACCACTCAGGTAGCAAATCTCTGGGTCTAGGTTACTAACTTCAGAAAATTTAAGTTTATTCCACTTTCATATGCCTTTCACGGGAAACAACTGCTACATCCTTAGCTTTCCTCTCTAGTGTGCTTCCAAAATGTCCATCTGGCATTTATATTTAGTTTATATACTATACTGGTTGCTATCATTGTTTCATGCAAGTACACCAGGCTTTGCCTATTGCTCCTTTACACAAACAAGAATCCTTTAATTTTAACTTTATTACTGTCTATTCCACTTAAATTAATGAATGTATGGATTCCTGATTTTCTATAAAATGTAAATGCAAACAACAATGGCATTATATCTAAAAACCAATAAGAATGGCAAATTTCAAAAAGACTAAAAACATCAAGTGCTTTTAAGGAAACAGAGAAAAGACACATAGGAAAGAGAGCCTTAACAGATTGGTTGTAGGCATAGAAATTAGTGTATCTCATAGTTAATTTCAGTTGTCGACTAGGTGATATCTAGAATCACTTGGGAGATGGTCCATGCTTGTGGAGGATTATTCTAATTCAGTTGATATGGAAAGATCCTCCCATTATGGGTGGGACCATGTCTTTGTTCACATCCTATAAAACATGAGCTATGCAAAGCATCCATTTCACCATTTATTGACTGTAAATTAAATGTAAATGACTGTGTATGCTTTTAATCCTGGGACTTTACCACCATGAAGACTAAAATAAGTCCTTTCCCCCTTAAGTTTCTTTAGTCAGGTACTTTGTTGAGACTATGAGGAAATTAACAAATACAGAAAATTGGTACTGAGAAATGGGGCTAATTGTGGTTCATAGTTCTTAAGCCTTTGGAACAGATTGTTAGGAAGTGTAAAAAAGAGTTTCAAATTTTGGACCCAGAAATCCCTCAAATGCTATAAAACAAGTTTAACAGCCTGATCTGATGACATTTTGCAAGACAGAAATCTAGACTATAGAGGCCTAATTCATGAAGTTTTATAGGTCTATAGAATCTCTATCATTAATTGAGGGGGAGGGCATTTGGTGACATTTTGACCAAGACTGTTGGGGGCCGACTTTTAGCAGAAAGTGGCTATCAGCTTTGCAGCCATCTTGAGCCATATACCCTGACATGAAATTTAAATTACAATAGCCTACAACAGCTGAGAACACTTGGATAATCTTGGTTTAGATACCTTGAGATTAAAGGTGTGTGAGATTAAAGGTGTGTGATTTAATAGTATACTTAGAAGTATAGAGATCAGAGTTAGAGACAAGACCTAAGGGCATGATTAAAGGTGTAACTTAGAGGCGTGGCTTAGAAGTAAGACATATAAAATGCAGAGGCAGACAGTAGCATTCAGACATTTGGGAGACACAGCAGAGAGAAGACATTAGGGAGACGAGAGAGAGAGAGATTCATACACATCAGACATTAGGTAGAATCTGCCCTCACCCTCGCGCTTGCTGAACCCCCGACCTGAAGACCGGAGCGGCAGCTTGGGCCAGGATACAGTGGCCGCCCAAACGTGGGTCGGCCCGGGCCTCAATGTTTTGCTCAGGCCGAGACATTTATTTTGGCCGCCACAACTTGGGGCTAGTGCGGTCCCCAACAGTTTGAATTTAAAAATAGTTGGTTCAACAAAGGAAATTCCAAGGCAAAAAAGCATTCAGGCTGTGCTGAGAGGAGGCTATAATTGTTAGAGAGCAATGTTTTGCTCTAAACTGGTGCCATAGAAAATGTCCCAAAGGCAAGTCTTCATCTATCTTGGGCTTCAACTCTTGAAAACTCAAGTTTTTTTTTTTTTTTTTTTTTTTTTTTTTTTTTTTTTTTTGAAAGGAAACAATGTGAACTAAGAAGGCAGTTGAAGGGATTGCTTGTTCCTCAAAAGTAACTGTATAGGGAAATGTTTCTCAAAGATCAGTGCACAGGATATGATATAGCAGTGGTTCAACTGGGGCAGTCTACATCTCAAGTTGTCAGCAGAATTTGGCAGTGTTGTCAACGTAGTATAGATTTTGAAGACATAAAAACATGCAAGAGTGAAAGGTTCATGGAAATTTGCTCCACTATTTTAGAGTACAACTGAGACTAGAAAATCTGTGTTAGTGTCACATAGCATGAAGCTATGTCAGTGACACAAAAATTGCAACAGAGACCTTAGAATGTTAGTAATGTCCTGACTATGAAACGCCTACCAAGAAAAGCTGCAGCCATATAATACAGACAGTCCTTGTGAAACAGACAACAAATTGGGAGTGGTGGGTGTAACTTTAATTTTTTTCAAACCTTATTTTTAATGATGGTTCTTAAACACTTTAACTTCCCTTCTAGCCCAACATTGACCAGAGGTAGTGGGAAAGAAAGGATATGGGAGAAGTGGATCTGTTTAGAAAGGTTCTTTGGAGCAATTCTTGTCTGTGTTATCTGAAAATTGGCAGTTTAGTTCACAAGTTAGCAGCTTGATTCACTCCCAAACACTTCATGGATACACCAGTAGTCCAGTTCCATAAAGTTGGGATAAGAAACACAAATCAGTAGAGGTGGCACTACCCAGGCCTTAGACTTGGCATGAGTCAGCAGAAGCGACCTGGAGGAATGCCAGGAGATGTTCTTAGCTGTGCCTCTCTCAGAGAATTAAAGATCAATGGAGACAATAGACCCAATGAGAGAATTGTGGAGTGTAGCACAACTAGCTGTATAGGCAAGTAAATCCCAGCCTCTGTTGATGTCTCTCTAGTTCTATTTATATGCTCCAAACATCATGTGTCCTCCACAGGTCTTGCCTCAGCATGTTTATCTGTCTCAACTGATACCACTTTGCCAATCAGTCCCAAGTCTGAGAAAGTGGCAAGAAACTGCAGCACACCACCAGATGTCTTTGCTACATTTCTCTCTGTGAAGTTCTGACAAATGCAGCTCAACTACACAATGTAAGGCAAACCAATACATGTTTGTTGTTAACAAAGAATCTTCACATGTCCTTTCATGTGCTTGCTTGAGCAGAATATCCTCTCTCTTATGTCTGCTTCAGCTAAACATTCTTTCATGAGTCTACCTTAGTCTTTCACCAGTGACCACTTTAGGAAAACACTCCTTCATGTATTTGTCCCAGCAAAACACCATCCAACTGACTTTCCAAAGAACCCTTCCTTGAGTTTCCACTTCATGTGGGACTACTGAAACCCTTTCAAGCCTAATTCATTTTGTTGGAAGTCATGATGCTATGGGATTTGGTATTTGGACCATTAAAGTTTACCCTTGCTTTGAAACAAGCATCCCTTGCTATATTGTGAGTTCACTTTGAGAAAGGGATTGTTTACTCCGTGCCATTGTATGGCATTTAACACATATAAGAAACTATATAACTCCAGTCTCATCTTACAGAGTTGACAGTTGAAACACTGTTTTGAGTCAGACAAAATGAGAACATTAGACATTTTAAGTCTTTGAATTGATAAACTATAGAGATTCTTGAAGTTGGAATATATTTTTCTCTATGAGACAAGCATGATAATACTCATTGTTACAGTGTGTACTGGTTAAATTTTTGTCAACTTTACACAGGCTAGGGTTACCTGGGACAAAAGAATCTTAATTGGGAAAATGTATCCATCAGACTGGGCTGTAAACAAGTCTGTGGGACATTTATTATTTAATGATTGATGGAAGCAAATCCATCCTATTATAGCCAATTCTACCTCTAAGAAGTTAGTCCTAGGTTGTACAAGAATGTTGACAGAGCAAGTCATGAAAGCAAGTCTGTAGGAGCCCACATGGTATTTGCCTCCTGCAATGAGTAGCTGTTCATTATTCCTTCATAATGGACCATCTGAGAGATGAAGAAAAAAAATCTTTCCTCTATAAGCTGCTTTTAGTCATGGTCCTCATCTCAGCAATAGAAAGCAAACTAAAACAAAGGAAGAAAGCAAGTTTCCTTTGTTAGACTTAGTGTTGTTAATAAAAGAACTTAAAACACCCAGAAAAAAGCTCACAGAGTACTTTATTACATTTTGAAAGAAAACTGATGGATCAGGAAAGCTATTAATTGTGAAAGGTACTGAGTCAAGAGAAATGGAGACAAAGAAGAACATCTTGCCTTTACAGTTCGTGTCTTGGTTACTTTTCAATTTCTGTGACAACACACCATGACCAAAGCAACTTACCAAAGAAAACATTTATCAGAGATATGCTTATAATTTCAGATGATATGTTCATGACCATTATCATGGGGAGCATGGAAGCAGGTGTGCAGTCATTGTACTGGAACATTAAAGGAGTTTACAATCATACCCATGGGGGAGGGGGAGAAACAGACAGACAGACATAGACACCAGACAGACACAGACACAGACACAGACACAGACACAGACACAGACACAGACACAGACACAGACACAGACACAGACACAGACACAGACACAGACACAGACACAGACACAGACACAGACACAGAAACACAGAGAGAACTTAGAAACTGCATGGGCTTTAAAACTTTAAAGCCCATCTCCAATAGCATCTCCTCCAACAAGTCCATAGCGCCTAAACCTTTGGTTCCACCAACTGGGATCAGACATTCAAATATATGAGTCTATGGGGACTATTCTCATTCAAACCAACATAGTTATGAAGACCTCCAAACTCAGGAGACCCTTTCAAGTCTTGGGAAATCGTGGCCACCTAAAAATCACAAGACACCATACCTGGATGCTAGCCAACAGTCAAATCCTTTGCCCACGCAGGAGCTGAATTTGACAAAGCCAGTCAGTCTGAGAAGGGGTTTTAAAGGGGGAAACACAAACCTGGAGAGTGAGGAGGGGGTGAAGGGTTGCTAAGGAAATATAACATAAAAATAGCAGAGAATTCCAGAGGAACCCAATCTAAGTGAATCAGGATAATGTGGAAAACACTCGGTATACCCATTCCTCTAAAAAATGTGGTCTTGTCATGTCACTTGCTCAACTATTTCTCAGTTGTTGCCCTGTCACTTGCCCAACTATTTCTCAGTCTCAGCTAGATGACTTGTATTTTTCTTTGTGGTCAGGAATGTGTCTTCCTGCTTTGGGCCTTCCCCACCCACAGGTGGGTTCTCTTCCTTGAGGCTTGAGGAATGTTAATTCAGCAAGTGTCCTCTGACTCAGGGATAATGTCCTCCTCCCAGAATGTATCCAGGGGCAGTGAAGGCCTGAAATCTTACATTCAGGTCCGCTTCTGGAACTAGTGAACCTGCATTCTTTTGCTCAGGTCTAGGGGTAAAGAAAAGCCTGTATATATTTTATAAAATGATCTTTATAATTTTTTCACACTACAGTTAGGATCTAAGAAATTGGGTAGGTTTAGTATTGTATATTGGCAAGCAGTTGCATGCCAAAGGGACAATTTAAAAGAGAAGCATCACAAAATAAGAGGGAATAAAAAAGATCAAGAAAAGCATAATTAGAAGGGAGAAATTTGTAAAAGACACAGAAATGAAAATGAAGACAAGGAAAGAATCTGATCTGAAGGTTTTTGTAAATTACACTGGTTTATGGTGTGTGTGTGTGTGTGTGTGTGTGTGTGTGTTTGATTCTGCATGTGTGTGCATGTGCACATGCAATCAACGCATATATTGTAGGGCCGTGATAGGGTGTCTTGGTTTTGGTAGAGAATTGCCTTAGAAATGGCCAGAGACCCTGCAAGGGACGGAATACATTTTGCCATGTTCCTAGATTCCAGGCAGTATACCTCCATTTGATCTGCATTGTTCAGTCATGAGTCTGAGTCGTTTCAGTCATGTAGGATGACAATGCTCCTACCAGCCCCTCCACAGGTAGGGGATTACAGGCCTCAGGCCCTAGAGAGATTTTCATATTAATGAAATACCTAAAGGCCAGAAGGTGTAGCTAATTAAGTATTCTTTCCCAGACTCTCCCACCTGCCTCCCTCCCTATTTAAGTCAGGTCCTGGGACCTAAGTGGGGGTGCATCCAGATTCAACTACCATCCCCTATATGAAAATAAAGCTTATGGAACTATGGACTTTCACGTGTCTTTTGGAGCCTGCCTGTGGACTTCTTTAGAAAAGGCCTACCTCAGCCAAGTGAGTAACCAAAAAATCTCTTTTTTGAGGGGCGTAGTCCAGAGCTCTCCCTCTCCCTCCCTTGCTTTTCTGGCTGCTGACTGGTTGCACACCCGCTCACCCATAGGTCCATTCTCAATGTCTGCATCTAAAGGCATAATTCCATTCTAGCTATCTAACAAGACTTTGAGGACAAGGATTAAAAAGCAATAGTTTAAAGTGCTGTTTTGGGTCTTGGCAAGGGCTAGAGTTGTAGTGGTTAATATGAGCTGTCAAGTCACTATATATAAAATTACCTAGAAAATCAGCCTCTGAAGATACATATAAGAATTATCTTGACTGATTGATGGAGCACCATTGTCACATTGGGTGGCATCTTGACCTGTATATAAAAAGTTAAATCCGCACAATTATTCGTCATTCTTTGTGTCTTGACTATGGCTGCAGCATTTTTAGCTGTCCCAAAGTCCTTTGGTAGTGACTTCCCCATCTTGATGGACTAAAACCTCAAACTAAGGCTAAAATAATCCTATTCTCCTAGTAGCTTTTATTAACATATTTTACCCAAAGAAAGGGAGTGAAGAAGTTAACTAAGAAAACTTTGATGAAAGTTACTCAAAAGTTTTGAAGCTGGCTATCCTACTATCTATCTGTTGAAGGATGTATTTGAAAGGATGGTGTCCTGCTAACTCCTGGCTTAACCACTGTTTTCTCCACACTAATGCCAGCTACAATCATTGGCTACCTGGCCTCAGTCAGGTGTCCTCATCTCAGTAGGCTCTCTAGCTGGGCTGGAACTACTGAGCTGGTTCCATCTGGCTGCTCTGTCTAACTTGCCCCCATAACATGCAGTTGCTGTGCTTCCAGTTCTAGTTTGCTTGTCCCTAGTTTGCTAGTTCCTTCACTGCCATAACCTTACCTAGTTGTTGGCAGACCACCTTCCAGTAACTCAGTAAATCAAAACTTTAGATGCTTAAAGTTACCCAGTGGATTTATATATCAGCAAATACTCAATACACAAGATGCCCACACAATTAGAATTGTAATACCAATTATCTAACCATTTGATATAAATAACTACCTGAGACTGCTAGAGACATGCAGGTATATGTCTGCCACCATTTTGCCGTTCTCCCGTTCTTCCTCCCAGCTCCTAGTTCGGTCTTCCTTTTCCCTGTCCAATGACAGAGCTCCTGCTGCAAATACATTGGACAGGAAATTTCTGCCACATCTATCTACTATTTTCACCCTTTTCAATGTATAAAAGTTCTTTACTTCCATGTTCATTGTAGCACCATCCATAAGAGCATGAAAGTAACCTAAGTGTCAATTAATGAGTGAATAAAGAAAACATGGTGTATGTAATGAGAGGATGTAATTAATCATTGAAAAATATTCATTGTCATTTGCAACAATATGAATATCACCAGAGTAAGTAATGTCCCATCAATTAATCTTAGCATGGCATAAAAAAGACAAAACCACACAGCTATACTACTATGACATCTAAAAAATAATTCTCTTAAAGTTGAGAATATAATTATAGTTTCCAGAGATGGGAGGAACATAGAAGAAGTTCCAGGACAGTTAGATAAGTTATAAAATTATTTTTTTATTTGTCAGATGTAATTGTTATATTGAAAACTTACTGTTAAATAATCTGATCTTTACTAATGCTTTCTGAACTATGGCTAGCTGGTTCAACTCAGCTGTTCTGGCACAAACTTCTATCTAAGGTGCCTAATTCAAACTGGATTCTTTTGGCTTCTGACTGAACTGTTCTGCTTGACCTCAAATTAACTCTGGCAATCTGTTCTAATCTTCTGGCTCCTTTTCATACTCTGTTTTTTTCCTGTCATCACTTGCAACCTGTCTCTGTAAAACTGTCCCAGTACCTGAGCTCAGATACTTTGGTCATCCTGATAAGCCCTTAGAAACAGTGATCACAGGAGTGTTCATGTAATTGGGTTTAATGCCTTGCTTGTTCTTTGACTCTTTGTGTTTATTGTCTTCCTTGTTCCTTGACTTTGCATCTATTGTATTGCTAGACCCTCAACCTAGAACCTACCTTAATACATGCATGTAATTAAAATGGTATAAAAGCATAAAGGAGGAGGGGGGATGAGATAGGGGGCTCTAGGGAGGAAAAATGGGGAAAGAGGATGACATTGGTATTGTAAATAAATAAAATATTCAATAAAAAAGAACTGTCCCAGTAAAATACCCTCCCCCCTCTCTGTCTCTCTCTCTTTCTTTCTCACTCTGTGTGTGTGTGTGTGTGTGTGTGTGTGTGTGTGAGTGTGTGTATGTTTGTATGTGCTATTTTCTTAACTTGCCTCTCTTTCTTTCTGCTCTCTTTCTGCTGTTCTCCTGAGACTTGGGTATATCAAGTCTCTGACTCATTTTGTCAGATTTTTCTCTGATTCATCACTTTGCCTGCTTCTCAATTAGTCTTCACTTTCAAACATGGCTGCTTCCTTCTAAAAACTAACTACACCGTCATTGTTTGGGATTAAAGGTTTGTACTAAAGGCTTGTTGTGTATTCAAGCCAGAGTCATTAAAGGTATGTCTTTGTTTGCATTCCAGCTAGATCACACAGACCTAGAAGGTCTTTGGATGTGATCCTTTGCCAGAGCAGCCATGTTGCTACATTAAAATTCCTTTACAATATATAGACACTAAATTAATCTTAAGAAGTTCTAGCGTGTTATTACAATCTTATATTTCTTTACTTCTCCTGTCAATACCATTTTTTAACAACAAAATGTCACAAAATATAATAATTTAAAGTGAAAGCGAAGGCAGAAAAATCAGAGACCTACTCACTTACACACTCAGGAGTCCCACAAAAATATTAAGATAAAAGTTATGATTTATATATACATATATATATATATATATATATATATATATATATATATATATGCAGAGGAGCTGGTGCAGACCTGTGTAGGCCCTGTGCTCATTGCTTCAGTCTCTGTGGGTACATATGAGCATCAAGCAGTTGATTTAGAGGAACTTATTTTCCTGATTTCCTCCTTCCCCTCTGGTTCACACACTTATTACACTTCTACTTACAAGGGTTCCCTGAATTCTGAGGAGAGGAATTTGATGGAGACATTCCCCTTAGAGCTGTTTGTTCCAAGCCCTTCCCTTCATCTTTCTCCATGACATCTGGTTATGGGTCTCCATATTTGTTCTCATCTGAGGCAGGAGGAACCTCTCTGATCATGGCTGAATAAGACACTAATCTATGAGTATAGTAGAATATTATTAGGAGTAATTTTATTGTTATGTATTTTTTTTTTTACCAGTAGTATTTGGGTTTACCCTTGGTATCTGGACTATGTAGTCTCTGGTTATTGGTCACCCAACCAGTGCTGGACATCATTTCATCATGTATAGTAGGCCTTAAATAATACCAGATATTAGATGGTTACTTTCATACGATTTGTGCCACCATTACCCTAAGATATTTTGAAAGCAGAACAACATTGCAGATCAAAGAGTTTGTGTCTGGGTTGATGTTTATCTTTCTCTTTTGGTATCCTGCAGAGTACATTCCCATTCCAAAGACACTAGAACATAGGAGTGAATGCTTGATGTAGGTGCCAGCTCAACTGTTCCATTTTCAATGAGTTGTATAGTTCAGTATTCAGCAATGAGCCCTTACTGTCAGTTTTTGGTGAGTATCCTATTGTTTTTCCAGAAGCCTGGGTTGTTCAGGAATTTCCATTGAACCCTTTTGGCCAACAACTTAACTGGATATATCCCAGTCCCAATACTGAGAGTTTCATTTGATGACAGGAGATGGATACTTTGGACTCCATCTCTCTTATTATTTGATCTCTCATTATGATCACCTTCATATATTTTAGAAAGTTTCCACTGTACTGGGTTTCCATATCACTCCTTAATGCCTCTCAATTCTAGCTGTGTCTCTCCACATTTTCTCCCTCAATCCCATCTCTCCCCACCCATTCCAGCAGGAGGATGACATAACATTGTTATATTTCAAACAACAAAAAGTATTTTGAATGTTTTTACAACAAAGAAATAATTATAATAAAGAAAGAAAAAATGAGATGGACAAATTCAACTTATTCAATTAATTTTTGTGGCAGTATTTGTAGACTGAAAATTATATGATGCTCCATTAGTAATGTTCAGTATATAAATTTAAACTGCAAAATGAGTTTCACATCCATTTTTGTAAGTTCTTGTAGCTTGCCTCTACCTTTATTAGCTCCAATCCACCAATTTCCTTTAGCATGTATCAGAATTACTATTCATATGTACAAATAATTTTGATTCTCCAATTTTTTATTTGTTTATAGAACATATTTGCTTGTGTTGAATCTGTTTTAGCATGATTTGGTTCCTTTTAAATCCCTTTGCCCTTGATCTGGTCAAGACAGTAGTCTTTATGTTTAACTGGAAGACATTGACTTCTGTGTGTTCTCATACTCTTTCTCCTCCCATTCCAAAGCAATCAAAACATTATTCTAAAAATACATCAAACATTTGCTCATAATGGTAATCTAGCACTCTGGCAACACATGTTTTATTGATTTAAATATTTTAGTCAAATTATATTTCAGTTAAATCATTTGTCTCCTTCCCTTACATTTCTCATAAATATTTATTGATATACTTTCTTGTTCCAATCCAAAAGATAATTTCAATCTTCATTCATCTCATAACCTTTCATGACCCTCCTTTTTTTGTTATTTTGTATATGTAATTACTATTTCTCATAAAATGATATGAACATTTCATCAGAGTAATATTTATTATAGATAAAGTTATTTTTATCACATTGTTTTATACTGTTAGCTAACACAAAGATGTATGTAGATTTTTAGGCTGAAAAAAATACTGTCATTTAGTAGTCTTTCAGAGTAGGTGACCAGTTAAAAATCTAACATAGAAATTTCTGAAATAAAGACAAGACAGGCTAATTAAGGAAAATAATGATATGGACAGAAAGATAAGCCATAGAGATATTGCTATAAATTATCCATTAACTAATATTGGTCTTTATGAATGTAATCTCTTCATTTCTTTTAAGTAAATATGAGGTCCTACAAGAGGCAAAATTCATAAAAATTCTTTAAGATATTCATTAAAGGCTATTTTAATGAAATTATATTTTAAAAATGAATATATGCAATTTTCTCATGTTTTAAATGAAGAAGCAGTATTCAGAGGAATCATGGAAGATTTCAGTCTGCTTCTCTTTATTTCTGTTTAGGTAGGCATTTCTATTTGGTCCATATGTAAGCCTTTGGAAGATGAACAGAAATGTGTTTTCTCCATTTTTCAGCTATTATCAAAAAACTCATCCTTAATCTTTATTTTCATACCTCATCAGGATAGTAAGTAACTAGAATGAGTTGTCAACAATTCTTCTCTTTGGTTACTAATAAGTTACTTTAGTGAAAATTAACTACTTGTTGTGAAATAATTCATTGACCTATACATTAATTTTTAATGATTGTATAATTTCGCCAGATATGGCTATAACTGGCATGGCCAAATCTAATTAATTTGATCAATGTTGAACAAGACTGGGTCTTGTGTCAGATGGACATAGAGGAATGCATTCTTGGGGGGGGGGGTGGAATGAGATTTTCATCTTCTATGTGACCATGTTCCTACAAAGAAGGAACACATTGGCCATGAATTCAGGAGTGGAAGCCCTCTTGAGATAGCTTTGAGAAGGATCTACATGGAAAGGAAGAGACAATGGCCAGGAAAGAGTCTGTAATCACGTGAGTATGCCAGAGCTCCCATGACTATGCTCCACAGAATACTCATTTGTGGTATCCATAGAAAGAGTTAAAACTATATTTTATAGGAACTAGGAAAAAATTAAGTAATAAAGTCAGTTGACTAGGAACAATTCACGGTAGATGACCATATAATTTAAAAAAGTGGAGCCACCTAAACTTCCCCCAGATCGATTTGTCAATTGGTTGACCAAAAAACAAACAAACAAAAAAATGGACAACTGATTTTGATCTAGGATAAACAAAATCAATTAAAAATAATATTCACCTTAACATCTACTGATAAGTAACTATCATAAACAAAATCACAAGAATAAATTAAAAATAATTCATAGATAATATATTGGCAAACAACACATTAACAATTTGTGAAATAGCAGAGTAAAAAATTTCATCAGTAAGAATATGTAGTAAAGTCAAAATATAAAATAATTAGTTAGTATATTTTATTATCTATAATCAGCAATATTTGGTCTTTATTCTATGTTGAATATTAAAACTTTATTATTTAATATAATTTCATTTTTCTATTTCTTATAAAATATTTCTCTAATATGCTCCATAAATATTATATAAAGGAATATCTTATTGATAATTAATAAAATATCTTGGATATAAAGGATGACTTGTGAATTACTCATCTTTCAAGAGTATCTGCCTTCAAGAATTAAGGATAATGTAAATGATTGTCATTACCTCATTACCAAGTATTTTTGTCTGTACATGTAGTGGATGACTGTTAGTCACTGGCAGAAGTGGCAGGGCAGGGTGTCATTGTAGTCTGCTGATATAAATGAATGCCAAGAATGAAATATGATTTCAAAATGTGATTATTGGTGTCTAAATTTCATAAAGCATAAAAGTTAAAGTGGCCTTTAGAAATGCTGAATACTATCATCAAACTTGATATCTAGACTTAAAATATTGGAATTTCTTTTAGGAGGAATTGATTGAACTACATAGCTGAGAACTGCTATTAGGGGAAAATGACATTCAGAGTTTTGGAAGCCTGTGAATAGTATTTTTGTATTAACAAACACATGAAAAAAAAGGTAGGTCGCCTGCTCATGGACATCCCTCACTCTCTCAGTGATTCCCTTTCTGTAGTCCTTATCACCTTTTTGGTGTCTCCTGTCCCTCAACTATGAGAGAGAGACCCCTGCCTGACAAGAGTTCATACTGGCTATAAGAACCCCAGTTATACCACCAACAGCCTATGGATTTCTCCATTTCCTCAGTCACTCCAACTTTTGACATTTCTCCCAGTCCCTTCTTTCACCACATTTCTATGTCTTGGCCCTTAAATGGGACAAAGAGTGGGCCTCACTTGGAGGCCACTCCAGCTAACAGAGCTCCAAGTAGGCCACTCACAGATCTCTGCCAATCTTTCTTTGCCCATGCAACCTATACCCAGTCCTCACTTTCCTCCTCATAGTCAAATTGTCATGTCCCTGTCCTAACTCCAGCAAAAACCTCCTGCTTAACTAGAGGCTGCATAGTAAAAATATGACCATTGTACCCAAACCAGTCTATGTATTCAGCACATTCCCATCAAAGTTCCAACATAATTCTTTGCATATTTTGAAAGTACAGTATTCAACTTCATATGGGAAATCAAAAATCCTAGGATAGCTAAAACAATCCTGAACAATAAGATAACTTCTACAGGTATCAACATCCCTGATTTCAAGTTGTAGTAGAAAAACTAAAGTAGTAAAAATTGCTTAGCATTAGCATATAAACAGACATACTAATCAAATGAATTGAGTTGAAGACCCCAACATAAATCCATATGCCTATGGACAACTAATTTTTTATAAATAAGCCAAAGAGACACAGTCAGAATGAAAGTATTTGTAACAAGTAGTGTTGATCAGACTGTATATCTGCATGTAGAAGAATACAAATAGATCCACACTTGTTACCCTGCACAAAACTCAAGTCTGAGTGGATCAAAGACCTCAACATTAACCAGATACACTGAACCTGACAGAAGAGAAAGTAGGGCATAGTCTTGAATATGTTGGGACAGGAACTAACTTCCTAAGCAAAACACCCATACCACAGGCACTAAGATCAACAATTAATAAATAAGACTTCCTGAAACTAAAAAGCTTCTGTAAGGCAAAGACTCCATCAAAACAACAAAATGGCAGCCTACAGAATAGGAAGTTTTTCACCAACTCAACAACAGATAGAGGGTTAATACCTAAAATGTATAAAGAACTCAAGAAGCTAGATATCAAAGTGCCAAAAAAAAAAAATTTAAAAATGGGGTACTGATAACCACACTATCAACCAACCAGATCCCCCAGAGCTCCCAGAGAATAAATCATCAACCAAAGAGTACACATAGCTCCAGCAGCATATGTAGCAGAGGATGGCCTTGTCCAGTATCAATGGGAGGAGACGACTTTCGTCCTGTGAAGGCTTGATGCCCCAGTGTTGGGGAATGCAAGGGTAAGAAGACAGGAGTGGGTATGTGGGTGGGGGAGCACATCATAGTAGCAGGGAAGAGGGGATGGGAGAGGGGTTTTCTGAAGGGGAAACCGGAAATGGGGATAACATTTGAAATGCAAATAAAGAAAATATCCAGTGAAAGAAAAGGAAAAAATAGAGTACTGATCTAAACATAGAATTCTTAAAAGAGGACTCTCACATGACTAAAAAACATGTAAAGAAATGTACATCATACTTAGTCATAAGGGAAATGTAAATTAAAATTCATTTGAGATACCACCTTGCACTTTTCAGAATCCTAAGATCAGTAATACAAGTGACAATTCATGCTGGGTGAGGATGTGGAGCAAGGGGAACACTTCTTCATTGCTAATGAGAGGGTAAACTCGTACAGCCACTATAGAAATCGATGTGGCATTCCTCCGAAAATTGAAATTTACTTCAAGTTGCACGTATACCCCCATTGGGCATATAACAAAGACACTCCATCCACAAGTACACTTGCTCAACTATGTTTATAGTAGCTTTATTCATAATACCCGAATCTGGAAACAACCTAGCAAAAGGAGTCAGAGACAGAAAGGGGGTAGAGAGTCAGAGACAGTTAAGGTAGGTCAAACAGTCCCTTTTATAGCATACCATGCTTACCTGGCTGTTGCTAGGTAACTGCTGGGCAGAGCCTAGAAGGAATGCTAAGGTGCTAACACACTGTATCTTCCATTTCCAGGAGTCCTTACTAGGATCACCTTTATAAAATCCTGAGAGTTCCTATTGCACTTCATTTTTAAGGCACCATAGACTAGTTTATGATAACAGCAACAAAGCTAAGACTTAGATTGGATGGAAGCTACCCTAGTACCACTGGAAGTAACACTTGATTGCAATAAATTTTCTGCTTATATGGTTGGGTGACAGAATGTTACTCCCCCTTTAATAGTCAGTCAATAAACTATCTCCATTAAACTGAGCTACAAATTGTGTATAAATTTATTAGAATATTTAGTTGTTTATGGGTCTTATGAATCAGATGGACACAGGTTTGAGCCCCTGTCATTCTTCATGACATTTATGTGGAACAGGGATTTTTGACAGTTTCCTAAGTCTCAGATCTCTCATCTATATTTGAAATTTGCTGAGTTTTACTTCATTCAGATGGTCTGATGATTCTGTAATATAAAATGTGTTAGTATTGAATTATTTGATCTACCTAGAATTCCATAACTTCTTCTACAATGGCTGGAGTTATCAAATGTAGAGAATACAGTTAGTATCTTTTGAAGGAAGGAAGGAAGGAAGGAAGGAAGGAAGGAAGGAAGGAAGGAAGGAAGGAGAGAAAGAGAGAGGGAGAGAGAGAGAGAGAGAGAGAGAGAGAGAGAGAAAGAAAGAAAGAAAGAAAGAAAGAAAGAAAGAAAGAAAGAAAGAAAGAAAGAAAGAGAACTCTCCTGGCTTCAAAAACAAAGGGGCTTTTCTGAGCAGACATGCTCATCAAGAAAAAAGACTGAAGATCTCACCAGGCAGCACACCCCTGACTGTTTTAAGTACAAGTCCTTCTGGAGAACTCTTAGTTTTGCTCAGTGAACCACAAAATTAAAGTACCATGGAAGAAAGCCAGGATAGCTACAGTGCCAAAATATGTACTCCACAAAAGCAAACAACTTCAAAATTACTGTGTTTACAAAAAGGTTTACCCAATGAAATAAATGAAAGTTTCATGATCTAAGAAAGATTTAAGTTAACCAATACCTTTCTATTGTTCTGCCTCTTTTAGTGGGTGTTTAGGGAATTGGCACTTACTGAAGGAGATATGATAATTTGTCTTTGAATAGAGCACTTTATCCCATTAATCTCTGAAATTGTGGTAGGAGATAAGATTTAAGACATTGACTAACTGAAAATTAAGTTTTTTAAAAAATGAAGAAAAGAAACAAAGAATAGCTTATGTCATTTTATATGGCAAGTGTGCTAAATTTAATTTTATGTAACCATTTAAAAAAGCTCTTAGTGTCATTTATATGTTCTTAATAATCATATTGAATTTGCCTTTATAGTTATAGCAAGACAGTCTTTTAAAGCCACATTTGGTTATTATTTTTAACCACAGTTGAGGAATAGAATGACCTAGAGAAGATATTAGAAACAAAACAAAATGTGCAAAAGAATAAAAGTTAGTTCTGCTAACTTCAAGATCCTTGAACCTGTATTAGGTATATATTTATTTTAAATGTTGCAACTCCTCTTAGGTAGTTTACATTTCATAGTTAAGACAAATTGTGCCATTTAAAATAGGAAAATACCTAGATATCAATTGAATAAATGGCACTTTTAAATTCACCTAATACTTACATAAGAGCAAATCAGTAATAACTTATCCAGAGAGATTGGTAGTTTTTTTAAATTATTATATAACATTTTAGACTTAAAAATCTTTTTAAAATGTATAGAAATATGGTATACCAGCTTCAGAAATAAGATACAGGCATATAATTAAAATCAGCTGTATACTTTGCAAAACTTGTTTTCTTTCCTATTCTACACACACACACACACACACACACACACACACACAGAGAGAGAGAGAGAGAGAGAGAGAGAGAGAGAGAGAGAGAGAGAGAGAGAGAAATCCTCACAGTTCCTGTTTATCTTCTTGATGAATGGTATAAATTGTAACATGTATTTTCTACTACCCAGACCACCCTGGTTCCCTTGGATCCACAGATGACACACACACACACACACACACACACACACACACACACACACACAAGCTCATTTTTAACCTTCCTTACAACTCAGCGGCTGGGCTCTTCTAAGCCTCCTGAGGCTGGTGGGCCCTTACCTTTATTCCTTGCTCAACAGTTTAAAACTGCCCTCAAATTAGCTTCCAGGTTCCCTTCTCCTTGCTACCCAGGCACAGATGGGGAAGCAGCCAATGGCCACTCGACCAGAGATCTCACATGGCTGGTGACTCTCTCTCCCTCGGAAGCACAGCATATCCACTGTCATCTGCCTCCTCTAGCCTACCTGTGGGAACCTGGAAGTCCCACCTCTTCCTCCCAACCATTAGCTGCTGGTATCTTTATTGATCAATCAATAACCAACTGGGGACCAGGAATTTCAGTGGTTACACACAGATTCCCTATCAAAGCATCAAAACAACCCCTACAATAAATATGTCCACAGAGATAACATTTTTACTTCACTTTGCTGAACTTAGTTTGTTCTTTTACTCTTGGCATACTATGCTCATCAATCTTTATCACTTATCTTGTCCTCCTTAAAACATTCTTCAAAATACATTTCTACATCGTTTTTAAAAATGCATTTCTACACTCATAGTTTCTCATTTCTATAATCACTCGATTTCAAATATGTTTGCTTTCTCATTATGATTTATTTGGATATTCTGGAATTGAAAAACCATTTGAACCTTTTGAAAATGATTTCAGAGAGTTTATTACATTGTGGTATGACTTCATATATACTGTAACACTGTTGCTTGTAGTTTTAAAAATCACATCCTATCACCTATGCCCAGGAGCTGCTGCCCTACCTGCCCACTCCCAGCTCACTTTTGTTCCCTTAGCTCCAGGATCAGTGTCACCAGGCTTCTTTTTCCTACCACCTTTGTTCTGGGGTGTAGGGGGTGTTACCAGCTAGAATCTGTGGATAAAGGACACACAGACAACTTTTTTTATTTTAGAACTTTCTAGTTAGGCACAATTGCTGGGTGCAGAAATCTCCTGCCTGGAAAAGTATGCCCTTACCAATTATCTCTGTTTCTCCTCCTGCCCCAAATTCAGAGTCTTGTATCCCCCTCACATACCCCTCTCCCAACCTCCTTGGCCATCTGCCCATAGCAGAGGCCCCAGGCCCTAGCTGCCTTGACGCCTTCCACGATTACAGTGTCCTCCTTTTTTCAAAGCATGGCAGATAAAACCCCTCTCTCTTTCCCTGCATCTCCTTTTCCTTTTGAGACCCAGAAGTCCCACCAGTACCTTCTGTCCAGCAATTGGCTCCTGGGCTTCTTTATTGACAACTCCAGAACCAATTGGGGAACAAGATCATAGTGACAGACCCTCCCCTTACCTAAATTTAAATTTGTTAAAAATCACTACCCTTTCTATTATAAAATGTTCTATAGGTGTCTGTAGAGAACATGGCCAATGACCTTTAGAAAGATGTCAGTGTCTTTGAGCAGACACTTTTGCCTAAGACAATTTCTAGTATAAGAAATTATACTTTCAGTCATTCTTCAATAGAGCACTGCCCATTCCTATTCAACTTTAGCAAATGAAATATGAATGAAAGGAATTGGATTGAAGAATTAAAATAGATAAATCATGCCTCACCTTTGTATTCTCTTTTTCAAAACAACAGCATATTGTTTTTCAATAAAGGGAAAGAACACGTAAAAATTGACTCTATGACCCAGCCTAGAACACTTAGCTCCAGAAGACATAAAACAGGAGTGACTATTTGCAAAAGACATAGTTGGAAATGGAATAACTATGTAGTATAGGATGCAATATGAGTTCAAGGAAAGTATGCTTGCACTACAGACACAGCTAAGGCTGAACTAAACAAAACAGAGAAATACAAGTTTAAGGGGAAGAGGGATGGCTGTAAGTGCTGAGGTTCAGGAAGTATATTTAAGTTTAGCAGACTTATGGCTGTCAAGGATTTAAGGAGAGCTGGGTGGGGTTTTGGTTACCCACTTCTAGTGTCTTTCTCATAAAAGATGCTTAATCACCATCCAATCATTGCTTTTTAAACTACAGTAAAAATAAGCTAAAATTAGAAATGGCTAAAATCAGAAATGAGACAGAGAGTCACAGAGAGAGCTTAGATGCTAAGATACCAGATACATGACTTGTAAACAGCTTTGCTATGGTAGAGCTAACAGAACAAACAGAACATATTACAACATACAATTTCATAAGTTTTGACAAATGTTTACACCAGGAAACCACTAGCACAAATAAAACAAAGAGCACATACATCATGCCCAGTTTGTATGGGTGTGCTCTGAAATTCCTTCTGATATACACATATCATCCTCTCTTCTCATTTTGACAATTATTTGCTTTTTTCTAGTATTTAACAGTTTTCATTTTGTATAAATGTGTGAAATTTCTTCCTAATTAAGCAAAATTATACTGATTGTCCCATACTATTGTATGCACGAATAATAACTTTGATTATTAAATAATACTCAATTGCATACCACAGTTTGTTTATTTATTAACCAGGTGTCCTGGCTAGTTTTTATTGTCAACTTGATACAACCTGGAATCACTAGAAAAAAGAGAAACCTTATTTAATGGTTGTCTTGATCAAATTGGTCTGTATCTATATTTGGGAGGATCTGTGAAGAATTTCTTGACTCGTGATTGATGTAGAAGGGTCCAGTCTACCATGGACAGTACCCTCTAAGAAAGGTGAATGTGGGCCATCTAAGAAAGCCAAGAGTGGGCAAATTAGTGAGGGAGTCAGCAAGTAACATACAGTAACATACCTTCACTGCTCCTGCTTACAGATTCCTATTTAAAATTCCTACACCAACCACCATGAGGGATTGTGAACTGGAACCCTAAGCCAAACAAATCATTTTATTTACAACAGTTTTGATCAGTATGGATCATCATAACATTAAAATGAAAGTTAAGATATCTAGATTCATCTGGCTTGTTTACAGTTTTGTCTAAATAAACTGGCCTGGAAATTTCTGTGAAAGTTTTTTTTTCTTTTAATAAACTTGTGTTTTCATTTCTCATAAATAGAATGTTAGACTATCTGATTCAATGTGTAAGATGATGCTCTATCTTTTTAAAAATAATTGTTATTTTCTGAGCTCACTACATTTGTGTTATAATCATAAGTATATGAGAATTCTAGTTAGTTTATACCAACAATAAACATGGCTAATTTTATTTTATAAAAATATTTAATTATTTTAAAAATATTTTAACTTGAATATCATTTAACTTTAATACATTTTTCAAGAATTAGTAGTGTTAAATATACATACATGTGTTAATCTACCATGTGCATATCCTGTGTTAGAATTCATCTTAAAACCTTTTCCCTGTATTGAATTAGGTTTTCCATTCTCCTTGTGTTCTGTATGCATTTCTTTTTTCAGACTTTTGTTTGTCTGACTGCAAATATAGCTTGTTCTCATTCTCTTAATCATGCCTTAAAGATGAGAGGTTCATAATTATGTCAATACCTTTGACAATGACACATTTAGAAAGGCCATTGTGATGACCACACAGGCCAAACCTTACATTAGCTTATGTTTCCAGCTCTATCTATCTATCTATCTATCTATCTATCTATCTATCTATCTATCTTCAGTATCAAGGTTGAAGCTAGGGCCTACCATATTAAGACAGCATTGCAACCCAAAAGAAAAGTGTCTTAGGGTTTCTATTGCTGTGATGAAATTCTATAACCAAAAATAAAGTTAGGGAGGAAAGGAATTATTTGGCTTATACTTCCATATTGTTGTTTATTATTGCAGGAAGTCAAAGCATGAACTCAAACAGAGCAAGAACTCAAACAGAGCCAGATCTTGGAGACAGGAGGCATGGAGGGGTGCTGCTTACTTCCTCTAGCTTGCTCAACCTCCTTTCTTTAGAATCCAGGACTTGTACCATATATAATGGGCTGGGACCTCCCCAACTGAACACTAATTACAAAAAAAAATATATGCTTTACAGCTAGCTCTTATAGAAGCATTTTCTCAACTGAGGCTCCTTCATCTCTGATGAATGTAGATTGTGTCTACTTGACATAAAACTAGCCAATAGAGAAGAGGTTATTAATTTTGTTGGATATAATTTTAGTATTTTTCTTTTATGCATCAAGTTACATTGCTATTTCTAGTGATGTTTTGTCTAGCTCAAGAACATAAATGTACAGCGTAAGAGGCTCTTGTGTACACAGAGAGGTACCAGAGAAACCAGAAAAAGTTAAACATTAAGGCTTATCTATTCAAAAGAAGTTTACCTGTATTCCACCAAATACTCACTCCCACAGGCCACTGCGTTTACAGCAGTCATTCTCCCTAGGCCCTTATTTTGAGCACTGTTTCTAAGTCAACAGAACACATCTTTATGAAAGAATTCATATGTACCTTGTAAAGAATTTCAATGTAAACACATGTTAAACTTTCCTTCTTATGCACACAGTACTGGGATAATTGTCATCAGAAAACTTTTTGTTCAAAATTCTGCTGTGCTTAAATATGGCTAAATTAAATTGTGTCAGATACCAGAGGTTTGAACCAGTAGAGGTAAGTCGAGATGAATCAGGTTTTATTCTTGCCACTCTACTGAGTGTGATGCAGGGATTCCTCACACACAAAGGCTTACTTTTCTATTCATACAAAAATATTACAGTTTTCTATGTCACAGGTCAGTGATCCATTTTGAATTACTCATGACATATGGTATAAAAGATCTGATGGAACTCCATTATTTTCCATATGAATATTCAATTGTTCTAGAGTGTGCTAACACTCATCTTTTTTCATTGAATTACATTTTAGGACTTTACTTTCACTTCAAAAGGGCAACTAGACATCTTGATATATGGTTTTACATATTATAAAAGTGGTAAAAATGACTTATGAGAACATGAATTGCTTTAAAATGGAATAGAAATGAGAAATAATGACCAGATATCTGCAAATGGACTGATACTGAGTTACTGTTGAGAATCCCCTGGTTGTTAATACTTAAAAAAGACAGATATTCATGGTATGAGCTGCAATAAATTAACTTTCTGGAGGCAGCAATCTAATTAGCTATTCCTATTTTGTCCCAAGCGTTTTGTGACTCTAGAAAGATGGGGATCAAATGCCTCCTTCAACTGCAGTCAGCACTCAACAGAATTTAGCATTTAGAATAATGTGTTCTGTTGCACTAAACATTAAAAAAAATCATTATATCTACAAAATTAAACTTATTAAGATTCACAACCCAGAAAATTCAGTTATATATTTGAATTTTATCATATACACACTGCAAATCAAATGCAAGGATTTTGTAGGAAATGAAGTTAACATACCAAGAAAAATAAAGATTTTTTTTAATACTCATTAGGGTTGCAACACTGAAAGCTTACCCACGTTATTCATGTTAGGTTTGGGCTCATTAATCACGTCCACTTAATGAGGCTTTCCTGAAATCTGATGCTCTGAGTAAAATAGATATTAGAAACACTTTTCAAATGATCATTCCCTTCAAATATGAGCTCTGCTGATCCTTCAGGGATATGGACACACAGTAACAGTGTGACCAAAGTCTCAGCATGAAGCATAACCAACGTTCCTGTGTTCTGTATAAGCTGCCACAGGAAACCTTGAAGCTTTCCCAGAAGTGAGTTCCACCTTTATTTTCTGTTTATTTTCTTATACTAGACCTCATATCCACTATTTAGTCACTTACAGTAAGTAATTCAATGTAACCATCTACTCCTAAAAGGCAAAGATGCCCAAAATATAGATAAAATTAAATGCAGTAAACATATTAAAATATATTTCTTGTCAGGTGATTATGGGCCACTCCTTTGTAAATGCCTCAAAATAATGTCATAAACCCCTAAAATACAGAAAATGTACTCAGGAAAGAACGTTTCTTTATGCAAGATTATATACATTTGGGTCCCTAAGGGACTCCAATTTTAGGGCAAACTTCTATTAGATGGGACTGTTGTGTGACTCATCATACAAGAATTATATACTCCAACAAAGGAATTTTTTTTCAGCCTTTTACATTGTGGTGACTTAGCATCAAAAGTGGAAATAAGGTATATCCCAATATGGTCTCTTAACTTATCTGACCACTTTATTTTGTTTTTTAGTCTTCTATGCAAATAATTTATATCATGAAACCATGAATATATTTGTGTTTTTATTTTAATTGAAAAGAATCCCACAATTTATTTTTATTATGCTGTTTCTCTCTCCCACTTCCCCCCAGATCCTTCCCATATTTCCACACACCCAACTCAGTGCCTTTTCTCTTTCTCTTTAAAGACAAATAAACAAGCAAAAAATGTACACACACAAACCCCAAAGAAACACAAAAATGGAAGCCAAAATATACAAGCTAAAGACCAATATGAAAAAAAAATAATGCTCAAACAGAACAAAATAAAGCAAAACTGGCAAAACAATGCTGATATTATTTTGTGTGAGCCAAGTATTCCTGAGTCCAGAGCAGGCCTGGAAATGTGGTTAAGATATTAGTGTAACTCCACTGAAGAAAACTAATTTTCCTTTGCCAGTGAGTATCAATTTTAGATAGCCTCTTGGTTAGGAGTGAGAGATCATTACTACTTTCCCTTCTAAGTGCTGAGACAATGTATGAATTGAACTCATGCGAAATCTTTGTGTACTGCTACAGTCTATTTAAGGTTATATGGGTATTAATACTGTTTTATCTGAAACAAACATCTAGAAGTGATCCATCAACTCTACCTCTTCCAATCTTTGAGCCTCTTCCACATAGATATCTGACCCCCCCCCCCAGGGGAAAGTTTTTGATGAACCTGTGCTATTTAGGACTTAATGTTTCTAAATCTCTTACTCTTTGTACATTGGCCAGCTGTGAATCTCTGTGCTAGTTCCCATTTACTGCAAGAAGAAGCTGATCTGATGATAACTGAGCAAGTTACTGATTTGCAGATATAGCAGAATGTCATTGCAAGTCATTTATGTTTCTTTAGCAGAACAGTAATATTTCTTTTTCCCTTTGACCCATGATGTAACCAGACTCAGGTTCTTATCCACCTGAACAATGTCAGGTGTGGGCTCCATCATTGTGTGGAGTGGACCTAAAATCCCATCAGATAGGGGCTAGTTACTCTAACAAAACTTTTGCCACTATTGCCCCAGCATATCTTACAGGAAAGTCACTATTGTAGTTCACAGAGTAAGTAGCTGTGTTTATGATTGCCTTTCTCCTCCTGGAACATACAGAGTACCTTCCAGTACCATGAACACTAGCCAGTAGAGGAGGAGCTTCTAGTTCAGCACCAACTCTACCTTTCTGTGCTCAATGATGTATGTACATGCTGTCTTTAGCAATAGAGCCTTACCATCAGGTTGTGAAGAACAACCTGATTTGGTAAAGCCAATGATGTTTGGAGTTTTTCACAAGGTCTATTTTCCCAACATTGCAACAAGATATAGGCCATTCATGGAACTGGAAGTTTCACTTTCTGTCAAAAAATGATCTGGCTGGGACTTTGTTGGGGGATATTTTTGTATACTGTGTATTCACATGCTGATTTCTATGCCCGGAGATCTGATTGTATGTATACTGTGTATTCACATACCGATTGCTATGCCCAGAGATCTGGTTGTAGTATGGATATTGGCATGGTCAAGCATCCCCAGTCTTAATGCTATGTAAAAAATAGTTTTCCATCACTTCTGATTGGTTAATGAAGAGGTGAACAGCCAATTAGCTTGGCCAAAGAATAGAACAGAACTTCAGACCCTAGTCAGGGTGTTCCAGAAATAGCTCAAAGAGAGAAAGGGACACCAGGAGGAGAGGAGAAGAGAAGAACCATGAGGACAAGAAGGTGTGGAGAAACCACATAGAAAGAACAGGGTGATTCACAGTGAGGTAGTGCTGAAAGAGCAGCCATAAGGACAGACATGGACCAAAGTGAGCCAGACAAGACTCAGTTTACAGGTAAAGAGCCACATGGCTGTGTATTAGTAGCCTAGTTGGGTTAGAATAGCTAACCTGCCCAGCTTAGTGCTTGCAGTCTGTTTAAAAATGTCAGGTCTCTGTGTCTTTATTTAGGAGCTAAAGCATGCTGGAACAAAGAATAGAGATGCCCTGCAGTTATTAAGGAGCAAAGGGTGCATAAGATCCCTCCACCAAAATTACATGTTCAGAACTTTGTGTCCCCCATTATTTGGTAACACATTTAGACTCCTATGGTCATTTGAATGAAAATGACTTATAGAGAGTGGCACTATTAGAAAATGTACTTTGAGGTTTCTGATGCTCAAGCCAGACCCACTGTCATTCTTTTTCCCTTCCAGGTATAGAACTCTTGATTACCTCTTCAGCACCATGTCAGGCTGCAGGTTACCATACTTCTTGCCATGGTGATAAAAGACTAAACCTCTGAACTGTAAGCAAGCCCCAGATAGATCTTTTTTTTTTAAAAAAAAATAAGGGTTGGCATAATCATGGTGTCTCTTCACAACAATAAAACCAAACTAAGGTAATCTCTTTTGTGTATGTATATCTTCTAGAAAGCTTCTAGAGTACTATGCTTTCATGTGACCCTTAATGTTATCTGTTCTTTTCTGTATTCTCTCTGTTACCCATTCTCCTTTCCCATTTAATCACTTACTTCAGTTCCCACTGTACTGCCCTGATCTGTTCCATAACAATATATTCTATTTCCTCTTCCATGGGAGAGCCTCTCCTCTGCCAATAGCCTCTTATATGATTTCTATGGTTATAGAAATTAGAGCATGTATGCCAAAGGCTTAAAAAATCCAATATCTACAAATAAAGTAATTATATAGCATTTATGTTTTTGAATTTGAGTTCTTCACTCAGGATGCCTTTTTTCCGTAAAAGTTCCATTTATTTATACTCAAGCTTTATAATTCAATGTATTAACAGCTGAATAATATTTCACTGTGTAAATGAAACACAATTTCACTATTCATTTTTTAGTCGATAGACATCTAAGATGTTTCCATTTTCTGGCTATTAGGAATAAGGCAGCACTGAAGACAGTTGAGCAAGTGTGTCTGTCGTACTATGTACAGTCCTTTGAGTATATGCTTGAGAGTGGTACAGCCGAATCTTGAACATCTTAATGTGCAGTACAATGTTTTTGTCGTGTGTGTGTGTGCATATGTGTGTGTGTGTGTATGTGCATGTGTTTGTAAGCGAGAGAGGGAGATACATATATAGAGAGAACAAGGACATGAATGTTGATGTATGTAGCACATGAGAATATTAAAACTTCCTTCTTTTCCCTCAACACAATTTTTTTTTTTTTTTATTGTTTGGAAATTTCACACAATGTATGCCAGTCTTATTTATTTCCCATTTCTCCCACTCTACCCTCCCACTCTTACAACCTCACACACCCAAAGATAAAAAATACACAAAGTTCAAGTTGTGTTGCCCATATACTCATCAAAACATGGTCAGTCTCCCAGTGGCCAGACTCTTAAATTTTCGAACACACATATATGAAACTGAGTAATTATGTCACATAGGGATATTAACTATAGTGAAATAAATTAGTATATCAATACAATAGGAAATATATGAAAATAAATTAACTTGGATGTTAATTTTTGGTGAAAATATTCCACTGGTAGGGTAAAACAGTTCAGTGGAGATTTGTGAAGGTCCTTGACATTTGGATTTTGACACCTTGTTTTTCTACATTAAAGGCTAATATTGGAACATATCAATAGGACATTAACTGAAAAGGGTTCCTCTATAGGTACAAAAAGAATGCTATGGCTTTACATAGAGAACACTACAGTGTGTGTGTGTGTGTGTGTGTGTGTGTGTGTGTGTGTGTAAACAAACGTGAATACTTATAAATTATAATTCTCAAAGAGTTTTTATATTTTAAACTGTATATGATTAAAATTGTACAGCATTATTATGCAAACATAGTATTTTTAAATTTGGAAATCATGTTAAACATTAACCATGAGCAGTTTATTCTATTTTTTATATAATCAAAAAGAATTTTTTTTAATTTATATTTCTTTCATACCTTACATCCTGACTACAGTTTCCCCTCTATTCTCGACTCCCTGTTCCCACCCACAAAAATTTTTAGCTTAATATTTATCAAAATGCCATATAAATTATAGTGAGCAAAACAATGTGAGTTTGAAGTGATTGCTCTCACAAAGTTGACTGAACATGAACTTGTTTTTTAGATGGTTCAGTATGTAAGTGTTCATTTCCATGAAAGGATGTCATGATGTTTAATAGTGCAGAAAGATGACAGATTGCATCACTACCCTAGAAATTAGACTTTCACAAAATAGGCAAGCCGTCAGCTGCCTATTCGTATCATTTAATTTAAGTATTAAAGTCTAAATTGATGTTCTGCCTCATGAACATGTAAAATACTTCAAAGATATCATATTGACATAAACAATGCAGACATTTATCAGCTCTTTTACAGGATGAATTCTTTGGCTTCTGATATTAAAACATTTCCTTTTTACCCCGGTCGTGATGCTTCTCTTGTTATCTTTCTTTCTGTATCTTGTTTTCCCCATAGCATCCCTATCAGGGGAACTGTAATGAAAAACTCTTATTTTTCTACTTCAGAAAATATAGTGAAGATGTAGTAAGTGAGCTCTCTTACTTTCAAAAACCTTGAGTGGCTGCTCATTTATCTTCTCTACTTATTTCTTTATACAGCTAGTTAACACTTAAAGATGACTGTCATGACCTTTGCTTAATTTTCCTGCTTCTTTATTAGTTTCCAAATATTTGGTACTTCTCAACTAAAATTAAGTGTTGAAATGTGACCTTCAGCTGTCAATTTCAAATACAAAGGAATTATTTCTTATTCCCTTTTCATGAAATACGAAGTGAAAGTGGAGCCCTAGGATACCAAATAATTTTCAGCAAATGCTTCATGTCGTGTATATTAACAGTTGGATATCACATCCACATTCTGCCAACTTCTAGCTACTGAGGTGGGGAAATGAAGGAAGTGCTGAGATTATAGTAGCATACTCATCAGTGGGTTAGAGCTCCTGCAGAGCTGGCCACTGGTCTTCACACTCATGGTACAGCTAGTGGCAAGTCCCTGCAATCAAAAACCATCACTAACTCAGAGATTCTACAGTCATTTTAATCAATTTTTGGCACAGGTAGCTGAAATGTACTAAGTGAATACATTTTTCTGGTTACTGCCTCTGTAACCACTGTTCTGCTTGAACTGATGCAGTATGATACAACAGAGAATCAGAGATGAAGAATCGAACATTCTCTTGGTTCTTATCTTAGATTTGCTCTAATATTGTTTTCATTCTTCAACCAGGATAAAGTATTTTAATTATTCATAAGGCAGAGGGGTAGATAGGATTTACAGCATACCTAATATGTTATTTAATTAGAATCTATACAGTCATTAAGAGTTGGAAAATATGAAATGTTATGTTTAAGCAATATATGCAAGTGTCTACTAGATTTTTCAGACTGTTTTAGATACACATGAATGTAGTTTAAAATATGAAACCATCATATAAGGCTCTAATGAGAACTTATGTCCTTTCTTCCTTTTCATTCTTGCTCTGCTTCATACCAGAAAATATTTTTGTTCTTTTAGCTTATTAGCCATTGTCCTAGTTTCATTTCTAAGAAAAGGTGACTTAGGGGAGAATAGCTTTATTTCAGCTCACAATTACATAGTTCATTGGCCATTGCAAGAAAGTCAAGGCAGAAGGAATTTAGAACATCTAATCAGATCACACCATAGTCAAGAGCAGAGAAAATGAGTGCATGAATGCTTATGTGCTAGGATTCACCTCACTTTCTCTCCTCTTATACATTTCAGAGCTCACTGAAGAGGAAATGGTGGGCAGGATCTTCCCACATCAGCTAAAAAGACAAGTCCCTACAAACATGACCACAGGCTAGTGCAAAGTGGATAATCTCTCATTGTTACATTCTTTCTACATGATTCCAGGTTTCAGAATGTGTCAAGATGAGAATGCAAACCATCATAGCCATATATTCAATGTGCTTTAGTACATAACTTTAAATAATTGCATTGTGACACAGTGGTTTTATTATAATTTATATTCACTTCTAATTGTGTAATATGAAGATGTCATTCTCCTTCATATGTAAGTATTCTCTAAGTCCTGTCTATTTTTCAACGCAAATAGTAATTTAGAATTATTTTACACCTGGAAATTTATTTCTACCTCTCTAGAAAATTTACAAAATACACCAAAAATATAAATGAGAAAAGTTCAATGAAACATCACCTCAGTTTCAGAAGGGGAAACTTGTATGAAATGTTAAGTCCTCCTGTGGTTATTAGTCTTAAAATACCAAAATCTCATACCACAAATGTGACAGAAGATGATTCTACTCATGGGAGAAAGACATTAGCCAATTCTCCATTTCTTGCTGTGTGGGAGGAGCTAAGCATCCTGGGAGATCTCTGAATTGATATTTAGTATAGATTTGTCCCGTAGCATTATAGTCTTCACACTTTCTATTTCATTTTGTCTTAAATGTAGTTCTGATTTCTAGTATCTATTATTTTTGCAAACTGTCTAATCAATGAACTCAATTCTATTTATGAATGGTAAAAATTAGAGTTGGATAACCAATATGCCATGCCATATTTAAGCTCTAATTAAAAGTTAAACACAGGAAATGGTAGGTTGACCAGAGCCTAGAACAGTTGAAAAACACCATTTGTTCTCTCATTTGTTTTCTTGCTTTGCTCTTTGTTTTGATTTTCAAGTCATTGCAATCCATGTTTCTACCGATCTCTTGTATAGTATTTATGCAACAATTATTTTAAATTCTTTTTAAATTAGCTTACACACTAACAGATTTTCATACGAGCTTCCATCGATCTTTGATTTGATTGACTCCCCCTTCTATATCCTCATCTTCCTATCACCAGCTCCTCTCTTCCATGTTGTACCCCTTTTGTCACCACTATTCCCCTTTGATTTTCTTCTACTGCCTTCCGACCCTCCTCCCTTAAAGCTGCCATTCTTTTCTATCTGTGTGGGACCACTTCTAGTGTCCTGGTCATTACCTATGTTTACTCCATCTGGGCAAGTGTATTCAACAGTTAGAAGCTAGGAGACATGTATAGGAATACATATATTGTATTTGTCTTTCTTGGCTCAGGTTCCCTTACTTAACATAGAAATTTTCAATACTATCCATTTTATGAAACTGTCATTATTATTTGCAGCTGAATGAAATTCCATTGTACATAGGCACTACAGTTTCATTATCCACTATATCTGTTGGTAGGCATCTAGGCTAATTTCGTTTTATGTCTTGAAATAAAAAACATGTTGAATATAATATTGAAATAAAGATCTCATAAAATCTAAGGGCAAAAGCAACTCCTGACACTTCTCTTTCTTGATAGTATATGTAGTAATTAGTTGTGATATAAGTGCTATTTGTTATTTCAATACAGGACCAGGAAAAACTAGGAAGATAGCAAACTATGCATAAGTCTATAAAGTTATACTCCTTAAGTCCATCCTCTTGAAAATGTGTGTAAGAATTGTAGCTGAATCATAATGATGCTGTCAAGTTATTTTAAAATAATGCTTTGAATTCTCAACATTTGATTCTGCACAGAGAAGCACACACGTGGCTCTTTATCTTACTAGGTTATTAAACAGTATAAGTTTTCGGGGGTCTGACTGTCAAGCAGGTTCCAGCATGGTACTTATGTAATAGGCACTATCATTTAAAAAATGAATTCCATGATGCTTGTCTTCTTTGCCATTTATTAGGTGTGAATGAGCTGAGTTCAACTCAATAATAGATCACTTGCCTGCCATGTGCAAAGCTCCAGGACTCATCTTTATCACAGAAACAAACAAAAGGCCAATTTGTGATAACGTAAGATGTAAACTTTTTTAAAGGACTTTTTCATTTTTTATTATATTTTATTTTCACACTGACCCATGAGTCAAGAAGAATGGTGCTGTTATTTCTCAAGTGAAAATACTAATGCCAAGGGCCTGAGACATTTAGGAAATCACAAAGCCCTTAAGTAGAAGTACAAGATAGAGAGCATAGTAACCCTTGGTTGCAACTTAGGGTATACTTCTCATGAGTTTGTCTTTGCATATGCAACACAAGAAAATTTACCATTTCTATGAAAAGGTCTTATAATATGTTTATCCTGAGAAGCAAAGGCAGTAGCATAATTGTTTGAGCATGTTCCAGGCCCTAAAATGCTAGATTTACAGAAGATACGTTACAAATTATCAAGATTGTACCCTATAATTGAACCTAAGCCTAGTAGTAGCCACCCTGCTCAAGAAAAAAGATGGCTGTTCTACAACACATTTGGAAAAAAGGTGACAGAGAAATCTTTTATAATAGGAAAAAAACTGTATTTCCTAAGGAAAGGAAATATTATTTTCTACCAGGAGAAAAAAAAAGAACCTTGGGAGGTGAATGTGAGAGAATAATGAACTTTAAATCAGGACATTTTAGGTTAAATTCTCCCTTTGGCAACAAGTAACTGTACAGCATTTCTTAAATTTTTGAGAAATGTGGTCTGCAATTCAGTTCATGGAAAGCGAGGTTAGTCCAGGAAATATTGAAGGTGATTTTCAGCTGTGAACTTCTCTATTGCTGTAACTCTACTTTCAAAGCAAAAGTGTTTGTGAAATTGCTAAACACAGGACCATCTCAGTTGAAGAATGGGGCCACAAGATGAAGTATTTCGAGTAATAAAGCTTTCCAAACATTGAGGACTGTTTCCTTTCATTTTTCATATCTTTTTTTGTGTTTGCTGATGCCCCTCAGACTTACCTTGCACATATTTTTGATATGACTCTTTTCTAATCATATATTTACTTTTTTTCTTACTTGAAGAATTCTGTACAATGTATTTTGGTCATATTCATTCTCCTTCCAAAATTTCTCACAGGTAAAACTCTCTTCCTGATCCAGCAAATATCATTTCCTCTTTTTTGTTGTTGTTGTTACAAACTCATTAAGTCCAATTTGTGCTTAGATGTGTGGCCAGCCATTGGAACATGGTCCACCTACCCTGGGCCACAGCCTTAAAAAAAACATTCTCAACCATTGTCACCTACTAAAACCTTCTCACCAGGTTTGTGCTAATTGCTTTTAGCAGCAGAATGAAACTAATACAAAATGATCTGCTCTTCTACATGTTCAGTGGTATTTTTCTGGTATTTTGAAGATGTGTTTGTGTTTTGAAAATTTGAGGAAGCTCCGAATTCCAACATTTGCACGAAATAATACAAATAAAAGGCAAATGGTTTCTACCTCAGCATAGGAAATATTAATCACACTGATATCCTCAAAGAATGACACTATTTAAAATCGGTGATTAGTAGTCCATACCTCCACTGCACTTGCAGCAGATTGGACTGCTCAGGCCCCACCCCCGCTCCACAGCCTTGCCTGTCTCCCAAGAGGGCTGCTCTAACCAGGGATACAGGGGGACTTGCTCAAAACAGAAAAACAACACTGCCTGCCTCTCAAGAGGCTTTCTCTAACCTGGCACACAGAGCTCCACCCGCCACCTGGGAGGCTTGCTCCAATCAGGAAATCCCAGGCTAGTTAACACCAGATATAACAAAATGGTGAAAGGCAAGCACAAGAATATAAACAACAGAAACCAATGCAATATAGCACCATCAGAACCTACCTCTCCTACCACTGCAAGCCCTAGATATCCTGGGTTTAAGATTATGACCTTAAATCCCATCTCATGAAAATGATAGAGGCCTTTAAAGATGATATATATTCTTAATTCCATTAAAGAAATACAGGAAAACACATCAAACAGATAGAAACCCTTAAAGAAGAAACAAATAGATATCTTAAAAATACAGAAAAATACAATCAAAGAGGTGAAGGTAATGAACAAAACAGTTCAAAACCTAATAGCTGAAATAGAAACAATAAAGAAAACACAAATATGGGCAACTCCAGAGATAGAAAACCTATGAAAGAGAACAGGAATTACAGATACAAGCCTTACCAACAGAATACAAAAGACAGTAGAGAGAATCTCAAGCATAGAAGATACTATAGAAGATATTGAAATATCTGTCAAAGAAATTACCAAGTGTATAAGGTTCCTAACCCAAAACATCCAGGAAATTCAAGACACAATGAACAGACCAAACCCAAGAATAATAGGAATAGAACAGGGAGAACATTCCCAGTTCCAAGTGCCACAAACCTTCTTGGACAAAACCATAGAAGAAAACTTCTCTAACCTGAAGAAAGAGAAGGCCATAAATGTACAAGAAGCATACAAAACACCAAAAATTGAACCAAAAAAGAAAATCTTCTTTGCCACAAAATAATCAAAACACTAAATGTACAGAAGAAAGAAAAATTATTAAAAGCTGAAGGGAAAAGGGCCAAGTAACATATAAGGGAAGACCTATCAGAATTATGCCTGACTTTTTTTATGAGCATGTATTTATTTTATAATTTCAAGAATTTACAGCTATACCCACAGTACATAGAATGTCTTCAGGAGCACAGTGTATGTATATTTAGTAAAAAGAAAGATAATTTCTTCATTAACAAAAATATTCCTGGTAATAATAGCTATGACTTTCAAGATAGAAACCACTTACCAAAGTTAAATCAAAATCAGGTAAACTATCTAAACACTCCCATAAACCCTAAAAAAAAAAAAAAAAAAAAAAAAAAAAAAAAAAAAAAAAAAAAAAAAAAAAAAAAAAAAAAATAGAAGCAGTAATGAAAAACTTCCCAACCAAAAAAAAAAAAAAAAAAAAAATCGAGGACCAGATGGTTTTAGTGCATAATTCTACCAGCCATTCAAAGAAGAAACTATCCTACAAATTAGAAACAGAAGGAGAATTACACAATTCATTCTATGAAGCCACAGTTCCCTGATACTTAAACCATAAGAACGAACAAAGAGAGTATTTCAGACCAGTTTCGTGTATGAACATCTAAGCACAAATAATCAATTTCTTGCAAACCACGTTGAAGAACATATGAAAAAAATCATTCACCATGATCAAGTAGGCTTTATCCCAGGGATGCAGGGATGGTTCAATATATGAAATTCCATCAACACAATTCACTATATAAACACACTGAAAGAAAAAAGTCACATGATCATCTCAGTAAATGCTAAAAAGGCCTTTGAAAAACTAAAACACATTAAAAGTCTTGGAGAAATCAGGAATTCAAGGCACATACCTTAACATAGTGAAAGCAATATACAGCAAGGCATTAGTCAACATTAAATTAAATGGAGAAAAACTTGAAGCAATCTTACGAAATCAGGGATAAGATAAGACTGCCCACTTGTTCCCTATCTATACAATATAGTACTTTGAGTTCTTGCTAGAACAATAAGACAAGAAAGGAAATCAAGAGAATACAATTTGGAAAGGAGTCAAGCTATCACTCTTTGTCAATGATATGATAGCATACTTAAGCGACAACAAAAATTCTACCAGAGAACTCCTACAGCTGACAAACAACTTCAGGAAAGTAGTAGATATAAAATTAGTTCAAAGAAATCAGTTGACCTCCTTTATACAAAAGATACATAGGCTAAGAAAAAAAATTAGGGGAACATCCCTCTTCACAATAGCCACAAATAAATATCTTGGAGTAGCTCTAAATAAGCAAGTGAAAGCCCTGTATAACAAGAGTTCAAGTCCCTGAAGAAATCAAAGAAGCCACAGATGATGAGAAAATCCTCCATGTTCCTGTATCTGTAGGATTAACAATGAAAATGGCCAACTTACCATAAGCAATCTACAGATTCAATGCAATTTCCATTAAAATTTCAACACAATTTTTTACAGAGAAACAAGAAAGAAATTCCAAGTCAGGATGCTTACATCCCACCTAGAAGGGGGAACAAAATCATCATGGAAGGCAGAGGGAGAGAGAAGGGAGAGAAAAGGAAATAGGGGGCAGATCAGGTATGGAGAGAGAGAGAAGAAAGACCCACAGGGCCAGGAGAATGAATGAAAATATGCAGAGGATATGGTGGGGTGATCCCTAGGAAGTTCCAGAGACCTGGGATAGGGGAGGCTCCCAGGGCTCAATGTGAGTAACCTTAGCCAAAATGCCTAACAGTGGGTATACGGATTCTAAAGAGACCAGCTCCCAGGAATCAGACAGGACCCCCAGTGGAAGGATGGGGACATAAACCCACCTACACAATTCTGACCCCAAATTGCTTCTGTCTAAAAGAAATTCAGGAATAAAAATGGAGCAGAAACTGAAGGAATGGCTGATCAATGACTGACCCAACTTGGGATCCATCCCATGGACTGACACCAATCCCTGACACTACTTTTGATGCTATGTTGTCCTTGAAGACATGAGCCTAACTTGGCTGTCCTCTGAGAGGCTCTGCTCAGCAGCTGACTGAGATAGATGTAGATACTCACCGCCATGCTTGGGGTCTGGGACCCCTATGTAAGAATTGGGGCAAGGAAGGAACTGAGGGAGATGGCAACCCCACAGGTCTGGGACCCCTATGTAAGAGTTGGGGCAAGGAAGGAACTGAGGGAGATGGCAACCCCACAGGAAGAACAACAGTGTCAGCCAACCTGGATCCCTGGGAGCTCCCAGAGACTGAGCTACCAACCAAAGAGCATAGAAGGGCTAGTCCAAGACCCCAGCACATATATAGCAGATAGCTTGTCTGGCCTCAGTAGGATAGGATACTCCTAATCCTGTAGAGACTTGATGCTGCAGGGTAGGGAGATACCCAGGGTGGCACCCTCTCAGAGGTGAAGGGGAGGGCGAGATGAGGGAAGGAACTCTGCAAGGATGTACCAGGAAGTGGGCAGCATTAGGGATGTAAATAAATATAGTAATTAATTAATAAAAATTGCATAATCATATTGTATGAATTTGATGCAGGACTGTTAATGTGGAAGGGTCAGTATTGCATAGGCAGCAAGACCTTGTATCTCAGAGCTTGCATGTACTCTCTGATGCTATAAACAGAACTAACGAAAGAAAACCATTGTGTTCTGTTTGTGGGTTCGTAAATGTAATTATGAGTGTGCATAACTATAATACTGTTTTAATAAAAATGATAATTTTTGGATTTTTTAACCTAGGGATTAGAATTTATAAAGAAAATGTTTTCCCAAACATAGATAGACAATAGATAATAGATAGATAGATAGATAGATAGATAGATAGATAGATAGATAGATAGAAGGTACATACATAAATGCATAGATGTTGCAAAAAATAACCTATGAATTGATCATGATGTAGCCTCAGGATAAAAGTGATGAGAAAAAAAAGCAAGCATGCCAGGGAGAAAATAAGGGGAAAAATGCTATTTTGAATTATGTGAGACTTGTCAGTTTTGTGTTTCTTACCATGACCATCAACTTGAAATTTCAGTTGCAATCTGAGGAATATGGGCTGTGTGGGCATGAGTTGAGGCTTGCAGATAACATCACAGAAATTCTTCAGAAGAATTAGATCTACAATGTGACAGGGAGGCTGGCAGAAAAGGAGGTAACAGTGTACACAGAGCCAAAATGCTAAGTCTATTGTTAAATAGACTGAAATCATTTCAAGTAGTGATAAGATTTTGAAGGAGAAAGAGAACTAAAAGGGTGGTTATTGGAGAGTCATGAGCCTCAGAGTGTGTAGGGAAGAGAGAATCACAGAAGACAACAGCAGTCTCCAGCGGATGGAGGCGTGAAAGGCTAGGCAGCAGCAGAAGAGAGCTGAGAGATTACAAACTCACAGCAGTGGGGGTGAGGTGGGAATCAAAGAAGTGCAGAAAAATTAGATTCATTTAAACATTTGATTAGATGAAAAATTACATGCAAATTAAGTAGGTTGCATCATCATATAACCCAGTATAGCTCTTAGTCATCTGAGATATTTTGGTTCAGGGTGTATTTGGATTGTGTGATTATTCAAGACACAAAAATGATCGCTCTTTGAAAACTTTATTCTCCCAAGACTTCTTATAAGTAAGAGGGTATTTTTTTTTTGCAAGAATCTAAAATAATCTTGTTGCTTTTAGCTTAATGGAAGTTCAGTTTTTAAAAAATTCTCACTCTTTATTACATAAGAACAATCAGCAGTGTCTTGGCCTTATCTCACTGAAAACTACAGTTTGATTTTCACTTCAGCATATTTACTTTGAAAATAAAACTGAGCGAAATACAGAAAAAATACATTTTAAGACAAATGCCTACTCTGTTTATGGCTGTGACATTAGTGTGAAGATTAATAAATGCAATACTACAGTTAAACTCAATCTAGCATTGTAGCATATAATTGTTTGTGCAGGTGTAAGCATGTTTGCACATGTGTGAGCACTTGTGTCCATGAGTGTGTCTGTGTGTATATTTTGTGGCTGTGTATTTACTTATATTTTCTTGATAACAATATCATTTCTAAACATTATTTTTAATATTTATCCAAGGTGTAGGTATAGGGTGGAATAGAAATTGTTAAAAGATAAAATTTTATACTATAAATTCATCCAGTTTGTTCCAGGATTGTGTGTGCTTATTTTTTTTAAACCCTGATATTTTAAAATCAAGAAAATTATATATGTTATAATGTTCAGTTTCCTCAGAATACAACGGTAAAATATTCTAGGCAAAAAATGTTTAAAATTTTGAACAAAAGGCTATTCAAAAAGAGCATCGATGATTATATATTAACCTCCAGATAACATTTACTGAGCAATGAATTCAAGCAGAAGAAAAGGTTATAGCTCATTCTGTAAGGTGCTCCATTAGAGGTAAAGTTCTTTCTTGGCAGCATTTCAGAGGTCTCACCATCCAGGAATGGAAATCACTTACATAAACAAAACTAGACAAAGTTAGCCATTTGGCACTTAAGAACACTTTAAAATATCTTGCATCCCTGCTTTGAGCCATATTTTGTTTCTGCTTGCATGTGGCTTCAATGAGTCATGTGGTGGCTTATTTTGATAGGATTTATCAGTTCTACCATAATAATACATTTTCTTAGAGCATATAACATGATGACACAGGCATATAACATATCTTGACTATCTCCCTCTGCTTAGTAACTTTCCTTACCCAGTCCCATTTTTCTTTACTAATAGGCCTCTAATATTTCTGTCTTTTTCAACCTACTTTCCATGTATTGGTAAAAAGAGACACTTGTATGTCTGAGTCTGGCTTGCATTTTTTAACATAGGTGATCTCCACCTCCATACATTTCTTGAAAATGACATGGCACTATCTTTCTTTCTAATTCTGTTTATATAACCACATTTTTAGCTTGTAAAAAGTCCTGGGTCTTTAATTCCATACACTGTGCAGTACCTACACAGTGTGATATTAATGTAAGATGTTAATAATACAAAGAGCTCACTCAGAAATACAAATGAATTTGGTGTCACTAGAGGAAAATTAATTTCTGTCATGAAAAAACAATATTCCATACATTTATATTTTCTTGTAGAAGATAAATCCATTTCACAAATTCCCCTCAATGTTCCTGGTTGCCCATATGTATCTCTTCTTCACACTTTGCTTCCATCCAAATGTAACACCTAATAACTTCTCTAGTAATTTGAGTTAAATAATATCTTTAATGTATCATTCATTCCTTGAAATATAAAATAAACATTCTACTTACTGAAATATGAAGTGTATTTAATATTATTTACAAATTTTATATAAAGTATATATCTATATGTGCACTGAGGGCTTTAAAAAAGGAGAGATATTTTTAATATAATAAACATAAAAAACAATAAATGTTAGGTTTTCTACAAGACCATGTATGGACCAGTTCTCAGTCATTTGTGTATTTAATCAAGAACCAACACAATTGTCAGGCAGTGGTGGCGCACGCCTTTAATCCCAGTACTTGGGAGGCAGAGGCAGGCGGATTTCTGAGTTTGAGGCCAGCCTGGTCTACAGAATGAGTTCCAAGATAGCCAAGGCTATACAGAGAAACCCTGTCTCAAAAACAAAACAAAACAAAACAAAAAGAACCAACATAATCGGAAGGTCACATATGGTAAAAGTTTGTCGGTTTTTTTTTTTTAACCACCATTAATGGAATCAATTTCACAATGTTTCATCCAAATAGGTAGTTTTTACTACAGTCAGTGAGTGAAAAGATCATTAAAAACATCGTTTTTGACTGGAAATGTAATATTTACTAAATATCCTTAAGTCTAATTGCAGTGTATTTTCTTCTTAAAGTCATAAAGCAAATTTTAATATTGAAGAAATTTTCTAAATTTCTTCTTTCAGATTTTAAAAGTAGTTCAATGAAAAACATGAAATATTTTAAAAAGCAATCAGGGGTAGAGAGATGATTCAATCACTAAAGGGATTGATGCACTGCACTTACATTTGGATATCCACTACTCCCATAAAAAACTAGGCAGAGCAGTGCATATCTGCTCCCATAAAATGAGAGATACTAAGGCAGGAGAATCCCCAAGGGCATAATTGAAAGTCTTGATTGAGTCCTAAGTTTAGTAAGAAAGCCTGTCTCAAAAACTAAAAAGAGACTTATTAAAGAAAACATCCAGCCTGGACCTTAGGCTTCCACACATATGTGCCACAAACATGGACAAACATTTATACAAGCAAACACACAAAAGGTTATGAAGGATAAAACAGAGAGCTGTGTTTGAAAATTTGAATGTTTTTTGGATTATACCATATAGTGCTAATTTCAAATACAGAATACCTAATGACTAAATGATCTTCATTTCAAATTAAGTTGGACCACTAGGAAAGGCCAACACAACCCCATAATTTTATTTGTAGGCTAACACATACAATGACTTTCATATTTATTATTTCATCTGATCAAGAGTCATGGGAAACTTTCTCACCAAAGAATATTCACAAAATTCATTGAGATTTGTTTTAAACTGAAACATATGTTGCAGACAAAGTGTTTTGTGAAATAGGAATGAGGTGATGAACTCATTTCTTCTAGAATGTGGACACTTTCAGGGTACATTTTCAAGTGAGAAATATAAAGTAAATTTGAACACAAACATATATATGAATTGTAGTTCACATCCTGAAAAGGAAAAAAAAAAAAAAAAAAAACCTCTCCATGTGCATGATTAGCTTCTGCATAACCAGGTGTTGGTGTGTAAACATGGATTGGGATGAGAACTATATCTCATTTGAATACTGCTTTCCCCAAAGAAAAGTTTTTATCTTGATTGAAAATACATAGATACTTGCTACTTCGTGCATGACCAAATGTCACTCCCCTGCTAAGTCGGATAAAAGTAGCTGCTGAGACTGAGTTAGGATTAAAGGCCACGTGTCAGGCATTCTTTAACCTGCATATAAACTGGAATGCCTCTTCAAAACAGCATAGCCTCCCAGAAGAAAAGCCAGCAAAAGTGGAAAACTTTTAGGAAGCATGAAAAGCATTTTGATTTAGAAACAACAAATATTCAAGGATAAGCGAGTTTGATGATGAAGAGCAATGTGCAACTGAGGGATCACCAAGTGTCCTGGTCTTTATTGTTTGCTAGCAGTGAATTCATTAGAATTTGTATATCCACAGATAATTTTCATGAGAGAGTGAGGATAGTGCTAGTATATGACTCAGAGGAATAGATATTTGCTGTCAGGTCTGCCCACCTGCATCTGGTTTCTACAACTTATATGGTGGAAGGAGAAAAGCAATTCTCAGTTGTCTTCCAGTCTCCACATTTTCAGCATATGCATGCACACACATAAATAAAACTTGAGTTCTAAAAAATAAAATTAATGAAGATGAAAAGTAGGGTTGTTTCCTTCAGCAGCTGTACATTGCTAGTATATTTCAAAATCAACTTGTTTCAGATAATGTGAACCAACACTGCATGGGAGAATAAATATATTAGCAAACCCTCAATGCAGATTCATATTATCAAGGAAAAGTATGTGTATAACTAAATTTGGAAGGAAATATGACATCTACTTTTTGGTTTTCTAACTTCCACTGGAGTAACTTTTACATGATATCAGAAGATAAAGGCATAAATAATTAATCCTTTGCATGCTCATGGGTAATTAATCAAAGGTTGATAAGGAGTTCTTACATTATTCAAGAATGTTTCTCACAGTACAGCTAATGCCCATATCCAGCTTCTAATATAAGTTATGCAATCAAATACAGTTTTGTAAATTGTAACTATATCAGTCATGAAGCATGTTTTCTTTAGAATGGTGCAGAAAGATGTTCCCAAATCAAGAATCATCTGATGCCATTTATAAAAACTAGTTTGCATCAGCAACACAACAAAGAATAAGCCACAAACATTTTCTGAATACATTAAGCTAGTAAAATTCAAACTATTCTGCATTATGAGGATTCTAGAATGACCTGTTTTTACTATGTACACTGTAAGACTATACATTACAGAACTTCTATTATGGTCACCAAATCTTGACAATTAGGCATTATAAAAAAAATATACTTGATCTGAAGTAGAGCTATGAACATATTAAAACTATGATTTGGATATGTTTGAAATATAATGAGATGTCTTGAGAACACTATGTCTTAATTTGTAGGTGAATAGTTTCCAGCTGGCACGTGTCCCACCTAGTTGAATAGTTAAATCTATTAGGTTTATTTATATTATATCTATATGTATTTATATTAAATCGACTTGAATCACAAAAGATAGTGGACAAATCTTTGAATAACAATAATGCAAATAAAACATATTCAAAATTCTAAAATGCTAATTTGAGGACACTAAGTCATGATATACAGAGAAAACAGACTGCTACCATGGAAGCTATTCATTCAAATGAACATTTTCTTTGAAATGGTTTAGTACTGCAGTTTCTTATTCTAAGACATCAAACATTTGTATCATTTAATACTTTTCAAACTTTTTCACTCTCCTATAACACTGGGAATGAGGTCATATGTTCATTAATTTCTTAGATATTTTTAAATTACTAATATCTCTTCTACAGACTCTACAGACTAACTTAAAATTAAGGTTGATTTTTACAGTAAGTAAGGAGTTTTTAGAAAGGAATATTTCATTTTAGTAAAATAAGAGTACTTTGGAAACTTTTGGAAAAGCTGAAATTAAAGCACAAGCTGTTTCACAGTTATCCACAGATCTTGATCTGGTGCCCTGCTCTGAAGCAGGCTATTATGAAGATTTAGCCTTGGGTTTTATAGACACCATAAAGGCATTATCCAGGAAAAACAAAGAAGCCTTAGAGGACTTTCAGTAAGACTACTCAGCCATAACCTAGCATTGTTTAGACTATCTCTCAGGGCTAGAGGATGGCACTGTTCACTTGTTTTAAATGAAAAAAGGTTGAATGCACAGTCTTTTACATTTTCTTTTATTTTCCTTTTTAATCACTTAAACTATTAGATGGGTGGATAGATGATACATAGATGATAGATTGATATAGATAAATAGATAGATGGATAGATGATAAATAGATGAATATGATAAACAGATGAGATAGATAAATACATCTACATATTTATAGATGACAAGTAGATATATGATAGATAATTGATAACAGATTTTATTCTACTTCCTTTTTGAATAAATAACTTGGGAAATTATTAATATTTAATAATTAGTACTCTGTGAATAAAATAAGCTTAATAAATCATATACCAATGTTTTTCTTCTTAATAAGGTTCAGACCAGCTGTCTAGAAATCAGACTTGTTTTGGAATTTCCAGGTCAAGGTGTTTCTGTCCTGCTCTTCAGTGGTTCCCACACAGATGCTGTCCACACTTATGGCGACCAAGGCTCTTGAGGCTCCTCATCCTTTATCTACTACTCCATGAAGAAAATAGCACACAAATTACTAAGCATTATTCCTCTTATTGTTGCAGTGTTCAGAGCTTAAGGCCTGCTGAAATAACACTGTTAATGTGGAAATGAATTCCTTATGGTGTAAACATCGTATCTATTTATAAATAACAAGCACTGCTACTTTCAATGAAGGAAATTTTATACAAGGGAAAATATAGCAGATCTTGGTCACATAATCTTAATCAAATTTAGAGTAAAGTATAGTAGTGTGAATCTATTTCCTTAATAAATATAACATTCACAAATGGTCACACATAACATAAAATAAAAAAGTTGAATTATTTAAGATATGAGCTCATATGCAGATATGTATGTAATACACCATGTATGTATACATGTATGCATGTATATATGTACATAAGTATGTATGTTGTATAGAATTCACATATGTTGTGATTATCGTCACTGTAGCTAGAGAAATCTTTATGCATAATATTGCTGTCATTATATCTCGAAGGTTAAGCAAAAATAATGTCTTTGGCCACTAATTAATGTTTCAGCATTTAATTCTTTCATACCAATTTTTGAACTTACATGTATATATTACTCATTTTATTAAAAGTATCTTTCTTAAGAGATAAATGTCATTCAGAAATGGTTCACTAACTTCTTAAGTCCTGAAATTGGTCTGGGACTTTGAAAACAAGAGTGGAAATGAAAAAATATAGAACAAGCAAGAAATCCAGAGTTTGGCCTTGGAAAGAAATGTATTGCACATTAGCCATTGCAAAGAAGTCCTGACCTTAGGTTCCATGGGATTTAATAATCTTGAATTTGTTTAGGACTGTCATTTTTATTCATAATCTTCTTAATTACAAACCTCTCCTTTATGAATTTCCAGCTTCGGTTCTAATGCACACCTATGTCCATTTAATGTTCATGATTCAGCAGTATTTTCTGCCATTCAATTAATAAGAGCATTTTATTTTAATTTAAAAAAATAATGATACTTTGGTTAAGGATAAACAAAGTGTTTCATCTAAGGACCAGAGTTTTTACAGGCTTTGAAGTGTGGAAAAAAGGTAAGTGAGCTTGAGTGCTTTAGTGACTATACTCACACATCATCATCTCCAATAACATATTAAAAGAATTTTTTAGCAAGCTTTGCCACTATTGTAATCTGCTACACAGTAATCTTTGGTGAAACACTTTATAGCAGAGAAGTGTGATTGTGTAAGTCATTAGAAGCCATGAAATATAGAGCATGTGGGGTATATTCTAACAGAAATTCTTCAAAGCCTACGATTTGTCATCCATTCTAAATTAACAGTAACTTCTAAAATACCATAAATTTTCCAATCTATTCTAGAAGCATCAAACAGGAGTCTTTGAAAGGCAAAAGGGAACCATCATCTGAAGAATTTCAGACTAGAAAATGTAATATTGTTTGCGTGATGAATATGCCACAGAAAGGAGGCTCATATATTAATTAATTTAATCCCAGAACAAAATGTTGCATCATAGCAGAAGTGGAAACTTACTAGTGTGTCCAACTTACTCAATAACTTCATCCCTGTGTCTGTGGCTCAGTCAGATATCCATATGCCTCCAGCCCTGGGTAGATGCTGCCTCATTCTGTTCACCAAGAGGCTGTCATGCACACAGTAGTGAGACAGATGATGGCGGCCTTAATCCTGTTCAGAAAAGCAAAACACTTCATTTAACTCTTTTAGCTAAGATGTCCACCCTGTTTTAAGTATTTAGTTTGTTTGTTCTGTTGTTTGTTTGTTTGTTTGTTTGTTTGTTGTTTAAGAGACAGATTCTTACTATGTTGCCCAGGCTATTTTCCAGCTCAATCTCAGGAATCCCCCTGCCTCTCTCTGGCAAGTGGAGAGATTCTAATTAGGGAATAGAGCTGAACTGAAATCATTTACTACAAAAATCTCACTCATATAAGAGAATATCGTGTGACCCATGTCCCTTAATTTCCTCCATCTTTTGAAATGATGATCATTTCTTTCTTTCTTATACTGCATATCCCTTCCAGATTTTGGCATGTGTCCTATTTAATTTGAGAAAATGGAAATTAGGCCCATTTCCCCCTCCCCCAGAGGAACCATATCTTATCATTTTGCTCCTGACAATTGCTTAGAGTTTCACTTCAATCTAAATGACAGTTTCTTACAAAAATCAAACTGCATTGGAATAAAACAATTATCTAAGGCATCATACAACCCGTTTTCTATCCTCAACGTCCATGCCAACAAGCTAAAATGAGCATTGGTGTGCTGGGCCTCAACAATCATAGTTATTTGATTTCCTGTTCTGTGAAGAGCGTTTCTAATCTTGTGGTCTGAATTAAGTCCCTATTTCTCAACTACCCCGTGAATGAACATCCATGGTACTTTGTACCGACATGCACCTGAACTTGAACATTTACATTTAAAATTGACACACTTGTCTCTCCTTCCTGCTTTCCTACTATCTTCTAGAAATCATCGTTGGCCTTATATTTGTTAACCATTTTGCCTGAAAATCTTTACCTACAGTAAATACCCTAACTATGGTATGCACAGATAATAACCATAAAATTTAGAGATATGAAAGCTATTATGAGTTTTCAAATTTTCTTAGTAGTTTGATATCTCTAAACAATAAAAAGTGGATTTTTAAAACATACACATAAAAACTATTTTAAGCTTGGAAGCTATTATTTCATTTATCAAAATTCAATTCTAATGCATGGCTACCGAAATCATGTGTGTTACCCAGTAAAATGCATCTTAATAATGGATCCTTAAATAGGTTAAATGTAATGTTAATCCTAAACTACCTTATTACCATATGTGTGACAGCCAAACAAATTGCCTTTAGGTATTAAATGATTTATATTCCACCAAATACAGCAGTTATGGACTATTATAAAATACAAACAAGTATCAAAAAAAAAGTCACCAGACTCTAAAGAAATGAAAGAATGAAGTTCAACCTCATTCATGCAGTCAGTGTAGAGTTCAGCTCTCTGCTTTTAAGTGTAGCACCTAAAGGCTTTGCTACATTGGTCATTGACTGTGGGGACAGAAGCTGACTTAAAGAAGCTTCACAGTGTATTCGAGAAGTGTAGTCAAATCTTTTGTGCTCTGACTGTTGTAACAAACACATGCATAAGCATTTCTCAAAAACCTGAAAACAATCAAGAGTGTGAGCTTTACTTCATTTAGATGGATGTATAAGGAAATAGGTGAAAACTGAAGAGAAGATCACGTCCCCTAAATGAAAGTAAACTATTTTTGTAATGTTATGGGTTGCAAATATTCCATATAAATAAAACAAAACAAATTCATGTTCTAAACAGAATTATGAAATAATTCACGTATTGTACACAGTCCTCATTTTGGGACAAAGCATGTGTTCATAGTATCGTGACTATGAGGTATACACTTCAATACTAAATTTGTTTCTTTTTATTTCAGTTATTAATATTAATAACATTAAAATTATTGGAAATTTACTACTTTTAATGACTAAAATCTTTGTTTCACTAATCCAAAACATCGTGAACTAATTCCTTCATGTCGTTCCAAATTTGCACATATAATGAAGATAATATTGAATCAAAATGATGACTTTCTTTGTAAAACCATTTCATAATTTAAGCACATGCAAATTAAAATATATGCTTCTCAATCTATAGGAATCGTGTTCATATATCCAATGATATATTTTCTTTAAAATTAGAAATAGAAGAGTTTGTATCAGAAATCTAAGCTCAATTTACTGGAGTTAGAATGAAGTTTTGCTTTGAACCCAATTACACTAGATACAAGTTAGATTTTACTTAGTTCTGGCTTATTGGATTATATTTTTAAATTCCTTTGCAACAACTTCTTCCTGTGATCTATCACCATCTTCGAAGGTTTTGAGCCTGATGTCTTAGCAAAGGTTTAAACTCTGTCAATCATTCAGCAATCAGGTTGCCACTGCTTGAAAAAGCTTTAACAGAAAATGAGCCATAAATCAAGAGAAAGACTCCTGGAAGATGGAAAGATAAATCATCTAAACCAAGAAAGATTAATCTTGATTCTGCTTTCTGTTAGTTTGTGGGTTTTCTTTAAAAACAAAACAAAACAAAACAAAACAAAATAACTGTAGCACTACTTATTCTTTCTTCTCCAATTTAACCGAATTCATTACAATCATAGTCAACTATACAAAATGGAATATTTCCCAGATAGTGATTTCAAAATTTTAAAACATTTCCTAAATGTATAGGAATTACTTCAGTGCATTGTCAGCTTTTAAAATTAGGCAACAAAGAGGTCAACCCTCAGCACTCATCGAGCTGATTGCAGAGCTGCAAGTATTCACCTTATGCCTCAATCTCAGACTGGCTTTGCTTTTCTAAATATATGTCCTTTAAGTAAACTAAACCTTTAAAAGTCAGAGAAGCAGTCAAGACCTAATAAAAAGCAGTGGCAGTGGCTGCATGATTGGGACCGGTGTTCATTCTGCAAATTTCTCAGTCTCATATGCTGTTCTCAGGAGTTTAGCTGAGCCCTCCTTTGCTAGAGACTCTCATAATTTCTTTCAATACGAAGATACCACAAAAATCGCCACCATAGTAAAGCAAGGTTCTTCACAGTCACCCAGAGAGTTTAAGGATCTGTCATGACAAATCTTACTTATTGTCTTCTGAGTGCCACACTGCCATGGGCACTAGATGCCACAGAGAGCATAACATGTTACATGGCCTTTTATCCCATCCTACCTTTGAAGTAATTGGCTGATTCTCATAAACTTTCCTCATTTTTATCTCATGATGCTGTTTTTCTTTTTTCTCTTTGACCCTCTATGAGCAGTCTTTGCTGTGAGCCCACCTTTGTGAATGCTGACCCTCCCTTCCTATAAGTTACCAAGTAAAGAGATTTCTTTTCTTTTTTATGAGCAATTTCATGCATATACTTTGCCTTCAGTGGCATTAATAGATCGATAATACACTCACATGATTCAGTTTTACCTTGAATGTTTAAAGGTACAAGACCCTCAAACAGTGATTGAACTTGAAATTACCCTTGAAAATCCCCATAGTCATCTCCTTAGAAAATAATTCATGGAAATGATGAAACAATTCTATTTTCTTGAAAACCATGTGAAATATCTGGCTTGTATTTAAGGTTTGTGTTACAGGAAGCACAACCTGTTGCAATAAGATGATATAATCTTAAATATCAGAAGGATGGTTCACTATGAAAGGGTAGAGCTGAATCTGATTGAGAGTCAATGGATTGTGTAGTGGATTTGACTTTGGCCAATACCTCTTCAGTCTGCTATTATTTGTGTCATTCTTAGTAGAGTAGACAGATTCCTTAACTATTTAAACTAGCAGAAGAGTGTGTGTGTATGTATGCCTATATGGGTATGCACGCATGCATGTGTAAGTGTATATATACACACATGCATGCCTACATGAGTGTGTGTGAGTCTGCAAATGCATGCTTGAGTATATTTGTGTACACATGTGTGTGAGTGCATGTGCATGAGTGTGTGTGTGTGTGTGTGTGTGTGTGTGTGTGTGTGTGTGCATGCTCACTCATGTATCATAAATCTATATTATCTTCAACATAAGCCTTTGGTCAAGTTTCCAGATTTTTTTGGTCCAGCCACATGAACACTTATCAGCTATTTGAAATAAGGGGTTTCTACCGTGGTTAGTAGTCACATTCATTAGCACCATGACAGAATCTGAAGAAACTAAATAATCTGTGGAGGGGTATTTAGCTTCTGAGCATGTCTGTGAGGGATTAAAGTTTAGGTTAATTGATATGAGAAGACCTACACCAAAAGTGAGGGAACCATTCCATGGGCCAGGATTCTGGACTGTTTAAAATGGAGAAAACAAGCTGAGCTCTAGCATCCATTATCTTTTCTAACTGAAGATGTGATGTGATGTGATCAATTGCTTCACCTTCCTACTTTCTTGACTTTCCAGTGTTAAGCTGTGACCCAATGTGAATCCTTTCTTCCTCGAGTTATCCTTGCCAGAGTATTCAATTACAAAATACAGAAAATGGAACCTTTTCCAATTCAGTAAGAACCACCAGCTGTTGAGGGAGAGAAACTTAATTAATAATGTTTTATCCTTTTGTAGTTGATTTGAAACTGATTAAAACCATTCACAAGTGTAAGACTGCATCGGTCTTTAAAATGTGTTTGGAATCTGTTCACACTTGTCCATCTGTACTTGGTCATTCTACTCCAAGTCAGGACACTTGCTCTCCATTCTCACAACTGTGCTACTAAAGATATACAGATACCAACAATCAGACTCATTGACGGCATGGAAGAAAGAATATTTAAAACATCATTTATTTGTTTTGTTTACATGTGTATGTGTGTGGTGTGTGTGTGTGTGTAACACAGCACAGAGGAGGAAAAATTCTTTCCCTCTATCATTGGGGTCTAGGGGAAGAACTCAGATCATCAAGTTTGGGGTCAAGTACCCATACCTTCTGAACCATCTTGCCAGCCCAAAAATTATCTTTTAAAAACAAATTAAATTATACAAAGTTCTGCTTGAAAAACCTCAATAATAAAACCTGACTCTTGAGCTTGAGAAGCATATGACCATTCTTTCCATCTGGATAAGCACATGTCCAGCGCTGCCTGAATTTATTCTCTTCTTATTCATTACGTTAAACTTCTTTGTTACCCTGAAACCTCCTTTAACTAAGACAGAGACGGCTCAGCATCTCAGAGTATGTATTACTCATGTAGAAGACTGACATTTGTTTCATAAGACCTACATCTGATAGTTCACAACCTCCCTTAGCTCCAGCTCCAGGAAAGTGTGATGCCGCTGAACCCTGCCATCATCTTCACTCACATGCACATGCACATGCACACATAGAGACACATAGACATATAGAATTAAAAATAAAAAAAAAAACTTGTTTTCTTCTCTGCACTAATACTTGTTTATATACAGTTTTATTGAATAATAATTATCAAACAATAATTACATATTTAAATAATTATTTACATGTATCACTAAACCTGAGATAGTAAATACACTCATCATCTCAAAAATGTTTTTCTAGTATCTTTGGAAATTAGTTCTTTTATGCCTCTCTGTCTACACCTCTTAGCCAAGCAATTCCAGTCCCAAGAACTAACTAGTAATCTGTCATTATTGAATAAGTGTCAGGTTTCTAGAATTTTTTATAATAAATTAACCCAATTAAATACTTCAAATATAATTCCAGATATGTGCCCAATATAGGTAACTCTGTAAATACAAAACTGAGAATAATTGTACCACACAGGTGCAAACAATATGCATGTGTGTATGTGTGTTTGTACATGTGTGTGTGCATGTGTGTGTGTGTGTGTGTGTGTGTATACTGCAGGAAATAAAAGTACATCTTGTTAATAAAATTAAGAGGAATTTTTACTATTTCATTCCTGGTAGATGGAGTTGAATAAAACTGGTGAGATTAGTTGTAATGGTTCCACACTGGTGAGATACTGGCAAGAAAATAATGATGCATGGACTAAAACAAGGAAGTGTGAAGTCTAGAGAGTTGCACCGCATGGCCTATTTTCAGCAGAAGTTTTTTAGAAGGAAAGGAAGAGTATGCAGGCATCTCAGGGAACCTGCATGAAAAGCCTTTTAGCTGAGGTGAAGCAACTGTTTATAATACAGAAGACACAGACGCTTGGGATTCAAGTTCTGTTAAGACTTGATATGCTAGTCAAAAAGCCAGCATACACAGAAACATATACTCTATTCATTGTTGGAAAATTTGGGGAATATGTTGATATATAATTAAAATCTGGTTAGTCAGTAAATGTCAGCACTGGGTCTTTTCAAGTACCAGCCCAATACTCTATAATAATCCTGCAGTTCTCAAATTTACTCAGTGCCCCTTAGTAATACTGGGCCATTTATTTTTCCTTTAGACTAACCTACTTTTAATTATGTTTGGAAAAGAAAGACTTCTAGCCATCATATAGTTAAATACTTCTTTTTCATATATATATGCACTGCTTATGAAAATACAACTTATACTTGTTTAGTTTTGAAAAATAAATGCACAATATAATAAAATAAAAAATCTAAAAAGTATCAATTAGATAATTTAAAAATATTTATTCTTAAAAAAATCATCGTGGTGATGAAAATAACAAGTTACAAAGGATCCTGACAAAAGATTTAAATAGCTTTCTTACATACTTTTATAAAAATGACCGGCAAATAAATAAATAAATAAATAAATAAGAAAAAAAAGTAATTACAATTTAAATCATCATGTGAGAATTTACCTAGTCTCTCCATCTATAAGAAAAGAGCTAGGCCTGTCAGCTTTAGAAAATGTCTAAGGTCATTTGAAAGAAAATCAGATCAAATTCAAAACTTGTGCTCAATCTACTTCCTCAAATTGAAAGGTGGAAACTGCATCAAAGCAATAAAACCCAAAAAATTAAGATAAAATAAGTAGGTACATTTCCATGCTTCATCATCTTAGTCAAAACAAGGAGACCAGTTTCATTTCAAAATAAAACCTTAAAGCAAATAGTTCTCTTTGGTAAAATACCATACAAAATTATCAGAAATTTGAAAAAAAATTGAAAAGGATCCATGAAATGACTTCACTTTGCATTTCTCAGCTAATTCTAATTGTGCCAAGGGACCTACAATACCCATATTGTTAAATTTACTTTATTTTTATTATATTGTGCATATTTAATATTTTATTCTTCCACAATGTGACTATGGAAACATCCCAATGTCTTTGAAAATTGCTCCACAAACTCAAACTTCCCATATGACCTGCAGATCCCAAAATATTTCTTCTGTGTAATTATGTGGCATGTGACTTTGATTGGACTCCATTAACTGCCTAAGGGTAATTTTTACTGTTGTCCCAAAAGAGTCTGTAGATTTCTTGACAAAACAGCTTAATTCTACTTCTTGGTCAAATTTATCTTTGAGTAATTATATTTGGCTCTCCTAAATCTGAGCTGTTCTGTTTTCAGTCTGACTTGATATCCCTCCTGGGTACCAGCATTGTTCTGGTGCTGGGTTGTGAGTTGTGTGACAGATGCGGAATCTCACCCTGGGGTGTGATGGAGTGGAAGACGCTGAAGTTGCTACACATCTACTTAAACTCTGTGCGATCATTGAAATAAAAGACACAATGCAAATAAAGGTGGTTTGTCTAAATGAAATACATGTTGTATTAAGAACATTGGTAGCTATGCATGGTTGAATCCTTTCCATAGATCCAGTTCATTTGACACTCACTAAATGTTCATCATGAATAATTCTGAATACATCATTATTGGACATCTACTATCTGTAACATATTAGATTATGGAAAAAAAAAATAAAATCATCCAGTGCTAACATCCAGGAGTTGTAGTCTAACACACAAAGCATAGGGTTTTGGTAATTAGAATTGGGGTGAAAAGAATTATGTGACAAAGTAGGTAAACTTCTATCCCACCACAAGGAATGTAAATTTGTCAGTGAAGAGAACAAAGGGAGATTCACTACACATAAGACAGGATGCTCTAATGTAAACTAACTCTGGTGTGGATTTACTAATTTCTTTCTGGAGATTTTGTATTCCTTACTTTTAGTTTTGCATGTTTAATACAAAATAAGGTTCTGACTATATATTTGAAAACCTGTTAATGAAATGTGATTATTTCACCATACAAAAACAATTATTGTTAGGAATTTAATTATAACCCATGACATTCATATGACCACTATCTGAAAATGTAACTTTGTTTTATAATAGGGCCATAAAAACCATATATACATACATTGCATGAAAGATATGGAATCTCACCCTAGATGTGAAAGAGTGGATTTATATCCATATTTAGTCTATATCTGTATTCGTGTGTATATATATATATATATATATATATATATATATATATATATAGTATATGTTCCCATATAAAAGCTTATTTCTGGAATCAACTTCATTGACTACATGGATTAAATGCAGTTGATACAATGGAATATTATATAACTATTAATGAAAGTGTGGTATTTGTGACAAAATGAGTAAGGGTGGATGATATGACAAGGAAAATGAGTCAAATACAAGAACAGATGCTGTGTGAGATCAATCATCTTATTTTGGTTTGAATATAAATTGTCTGCTGTAGGCTCACCTTCTTGAATAGTTGGGCCTCAGATGATATTTCTGTGCTGAAAACCTTTTACAGTTTTTTAAAGGTTATAAAGTTTATAATCTTGAACAGATGGATCCTGACTGGAGCAGAGCAAACTTTGTAATGTTATACTCCTTCCCCACATCCTTTCCATGCTTTGATTCCTGACTATTTCTATCTACTTGACTAATTCTATCTATTTGTGGTGGTCTGAATATTGATGGCCCCATAAACTCATGTGTTTGAATGTTGGCCCACTAGGAGTAGCAGTATTAGGAAGTGTGGCCTTGTTGCAGTAGGTGTGTCTTTGTTGGAAAATGTATGTCCCTATAGGGACTGGTTGACATGTCTCAAGCTCAAGATCCACCAAATGTGGAAGATAGTCTCCTCTTTGCCACCCACTGATGAAGATGTAGAACTCTTGGCTCCTCCAGCACCAAGTTTGACTGCACACTGCCACGGTTCCTGCCATGATGATAATGGGCTAAGACTCTCAACTAAGTGTTTTCGTTCATAAGAGTTGCCTTGCTCATGGTGTCTCTTTACAGCAATAGAACCCAAACTAAGATATCATCCATCATTCTCCTGACACATTGCCACCACTTATAAGATGGACTGTATCTCTCAAAACTGCAGTCAAAACAGGCACTTTCATCTTAAGTTACTTCTTGAAATGCATTTATTTGATCACAGCAATTACAATTACAAGAGATCAATTACAGATAAGGTAATTAAAGCACATACGAATGAAAGTAAAATCTGGCTACTGGGAGTGGGGGTGGGGGAAACATTATCTAAAGTGACAATATGCAGTAAAAACGTAAAGGAGATGTAGGGACTCAAAGTACAAAATGATGACTGCAGCTAATAAAAATGTAATCAATTCCCACTTTGCTGAGAATTGTCTTCCCAACAAAACAAGCAAAAGGACACCTGTAAGAATGAAAGTCCTTGTATTATTAGGTAAAGGGGAAATTCACAGATAATAGACTCACAGGTAGCCTGTAATGAAAACATAAACACACAGCTTGTAATGGTACATATGGAATACTTGTGAATGAGCTCGCCAGTAAACCTCAGAAGGAGAAAAAAGCAGACAGATGTTTCTTGTTGTCCTCAGAGGAACCAAGGCTGGGTCATTGATATCAGATTTTCAACTTCTAGTTACGTAGCAGTAACTACCTACTAAGCATCTGTAGGAAATTAATATAACATTTATTTATTTATTTATTTATTTATTTATTCATTTATATTAATATATTACATGTTATATGATATATAATTATATTAATTAATATTAATATAGTATTTACTTATTTAGCTTTATAGTCTCTGTGTGGGACTTTCAGGCAGGATTATGCTAGTTAGCAAAATCTATTCTTGAACTCTTAATTCTTTCATCTCAGCTTCTCAAGTGCTAAGGTTAAATGGGAGAGCCAACACTTCCAACTAAACTGCTCTTAAAAAATATTAATTTAGAAGAGAAATATTAACGTTCCTACATATAAGAACGTGGAATATCAGCAACAGTATGACACAAGAATTAGGTAAATGTATGTTTCCACATGTTTTAAAAATGTATTTGATCTTGGTATCAGAATATATTTTAATTGTACATTCGAATTTGGATAAAATATAGTTTGACCTTTCAGCATCACAAATGGAGAGTCAAACAGCTCTTGAAGATGAGATAGAAATTACTGGAATTCTTTTCAAGGTGGAAATGTGTAGTGAGTGCAAGCTATCTCTTCACTAGTTACCATCTGTCTCTTGGCAATATGTATTCAGGGTCCATCTACCGGTTCGTATGTGTACAGAAACAAAATTACTTTTCCCTTTTATTGAAAATAGATTCTTTTCTCATACTTACATCTTGGCTATATTTTTCAATCTCTCTAATCCTTACAGTTCCTCTTCATCATGTACACTTCCTCCTCTCAGGCCCCAATAACCACTCTTTTGTTGTCACTGTCTCTCATTAGAAAAGAAGAGGCTTCTAAGAGATAACAACCACACATAACATAGTCAAATATAATGAGTTAAAACAAAAACATCACATCACATCACATCACATTGAAGTTAGAAAAGGAAAACACATAGAAGTAAATGAGCCCAAGGGAAGGCACAAGAGTCACATTTGTTCACACATTGGGAATGTCATAAAAACACTAAACTGAAAGCCGTATTACATACATCTGTGTGGGACCTGGTGCAGACCATGCAGGCCCTGTACTTACTTATCTGTTATTTCATATGAACTTTACTCAACTACTTTAAAGGGCCTTGGTCACCATCCTCTCTGGCTTTTACACTGTTTCCACCTCCTCTTTTGAGGGCTTCCCTGAGCTCTGAGAGAAGGTATTTGATAGAGACAAGGTCTCTATGTGTGTTATGTCTGACTTTAGATGTATTTGGTTCCATCTGCCTCAGGATAAAGCTACATTAATTGTGGATCAGCAAAGTTTTGGTCAATACTTTTCTTTTTTTAGTCCGGTAGTAGTTATTTTTTACCCTAGGTGTCTGGCCTATCTATTCTCTGGTTCTTGGTTACTTAAGCAGTATTATGTATGTGTTCTATCTTATGGAGTAGGCTTTAAGTCAAATCAGACTTTGGTTGTCTACTCCTGTAAGCATCGTACAACCAATACCCTTACACATTTTGTAGGTAGGACAGATTGTAGGTCAATGGTTTTGTGGTTGGGTTAGTGTTTACTCTTTTGCAGAGTACCTTCCTGCATCAAAGACACTAGAACATAGGGATAGAGGTTCTATGTAGGTACCAGCTCAACTTCTCCATGTTCAATGAGTTTTGTGCGTGTTGTATTAAACAATGGGATCTTGCTTTCAGTTTGTGAAGAGTAACCCAAATTCTTGCCATGGTCGATTGCAGGTTTCCATGGAACACTATTGACGAACAAATCAGTGGGAGTATTGTTTAGTGACCAGAGATAGCCAGTTAGAACTCTGTCTTCCAAGTTATTTTAAAAATACAATAAATTTACCATTACATATTTTCAGCAGATTTCACAGCCCTAGGCTTCCATAGTACTCCTCAAATGCCCCTAAAATCTAACTCCCTCCTTCAACCCCATCTCCCATCCCACTCCCTAACTAACCTTCCTGTTCCCATCTATTTTCCACCTACAGTCCATGCATAAAATCTATTCTATTTCCCATCCATTAGAGATCCATATGCCCTGCTAGGAGACATAAATATATATGTGTGTGTGTGTGTGTGTGTGTGTGTGTGTGTGTGTGTAGATAGATGATAGATAGATAGATAGATAGATAGATAGATAGATAGATAGATAGATACAGAGAGTATATATATACTCTCTGTATCTACAGATCTACAGTTGGTTATTATTTATCTAAGGGTTAATATTCACATAACAGCAAACACATATTTTATATATATATTATATTTATGTATATGTGTCTGGATTACCTCAGTCTATATGGCCTTTGTTTTTGCTTATTTTTAAAGGCAGAGTAATTAATACTCTGTTGTGTAAATGTACCATATTTTCTTTATTCATTCTTCTATTGAAAGACATCTAGGTTGTTTTCAGCTTCTGGCTACTATAAATAAAGCTGCTATATACATAGTTGAGCAAATGCCCTCGTGATAGGATGTAGTATAGCTGAATCTTGAGGTAAATCATTTTCTATCATTCTGAGATACTGCCACACTGATTTCCATTTTAATTGTACTAGTTTGTACCCCCACTAGCAATGGGGGAGTGTTCTTCTTTCTCCACACTCATGTTACTGATCTTCGGCATTCTGAAAGTTGTAAGATGGAATCTCAACATAATTTTGAGTTGCATTTTTCTGATGGCTAAGAAAGTCGAGCATTTCTTTAAGTGTTTCTCTATTTAGATCTGTATCCCATTTGTTATTACTTTACAAAAAAATTAGATTGTTCTTTCATCCAATACACACAATTCAGAGTGTCCCTTCCTTGTATTCCTGCCAGATCCTCTTCATCTTACCTCTCTCCAGATCATCTCTCCTCCATTGCCTTAATGGAAAATTAAATTGACAAAGGAAGTCTCAAAAGAGCCAGGAAGAGACTTAATTCTCTGGTTTGGTCTCATGAAGAACATTCTGATCAAGCATAGCAAGCTTAAAAACAAAAAAAGAATACAAAATGTATGATTTAAATAATAGTAATAATAATAATAATAATAATAATAATAATAATAATAGCAATAATAATAAAGGTGCACCAGGAAATGAAATGGAGCTGAATCCTGTGTTCAAGGAGATAATGACATTAATGGAGTGGTGACCTCAGGGCAGGATCCCACCCAGCTAAGCTTATTGTTTGAGTTTGCAGTTGAACACGGAATAGTTTGGACTTTTAATGTAGAATAAACTATACTCCAGAAATGAGGGCAGCCTTGTAATCCAGATTTTGAGGCTGGAAGACACAGGTTTTTGATCTGGATCTTGAGGAACAGTGGCCATAAAAAGCTCAGGCCCAGGCATGGTTCTACACACCTTTAATCCCAGGAGACAAAGTCAAGCATATTTCTAAATTCAAGCCCATCCTGTGAAAGAGCAAGTTCTAGGTGAAGAAAAGCCTAAGTCTAGGAATGGTGGCACATGCCTTTAATCCCAGCAGTCAGGAGACAGAGCCTTAGAAATCTCTGAGTTCAAGGTCAATCTACAGAGGAAATTCTAGGACAGCTAAGCTTACACAGCAAGGGAGTTGGAAAACAGAAAGCTGGTAATAGTGTAAGGGTGGCCATTTTCCAGCCCTAGCAAGCACCATAACTCAGCAGCTTTGGCCATGTGGTTCTGGTTTTAGAGTCAAGAATAGAAGAAACTACTGGAACAATGTGGGCCTGTGTACCTGAGGCTTTCCTACGGAGATCTCTGGCCGGGACAGGTGAAAAGGTTCAGGCAAAGGAGAGAGAGTATGAGCAAGGAGGGGGAATCGCCTCCACTGCTGCAGCTGCCTCTACCTTGTCTCAGTTGCTCCATGATACTGCACCGGATACTATGCTCTGAGTCGGGCTAGGCTGAGCCAGCGAGAGGCTGACTAGCCAACAAGGAGTGTGGAAAGCTGCTGAAGGCATTTTGGAGAGCAAACCTCTTCCCAAGTGGCAGTGTTACAGCTCTTATGACAGAAGTTCTCAGACAACAGAGTAATTCTCGCACACCTTTATTCCTTCTGAATTGGATTCTTATATACAGTTTTGGGGTGGGTCAGGGTCTAGCAGCACATACCTCTTATTGGCTTAGTCTGAGAGCTTGGGGATACCTTATCTACATGTGGGAGAGCCTGGGGTATTGTTTTGAAATGGGAATATCTTTTCATTTTTTCCAGGCTGGACTTGAACTCTCAGATTCCAATGAACTTGCTGCCTTAACCTCTACAGTAAAAAGCACTGCAAGCTTGCACAAACACACTGTTTTCATATCCTGGCTCAGTCCACAACTCTAGAAGAAGAACCCTGTAGAAGAGGTTTCATTAGTTTCATATTTTCATTTTCTGCTTTCCTCTAATAATAAAATATAAATAAAAGGTGTTATTTGTGTCTACATATTTCATGAACACTGTTACAATTCTGGCTTTAGGAAGCTGGAGTGAGTGCTGACAAATGACATTTCACTGATAAAGTTCAGTGGCTGAAGAATAGCCACAAAGAAACAACTGAGTATCTTCTCCAGAATCCCAAGCTTCATCTTCTTAGTTTCCTTTTTCTTCAAAATTTAGTCTCCAAAGCTGATCTCTCTTTTCTTATCATTTTCTCTCTCTAAGAAATGTTATTCCCCCTTCTGCCACTGGACAGCTGCCATTTCAAGTCTCGCGGTAGTTAATATTTGACCTGAAAGATCGTCTTTTCATCATTGTTCTACTTAGAATAGACACACTGTCAGTGAAGGTAATTGTAGCTTAACCTCTTTTCTCTCCTCTGCAGGAACAGCAGCCTAGGTAGGAATGAAGTCTATTTTTACGATCAAAACCTGAGCCTTCTGCTTTTTTTATACATGTGATGAAGATAAGAATTTGTCTGCATTTATTTTTGTTTGTTTTGTATGAATATGATGAAGCTGGACAACATATTAAGATTTAGGGAGACATGGCTACCTCAGTTGCCCCAGCTCTATGCTATTATGAAACAGTATCCCTGTTGGAGAATGGAACTCTTAAGAACTGTACTTGGCTGGAAGCAGAAACCAAGTCTAATAGCTTAAAATACATAAAAATGTATAATGTCATCCCTGGAAAATTCAACAGGCAGACAGTGCGATGTAAAGACTAAATCATGCTCCATGTTCCATATCCCATGAGTTTTCCTAGCTTTCTTATTTTTTTCTGTATACCCATCATTAGTATATGGCTTCAATTTTTCAAAAATGCCTCAATTTTATGAGACATGGGCAGCTCAGGCACTACTTTCCTGTTCAAAATAAGAAGAGAAATAAAGATTGACAGGAAAAATGGGGCATTCTCCCTGATAACACAGTCCCCTTTAAGAGCTCTATCAGATGTTTGCCCCAGAACTCTGCTTATGTCTCATTAGCTACCACTGCCTGCAGGAGAGGAAAGAAATGGAACATTTTAGTTAGGTACCCTCCTAACCCCAACAAAGTCATTATTCTCTTAATAAAGGGATAGAAAATGGTTTCTGATAGGTGCAGAACATTTCTGTGATAGGAAATAAAATTTCTTTGTTTGGATAATGGAAGTGGCTTGCTTTACTCCACCCCTAACATATCTCTATTTCTAGGCATGCATTACTCCAAGTGATTATGTATCTGAATTGGATAATAGTCAAGATATATTTAGTTCTGCTATCCCATTTTAAATCTGTGCATGCATTAACCATATTTTATAGTAATATGTGTTAGCTCAACTTTATAATCCAGAGGTATTAAGCCAGCAAAATATAAATTTGAACAACTATTTTAGCCAGTGAAGTCAAATCATTATACATTTTTCTGTTATGCGTGCATTTGAATATTCTTTGATATTAAATAACTATATTTTAAACATAATAGATCTAATAATAGATTTGATGTATATCTACTTGAATCATTCAATATTTTACCACTGACTAGCAGTTTCTGGTTAGCAATATAGCTGTCATTTAGCTTCTAGCCCCAGAGTGTGAAATGTATTTGATTAATAATGAACTTTTGCTCTGTAGAACTCTATGCACTGAATGACTAATGTAAACCTTAAAATATTTAGTAATAAAAAGGTAAAAAAAAAATAAAAGAGGTGAAGCAATAGACACAGTACATCGAAGGACAGCAAAAGACACAGAGAGACCACTTGAAACCAAATGAGACGCTAAGAATGAGCATTTGGATCAAGGGCTCCTCCATTCTTTCCCCCTTGGAGGAGGAAGGAGTTAGTGCTTCTCCAGGAGTAAAAACAATCTTTCTGAAGTCTGTTTTTATGTTCCCAATTTCTCACATATCTTTCATAAATCATTTTAGTCTTACTCAAAAACTATGTGTGTGTACAAGTACATACAATTTTAGATGGTTGGTACCTAAGGTTAGGTTCATACAATATCTCCAAATCCAGCACCAAGGACTTAAAATTTGATTTTTTTCTCCTGAACAGAAATGTGATGGGAGATTTCCCAGATAATAAAGTAGATAAGCAATATTTTTTTTTACTTGCCCCAGGTTTAAGTTTTAGTATTTGGGAACTGCTATTAGTTCTATATTTATTTACAAATAGCAGGTCTTATAGGAGGAGATAAAGCAACTGATAAAAGATGCAGGCAGGTGATGAAGCCATGCTATACCTTGAACTTTATTTACACAGTGGCAAGGGGTAGACTGCTGATGAACTTCCAAGGCAGTATATTGTTATAAAAGTCTTTTCCTAGTAACTACTATGCAATATTTTTTTCTGATATGTATTTCTGCCGAGATTGTATCTTCACTGAGGTCTCACCTACAAATGATCATTTGCTTAGAGTTAAATCTCTCAATATCTTTACTACTGAAGATTTACTCAATATACTTTCTTGTGAAATACAGTGACACAAACACTGAAAGACACATATAAAAAAGTCAAACCACTCCTACTCATCACATGGGCCCCCTGAAGTAAAAGCATTGATAGTATGCAATGAAGTCATTCAGTAACTTCATTAATAAGTCATTTGGAGAAATAGAGTGGACATAAAGAAAATTACACAGTCTGCATTGTCTTAGCTGGTATAACCAAATACCTCATGAATTTATTAAATGACAAAAATTAATTTCCTCTAGTTCGGGGAGCTAGAAGTATCAAATGTGGCCCAGTCAATGTCTCATGGGAATTATCAGGTTTTTTTGGCTTTTAAATGGATAGCTTCTAGCCATTACCTCACATGACCTTTTAGGTGTGTCTTAGTTAGTGTTTCCATTGCTGTGAAGAGAAGGTCTGATCCTTTCTGAAGGAAAACGGGGGAAGAGTGAATTTATAGGAAAGGAAGGGTGTGTTGGGAGAAACTACAAGGAGGGCAGGAAGCCAAAACTGTGGTTGGTAATGTAATATATGAGAGAAAAATATTTAAAGGGAAAAAAATCAAAGAGCACTATCCACTGCCATTTCTTTTGTGATGTCTTGATGTACAAGATATATCCCAGGTTCAAGAAGTTTATAAGTACCTTCTCAAACCCATGAAAACTAAATTCTATGTAGTTTTTCAGAATATATGAGCATAATTTCCAAACATGTTTATTCTAATAATCTAATATAAATAATAATATTTTAATCTATTAATAATGAGCTCATTTGGAGCAAATAAAACTTAATATGATATGAGAAGTAAGTAAATAGGTAAGAATCTAAGTGGAAAAAAGAGAACATGAAAACATGCCATTATACTATCAAAAAAGTAACTAGAAATTTAAATTAACCTGACAAATATAGACACTATGTAAGTCTCTACAGAATAACTTCTAAGTAAAATAATATAAGCACTAAAAATAAAATCACTAAGGTCTTCTTAGTACAGGTATGATGACTTCTTAAGCAGGCAGAAAATGAATGGAAGTGAGTGATCCAGATAGCATGATAGCAGTATTCAGGATACAGTGTGCATGTCACATGGAGATGGTATACATAATATTTAGTAAATTCATTACAAATAAATTTGTAAGGAGACATGTTTGTGTAGAGCATATGTTTACTTTATTATAAGTTCAAGTTTACTTTAACACAATACAGAAGAAAAAAATCGAAACTAAGAAAAGTCTATGCTATTTCATTGCTCAAGTTTCATCAAACTCAGATTAGTATACGAAACGATATTTTGGAACTGTCCATAAACAGATACTTAATTTCCACTAACAACAAGACAAAGAAAAACAGGTAAAAAAAAAAAAAAGTTATAGGGACTGGAGAGCTGGCTCAGGAGTTAAGAACACCGGCTTCTCTTGTAGAAGACCCTGTTCAATTCTCAGAACCCATGTGGCTTCTCATCTGCATAAAGCATCTGAGACTCTTCTGGCCTCTTTAGATGCCTGGCATATATGTGGTACACAGGCATACACGGAGGCAAAACACCCAAGCATGTTTCTAGAAACTTCCTTTCTTTCCCTATTGCTCCTTTAAAAAGAAGAGATATAGTCAGAATTCTAAGTTACACAGTCTCTTAATTTTTGTGAATAAATGAAGTTTTATTCATAAAGAAAAAAATACTAAGAAACAGTTATGGAATTTCCTTGAATAATTTCAAGGAAAAAGAAAAATATACATTCCATGAAAAGAATGAAGAACAGCTCTTTATATATAGACAAGAAGATACTGTGTGCTTTTGGCTCACTGTTGAGTTTCACTATATTCAGTCACAGAAGAAAATGAGAAGTAAAATAGTTTCATTTTAAGGGAATGAGAGAATTCTGCTCTGGAGGAAATTTTCCTGAATGAGACTCACGTTACCAGTCTGCGCAGTTCGAAATGTTTATAAGCATGGTGCCAATGGACAACTTTCACAATGTCCATAAACAACTCTGATTCTAGACCCGGCATCTCCCTGCTGTGGAATGGTTAGTAAGAAAACACAAGCTGTCAAATAGCACCTTGGAGCCAGATTCCATACCCACAGCAATGTGTATAGGCTGATTCATGGGCACAACTATCCTCCAATAGCTTGCCTTTCACAAGAGAGGCTCTGGAACACCAGATCTATTTGTACTGAAGTAAAACACCCCCTTTCTCAAGTTTCTTTTCTTTCCCTTATAACTGTCACAAAGGAGGCACAAGTGCCAATTAATTATTTACTGAACAGGAAACTGAAGCAGGGAAAGGTTGATTGGTAAGTATTTGTGTCTTCGGGGGTGGGGATGAGTGGAAGCAGAGTTTCAGTAAAGAATAGTATATAGCACACGAAGACTGTAAACTATACTTTGAGAACATTTTTTTTAAAAGTTATAGCTTTTCAAACAGTAGACGAAGCCAAAGACGGAAAAATAAATAAAATGAAGAATATAGTTTCCTAGGGTGCTTATGTTGAGTGGCAGCAGGGAGTAAAAATAATTGAAACACTGTTTTGAGAAGTTTTGAACTTTGTCAATGTTTATTATTTGACTTTATTTTCTTCTTAAGGGAAAAAGTGGGAAAAGCTTGTACATTTCAACAGTGTAATTGGCTTTTATCCTAAATCCAGTTATATAATTTTAAATTCTGTATTTATGAACAACTAATAAAAATTATGTTTTGTGACAACATAAATCAATGGCACAGTTTGAAAATATTATTACTAGAGTGCTTGGAGTCTTTGCCATTTATTTCCAGGGTCTTAGCTTCTTGTTAAAGAATGTAATAAAAACATAAGCTGAATAAAGAATAGCAAGGAAATTTTATTCAAAGAAAAGTGATAGAATAGATTAGAAATACACTATCAAGAATTAACATCAAGCCAAAGGAGTGAGGGTACTTAAGGTCACAATCATTTGAGGGTGTTTCCTTTTATAGAATGTCTAAGCCACATGTGCTGTGAAGAGACACAATGACCACAGCAAGTACTATAAAAAGAAACATGTAATTGGGGCTGGCTTACAAAGATCTAGTCTATTATCTTCACAAGGTGAGCATGGGAGCAAGAATGATAGGCATGGTGATGGAGAAGTGGTTGAGAACTACTTTCCAATGTGCAGGAAGAGAGAAATAATGAGACTTTTGAAAGCTCAGACATACTTTCCCCAACAAGGCCACACCTACTCCAACAAGTTCACAAATCCTAATCCTTCCCATCCTTTCAAAGACTTCTATTTCATGATATCTAAGCATTCAAATATTTGAGCCTAAGAGGTCTATTTTCATTCAGACTACCTCAAGAAGCTCAATAGAAAACATTTACTTTCTGGGCCTAGTAAAGGTTGTCAGTTTGACACAACCTCGAGAGGAACGTTTTGATTGAGGAATTTTCTAGAACAGACTAGCCTCTGAGTATGTCTGTGGAGGACTGTCTTGATATTGGAGGTTCCTCCTGCTTTCTGTGGGTAGTATAATGGCTGCCCAGGTGGACCTGGTCTGCATGTTATAATTTTCTTATTATAATGGGAAGAATCCTACAGGGTATGGCCTTTGGCCATCCTCCAAATTCATACTTTGGTACTTTCCCTCTCATATGATAATCTATTAAGACACATCTATACTTAATTCTCTGCAGACACTTGAGTCTGGCACTGATGAAACCCTCTTAGCCACAGAATCTTTCCCATCATTACCTGCCAGTAAGCATTTTTCTGCAGTCCTCCGTTTTGCTGAGGTTTTATTTAAGTTCTGATAGTTCAGTACTTCTTCAATAGTGTTATCAAACATTTAATTGTGTTTATTTCCATAATATTATACCTATATTATTAGATAAATCCTCTACTCAGTTTTGTGGGGCCAGGACGTCCACTTGCCTTAAGTCTCTTAGATCTGCATGATCAGTCACAGTAGCTGGCATGACATAGGTGTTCAGTAATATGTTCAAGGATGATATTGTCATGCTCACTTCAGCTGTTAACTTGTTCTAAACAGGTGAGAAGAGGAATTTAATTGAATAATTCTCATTATTGGAGTGGCCTGTATCTATGTATTTTTCAATTATTAATTAATAGAGGAAGACCCAGCCCATGTGAACATTGCTATCCCTAGGAAGGAGGGCCTAGAGTATATGAGAGGGGAAGGTGAACTTGAACGTTGGAGCAAGCAAGTAAACAGACATTTTCTGTGGTTTCTGCTTAGAGATTCTGCTAATATCCTAACTTGGCTTCACTCAGTGATGGAGGGTAACATGTCAGCTGCCATAAACACTTTACCCACCAAATTGCATCTGGTCACGGTGTTTATCACAGCAACAGGAAGAAAACTAGAACATGTATAGACAAAAAAATATCAAGTAAAAGTTTAAAGGACGGTCGTCTCAGAAAACAATGTATATAAAAGAATTTTCCTACGACACTTTTAAAGTAAAATGCTTTCAGCAGTGCAAGTCCCCTTGCAGTGACTGTGCCATGAGGCAAACTGCTGAAATTTTACCAGTGTCAGCTTTACAGGCAAAGAATCATCCAGTAGTGGGTAGAAAAAATAAACAATGTAAATACGTTAGTTTTAACTAAGAAACTCCAACTAACAAACTCTGAGAGCTGCCAAGGCACTCTGTCTAAAAAAGTAAAAAATGCTTTCAAGTTAGCAAGTAAATTGTAAGCATGTGGGCGTTTAGGAAAGTGTTTCAAAATCACCCATTCACTTAAGTATTTTAAGCATGCCTCCTGCGATTTAGCTCAAGCTGCAATTTAGGATAATTTGAGGCAAAGATTCTCCATGTAGAAATAATTTCAATCAGCTCTTTTCTAAATTATTACAAGCTTTAAATTTATAATATTAACTGTCCTAATTAATAAGGTCTCCATGTTTTAGAAAGTGGAAAATAAGAGTGTTTGGTCTTAAATTATAGGTAGTGCTGAAAAAAAGCGTGTTTTTAAATAAGTGTTATCTATAGCTAAAAGGATAAGAAAATGTCTTCAATACAAATGAACAATGCTTTTAAAAAGCTGCTAGAACCAAGTAGCTTATGAATCATTCCCTATTCCCACTGACTAAATCAAAAGATAGAGTCACAGACCACACCTAAATGAGCTAGAAGAACAGCCAACAAACCTTTGCTAAGCGTTTCCTGAACAGTCCCAAGGAAGGAGAGCACATGTGCAAAGAGAGGAGAGAAAACAGGGCCGGCAGGATCCCTTAGGGGAACATTTCAGAAAGGCATACGTCAATTTTATTGTGCTTATTTTGGTAATAAAGTGCCTTTATTGGATTTTAGGGATTGGAGTCCTGCATCTGCAAGGTCAGGAAACATTGCACAGTATCTCAGTGTTTTCCTAGAGCAGTATTATTTGTGATTTTATCATCCTAATTTCCATATGTTCATACATAAAACATAAATTTCTGTGTACATAACATATGCAAATATTTTACAATAACTGATAAGGTATTAAAATGATGAGGTATTAAAAACATTTTCACTATGCTTGGTCTAATATTTAGGTAAGTATATGATATTTAATATTGTTTTCATAAAAACAAAATGATCTCTAGTCCATTTGTAGGTATTAAGAATGTAGCCACTTTTTCCATTTCCTTCCTATATGTTTTATAGAATCATATATAAGTCATACCAAGGTGATGAGGAAACATTTTGAGTTTAGAGTCATTCAAAATACAGATCTACAACCTTCTTTCAACAATGAATTCCTGAAGAAAAAAAAAAACATTAAAACTTTTGCCTGAAGAAACTATTTCCTATAATAACATGAATTCCTCAGACATCAGTGAGAACCTGTCTCCTGCTGTTAGACTCTCAATGGAAATAGATGAATAATTTTTCTTCATATCTTTGAACAATGTTTAAATTATTCTCCAATCTTCTCTGTTTCACACTAAATAATTCTTTACTCCTCGGCAGCTCTTCTTACTTGAAATTGTCATTGTTGATCTCTACTGCACCCACTTCACAGTCCTTTACAAGTTATAGAAACCAAGACTGAGAATTTTAATAAGACTCAGATTTTTACATCTTTCATAATGCAGTTTGTAGATCATATCCAAGTTAAAAAAAATAAAGGAATATGAGAAAGTGCCAGCACTTTACCACGCAAATTATCCTCTGAGGAAGGCTGTCTGTGTTTACCTCATTCCTTATGGGCACCTATAACCCTGCTCTGTCTTTGCTCACCTCCATTTCAAAGACAGACCAACAGCGTACACTCCCAAACTTCTAAGACCTGTTAACAACCTCATGGAATGACTACTCTTTGGGCCATTTAAATAAAATAAGAGAGTACTAGAGCTTTTTACTGAGTCAGAACAGGAGTGTGCTATTAAGGACAATACTGATTTCTCATATCATCAGAAGAAAACAGTTTTAATTGGATTATTAATGTAGCCTTTGGGGCCCATACAGACTGATACTGTTCAATTAAATAAAATTTTACCTAAAAGACTTTCTGAAGAGATGAGGTGTTTTCAAGTTCCTTAGCGTGAAGTGAGTTGTTGAAGTAGGGTGACTTTGTTACCCTGTAGAATACAAGTTTACACTTTCTTATTTGACCTGAATTTCTTTTAGAACTGTAGAAGATAATGAAGACATTCTAAAATGAACTTGTTAACTTAGCCTGAATAATCATCCAAGAGATTCATCCCTTTATATATTTGATAATGTTAAGCTAATGATAAGGAATATTTATTCTGACACTGAAAATGCCTTATACTTCTTAATAGAAAGTAACATATTTCAATATTAAAGTTCTTTAGAACTTGATAGTCTGTCTTAGTTTGAATATCTGTCTTTCATATGTTAGCTTTGAATCACAAGTTAAACCTTTAAGCTTTGCTTTTCTCATATGTAAAACAGAGGTGTAATGTTTTTGCATTGCTAGGAGTACACAATGGGCTAGTGTTTTGTTCTCACTTGTCTTAGTCAGAGCCTTGTCATAATGCAAAACCATCAATAGTCTATCACTGTGTTAGCAATGCTTAAACTGCAAAAGTTTAAAATCTGTCCTGAGACTCAAGGAAACCTTACCTGTAACCCCCTGTAAAATCAAAATTAAAAAGCAAGCTATGTACTATCAATATACAATAGGACAGAATGTACATTGTCATCCCAAAAAGGAGAAAATGGAATATAGTGAGGAAAAACTGGTCCCAAGTAAGACCAAAACCCAGCAATGCAACCTCCAAATTCTGCATCTCTATTCTGATTTCAAAGCACTCCTCAGATCTCCAATTCTTTTAAAGTTTGTTAACTACAAGTATATTCTCTCTCTTGGTCTGGCTAGATATAGACTCTGCAGCTCTCCTTGACAGGTATTCTATGACTCTGGTGTCTTCAGCATTTGGGATCTCAAAAATAATCTAAGCTTCACCTTCACAAATTCACATAGTGTCCTCTCCGGGCCTCCATGCAGGAAAACCCCTGTTATATGTCTTTCCTCAGTGGCTTTCCTTAGCTACCAGTGGAGACTCCACATCCCGTTGGATCCTTGACTCTAAACTCAGAATCATGGCGCTGAAGCTGCCAAGTTCTGCTTGCAGGAGCTGCATCACGGCCTTCTTCTTCAAACACATCTTTGTAAGCTTTGTGTTGTTCACGATTTCCTTCATTGTTTAATATTTTCATTTAATTTATTTTTAGAAGTTGGCAGTTTAACTGGTTTAAGGTCTTTCTTTGAGCCTTTGAGCTTACGATCCCATGTATTTCATTTAGCATCAGACTTTTAGTTAAATATTTTATTTCCCTAAGCATAAAACTTAGCTCTATCATACTCCCTCATGTTTCTGTTCTTATCAAACTCTACATTTTCTATTTTTCCTTGCTTGCTTTCCACCTTTCACTATAGATTTACATAAAAGTGACCACCAATAAACACAGACAGAGCTGTTTTAAACTCTACTCTGCCAATGCTATTAATCCAAAATTCTTCAGTGTATCCTCAGGCATATTTATTTATTTACTTACTTACTTACTTACTTACTTATTTTGATGAGAGATTCTTTGCCAAAATGTAATGAGAATGGTTTCTAGGTCACTTCTTAATATTCTTCCCCACTGAAACCTCTTGACTATGGCCATTATAATCTACATTGCCTTTAGCACCACTGTTTTTCATGTTCCTACTAGATTAAAGTGTTCAACTACATTTCTAGCCCAAAGTTCCAACTCTCCATATTCCTTCAAAAAAAAAAAAAAACAAAAAAAAAAACAAAAAAAAACAAACAAACAAAAAAAAAAAACCAGCCTGGTCAAGCCTGTCATAGAAAAACCCTGCTCTCTGGTCCCAACTTCTGCTTAGTCAATATTCATGTCTGTGAAGAAACATCATGGCAAGTCTTATAAAAGTAGATTTATTTGAGGCTTACATCTGGTTCCAGAGGTTTAGTCCATTATTCTGGCGGAAAACATGAGAGCATGGAGGTAGACATGATGCTGTAGAAGTAGAAACTTCTATATCTGAACCACACGTAGCAGGAAGAGAGCTACTGGGATGGCATTGGCTTCAGAAACCTCAAATCCCACCCCCCAGAGACACTTCTTCCAAAAAAAACGCCACAACCACTGTAACAAAGTCACATGTCCTATTCCTTCTCAGTGAGCATCACTCCCTGATGATGATTCTTATTCAAAACACCACAACAGTTCTCCCCCTTAAATATAAAAGACATCATACAAACCTTAACCCTGCTTTATCCTCGTCTAATAGTCATTTCAAATGAGGTTAAATAATTGACTGACATGAAAAAAAAAAAGCATCGCTTAAAATACTGGGGAAATTGAAATCACAAAGCTAGAAGGAATATGGCAATCAAGTCCAAAAAGATTCAATGACACAATTTCTTCTAAAAATAAGGAAGCAAACAGACACAGATTTCCACTGAAACAGCAACTTGAGAGAGATTTAAGCCTAAATTTAAGAATGTACAACAAGATCTTTTAGAAAAAGGAGGGAAAATAGAGGAAAGGAAGAAATTCATTTTTTATGTTTCTAGAGAAAGTACCAAAAGTTCTCTCCCTTTGAGAATCAAGGGACAAAGAAATCTACGCAGGATCCTATCAGTATTACAGAACGTGGAGTGAGAATTGCAATTTCTGACAGAAATAACATCAACAGAGAGTGGAGATGTCTCAGTTGCTAAAGGTGGCAGCCTCCAATAATGATAACCTAGGTTTACTTCCTAGCTCCCATATGGTGGAAGAAAATGAACTCCCACAAGGTGTTCTTATTTCCACATGTGTGTCATGATATTCACATGCCCACACATAAAAATGTATTTAAACATACCCATGTACACTAAATAAATAAAACATAATTTTAATAAGAAATACCACAGACCCAGATAGCACCAATGTTGACTGCCTAAGATAGCATTAAGAGTTGATGAGATATCCCATTTTATGCAGAGACACAGAAGAGAAAAGCTTCTCAGTCATTCCTTTGTTATTTTGATTCACCTCATTCATGGACCTGTTTTACTTGACATTTAACTGAATTTATAAGAATGGTATTTTTATATGCCAGAGGAATAAAAGTGAGATTCATGTACTATTATTGAGTTTGTATATTTATGATACATGTATTAGCTATAAAATATTATGATTTAGAGAACCAGTCTATGATTGCCATCAAGGATTTAGTCCCTTTAATAAAGCAGAAACTGAATATATATAACAACATGTAAACCATATATTAACAACATATATAAAGTTTGGTAGCCTATATACAAGTGTGATCTGATGTACAGACAGACTGATGTTTTACTTCCAGGTGAAAGTTGAGATGTGAAGAATAAGATTCATAGTCTAGTCTGTATGCTGACTGCTATGACTGCTGTATACTTCTTGACTAGCACAATATTATTAAGGCAAGAATTTTTCTAATGCTTCTTCCTGGCATTAATTTTAAAAATTGGAAGGATTGTACACTATCTTTTATGACATGGAGCCAGGGTTCATGAGTTAACTATCATCAAAATTCAGACCCCTGCTCAGGCTTCGTGTTTTAGGGACCTGTCTGAAGCCTTCAAACAAATGTTACTCCAAACAGTAACTTGCCACATGCATGACTTTATAAACTAAAATAACACGTGGCAAATGTTGTTCCTTTTCTGGTTCCCCTCCCACAGTTCCTCATCCCCATTCCTCCTCCCCATTCCCTATGAGAGGCTGCTTCCCCTCAACACACCACACACACACACACACACACACACACACACACACACACACACCAGGCCTCCATCTTCCCTGGGGCCTCAAGTGTGTTGAGGACTACACACATCTTCTTCCTCTGAGGCCAGACCAGAAAATCCTTTGCCATATATGTACCAGGGGGCTTAATCCAGCCCATGTATGCTGCGTGGCTGGTGGCTCAGTCTCTGGGAGCTCCCTGTGGTTCAGTTTACTTGAGACTGCTGGTCTTCCAAAGGGGTTACTCTCCCCTTCAACTTCAGGGTGTCCCCTGTCTCAATGAGCTGCTGGCAGGGCCTCTCAGAGGACAACCATGCTAGGCTCCTGCCTGTAAGTACATCCTGACATCAGTAATAGTGTCAATCTTTGGTGCATGCCCCCATGAGCTGAATACCAACTTGGATTGGTCATTGAACCACCATTACTTCAGTCTCGTCTCCATTTTTGCCCTTGCAGTTCTTTTAAACAGGAGCAACTGGTAACCCCATTTCTCTACTTGAAGATCTGTCTATCTACTGGAGGTGAACTCTTCAAGTTCCCTCTCCACATTATTAGGCATTTTGGTCACCCCCATTGAGTTCTGAGATTCTCTCACCTCCCAGGTCTCTGAGACTTTCTAGAGGGTTAATCCTGGCACCTCCCACCCCCTGAGGCTGCATATTTTCATTCATTCTCTGGCCTTCTGGAATTTTCTCCTGTCCTCCACACCCACACCTGATCCTGTTCTCCTTTTCCTCTCCCCTTTCTTTCTCACACCCAGGTCCCTCCCTCCCGCTGCCTCCTGTGATTATTTTTCCCCCTTTTAAGTGGGATTGAAGCATCCTCATTTGGGCCTTTCTACTTGCTAAACTTCTTACAGTCTATGGACTGTATCCTAGGTATTCTGCACTTTTTGGGTAAATATATTTTAAGTCAGAGCAAATTGACACCATGCAAAATTTGTAAGATATTTAAATATATGATAACAAACAAGAATAAAGCCAGTATGCTCCAAAGAGTAGGATTTGCTTTGAGGTGGGTGTAAAAATGGGTTTTATCACACAATAGGGCAGTGATAAGAAGAAAGCACAGCAAACATCACTAGATGAAATGAGACAGGAATGTTGAGTCAATTTTAAGGAATGCCAGTTATCCTTTGCTCATGCATAAACAACACTTAAGGACTGTAGATTTCATATAGTATCATTATAAAACATTATACCTTGTCACAGGATTGCGGGGTCTAGAACACACTAGGTGGTGCAGCATGACTTGGTCATTTGTTGAAGCCTTATTTATTTATTTATTTATTATTCTTTAATTCTCTTTTTTACAGTCCAGACTTCATCCCTCTCCCAGTCTGCCCCACCCCCAACCACTCCCCATCTCATACTTACCCCCATCCCGGTCTCCAAGAGGATGTCCTCAACCCCATACCCTCATCCCACCTTGCCTCCCCACTCCCTGGAGCCTCAAATCTCTGGAGGGTTAGGTGCATCTTCTCTCACTGGGGCCAGACCAGGCAGTCCTCTGCTATATATGTGTCTGGGGGTTTCATATCAGCTAGTCTATGCTGCCTGGTTGGTGGCTCAGTGTCTGAGAGATCTTGGGGGTCCAGGATAGCTGAGACTGCTGGTCTTCCTATGGGGTCACACTCTTCCTGAGCTTCTTCCAACTTTCCCTCAATTCAACCACAGGGCTCCCTGGCTTCTGTCCATTGTTTAGATGGTAGTATTTGCATTTGACTCTTTCAGCTGCTTGTTGGGCCTCTCAGAGAACAGCCATGCTAGGCTCCTGTTTGTAAGCATACAATAGCATCAATAATAGTGTCAGGCCTTGGAGCCTCTCCTTGAACTGGATCCCAATTTGGGCCTGTCACTGGACCTCCTTTTCCTCAGACTCTTCTCCAGTTTTTGTTCCTGTAGTTCCTTCAGACAGGAGCAATTCTGTGTCAGAGCTTCTGGCTGTGGGATGGCAACCCCATCCGACCACTTGATATCCTGTCCCTCCACTGGAGGTGGACTCTACAAGTTCCCCCTCTGCACTGTAGTGCAAGCACTTCATCCAAGATCCCTCCCTCTGAGTCCTGACAGTCTGTCATGTCTCAGTTCTCCAGTACATTCTAGAGGGTCACCCCACCTCCTACTTCCCGAGGTTGCTTGTTTTCATTCTTTCATTCTTTCTGCTGGACCTCAGGGTTTCAGTCCTGTTCTCCCCTCCAAATACCTGATCATGTTCCCTTTCCCTTCCCTGTCCCTTCTTCTACCCAAGTCCCTCCCTCCATGAAGACGAAAACTGAAAACGAGGCTCAATATGTTTCCTCTCAGGCATGAGAGCCGGGAGACATTCTGAATATCTGAACAAAAAGCAGAAAGAAAATAAGTGTGTAAAAACTCACATGAGGTTAGGTTCTAACAAGCCTCACAGAGCTTCTTGTGAGCCTCAAGATGTTCTGGAGATTCTACAAAGAACCATAGGAAAGGAGCAATTATGTTTCAGGTGTTGCCAACTTTTTCATCTAAGTTCTGGATCCCGAATGAAACCTGGAGTTAGTAGCCCTCAGATGCCTTCCACTCTTAGGACTGTCACTGCTTAGCAAACAACATGGGCTTTAAACTTCTGTGTCTATAATGGAGGGGAGGGGAAGCATGTTGAGAAACAACTAGCTTGAGAAGTGAAAAAAAAGCCAATTAGATTATGCTTCAAATGGAGAAAAAAAAACCTTAAGAACTACATTGATTAAAATGAAACAACTTTCACAAGAAATGTAAGTATTTTTGCAGAAATGGGAACTTTTTATGATCAACCTTTCGATGTTTCTTTGGCGTAATAAAAATAGATAACTGAAAAGTCATTTAGCAATCAATCAATAAATAGTGATAAATAATTTTGAAAACTTAACTGGTGGTCTTACTTATGGAATAAAAAAATCTCAGAATGCAAAGGAAAATATTCAAAGTGGTAGAACCCACAGAGAATATTAAACAGCTGGATGGTGAAACCAGGAAGCGTGTTTTACAGATAAACAAAAAGACACACTGGAGAGTAAAGGTACAGTCACTTTCTAGATATGTGTTTTTCAATATCAGACAGACTGTGAAGACTTAGATCTTTTCTGTATGCTCAGAATATTAATTTTTACCACAGAGAGCAGTGGGGAAAGTCAGAAATTGAGTCTGTACCATTGAGAAAACCTCAGGCCCTTGTCTCTTATCACACTCCCAATTTATCTTCTATCCCGCTGCTTGAGGCACATTCCATGGGCATTAGTCCCTAAATTGGTTCAGTGTGCTGGTGACAGGGAAATCAAACTGAGTGAGCAAGTGTCTTTGTGAACTGCAACGAGGCAGACAACTTCATAAGGAGGGTTATTTCATTTATAAAGTCTATTTTTATCTATAAAGTACTTAAAGCTCAGTGCCCCCCCCCCTTTTAAACCTACCTAGCCAGGAAGAAATGAACTTCAAAATGATTACATCCACAGTTTTCACATGTTATATGTTATATGTCCCAAAGTCACCCAGTTCCTGTTATTTGCCAAGAACTTTCCATGATGATATGCATCCAAGATACAGATTAGTACTTCGGTTTTATAAAGTAAAGGGTCTATTATTCATCTTTGTGCCGGTTTCAAAAACTTCACCTCAAAGAAAATATCCTTATTAATTTCCCAATTCATCTAATAGGATTTAAAATTAAATCCAGTTCAGGAGTAATTTTTATTTGCCTGAATGTGAGGAAATGGGAAGGAGAAATGTATTTTTTTTTTAATTTCAAGTTTGAATAAAGCAGTAACAGCATAAAGAAATAAAGAATTAAAATCTGTATTGTTTTAAATGCTGTAAAGCCATAGAAGCTGCAATAATTGTTTGGGATAAGAAAACTTCATAGCAACAAAGTATTCTTCTATTCATAAGGGGCAACAAGTCCAGGAAAACCTGAATGTTCATAAAGGAAACATGCAACAGGTGTTTCTTAAGGGCCAGCCATTTTTCTGTGGTGGAAAAGCTACAGTTGCAGGTGAGACCAGCATATATAAGAACCTAAAATAGAACAACAACAACAACAAGAACAACAACAAACTTCAGGTCAGATTTTCAGTAGAATGAGTAACCGAATAGAAAAGAATTAAGATGGTTTTATTTATTATTTTTGTCCTTGAAGATTGTTTTTCTCTTAATATTTTACATAATATATCCTGATTAGAGTTTCTTCTCCCTGTACTCTTTCCAGTTCCTCTCCACATCCCTTCCCATTCAGATCTACACGCAAAAAAAAACATAGTTCTGAGAGATAATTATAACATAATATGATGATATGATAGGTGAAATATGGCATAAAAGTGAAGCAAAAATTAACACATCAGAGTGGAACAAAACAAAAGAAAAAGAGCCCAAGGGAAAGCACAAGAAACCCATTTGTTCTCACACTCAGTAATCCCATAATAACACTAAACTGGAAAGCACAGTATATACATGAAAGAGAGAAGGAAAATATATAAATAAAATAAAACAAACAAAGGTAATATAAAATTTAACAGTAAAGCCATGGCCAACATTATCAGTCAAGTAATTTCCAAAAATGCTACTGAATTTGTTTTCTGTTTGTATCTACCCTTAAGAGTAGGTTTTTTTTTTTCCCTAGTGAGGCCTCCTTGATGAAAATTAAATTCTCACTTACAAGTGCTTATAAACTGAAGATTGATTCTGGGTTAGAGATGGGCCCATGTGTCCATGAAAGGAGAACTTTGAGCTATAGAACCCCATGTGGTATAGATACATACAAGTCCTATGTATGATGCTTTAGTCTCTGTAAGTTCATAGGTTCACCAATCCTGTCCACTTAGAAAGACCTGATGCCTTGGTTTCCCCCACCCCTTCTGGCTATTATGCTCCTTTGGCCTCCTCTTTTGTAGCATTTCCTGCGCTCCAAGGGTCAGGATTTGATGGAGATATTCTGTTGAGAGTTAAGTGTTCAAAGGTCTCTTAGGTCTCTTACTCTCAGCATATTGCCTCGGTCTGTATTTCTTCTCATCTGCTGTAGAAGCAAGCTTCTCTGATGTGGGATTAATAAGAGACTCTACAAGTATAAAAGAATGTCTTCAGGAGTCATTTTTTCTTAATCATCTTTTCAGTATTTAGTTTTACCCTGGATCTCTAGGATATCTCGTCTCAGGATCATTGTCATCCAAGCAGTGTCAGGTATATGTTCCATCATGTGGAGTGAGGCTTAAGACAAGTCAGGTATTTGTTGGTTACTCCCACAAGCTCTGTGTGACCATTGTGCTAGCATATTTTCCCATCAGGACATCATTAGAAATCAAAAGGTAGCTGACTTTGTGTTTACATTTTTTTTGAAAGTCCGCAAAGTACCTTCCTGTGCAAAAGATGCTAGCATGTAGAAGAAAAGACTTTATACCATCATAGACCTCAGAAGCAGCACAAAACACAGACAATGTGGCCTTGAGGATATAAGGCCACAGATACCAATATGGTACCCAATGGCCATCTGGTCCATAGACATAAACAGCACAGACCACAGGCATCCACACTGGCCTCTGTTGACAGCTGGACCACACACCCAACTTGCCCCCCTGTTGGCAGCACAAGCCACTCATATTAACATGGCTCCAGTGGCTGCAAGGCCCACAGATATCAACATGGATTCAGTTGGTAGCACAGATTAAGAGTATCTGCATGGCCTTCAGTGGTCACATAGACCATAGACATCAACAAGGCTCCCAGCTACAGTAGGACAATGTACCCCAACATGGATTTTGGCAGTAACATGGCCCACAGACCTTAATGTAGTCTCAGACAGCAGTACTGACCACACACATCAACACAGCTTCAGACTATGGATCTCTACATGGCGTCGGGTAGTAGCATGGCCCTAGGACATTGATATTCCCTCTAGCATCAGCCTGGTCCATGGACATCCACATGAACCTCAGGCTTAAACCTGGCCTGGAGCCACAGCACTGACTGTACAGGTCTTTCAAGGAGATCCAACCGAGAAAATGAACTGTTCATCTTGGACATCCTGTCATTGCTCAGAGCCTGGGCTGGACAGCATAAAGGTTGCTGTGGCTACACAAGTTCCAGGATGTTGCACACCACCCTGCCAACCATACTCAACAGGGACATATTTTCCCATTGACTACAACCTTCTCTTACATCTGTCACCACCATCACATTTCTAGTTTGGCCTCTCTTCACTGTACACATGTAGCTGTTTCTCCTTCTTTCCCACTTCTCTATCTCATATCCATTCTTCATAGTGGTAATAGAAACTGCTGTGTGTGTCTCTCTTACACACACACACACATGATATATATATATATATATATATATATATATATATATATATATATGTGATATATATCATATATATGATATATATATCAGTATTTGAAGCAATTATTCATTGAAACGAGTTGGTCTTGTTCGTTTTCTTGTTTCTATTACACCATCGTTGAGAATGGTTTTGATATTCTGTTGTTCAGAATCATGGTGATCATTCAGCTAGGCAGGACAACCGGGATCAAGATCTGCTCGCACTTCAGACTGCTGCACACCTCCCTACCATCCATAATGATGACAGCTGCCCCAAGGCCTATTTTGTTCTTGTAGCCTGCGGGCTGTACCACGGCCATGTGCTCTTTCTCTCCCAGCAGTGAAAGCACTGTAGGCTGCAGCCACAGCAGCTACATGTTGGGAGGTAGCCAGTGGACTGAGGTCCTATGGATGTAGCCAGATGTCCTATTCAGTAATGACACCTGGTTCTTCAGAACCAGCTCCTATATGTACTTCATCAGCTTGTAGATGGAGTAGATGTTGGGGTGGACCGACTCACAGCACTGGATCTGGGCAAAAATGGCAGCCAAGTTGAGCAGCTGTGTCTCTTACAGGCTATGTCAACCCTCCCCAGTCTTCCTCTTGCTTGGTTAGACTTACCCTAACCAGGATATTTTATATTATGTGAGGCTATTATGAAAGTTATTGTCACCCTGATTTCCTTTCTCAGTTCATATGTTATTTGTATAGGAGGGCTACTGATTTATGTCAGTTAATCTTTTATCCTGCTACTTGGATGTAAAGGTTCATCAACACTAGGGATTTTCTGGTGGTATTTTATGGTCACTTGTGTATTCCTGACAAATCATCTGCAAAAAAAAAAAAAAAAAAAAAAAAAAAAAAAAAAAAAATGCTTTGACTTTGTCCTGTCAGGACTGTAACCTCCTGATCTCCTCTAGTTGCTCTAGATAAGACTTATATTGGATAGGTATGGAGAGAGTGGACATCCTTGTCTTGCTCCTGATTTTAGTAGGACTGCTTTGAATTTCTCTCCATTTAACTTGATGATAGCTATGTGCTATGTGTGTAAGCTGCCTTTTTTATATTTAAGTATGTTCCTTATCATTTTAACCTCTCCAACTTTTATCATGAATGGCTATTTTTTGGTATCTTATGAGATGATCAAGTGGGTTTTGTCTTTCAGTTTGTTTATATGATGAATTATTTTTTTTTATCAGCTCACCTATTTTGTACCTCTCCTGCATCTCTATGATGAATTCTACTTGATCATGCTGGATGACATGAGAAACATTGGCTAATTCTTTTTATGAGGTTGCAGTTACCCTGATACTCAAACCACGTAAACATCCCAAAAAGAAAGAATTACAGGCTAATTTCACTTATGAACATAGATTTATCAATAAAATATTTGCACACAGAATCCAAAGACATATCACAAAGGAGGTCCTTCAAAATCTATAGTTGACAGGGTATCTGCAGTATAGAACAGAGAACTGAACACGGGTTAGACTGTATCTCCAGGGATTATTTTCTTATTTGCTTAAAATTTCAGTGATCTTTGTGTATAGACCAGCATGTGATAATGTGATGTGTCCAACTGAATCAACATAAGGTCCTTATTGTTGGTAACCTTAATCCAATATCTCCTGTCTAACCTCCAAATCAACTGTAGACTTCTTGCACACTTGCTTCTTGAGTAGTATGAACTCATCTTCTAAGTGTGACTATTAAGTAGTGTTCATACATATTACCTCCTACTAACCTCTATGATAAGTTTACTAATTGACATCTCAAATTTATTACCTTAAGACCAACAAGCTAGAGCTCCCAGGGTTTAAACCTCCAGCCCGGGAACATACATGGAGGGACCCATGACTCCAGCTGTATACGTAGTGGAGGATGGCCTTGTCGGGCATCGATGGGAGAGGAGGTCCTTGGTCCTGGGAAGGCTGGATGCCCCAGTGTGAGGGAATTCAATGGTGGGGAGATGGGAGTGGGTGGATGGGTGAGGGCACACCCTCATAGAAGCAGGAAGAAGGGAAATGGGATATTGGGTTTCTGGGTGGTGGAATGGGGAAAAGCGATAATATCTGAAATGTAAATAAATAAAATATCCAAAAAAAAAAAAAAAAAGACCAACAAGCTGATATTTAACTGTCTGTCCCAGGCTGCTCGTGTTCTTCCCCTGTAAGTAAATAAAAGGAAACTTCATGATTTGGGATATTGAGCAGGAGAACACCATCTTGGTCCTTAATTTTGGTTTGGTTTGGTTTGGTTTGGTTTGGTTTGGTTTGGTTTGGTTTGGTTTGGTTTGGTTTTTTTCACTTACATCCTATATACAATCCTTCTGATAATATTTTTCACTTAACTATCAGAATATAAACTAGGATTTGACATCATCATCTTTTTAAGGCAGCTCTTTCACTCTGTGTATATCAACTCTGTGCATCATTGCTATATATACATGGTCTTCATGCCTCCTGTGTTGTCTCAATACAGTCGTTTCTTATGGAAGAGAATGTCGATATTGACACTGGGGACCCTGCATATGACTATTCTACTCAGAACCTCTGATGAGCTCCCAAACACCCTCCTTGAGATGCTCTTATTCACCAAGCCTGAGGTGAGTTGCAGTTTCCTATCTGGCTCTGTATTTTCTCTTAGTGTCAGAGAGTTTTCAGGTTTTAATGAGATGTACTTCCCATAAAAATGCACTTTTTAATAAGAATTCAGTTTTCCGCAAAGGGACATCTCGAGATTTATCTCCTCAATGTTCTAGATCCTTTTGGTTGATTTATTCTTTTCCATATAATTCATGACATTGTAGCTTAAATTTATATGATCACATTTTATTTTGCTTTAAACGCATCAACTTCCACAGAGTGAAACCTCATAAGAATTGAAACTTTTATTCACTGATAGGCTCTGTTTTTTTTTAAATGGCACCAGGTATGTTAATGATTATGTCATAGGTATTTACTAAACAAGTAAATAACTAAATTAAATGCATGTTTGCCGCTAAAGAAATTTAACTGTAGGAAAACGTAGCCCGACATATTTGAGAACTTAAGTTCCTGATTTATTTTTTTCCACATAACAGTTTTATTTATTCTCTGAGAGTTTCACATCATGTACCCCAATCAGAATCCCTTCCTAGTCCTTCTATGTCTAAAACCCCTCATAAACTCCCCCCCCCCAAAAAAAATAAGTAAAAAGGAAAATCAGGAAAAAAGGGGGAAACAACAACAACACAAAAAAACAAGTTCACTATATGTTATCTATATATTCCCCGGAGCACAGTCAAACTCTTGGCCTGCCCCTTAAATAGAACTGAGTCCTCCTTCCCCTCCCACACTTTTGTCAGAAGCCATTGGGGAGAGGTATTCTTTAGCTCTTCCTCATTTGTAATGATGCTCTCTTTGGTCCTTCCTGTCTAGGCTGGATTATTTTAGAGGAGGTAGGTAGGATAGGAAAGTTTTCAAGGCTGAGGGTTGTCAAACAAGCCTTCCATGTTCCACCCTCTCAACTCTGCATCTGCAGTCATCAATATTACAAAAATACCTCCTTGCTTTTACTGCCTTTGGGTCCAGACATCTTGGGCCTCCACAGTTTCTAGAAATAATAAAGACAATGAACAGGACCTTCTCTCTGTTCCAGTAGGACCTGGGACCCAGGCAAGCCCCTCAGAGTCTTCCTGGAGCTCAGACATCACTATGGCCTCCAGTGGCAACTCAGACAACTCAGTTCTGATTAGTATTTGATATCAAAATGGACACAACTTTTCATTTAAAAGAAAATGCTTTACTTTGAATTCTTGGTATTTCATTCCCTGTGTTCCAGTGCTGGTCTCTACACAGGTGTCATACCTAGCACGTTTCTTGTTATGTGTTCCCATTAATGGAAAATATAACTAGAATTTTATTTTACACAAAGGTCCAAAGATTCAAAGTGATGGTTGCCATACCAACTACATCTTAGCCCCTCAGCTCATATGAATTTTTTCTATTACTTATACCCACTCTTAACTTTTATGCCTTAAAATATATAAAGGCAATTTTTCTGCCTTCCTACTGCTGTGAGATTTGTCTACAATTTATGCTTCAGGGCTCACTGTGGGACTAGGACATGGCAGAGCACACAGAATTTCTCCTCCTCAACCCCCTACCCTTTTTCGGCAATGAGAAAGAGAATGTGTTTTCTTTACTGCTGAAGTCCACTATAAAATGAAAAAAAAAAAAAAAAAAAGTTGTTGCACCACATTTTAAGGAAGAGCAAAACTAAACTACTTTTATATTCCACATCTGCCTTGGTTCTCCCCAAAGCCTACGTTTTATTAAGGTGCCTTCTCCTGACATATGCACGGTTGCTTTTATCTGTCTTATGACACTCCAAGCACAAATCCACATCCTTAATCTTGCGATTCATATGGAAATTCGAGCCATACAGATTATTCTGTCTCCATGAGATGACTTCTTGTCTAGAGCTGTATTTTAGGAGAAATAATAGAATCAGACTACCTGGATGCCATTTCTTCAGGCCATTATAGGAAGAAGAGTTAATGGCAACACCACTTCGGGACATTGATTTGTTCCTGCCATCTATGTCGAAAGTTAAGCTACTAAACACAGCACCACAGTCCTTCGTTAATGGCTATTGTATTGAACATGTCACTTTCGCAAGATTATATCCCAATTAAACTGAAAGATAAGCAGGTCAACTTCACAAAGTTTCCCAGCAGCCAGACAAGGACAGTCATCAAGGAAAAAATTCTCTACTTGACAGAATACAAATTTTGAGTTAAATGTACTGG